>NC_092874.1:28807593-29426122 GCF_028372415.1 Notamacropus eugenii | reverse complement strand
ATCTTTGAAGATAATGAAAGCTGATAGCCTTCAGCATGAAGCTCCTTTATGCTCAAGAATACTTGGAGGTGTTTAAGGTGAAGAAGCTGAAGCTTAAAAAAGGGGATTGAGTCAAAGAAATCTGAAAAGATTTATGCCAACTGATGCAGAGTGAAGTAGGCAGAGCCAGAGCTATTTCTAAAATGAAGAACTTAGAAAGATTTTTGAACCCTCATCAAGGCCAATCAGACCCATATGGGGGAAGCATGCCTCCTGCTTCTTTATGGAGAGATAATGGTGGCGTATGGCTACAAAATGATGCATTGCATTTTCATACATGACCATTTTATTACTGATTTATTTTGCTTGACTATATTTTTGTTACAAAGAAAGGTTTCCAATTGTGGGCTGAAAGTGGGAGAAAGTGAGAGTAGTGATAGTGTTGCAAAAAATAGACAGGGAACAAGGGTAGAGAGAGGAAAGAAAAGAGAGTCAATGAAACATTTTTTAATACACAGAGGAGGCCAGACATAGACAAGTTGGGCAGTACTGGCACATCCATGTTAAATTTAACATATATGTGATGTAGTCATGATTCCAGGAACAACCCCCACTTTCTGACTTTTCTGTATGAAAATAATGTTTGTTGATATTTTTCTAGTCCATGATATTTTTTTTTCAAAGAAAATAAAGGAAATTTAAGACTATTGTGCCAGGGTGTTGCCTACAGAGATGACTAGGTGGGGGTTGAGGTCAGAAGAGTGTAGCAATAGAAGATGCAACCAAAGATTAAGACTGACAAAGAGTATTGAGTGCCAGAATTAAGCAGGATGAGAAGTAGACAATTGGTTTTAACAAAGACTTAGGAGTAAATTTCCATAATAATCCAGATATTGGGAATTGGCAAAGAGCTGGAAATATGGAAAGATCTTTAATAGGGTCTCTGTCTTCAAAAGTCAGGGATGGGTCAAGAGTTTAGAATTCACGAAGTGGAACCGATGAAATCCAGACATCAGTTATCAATGATGTGAACCCTGGTGGTGATGTAAAGTTTGCATGCCTTGGGAAACCTCTTATGTACTTCTGGCCCAAGCAAGAATGAATCTGTGAGTATTAGTGGTGTGGGTGGTTCAGATTTGCAAGTTCCTTAAGGGGCAGAACTGTCTTTTGTCTCTTTTTGTATCCCTGATGCTTAGCACAATGTCTGGCATATAGTAGGTGCTTAATACATGTAGATTGATGTGGGAAAATCCGAAGTAGCTGGTCTAGTGACAAGATAAAAGAACTGGTGTAGACAAAAATTCAGGAGGGGAGAGAACTGGGTTCCAATGCCAATTCAAACATTAATTAGTTCAGTCATGGTACAGTAGAAAGACTACTGGTCATGGAGTCAGGAAGCCCTGTCCCCCAGTCCTGCCTCTAATGAAGGCTAGCTGTGTGACTTTAGACAAGTCCCATTAACCCTTTGGTCCACACCCTCTCCAACCTGGGTGATTATACTAAATGACTTCTCAGGGCCCTCCCTGTTCTGTGTCTAGAATCTTATGGTTCTCTGTGCCTCAGTTTGTAAAAAGACAGTTTGTAAAGAGGAACAGTTTGCAAACTTTAAAGATATATATATATTATTGTTCAGATAAGTCATCTGTGTAACAGGAGCTATGGCTGAAAGGAAGTTTTGATATGGGAAGCCTCTCTTTCAATTCCTTGAAAATCATTTCCTTCTCCTTTTCCTCTTGGAACCTCTTAAAAGCCAGTCAAGTAATGGTAAGGGCTGTAAGAGCCTGCTGGGAATTCTGTTCTGAAAAGGAATCAGGGGTGGGAGACTGATGAGCCATCTGGCCAGGATAATCCAGAGAAAGTGATCCAAGAAGAGAATCCAGGAAGTCCAGGCTTATGACTTTTAGGAAGCGTTAAAGACTTTGATTTGGCCCCCTTACTTAAATCCATCTTTCACTCTGGGTGGCACTTTTCAGGAACCTAAGAAATTAATCCCAGAAAGGGAATTTGGTTGGCAATGCCCTTTGCCACTGATTGCTGCGTAAATGGGAACGAGAGTCAAAGATACAAAGCCCAAGTGCTTGAAATAAATTCCTCATCTTTTCCATTAGAGGATGGAAAAATTAAAAGGGGGAAACTGTGTTTTGAGTGTGGAACCAATTGCCAGCAGCAGCTAAAGACTGCAGAGGTCTTAACTGGTAGGGCTGACATATGCAGACCACAGAATGCCAGGCATACTGATTGATCAAAGGCATTGCCAGAGCCCACATCCTGAGCACCACCATGGTAAAATCTCCCTAAGTTTAATTTTTCTGGTTTACTTTTGGTGTTCCAGTATCTGGATTCAAACTCACATCTTCTTTATTCCATCACTCCATCCACCATACCACCTGGCTCCCTAAAAGCCTTCAGCCTTAAAGCTTGACTGACCAACTTTTTTCCAAGCCCCTCCGTGGCTTCATTTTGTCACATGCAATATACAAACTAACGCCATCATATCCATAAAATATTTATGGTTAGCTGAAAAAGGAGGCCAGACATCACACATGGATACACAGATCTTTGCTCAGGAGAAACATCAATTAACCAGTAACTGGTAAGAGAACTAGTCCAGTATGGTACATTTTGTCTGAAACAGGAAGAGAGAGTGCTTTCAGCTCAAAAATGTGTAGGTCAGATCTCTTGTAACAAGTGTTTAAGTTTCTCCCATGAAGGGGGAGCTATTGCTGTCATGTTGAAGATGAACTGAGTAACTTGGCAAAGTTTACTTAAGTAAAATTCTCCTATTGAGAAATACCAGATAATGAAGTAGATTCTACTCTGCCGCCCTGAATTTCCAAGCTGTGAGATCTCAGAAACCAACTTGTGGATTTATTTGATTCTAAGGTTCATCTCTGGTCACTGGTGGGTCACTTTTGCAACCAATGCCAGAGATATAAGACTCAAGCTCAGAACCCTAGCAGTGATGCATTGTCTAATTCCAACCTCAGAAATCCCAGGTTGGGAGGAAGGGAGGAGGGAGGTTCTGTTTTTTACTTATATTTAGACATGGCAGATATTTCTGTTTAATTTTGTTACATGGAAAAACAAGAAAACATAACATCAGAAATTGAATTTGCGAGATGGCCAGAGTCAAAGATAGAAGAAATCAGCGTGGTCTTGAAAGAAACAAATACTGTCAGACTAATCAAATTTCCTGCTCAGGTGGGGACACAGAAAGTAAAAGATTTGGCTTTCCTTTTCATGAGACTTTAGATTGGATTTCCTTCCAAGGTGTGACCTTGCTCCTGCCAAAGAGAATTATGATGAAGATTGTAAACCCCACTCGTAAACAGTAATTTCCTTGAAATCAGGAACCTTGTGTCCTATTCAGCTTTGTACCTCACTCCCTCCACATACATGCAAAGAGTTGATGACAGTGCCTTTTGCATTGTAGCTACATACTCAGTCCTTGAATGAATGAAGTAAAAATAACTTTTTTCCTCAATTTCATCTAATTCAATTCAAGAAACATTAATTAATAATTTAATATGTTTAATATACTGAATTACATGCTGGGAATGCCAAGACAAAATAACAACAAAAATAGACCCGACCCTCAGGAAGCATCCAGTCTCCCAGGTGATCCAACATAAGTAAATGCCACATATGCCAAAAGTGAGAAGCTACATAGTATAGTGAATACATGGCTAATCTAGAAGCCGAGACGATCTGGGGTCAAGTCTTAACCTCTGACACAAACTGGGTGGATGACTTTGGACAAATCACTTAACCTCTCTGTGTTCTGGGAAACTCTGTAAGATTATAAATGGCAGTGGAGGTGTGCACCTACGTTAGTAGAGGCATCATTCCTCATCTGGGAATTTCCTATGCCAATAAAATCACAGACCCAGTCCCTATCCAGGTGTGCACATGCACATGTGTGTAGGAACTGAAAAAATGCCTCATATAATAAAAGGTGGAAGTTGAGGTTTGTTTTGGAGGATTCTAAGGGGCCAAGCTGAGAAGGGAATATATTGCAGCCAGGAAGACATCTATAGTACAGAGGTACTATATATGTGTGTATACATATATATATGTGTGTGTGTGTGTGTGTGTATACATGTACAAATCTATGCATATATACATATATGTATATACATGTACACACATATATAATGTGTGTATACATATATGTGTGTGTATAGATATATATGTAGTTTTGTTTTTGTGTCCCTGGCACATAATAAGCATTTACTAAATACTTACTGGATTTTTAGCATTCATATAGATATATAGTACCTGATCTGAGCCTTACAGGCTAAGGACTCCAACTGGTGGAGGGGAAAAGGTGTTAGGCGTATGGAGAACATCCTATACAAAGGCATGAGGTAGGATGTAGGTAAGAGTCCAAGGAATAGCTTATAGAGCACTTTGGCTGGAAAGTAGAATAACATAAAATGTGGCTGGAAAGGTCAATGGGAATCAAACTGTGGAGGGCTTAGAGAGAGAGACAGAGACAGAGACAGAGAGAGAGAGATTTCACTTGTTCCTTCTTAGTAGTCAAACTAGTAACAACTAAGCTGTTGGACTGAATAGTTATCAGGCACTGCTCCAAAGGTAGGCATTCCCTTTTGCCTTTATGAAATTTACAATTCATTTTGGTTCATTTCAGTTTGAAAGGGAGTGCGTCTCAACGGGAAGTTACAACTCATAATTTGCATACCAGACTTAGAAGCATTAGAAAACTAATGATGAAAATACATGGCCCTATGAGATCATCTGGTTTATTACTGGGTCCCAAATATGGTAGAATATTCACCAACCAGAAGGAAAATGAAGCAGTAAGACATTTGTAATTTCCCCTCATTGAATGGTTATTGCAAGCTAGATTTAGAGCCAAAGAGCAAGTAAAAGCGTATTTATGGTATGGATAAATAGTATTTCTAGATCAATGGGCAGATAAACAAAATTTAAAGGAAGATAAAAATGAACTAACCCAACAACAACAAAAAAGAGGGTAAACTTTTAGGGAAGTAAGCAGAGGACAAGAGAAAACAAGTCAGGCATGGGATGTAAGGAAACAAGAAAAGACATGATGAGATGGGGCTCTCTAAAGAGACTATCATGGAGGATATGTGTAGTACGTAGAGGACTGTGTAGTAAAGATTGTTTGAAGGACATATCACTTCTTCCATTTGGGAGGTTCCAACTCTGGCAAATCTCAGTAATCAGCTCTTAATAGTTCCAAGGTCCTTTATTTTAAGAAGTAATTATATATTTTAGGTTCATGACATGAAAATCATTTGCAGGAACTAAAGAGTGTTTACCCCAGAGAAGACTCTGGGAAACTTGTTAGCTGCCTTCAAATATTTGAAAGGATAGCATGTGGAAGAAGGGTTGAACTTGTTCTTTTTGGCCTTATGGCTCAGAATAAGGAGAAGTGGACAGATGTTGCAGAGGCAATTTTAAGAAATGTTGGGGAAGCTTCCTAACAATTGGTGCTATCCTAAAGTGGAATGAGAAGACTCAAAAAGATAGCACACACATCTCTCCTTGAAGCAGAGACCGAATGCCCACTTGGCTCGTATATTGTCATGAAAATGTCTTATTAAGTATGGTGTTCCTCTGACTCTAAGATTCCAAGATTCTGAAATTTCTGTGTGCCCAAGAAGCATTCTTGAAATGAATTTTGAGTCTAACCAAAATTTGTCAAATGCTCCTTATAAAAATCAGTACTGTAAAATCTGATTAAGGAAATCATCTATAATACATGGATCCATCAAAAATATAAGGGAAAGAAGGAAGAGAAAGAGTGAAGAAGGAAGAGATGAAAAGAAGTTTTTGACATATCAATTCCACAAGCATTTATTAGAGTTCTGCTATGTGTGAGGTGCTGTACTAGTCTTTGTGGATACAAGGCTGCAAGACTGTTTTTATCAATAGGAACAGTCCACCTTCTGGGCAGGTGCCCTTCCCATAGAGGTTTCCCTGAACTCATGTAAGAAATGAGCCACATAATAAATGGCTACATTTTCAATAGATTCATTGCCAGTTGAAAATGAAGTAGAGTACATAGATTTTATTATAATTTTTTTTGCTGCAATGGTGCCTGTGATATATAGGAGATCTGGCTCCTTTGCCTTTTTTTCATTAAAAACATCATAAAACATTTAGGGGTCTGGGCAGAAATTGCTGTGACCTCTATTTATAATTGAAGAAAGTAATGTTTCCTTTAAAATATTACTGGAGAGCCATATTCCTGACCGGGAGACCTTGAAGCTGGCTAACCAGATTTGTGCAGATTTCTCCCCTCCTGTGTGCAATTATGAGAGAGATGGCAAAACCACGGCCAACACAAAGGGAAATAACTCGGGAAAAATAAGAGTGATTGGGCCAAGCTTATGGTAACATAGGGTTTTTTGTGTCAAGGAGAGAGGAAAATCTCCCTCTTTTAAGGCTGCTAACATGCTATGTCTGTGCTTTTTTCTTTCTCAATATAGGCTCTTTGGGATAGAGAGAATGCTGGAGACAGTGCCATATGGACATTGGTCAAAAGAGTTGGGAATTTTTAGACTAGAAAAGAAGTTACCTAAACAGAATGTAATTGTTCCCTTCAGAGATTAGAAGGGTTGTCATGTGGAAGGGAGATTTGACTTTTTCTACTTGGTCCCAGAGCGCAGAACTAGTAGGGGGAAATGAAGGGAAGGTGCAAAATGGTAAATTTTGACTCTGTAAGAAGAAAAGTTCCTGCCAATTACAACTCACCAATAATGGAATGATGGGCTCTTTGAGACATACTGGGTCACTTACCACCAATGGGATCTTCAAGCTAAATTTGGATGACTACTAGTTAAGTGAGTCAGAAATGGATTCTTGTTCAGGTATGGGTTGATGATCTTGAATTTGCCTTCCAACTCTGCAGTATTTGTTGGGGATGAGATGCATATACCATCATCTTCTAAAAAGGGATGTTCTTTTGCAACCCAAAAGAACATCTGTCAATTCTTGGCTTCTAGTTCAAGTTATTCACTCTTGGGGTGGGACAATATCTATCATATCTTGTTCATATCTTTGTAGGTTTTGCAGAATTATAAATTGCTTCATTCTCTGTAAATGTACCCCCAGCACCTTAGTGCACTTTCTGGAATATAGGAAGAGCTCAATAAATCATTATTCATTGAATGATTTCACTCACCAGTTACTTTCTTGAGGCAGTGAGTTACAATGTTTCCATTGAGAACTAGCCCGAGTTCTTAGAGGCATGGGTTCAAGTCTTGACTCTATCACAGTGTGATCTCTGTACCTCTATTTCTTTAACTGATATAAATGAAGTAATAATACCTGAAGCACTGGCTATATAGGGTAGTTTTAAGGCTCAAATAAGACAGCACTTGCAGAGCACTTTGCAAACCTTAAAATGTTTCATTAATATCAATTATTATTAAGTTCATGGAGGGCTGGAACTAAAAGGCTTTGAGATTCATAGATTCTGCACTGAAATGGACCTCAGTGGTGAGGACCAGTGACTACTAGAAAACTAATGATTATCTAGATCATTCCCCCAATCCCCTTTATATAAGTGAAGAAACTGAGACCAGGGAGGAGAAATGACTTGCAAAAGTTCCCACAGGCAGTAAATAGCTAAGGTGAGACTGACCCTGACTCCACTGATTTCAAGTTCGTTGTTCCTTCTCCTTTGCCATACTTCTCCTATTATCTTCAAGGGCACCCATCCATCCCCCTTGGGCTGAGATGTTCCAAGATTCTTCAGCCTGACAATACTGACACTGTGGGAAGAGGATTAAGAGCCTCTATATGTCTTAGATAAGATAATCTCAGCAATAACTGCACATAACTTCATGGGTTACCAATAAACTAATTCTTCACTTCCTTTGTACAGAAACATTGTGGCAGACCCTGCTAAGCCACACCAACATCTTTAAGGTTCCTCCCCCACCACTCCCAGTACTTGAAATTCCAACCAAGTTGCGGAAAATTTGAAAAAGTAGGAAAGTTCAAATGGGGAAAATTTGAAGAACTCAGCACATTCTAAATAAAAACCACACCTTATGTTCTATTGTCCTAACCCAGGTGATGCCACTGACCCATCTTCAGAAGGGCCCATGCTTGACACTGGTCTTTGGTGGTGTTTGTTTATTTATTTTCCTTTATGTAACTGCACTGCTGATGAATAAGGATTGATCCACACATGTTCCCTCTCCCTACATAATTTATGGTAAAGAGCACAGATTGGTGAAAGAGCTGGCTTGGGCAAGGAAGGTGGGCAATGGCCATGGAACAGGCTAAGCAGGCCAGCCCAGATGGAGATGGAAGCCATGAACATGGTTTTCTAGACATGCCCTTAGGTTTCATACTACAAGAATTTTTGTAAATAATTTGTTTTTGTCGACAATTTGCATCAACCCCATCCTTTGTTGTGTTCGTGTCTACGATGCCTTCTTTTCTTTGTTTCACAGTGCCTGGCATGTAATAGATACTCAATAAATGGTTATTGATTGCTTTTGAGTTTTAATATGGCATTGCTCTGGCAAGTTTCATTGCATTCCAGCCTCATTGCCAGCAGCCTCGTGAAGTAGAAGTCCATCTCCCAAGTCAGAGTTGTCTCAGGATGTTTTGCCTCCACATAAAGGCTGTTGGCTCTGTGAGTCACACTTTGGAGTTTTGCTTGCCCCCGGAAATCTAGTTTTCTTTGTCACCCTCAATATATTTTTATGACATTAATGATATTGTTTCTCCTTTCTGGGTGGTTTTGAGTTCCCTGGGCTTCCATTTGCTTTTAAACAAAGTCTGGAGCATAAATATATAATGGGTTCATTTAGAATCAGAATTTTTAGGCTCAACTTTTGTTGAGATAACTAAACTGCAGAGTCGTTCAGAGTACATGAAAGCCTTCAGGCCTTTGTGTTTAAATGTGTTCTTCACTTTTATATTGCTTTGCCTCCCCTCCCACCCCCGTTTTTCCAATTGTAGTCCAGTGACAGCTGAAAAGATTTCACGAAGAGGGAGAGGATGCTGTAAATCTCTTTATTATCACATAGCAAATGAAAGGAAGGGGAGGGAGTAGTTAAGCAAACCTGGATGAACAAAAATGCACGTAAGGAGGTGGGTCAGGATGAGCACTTGTGGGGGGCATTCACTTTTCTGTTCTGCTTGTGCCTGGACTTTCTGATATTATGATTTCCATTTGTCAACAGTTGGAGGTGCTTGTTTATTGTCCACCTAGTGCATAGCACTATTCTGGGAAGGAAGGAAGGAAGGAAGGAAGGAAGGAAGGAAGGAAGGAAGGAAGGAAGGAAGGAAGGAAGGAAGGAAGGAAGGAAGGAAGGAAGGAAGAAGAGAGGAAGGGAGGGAAGAAGATTAAGAAGGGAAGGAGGGAAAGAGGAAAGGGAGGGAGGAAAGAGACAGACATAGAAACAGAGAGATGGATCATTACTTAATAATTATATCTACCCAATAAGTTTTTTTATCTCTAAGCTAACTTTTTGTAACTTCATTTGTATGACCTTAGCTCTTTTGCCAATGACTACAAATAAATTCTTGGGAATTGCAAATCCACCCTAAAGTGGCCATTAGAAGCCTCTACTAGGCTAGAAGCAATATCTCCCCAGACCTATACATGACCCCATTGGCATGGGAACAGTGGAAAGGAACCACAGAGAAAGCTTCCTCCTTTTTTTTTCATTTCATTTAAGATCAGATGCCTGCCAGGGACAATTGAAGTTTGGTCAGTGGACTACGGGGATGACATTGGCATTTTGTTGCTCCTACAGAGGAAAGACACTGTATACAGTCCTATCCACTGGGAATTCTACCTAGTGATCTGGAATCATGGGACTCAAGTCATGCCATATTTAATGTTTGGAATGCCCTGTTGACTGTCTTTAGCTACAGAAACCTGACCCTTCCTTCAAGGCTCTTCTGAAAACTTCATCCTCCCTGAAGCTGTCCATGATAAGCCCAACGAGAAGCCTCACCATCCTTTGTCATGACAGAGTGCTTACTGACCAGATCATTCATATGACACTTTATGTGGAGAAGTGTCATCTTTTCTTCCCAATTGAACTGTAGGCTGATATCTCAGTGAAGCTTATGTTCCCTTATGGTAAAAAGCTTACTTCATCCTTTTGTTTCCATAAGCCATTACTTCACCAACATGGGTCTTCCCACTAAAGCTATTCATAACCCTGCTGGGCCTCAGTAGAGCAGAGAAGGGGAGGGAACAAGCAATTTATGTGTCTGTGAAAAGCTCTGTGCTAAGTGCTTTACAAATATTATCCCACTTGATCAGTAGGCAGTTTTTGTGAGTTGCCTTAGATGGAAAAAATCATTTACCTGTGGTCAACATGCTAATAAGACTCTCCAGTCTTAGCTAGGCCACTCCTTGGATAACAGACATACAGACATCATCATGGCATGGAGGTAATCCCAGGTTCTTGAAAACTAATCAAATGGCATGGAAGCTGGATACTTTTCAAGGAGGACCTAACACCATTCAGGAATAAGGATTCACTTTGTATAGCTCTTCATTTTCCCTTCTCAAATGTCCTCATAATTTATTTTTCATATATTCTGAATAAATCCCATATGAAAGGCAGCATGGTATGGCAGATAGAGACCTAGTCTTGAAGGTCAGAAGACCTACATTCAAATCCTGCTCTGGATATATACTGGTTATGTGACCTTAGACAAGTTATGTAACCTGTCCCTACCCACAGGAAACTCTCTAAAACTCAAATGAATGAATAATTTATTAAAAGACATTTAATAAGAGCTTACTTTGTGCAAAGCCCTGCACAGATTTGGAGAGGTGTAGATCTGTATTAATAAAGGAAGTTCTCTGGGATCTCCTTCACTAATGATTTTAATCATAAATCTGATTTTTTTTCTACTCTATATACATCGATGTCATCTTCCATATATAAATTTAAGCTATGAAAGGTCAAGAACTGTTTTCTTTTATTTTTGTATCCAAAGAGCAGCAAAGTGCCTAGCACATGCATTAGTAGGATCTTAATACATACTTGTTCATTGATCATCATCGATTGTTAATGAATCATAACACTTTCATGTCCACAAATCACTTTCCTCACAACAACTTTTGAAGAGGGTAGAAAAAGTGTTATTATTTTCAATTATAGGTGAGAATTCAGTAAATGTTAGAGCTGGGACATAGATCTTCTGAGGACCAAGCTAAGGGTTGGATGGATGGATGGATGGATGGATGGATGGATGGATGGATGGATTAATAAATAGTAAAAATTGTCTAATCCTGATTCTACCCTTAGATCATCTGTGAGGAGTGCTTAGTGTCTGTCAGTCACACTGGGGAAAGGTTATTAATAGTCACTCTTTTCAAACATTGGTTTTTCCAAATGCCTTTGCTCATCATAACAGAGAAGAGAAAGCCACTCAGGAACCAGAGGCTTGCATAGAAATCTGCAAGCCAAATACTTACGCAAGGTGAGACAAAAGCCAGAAAAAGCCAAGTTTCAAGAAAGGTTAACAATCTTCCAGCCAAGTGAAACAAGACACAGTCAGAGCCAACCATCTTCCCCCTCAAGCTCCCAATCGTCCCTTGTTTGACTTGGGTTATTCACTATTTAACAGCAAGCCTTCGGGTAACTTGGCTCACTTGAGAGATATCACACTTTCCTTTAAAAAAAATTGAGCTTTAGAAGAAAAATCTTGGCGTCGTCTTATTTCTTTTTAAACATTTTTGTCAGCTGAAGGGCCTTACAGTCGTCTTGTTTGTGCAGTGCTTTCGCTGTACATTTTTATCGTGGCTGTGTTTATGTTGCATGTCTAATTAGCTTCAACATACCAGATGAATTGTCTAAACCCGTCTGGCATGCCATAATTTTGCAAAGCTTCTCATCTGCTAAAAAATATATTTGGGATGGTTTTAGATTTCAGGAATCAAAAGGCGTTGATGGATCTGGTTCACCAGAGGAATTATTTTAAGGGGGGCACTGGGTGGAGTCACTTGCCAAGCTGGCTGGTTGCAGCAGAGAGGGGGCCCAAATGGCTTTTGCAATTCTGATTTGAGAGCTTTTAAGCCAAAAGTATCAGCTCTTATTTTTCCTTGAAAATGAAGGGAAACAAATTGTGTTGCTGAGAAAGCCTTCTGTCATTGCCAAGATCAAGCAGGCACACCTTGTAATAAGGCTTGCATGGATGGCATGAGGAGTCATTGTGGGAGGAAGGGGAAAAGAAACTTAGGGTAGGAGGAGGAATCTGTATCCCACCTGAAGCTTCTATTCCCTCATTTCCACTTGTCTGTTGAATTCAGTAGAAGGAGGAAAGAATTTTTTTTCAGAGAACCTGAGTTCAAATCCTGGCTATGTAGCTAACTTCATATGTGACCTTGAGCAGGCCCTCTCAGGGCTTCAGTTTCCCCATCCATAAAATGAAAGTAATGGTATTAAAGAAGGGATTCTTAACCTTTTTTGTCCCAGATCACCTGCAATTTGTGTGAAAAAATCTGAATATTTTTGTCTATTGCAAGTCAGCAGTTCATCATGGTGAGCAAAAGTATTGATGCAATTTTAAACTATGTTTCAAAAGGTATAATGTTGAGAACAAAGTATGTTCCAGACCTGCTGTGCCTTGTCCTATTCAACCACACCTGGATTACTGCTTTCAGTTCTGGAAATTATGTTTTGAGAAGCACGTTGACAAGCAGATGGCAAGGGGGAGAAAGTCCGTACTATACAGATATCAATGGAATCTGTGGATGTTTAGCCAAGAGACAAAAGGACTTCAAAGGAACATGATAGCTGTCTTCAAGTATTTTGAAGAAATACCACACAGAAGGGGCATCAAGCTTGTTCTGGTTAGTCCAGAGGCCAGAACTAGAATCAGAGTCCAAATTCATAGACAAGAAGACTTAGACTTGACGGAAGTAGAATCTTGCTAATGATGAATGCTGTACAAAAAAAAAAAATGAATTATTCTGGGAGACAGTGGCTTATCCATCATTGGAGCTCTCCTAGGGAAATCCAAATGACCATTTGAATATTGTCTATTCAATTCAATCCAATACATATTTGTTAAATGCCTATTCTGTCCTGGGCACTATGAGTTGTTGAGGATGCAACAGCAAAGTCAATATAGCCCCTGTATTCAATGTGCTTACACTTTGTTGTAGAGTTGTTCTGGTCAGCTGTGACCTGGACTAAGTGACCTCTCTGGTCCCCTCCAACTCTGAGATTCTTTGATTCTCTAATGATGTGATTTTCCCATTTTTAACTAGCTGACCAGCAGGGATATGGGCATAAGGAGAGGATATGGGAACCAGGATGCAAGGTGCATAGTGTAGAGTTACAGCTTCACATTCCAGATAGAGATACTACAGGGAGAGGGACGAGTTCTGATGCAGTAAAGAAATGATGTAGACTCTTTAGTACAATTCTGCCATAAAAGAATACTGTCTTAGGAGGTAGAAATTCTTTTGTCACTGCGTCCTATTAGGAGTGTTGTCTCTGACTCCATGTTGAGTCCCTTGGCTTTAGACCACTCTTCCACATGCCTTTGTTTTCCTCTAGCCTAGCCCTTGGATTTGGTAACCCATGAGTTTGCCTTGGTGGGATGTGACATCCTGTTAACTCCCTTGAACCGCAGCTTGGATCTGATTTTTCCCTTGTGCTCCTTGAAAGACCATTCTCAGCCCCTCATGTCCCCAAGAGGTAGAGATTCATTCTTTGGCAGCTATGCTGAATAAGTGTTCATTGTTTGATTTGAGGAAAAGCAAGAAACATGTGTTATAGAGCTTTAATTTTATAACAGGTAACATGCTAGGCTTTGAAGGAAGTCAGGGGATAAGATGCATTTGCAGTAATGTCATTCAGGAACTCAGCTAACGTTCTCTCTAAAACTATGAAATTTAAAATGAATTTATATCTTAGTGTGACTTTTACTGATTTTTAAGCACTGAGGCCAGTGCCTTATGCTTTACAAAACTTGATTTATGGTAGGCATTGATGTTTCCAATTTGTCTCCTCCATGACTTTTCCTTATCCTCCCCCACAGCTACTGGTGCTTCCCACTGAAATTGCCTTGTTTTTCTTCTGTGCATAGTTTAAATATGTATGTTTCCCCCAACAGAATGTAAGTTTGTGGAAGGCAAGTATCATTTCATTCATGTCTTTGTGTTCTAGTACCCCCCCAACATCAAATATTTTATCAAGTTTCCCATTGTATAAATATAAAAGATTTCTACTTAATTTGCATATATCTCATATTTCAGCATATATCTTCCTTCCTCCAAAGTATATTGTAAGTTCCCTGAGGAAAGGGCCTGCTTCTTTCTATTTTTGTCTTTGTTTCTCCTGTACGTGGCATAGGGTCTCCTCTTTACATGCAGTAGGTAGTTAATGTTTGCTTAATTGACTTGCTTTTGAATAATACCCTACTAAGTAGAGTTAGGGGAAGTAGAAGGTGACAATTGTCAAGAGAACTGTAATCATATTTTTTTCAGCCTCTATTGTGAATAGCTCTTGGTAGAGAGATGATGGATTCTCGTTCAGTTGCAAAAACCTGGCAACCTAATAGGAGGAAACCTGAGTAATATGGCCAGATTAACTAGCTAAGTGTGAAGGTATTAAATGGCCCAAGGAACCAGTGGAAACAGGGTCTATTTAGGGAAAGGAAAGGTTTGGATTTCGAGAGAGAAGTCATCTATGTAAAACATTACATATGAAAAATAGAATGACAATATCAACTTTAAACATATAGGATAACAGCACAAAATAATGTTCAAGGTCCCTTTCAATTCTCAACCTATGTGCTTAGAATCCTAATGCATCAATAGCTTTGTCACATGTAAGTAACAGAGAGCAGAGATGATGAAAGCTCTAAGCTCATAGTAAAAGCAAGATTACTGTACTTCAGGCTAGCATTGTTCCAGAAGGCTTTAGAAACAGAGGGCATTGATTGTGGAACATTAAGAATGAGTTGAGTTCACAGAAGGGCAGACAGAGTGAGCAAAGGTAAATAATTTGGGATACAAATTACGTGTTCAGAGTGCAATGAAGATTCCAATCTGGCTTGACAAGAAAGTTTTTATGGAAGAATAATGAGAGAGAAAATTGAGTGGATGTTGTAGGAGTAGACTGTGGAAGACCTTGAATGCCAAGCTAAGAATTTTGAATTTAAACCTATCAGTAATGGGGGAGGCATTGGAGATTTTGTGACTTGAAAACACATAATGGAACAAGTTTAACTTTTTAGTTTGGTAGAGAGACAATGAGACTGTTTCAAGATAAATTCACTCACAGAAAAGAAATACTGGTCACAAGCAAACTCTTTGAAATTGTCCCTATAGAAATGATTCTGCCCAACTTTTTTTTGACCTGACTGACTTTTCCCAGTTTCTGTAAGTTTCTGAGTCACTTGTTGTCTTCATAGTAACTACTTGATAAATTTAATACAAACAAATTTGGAGGACTTTGTCCAAAAATAATTCAAGCAATGCTAAATGATATCAAATGGGAGCTTCTTGAGTTAATTTCTCTTTTCTTTCAAGAAGATTGCAAACATGTTTTCCTGCTTCCATGGTGAAATGACTCTCAGTAGACAGCTGATGGAGGCTCCTTTAGTTTCAAAAGTCTGGAAACTTAATAGGAAGGAGGAAAACTGAGAAACCTGGCCAAATTGATTAGCTAAGTATAAGGGTATTGAGTAGCCAGAGAACCCAAAGAGAACAAAATCTATTTGGGAAAGGAAAGAAAGTTTTGGTTTCAAGAAAAAGGAGCCTATTAACTTTATAACCAAATTGAAAGGCAGCATGGTCCAGTCAAAAGAGCATTGACTTTGGAGTGAGGAGACACTTGGGTTTGAATCCCACCTCCAACACTTACCAGCTATGTGACCTTGGGCAAGTTACTTAATTTCTCTGAACTTCAGTTTCTTGTTCTATCTATTGGGAATGATGATATCTGTAGGACTTACCTCTCAGCATGAGATAGTGGATCAAGAACTGTACTAGAAGATGTAAAGAACTTGCCTCTGACAATTGAGATGTGTAACTCCGAACAAGTCACTTTGTGTTCTAGAGCAATAGTGTCACATGTGTAGAAACAGGTTCCACTAAGCCATAGATAATGATCTCCTTGGCTATATGTGGTCTTTGCTGTTGTTGCTGACTCATTCCAGTCATGTCCAACTTTTCATGATCCCATTTGGGGTTTTCTTTGCAAAAATATTGGAGTGGTTTGCCATTTCCTTCTCCAGCTCATCTGTCAGATGAAGAAACTGAGGAAAACCAGGTTAAGTGACTTACCCTGGGTCACAGAGCTAGTAAGTGTATCCGGCTGGATTTGAATGCAAGTCTTCCTGACTCCAAGCCTGGTGCCCTATTCACCTTACCACCTAGCCTCCCCTTGATATTGACTTAGAAAATCACATAATGATATTATCTAGGGCATATAATATTTTTATTCATTTATTAAATATTTCCAAATTACATTTTAATCTGCTTCAGGCCGCACTCAGTGGACCACATGGTATTTGACATAGTAGTGATCCACACTAATAGAGGGAGTTTTCTAGTCTAGAAGTTCCCTGAACCAATGAAATCACAAATTTATCCTCTATCCCTACTTACAGTAAAGGATTATTTTGAGAATCAAATGAGACAAATGTAAAGCATTTAGCAAACCTTAAAGCATCATGAGAATGTCTGTTATTATTCATATAAGTTGTCATAAATTATAAACTATTTATTGTTGAAACCGACGAAATAGCATAGATATGGTGCCAGGTCTGGCTGTGCCTCTAGCTGCAGGTTCTTTTCCTCTGTTCAAATAACCCTGTAACAATAAACTGTATCCTCAGGAAATGAAGCCTCTTGCTTTCCCATGAGTACCTGGCCACAGTGCAATGCCTTCTCCTCCCTCAGCCACTCTAAACTTTCTGCCTGGGTGAAGCAGAACCATGTTGTAGGAGCTAAAGGCAGATGACCAATGGAGATCTAAAGGAGGCTTCTGCCAGGCAGGAATACAGAGCCATGATTTCTGAAAAGAGCTGTTGTCTCCAGAAAGCAAAGCCGTGTGACTCCGAGACTGCTTTTCGCCTCCAAATGAATGTAATGTCTTGTCCAAGGGAGGCGTCACTGGACACCTGAAGATGAAAGCCTTAAGCAGAGAATGATCATGGAGGATTTGTTTTGACTTCAGATGATAGACCTCGGGTTTACTCTGAATTCCTGTCTTTGGGGAGCAAGAAGTCTTTTCTTTAAGGGATTCCCAAACATCTGGCAGATCCCCCAGAGTCAGAATGGGGATTTGGAGACTCTTAAGGGATACTCAGATTACAGAATTGTGCAGATGAAAGAAGATGGAAGGGGGAAGAAACTGCTCAAAGTTCATTGTTCCTTTTTTCCTCAAGGCTTTGGGACAAGACTTTTTCAGATAGTGTTATAATAGTAAGAAAAAAAGGAGGAGGAAAGTGGTAAAGATAAACCTTTGCCAGAAGCTGCAATTTACACGTTGGTTTGTAAATTTCTACTCCTCCAGTACTGATTGTCTGTGTTGTGCCAACATGTTCCCGATAACACAAAAAACTCGCTAATATTGAACACATGTTTACTTCACACTGTTTTCATTTAAACGTTAGAAATAAGCCAAGGCTCTATTTAGCAACATGAGTCACTCTCCTGATTGACTTGTTTAAGGCTTGATTTTTTGAATAAGGATGCTGGGCATGGAAAGGAATGGGAGAGGTAGAAATTGGAAGCCCTGTAGAAGCCAGAGATTCTGTGATGGTTTCTTCAAGTTCTGGTCTTGATTAGAGCAGTGATCTTAAAGTCTGCAGGCCCACTTCCCCAACCATGTAGAGGCTGTGCTGACCTTGAAGTCAAGAAGTCCTGGGTTTGAGACCTACCTCAAACACCTGCTAGATGTATGACCTTAGACAAGTCACTTCATTTCTTTGTCCTTCAAAAGCCTCAACTGCAAAATGATCTCTAAGGTCCAATTCTAATTTATGATCTGTTCATGCAGATCACAATCCATCCATGTCTGTCCCATTGGCTACAACTTTTGTCCATGTTGTCCAATGCATTTTTGTTACAACCAGTTTCTAATTGTGTGTGTGTGTTTGTTTGCCAGATCTGTAATTTCATTAGTATATGGACCTCCCAGTGAGAAAATTCCCTCTTTCAGTGCAGATGAGCACCTACTATCCACTCTGGTGCCTTAGAGAGTGACCTGCAGTGGTCATGTGATTTTCCCCAGTGTTTTACAGCCAATATATGTCAGACAAGACGGGGACTCAAGTGTTCCATTCTCTGAGAGTGCTCTTTATCCACTATGGTGCATTGACTTTTTAACCCATACTTGACCTATTTTCTTTCTTTCCTTTTCTTGGTGGTTGGAAATGCCTGCAGTAAAAGGCAATTGTTTCTGTTTATCCTTGATCCAGATTTTAATATATCAGTGAGTATATTGGTCTGATGAAACTCACCCAGGTCAAGTGCTATAATAATAAGGAAAAGAAGGGGAGAGGAAGGAAAAGGAGAACCAACATTTATATAACGCTTGTGGTTTGCTAAGCACGTTAAAGTATCCTCTCTCTTGATCCTCACAACAGTGCTTGGAGGTAAGTGGTATTATTATCCCCATTTTACAGGTAAAGAAATCAAGGCAGACAGAGGTTAAGTGACTTGTGCAGAATTACATAATTAGTAAGTGTCTGAGACCAGATTTGAACTCGGGTCTTCCTGGCTTCAGGTCCAGCACTCTATCTGCTAAATCACTTAGCTGGCTCCCCTCAAAATCCCCTTGACTTTACTAAACATATATGTACATAATTACTGATATTTGTGCAGGCTGTTTTCCCCAAAAGAATATAAATAGCTCAAGGACAGGGACTGTTTAATTTTTTGTCTTTGGATCCCCAGCACCTAGCACAGTACCTGACAAAAAGCAGAGGATTAATAGATACTTGTTGGTTGATTGATGGATGGATGCCATACCTCCCGTCACCTAGCAGAGGATTCTTTTGTAAAGAAAATAATTATCCCCACTTTATCTGATTTAAAAAAAACACATTTTCATAAGTCAGGGTGTGCTAGTCTGCCTAAGCTAGGAAAGTGCTGATAGAGAGTAGGGGTGAGGACAGCAATGTAGACAGTTGACTGAGAGTAGCTAAGCCATGAGAAAGTCTAGCCCTTGCCCACTTTGGGCATAGGGAAGAGTCCATACAGCAGAGGGGAGAAAGGAGGCTGCTTTGTGGTGGCCATCAGAAGGGCAAGACCCAGTGATGGTGGTAGTCACTGAGCAGAAGCCCCCTCTCAGGCAAGAAGCTTCATTCCAGTCTGTCCTCTCAGCTGTCAAAGTGAATCACTAAAGGCAAGTTCCCTGTCACACACCACCCCCTTCCCACTTTTTAGTAAACTCTAGTGGCTCCCTATGACCACCAGGATCAAATAGAAAATGCTCTGTTTGTCTTTTAAAGCCCTTTGCAACCTAGCCTTTCTTACCTATCCTGTCATCTTACATTTTATTCTTTCATATTCTTAGAAATCCAGCTACACTGACCTTGTTGTTCCTGTCACACAGTACTCCATCTCCCATCTCTCTGATTTTTTCACTGACTGAAACACACTCTGTCTTCATGTCTATCACCTGGCTTTACTGACTTCTTTCAAGATTCTGCTCATATCCCACAGATCTGCAAAGATTCTTTTCCAGTCTCTCTTACTATTACTGGCTTCCTATTGAGATGACTTCTGTTCTACCCTGTCTTTATTTTGTATGTACCTAATTATTTACAGCAGCTCAGTGGCACAGTAGATAGAGCATAGTGCCTGAAGTAAGCAAGACTAGAGTTGGGGTGACCCTGGGCAAGTCATTTAACGCAATTTGCAGTTTCTTCTTCTGTAAAATGAGCTGGAGAAGAAAATGGAAAACCACTCCATTGTCTTTGCCAAGAAAACCCCAAATGGAGTCATAAAGGGTCAAACATGACTGATAATGACTAAAAACAAATGATTTACATGTTGTCTCCCCCATTAAAATGTGAACTCTTCATCTTTCTTTTCATCCCCAGTCCTTGGCTTAGTACCTACCACATAGTAGGTCCTTAATAAATGGTCATTGACTGACTAGCTCTATATTGACCCCATACTAATTACGTCTGAGTCGGAATTTGACTCAGAGTCCAAGCAGGGGCCAAGTAAAGAGTCCACATTTGCCACTTGGTTAATAGGCACACTTTCCCCATCACCACCTTTGGCCTCTCAACTCACAAGCTCACTGGCATCTGAGTTGGCATAGGGTCTGCTTCTCATGGGAGCTATCCTTCTTCCACAAAACTGTGATCTCCTTCAGTAAGGATCCTGGCCAATGATGGAAGACAGTGTTCAGTGTTAAAGTTCTGGTTGGAGTCTAGAAGTAATAAGGGTCTTTTCTTTGGCATTTGTCCAGTTCAGAAAACAAGGCAAGTCAATATGAAGGGTCAACTGAATTTGCATAGGTCTGTAAGATCTCTAGTTCCCGGACAAGCCACTTTAACTTTCTCAGCATCAATTTCTTGGTCTGTAAAATGGGGATAATAATGGTGTGTTCTTCCCAGGGTTGTCATGAGGACCAGAGGAGATAATATATGTAAAGCATTTTTCAGGGTTTAAAACATTATATAAATGTTAGCTATTATTGTTATTATAAGCTGAATATGCAAGAGCCATGAATGTGGTCTTTGGCCATTCAGGCTTTAACATGACTAAATCCAGAAGAGAGACAGTGTGGTGCAGTGGACAGAGGACCTTCCTCAAATTCAAGAAAACTTGGGTTCCTATTCACCTTTGATGAATACTGGACAAATCATCTAGCATCTCAGCCCTCTGAACTCTCTCTGGACATCTTTATCCACGATGTCCCAGCATCATTCTACCCTGGATGATCCCCTCCCTGTACTTGAAGACCCCTTCTTCCTAGAACCTCCTTTTTAAAGAAGGCTAACCCATGCTAGCTCTGTCCATTCATTTATTCCTCTCCAAACTCCACTCCTTACCTTAGGGACTAAAAGTTGTCAAGTATTCTTCTCTTCCCATCACTCCATTTTCAACTTTCTTGTAAGTTTTGTCCTTCTTCCCCTATTAGAATGTAAGTTCCTTGAACGATCTGAAATTATGCCCAAAGGGCTATAAAACTGTGCATACCCTTTGATCCAGCAATACCACCACTAAGTCTGTATCTCAAAGAGAGCAAAGAAAAAGGAAAAGGAACTATGTGTACAAAAATGTTTATAACAGCTTCTTTTGTGGTGGCCAAGAATCAGAAATGGAAGGGATGCCCTCAATTGGGGAATGGCTGGACAAGTGGTGGCATGAGTGTAATGGAATAACTATTGTGTTATAATTCAAAGTGAAATGAGAAGAACCAGGAGATCATTGTGCATTGTTACAACAATGTTGTTTGTGAAATTTGTTGAAATTGCGAAAGATAGCTACTCTGATCAATTCAGTGATTCAAGACAATTCCAAAGGACTCATGGTGAAAAAATGCTATCCACCTCCAGAGAGAGAACTGATGAACTCTGAGTACAAACTGAAGTATAATTTTCTCACTTTATTTTTTTGCAATATAGCTAATATGGAAATATATTTTGAATGATTCCACATGTATAATTAATATCATATTGTTTTTCCTCTCAGTAGCTGAAGGAGAGATGAGAGAATATCTGGAACTTAAAATTTTAAAAGAAAAAAGTGCTAAAAAGTGATTTTTTTAAAAAAAAAAGAATATAAGCTCCTTGATGTCAGACTTTCTTTTTGTACTATTTGCATAGTGCCTGGTACATAGTGATTGCTTAGTAAATTGTTGACTTGTTGACTTGAATAAACAGAGTTGGCACTGACCTACACTGGTAGACAGAGTTTCCCCACATGAAAACTGAACAGTAAAGCACTCCTAAGTGAATCCAACCTAGACAAATACAGCAGAATTCTCTAAGAGTGCCTCTCTGGAGATGGGGGGTGGGGAGGGAGAGAAGAGAAGGACATGTAGTCTTGTAGTTGTTTTCAACCAAAAAACTAGTCATGGTGTAGGGTTGTCCATCAACTGGGTTTTTTTGGTTTCCTCCTCATGCCTATTGATACAGTGTCCCAAAAGTCTTAGTACATGCAATTTAAAACTATTAAAGCTTTAACTATAACAAGACTATTGGAAGACCCTGTATGTTTATTTTGTGTCTGGATAAAATCAGTATAATTCTTATGGGAACCTTTTCTTCCATCTATTTCCTCTTTTTCTATATCAGTAACTTGTTTAATTCAATCAAGCTGAAGTTCTTTTAATTTCATACTACATTTCTTTTTTTCCCATTTCCACACTTCCTCCAGCTTTGCATTCATTTTTATCTTTGCTCTAACAAAGCAGTGGTTCAATAGCACATGGGCGGCAGCAAAATTCCTTCATAATAAGTTACATGTTCTTTATATTTAATTGTGGGCATGTTGTATTCCACCCTCCTCTACCTCCAAGGAGAATGTAATTCTTTGAGACTGGGGACTGTTTCACTTTTTTTAATCAATCAGTAAGCTCTTCTTAGGCATATACTATGTGCCAGACTCTGTTCTAAGTCTTAGTCTTACAAAGAAAGGCAAAACAGTTCTTGACCTCAAGGAGCTTACATTCCTTTCTTCCTTCCTTCCTTCCTTCCTTCCTTCCTTCCTTCCTTCCTTCCTTCCTTCCTTCCTTCCTTCCTTCCTTCCTTCCTTCCTTCCTTCCTTCCTTCCTTCTTCTCTCTTTTTTCTTGTTTACAACATTCAGTTGCACAAGCTTTTGATTTCCAAATTTTCTCGCCCTCCCTCCACACCTTCCCTCCATGCAATCTGATAGCAGCTCTACATATACATTCACATTAAGCATAGTTTCTCATTAGTCATGTCGCAAAGAAGAATTATAACCAATGGAATGAACCTCGAGAAAGAAGAAACAAAACACAAAATGGAGATGGCAGGTAGTATACTTCGCTCTGCATTCAGACTTTGTAATTCTTTCCATGCGTGTCAATGGCGTTTTTCATCGTGAGTCTTTTGGAGTTGTCTTAGAACTTTGCATTGCTGAAAAGAGCCAAGTCTATCAAAGTTAGTCATTACATAATGTGGCTGGAATTGTTTACAATGTTAGAAGCTTCCATTTCTAATGGAGGAGACAGCATTCAAATAACTGGGCACATCATATATAAGATGAAGGTCATCTGAAAGAAGGTAGGAACAGATGGTGGGGGAAGGGGGGAAGGGGGGAAGGGAGAACTGGGAGGACCAGGAAAGATCTGAAGAAGGTAGGATTTGAGCTGATTCTTGTAGGAAGCCAGAGAAACACAGGGGGAGGTTTTTATCTACAGTGCCTCATGAAATACATCATTGCACATACTTAATAAATGGTTTTGAATTGAATTGTTGGATTGAATTAGTTTAAAAGAATATGACCGCTCAGACTGAAGGTAGATTCAGCATTACATCAAGCATGGTATGTTGTGGGGGGTTGTGCTTTCTCTGTACCAAACAGGGGCTCAAGCATAAGAAAGGGGCACTCCAAGAAGGGGATGGATGAGTGATAAGCCAATTCGTGAAACAGAGATGAGCCCTTAGGAAGTGTGCTCTGTAGGTCTTACAACTCTGTAATGTCTAGGTCCCTGAGACTGCTTCGTAGGGCCATACCTATCAAAATGGTTGCATAGTATTTGCTCATTCTACCTTGCTCAGACTTTGATTTAATGGTATCATGAACTCGATAGAGTTTTATATTTGTAATATTGGTTCATTCTCATGAAAAGATTGGGGATGAAGATACAAGACACACAGCTCCCTTAGACTCTGAAATATTGGCATTCAGGTGTCTCGTTTCCCCAACTCCTCTAAGGGATATGCCAGCATGGAGGAAATGGCCATAGCTGGCCTTGCAAGCCTGGGTCCTACTCCAACTTTTGGCTAATATGTGCTATTTTCACCTTGGCTAGAAAGAAATGATAGCCCATGGAAAGTCCAGAGGTTTTAGTCACACAGTGAGGAAGCTGTCAATCCATGAAAGATCCATGTTTCTTCTCAGTGTGTGCATGAGGAGAGGTGGGGATGGCGCATGAAAGAAAGGAGCCACCACGAATGGCCCCAGTACAGAAAACAAGAGAAGTCCCTGTTGACTCATTCTGCTTGAGATGTATTCTGGGTTGTAATTTGATAGGTGAGCCCTATCCCATGGATGACTATATTCTGGGTCAGAGAGATAGTTCTGTGTGTGTGTGTGTGTGTGTGTGTGTGTGTGTGTGAGTGAGTGTGTTTAAAATAAGTGATATGGATCTTTAGATCAACAATAAGTAAACTGTTTGGAAAAAGATAAATTGGTTTCTTGGAAAGAGGGATGAGATAGGAATGGGAGTTTCTGGTCCATGGGAATTTACACAGAAGAAGAGATAGTCTGCTAAATGCATGGATGTTTGTTAGTCCTACTGTACTAATACTACAGAGTTCTCATTGTCCCGAGCCAGGGAATCTCTCTTTTTTACATACATTCACAACCCTCCTAGCAATGTATTAGAGGTTATAATTTAGTGAGCAGCTGGGAATGCATTGAGCTAAATTGAAAGGAGCAACCACTAAGCTTCTTTGATGGCAAATAACAAAGAGTGAAGGCATGTGGCTAAGACCCTGGGAGAAATGGATTTCCTGTGTAAATCCCAAACTAGACTTTCCGTTCTTTTTCCCCCTGCTTCTCCTGAGTGAGTTGGCCAAGCTGCGTCATTTAGGGTTTATTTTGTTTTATTTTAACCATTAGATAAAAGGTATGGAGAATCAGCATGGCATAGTGGATAGAGAGCTGGCCTTGAAGCCAGCAAGGCCTGAGTTCAGGTCTTGTCTCTGTTACACACTCGAAGTGTGACCTTGGGCAAGTCACCTTCTCAATTCTCTAGGCAATTGTCTTAAGACTAAGTTAACAGAGAAGATGTCAACCTACATTAATTGAGAGAGTTTCCTCATCAATGAAATTGTGGTTCCAGTCTCTATCTTTAGACCAAGAATGCACTACACATAGTTTACATAATCTGCTATTTCAGCCTTCGTGGGGATGATGGATCCAGACAACATGAGATCATATGCCACTGGCTTAGAGGTTAGCACAGCAGTAGGTTTTGGGGGCATCTGAGGACTCTGTATTCTACATATTCAAACTTTGAGATTATCATTTGGAGAGTTCCAAGTTGTACACTAACAGATTACCCTATGGGGTCTCTCCAGGACATAACTATCAAGTAGAACCTCTAGAATGGAGATTCAGAAATAACCTCATTTTTCCAGAAGTCTCCCAGTCTGGATCTAGCTTGCAACAGGAAGCTGTGCTTTAGAAAGATCTCTTTGACAACTGAATGGAAGATAGGCTGCAGTGGAGAGTAGACTTGGGGCCAAGAAAACAACCCCAAAAATAGTCCAGGCGTGATATGATGAGAACTTGAACCACCATATGACAGGAACCTATATAATGGCTAAGATCCATGAGTGGAATCAAAAGGTCTTCCTAGATGGACAGTAGCCATGTGAAATCATCCAATGAAATTTATTGAAAAATAAGCACCAAACAAATTGCTAAGTCATGTGGATTTCTTCCTGCAAACAGATTTGTTTATGGTGGAATTTAGAACTGAGGCATTGCCACCAAACATTATAGAAAGACTATCCTTTAGGAGAGCAAATTTAGAGATCAATGTGGATTATTATCAGCTAGATGACACAATGGATAGAGTGCTGAGCCTGGAGTCCAGAAGATCTGAGTTCAAATCTGGCCTCAAACACTTACTAGCTGTGTGCCCCTGGGCAAGTCACTTAACCATGTTGCCTCAGTTTCCCCATCTGTAAAATGAGCTAGAGAAGGAAATACCAAACTACTCAGGTGTCTTTACCAAGAAAACCCCAAATGGGATCATAAAGAGTCAGGACTAAGACAACTGAACAGCATACAAGATTATTCAAGGATTTGATACCAACTCTGCATCTTATCACCTCTGACTTTAAAAACTTAGTCCCTACCAAATACCCAGCAGTACACAAACTGGTAGTTTGATCTTAGAAGCTATCTTTCATGAACTAATAAATGACAAATCTATGTACTATAAAGGGGGAATTCAGCTATCCTGGAGAACTCACCCAATAGCTCTATTGGAACCCAAGTCATTGTCACAGACCAAAGTACTGCCCACTATGGCTCAGAAACAGCATAAACCTAGAAAAAATTAGGAATAATATTCTTAATAGGTGCTACCATATCAAATTATTAAAATGTTTCCATGCTATATTGAATGAAAAGCTTTAGAAATATAGAGACCCTTCAGAAGACATCAAAATCATATGGGAATAGGATAAGGTACCTGTCCAACGCTGTTGTTCCATCTGCTACTGGAGTTTGACTAAGCTTGCTTGTAGAGAGTCTATAGAGGATGGCCCTCCATGCTAAGACTTCAGGTCACCTACAGAAAACATTTATTTTATCAACATGTGCAGCAGTCCACAGAACGTTACAATTAAAGGAATAATAGTAGGTAGTATAGTAACAAGTTATTACAATAACTTGTTTCTGAACTGTGTTTTGATAGAGAAGTAGATAAGGTGCTGGGCCTCGAATTAGGGAGATCTGAGCTCAAATCTAGCTTTCAACACTTATTAGATGTATCACCTTGGGCAAGTCACTTAACTTATATCTGCCTCAGTTTCTTCCTCTGTAAAATCGAGATAATAGCAGCACCTATCTTATAGGATTGCTGTGATGATCAAGTGAGGTAATGTGTAAAATACTTTGCAAATCTTAGAGAACTTTATAAATGTTAATCAGTCTTCTTATCACTTCTCTCTGAACCTGATTGAAAAAAGATGAGAACGAGATGATAATACTTTAATAGTAGACATCCTCAAATATCTACTCATCAGACAAGACTCATATCTCCAAAGTGTGTGGAATGAAAAGCCTTCCAAGTATACTTACTAGACAAGTGTCAAACCAGATGGAAAAGGACATGATATGTGTTATGGCTGCAGCCCTCTACCGCTCAAGTTGTCCTGAATAGGCTTCTGGTGAGCCTATGAAAGACAAGTTTACATCTGGCATTCTTCTTATTCAGTTGCAAAAGCTGATCAAATGAGGTGACATTCGTGAGATGTTTAGCACAGTGCCTGGCACACAGTCAACACTTGATATAGTACGTGGTATAGTGAATAGAGCACTAGACTTGGAATCAGAAAGACTTGTTCATGAGTTCAAATCCGACCTCAGACCAGTCACTAGCTGCGGGCAAGTCACTTATTCCTGTTTGGATGAGCTGGGGAAGGAAATGACATATCACTCCTGTATCTTTGCCAAGAAAGTCCCAAAATGTTGTCATGGAAAGTCAGACACAACCGTAATGATTGAACAATAATTAATTCTTGTCTCCTACCTTCCATCCTCACCCCCCACCACTCCGGGCATTCAGTCTTATACTCAATCTCTCTATTTCCCAGTATTCCATGGTTACTCCCATCTTACTGGAGAGGGGACGGGAGATTAGCCACCAAAAGAATGAGGGAAAGATGACAAGCATAGATAATGTAGATTTTAGATGCTAGATTCTGGGTAGAAAAAAATTAAATAATTCTTTTGCTTTGGTGATTTGGACCAATCTCAGTTGCAGCGAGCATTTTAACATCAGTGGATAGGAAAAGGTTGAGAATGTCTGTAGATTTCAGGATTATTATAACTTTGTGCTTGTGCCCCAACCTGAAAAGATTTGGCAGTGACAGATGATTCACAAGGTGGGAGAAACAGTCCTTGTGCTGGGTTATCTCAGCATATTATTTGCATTTTCAATGTCTTTGTTGGCTCCCTGTAAAGCAAAATATTGACTATTAAGTTGCTATTTTGGTCTTCCAAGCTTTACCACCTGGTTTTTGTTCTTCCTGCCTTAATGGTGTTATGCCCTCCTATTACAGCTGTCTTGTTGTTCCTTTGACAAGTATCCCCAGCAAACAGAGCTTCAAAATAATGGTTATAATCTTTAACAGCTAACAGCCTGTCATGCTGGCCCAGTGGAAAACCAGGAATATATACTGCACATTTCATTAAACAGATTAAGGGTAGGAAACCTAAAGGAGTCAAGAAGAGATCCCAGTGCCATGTACCAATAAAGAACCTAGAGCCATTTTGTAAAAGCCATACAGATTGTTCTGTTGGGTCATATTGAAAATGATCAATTTCCAAGCAGCATGGAGTGGTGGATAGAGGACCAGCCTTGGACTCAGAAAGTCTTGCATCTGACATATGCTGGCTAGATTGGGGCAAATCACTTAGTCTCTGAGTACACCAGTCAAATCTCTAAGCCTCTAAATAATAGACTTTAGCAATACATATCAATGTTGGTGCATCCCATACCTAGAGTTCTCACATCAATGGAATCATTGGACTCCATTCCTGTCACACAGATCCAGACAATCTGATTTTATTCCAAAAAGGAAAAGTAATTGCATATATCACTAATGAGCTGCTTCCAAGTCTGAAAAACAAAGTTTAACAAATTTCTTATTCCAGTGGGCGCAGGAAACAAGAGAAAATACAGTTTGATTCCAATTGTATTTTAGGATTTTTCAGAGATCATTGATTTTCTTGACTCTTTAGAAAATAAAAGAAGGTCAAATATATGCTAATCTCTGAAGATGCATTTCTAAAAATTCATGCTGGAAGGATGAAGATAAGGCCAGCCTCAAGCAAAATGATTGGTAAAAATTTGTATTTGTCTGATCCATTGCTCCCACTTTGACACACTCTCCAGAGCTTTGTTCGTTTCTTTTTCCTTTGTCATTTATTGAAATTCTCCTGTCTTTTATTTCATTCCCTAAACACTTGACTCTCAGGGTTGGGAGACGACCTGCCAATCTGATGAACTACTAATATATTTTCTCTGCTAATGCATCACACATTAGTTATATAACCCACAGTTCTACTATAGCTAAACCATTGATCTTAGTAGTTAAGAGATTTTCCATAGACATGATATGACGTGAGTTGTCGTTGGGGAGTGGAAGCATGCGTGATGTTGTCACTGTCTCTCTCAGTAACGTTGCTTCAAACTCTAAGTCCATTATCCCATCCCGTCTTATTTCTATTGCAACCCCATTCAGAAACATAACTAAGACAGGTCAATGGGGACCTTGCAGAAGGGTATCCAAATAAAGAGGGCATTTGTACTCCTTTGAGTATAGAAACTTAGCACTGAGTTAGTAAAAAATAATTCATTAGTATAGGATGCTATCAATTGGTACATTACCTTCATCTCCCAACCTCACCTGAGTTGGTAGCCTACCCAGTTGTAGCCTCATATTGTTTCACAATTTCCGCTTATGGAGTATATTGATAATCTGTCTACAAGCACTTACTAAGGTTCATGGTCCCCTGTATATGGAGAGATTTTAGAGAATCCTTGAAACAGGATGGGAAAAATCTTTATATTCGCTAACTTCTAGCAGAAATTTAGGATTTCCATCCATTAAGGGTTGTTTGATTAAAATAATAGACTAAGGAGTCCAGACATTTCACCAGATTGCCAAAGGCGAGCCTACGAGTGTCCGTTTGGCACATGATTCAGTCTTATCTTATGGAGGAGCATACAGATCAGCTGACAAAGTGTTGGTATTTGGTCTACCTCTCCACTTTAATGAAATTGTAAACAACTGTCCCTGTTTATGAGCATTGGAGCTTACTGAAGAAGGCAGCAATGAGTTCCAAATTCATCCTTTAAAAAATTTACAGCACAGTGCACCAAGCCAAGAGAAACCAGTCTCACTCTTAGACTGATGCCCTAAACACATATGAACATGCACACAGGCCCACGTGCATGTGCACACCCATACACCCACACACCCACACACCCACACCCCACACACACACACACACACACTCTACCACCACCACCACAATCATCACCACCATCACCAAGCTAGATCTGTGTTGTTTCAGGAAGGAAGAGACTCCCTGGGGAAGACTCAGGCTCTCTGCAGCTGCCACATTCCAGCACCCACTCCAGGAGTTTCACCACAGACTGCATTCAAGAAGGGGGTTGACAGCTCCCAGCCTGCTCTAGGGAGAGCACAGTTCAGGGAAAGCCCAGACCAATGAGTTCCTTTGGACCTGCAGATATTTGAGCTCAGAAAGAGCAATTTTGGACTTGGAAGGGATAGGTTGGGAAGCTAAAATAAAATTCTGCACATTCAGACCCACTGATGCAATATGATTGCTTTGTTAACCTGCTATAAATGCTGCACTAACCAGAGTTGTTTTACATGATTCTCCAACATTCTTTAATTTTTTCAAGTGGGTCTCATAAAACCAACTTGGGAAAAAGCTTTATCTTGCTTCCATCAAAAGCTCATGTTCAGAGAACACAAATAGTAGAGAATCAATATAGGGTTTATAGATATGATAGCTCATGACCTTCTCATTATCCTAGAGATGCAGTGTGGCATAATGGATCAAATTGTATACTTGCCTTTAAATCCCATTGCCAACAGTAGCCCCATGACCACTGGAGATTCCTTTAACCTCTCTGTGCTTCATCTGGAAAATGAGGTTAATGATACCTAATAGTATCTACCATGATAAGGCCTGGGGGGACCCTATTCCGAGAATGTTCATGAAGTGCTTTACAAACCTTAGAATGCTATATAGATGTCAGCTTGGTTAGGGGAGAAGGGTGGGCAACGGAGGGTAAGGAAGACAATCAGATCTGTGATTTCATCGATATAGGGACTGCCCGTGAAGAAACTCCACCGACCAATATAGACGAACACCTGTTTTGCAACTTAAAGTTGCCTGGTGTATTGAGAGATTTTGTAGCTTGCCCAAGGTCATATGGACACTATCTTAGATCACAGATCTCCATTTGGAAGCCAACCGATCAGAGAGACCCTTCAGTTTCCTGGTATTCTAACCCTAGTTATTGACATTATCTTTGTCTTCTTTTTCATCAGTCTTATTTGAAAAGAATTATATAAATTCAGTGATAAAATATTCTGGCTTTTAGGCAACGAGGTGTGGCTGCTGTGAAGGCATTAGAAACATCTATAAATGAGAAAAATAGAAAATCAAGGAAAAAGAACTGCTTTCTTAAGTAGAAAAGCTCTTTGTCTTAAACAGGTAGAAGTGAGAGGTGCCTACCAGACATGAATGAATTGAAGAAGAACTCCCTTCTTTTGAAATGCTTGCTTGGGAGGTTCATCTTTGGGGAAATGCCCCGTGCAAGCCCCAGCCCTGGATGACTAACTCTGTGGCCAAGGGGCTCTCCCAAGTTGCTTTGACTAAACTGGCCCAGCCATCCCACTTAGGATTCTCTCTCTTTCATGGCGGTGCATCTGGTCACAGAGCACATCCTACCCTTTGCCTTTCTACTTGGCAGGCACTGAATGCAGGTGCTGTTTTCCTGAATCAAAGGACTGTATTTAGCTTTGGGCTTCTGCCGGAAACTTTTAGGGTTAAACGATAATTCAAGGGAAGAATCTCTGTCCTGTGCCACCACTTGCTACATCTATCTGACTGCCTCTCTCTTTTGCTGGGATGAGCTCCACCAACACCTTCGTCATTATTTTCCTTTGGAAAATGTCTCTACCCATTTTCTTTTAGTGAAACAGAAAACATGTCATGAAGGCGAGGGGAATGGTCATGGGGAAAGAAGTCAAGTCTTCTATGCCGCCCCCCCAAACCCCACCCAATATACCACTTTTTCTTTAAAAGAACCACTTCCCTCACTCCAGATGCTTTCATCTCTTTGATACATAAGGGTACACTAAGTTGAATCTATAAACAGAATCCACTAATTAAGAGTAATTGCTTAGGAGATTGGTACAGACTATTCAGAATCAGATGCGTGTTCCTCTCAGATATCCATTAGCAGCTAATAAGATACTGCCGATGTGCCAGTCTGTTTCCTGTTTCCTTCTATTGTACCTTTATTGCCATATATGGACCAATCGGATGTGGTGAACAATAAGTGGATGTCCTTCTGCTCCCTGAGCATTTCTCAAAGGAATGTTTGTTATTAGATTGCTTTCTCTGTTTAGTTTCACATCAGTATGTTAATAAAGAAAACATAGCACTGTGAAGTTTGGAGTTTGTTTTTTTTCTTCTCTGTGTTGTAACCATACTGGTTTATTGCTTCATCTCTTTGCATAGGTAAGAAAATAAGAAATGCAAACATCTCACTGGCAACTTGATCTGTGGATAATGAAACATTCTTCCTCCCACCTCCCCCCCTTAAAAAAGTTCCATCTAAATTTTTTAAGTTGTTATAAATTCAGCATGAAGATCATGTGGCTATATTTGACTGATTTACTCTAGAGTCTTGGCACAAGGCTCTGAATTATTCATGGCTTCCCCATGTGATACCATAAGCCAGGATACCAGAAATTAGATCCGTCATTGGGGTTTAGAAAGTGAAATACTTCAAATACTCCATAGATATCTAGATTGCTGAAAAGTTGTTTTATTTTATTTTATTTTTTTTGGTCCACCCCTCCTCTCTGATTTTGACTTATTCTGCTTTAAAGGAATGTTGAATTTCAGGTCAGAGGACCTTGGTTTGAATGTCAAGTCTTCTCTTTTATGTGACTTTAAGCAAGTCCTTTCTTCGATTTCCTCATCTGTCAAACCAGAATTGGACTAGATGGTTGCCATGTTCTCCTTAAAGTCTAATCTATGTTCCTACAATCTTGTATTTTTCTTGAGAAATCTTAAGAGGGAGAAGTGGAAATGAATTAGCCTATATATAGTGCCAGGTATTGTGCTAAGGGTTTTTTGCAAATATTATCTTATTAGATCCTTACAACTTTATTATCCCCATTTTCCAGTTGAGGAAACTTAGGCAAAAGGAGGTTAAGTGACTTGCCCAGAGTCACATAACTAGTAAGGATCTCCCTGACTCTGAGACTGGGGCTTTAAACACTGCATCACCAGTCACTTTACCCAGCCCAGATAAATCAATGTAATTCAAATCAACAGAATTTTATTAAATATCTACTTTGTGTTAAAGGCCATGGATACAAATACAAACACACACAGAGATTCCTGCTCTCAGAGAACTTATGTTCTTTTGAGAATTTATGGGAGAAGGAAAATGGAGATTGTTTAGAGATAAGAAAATGCTAAATAGATACAAAATAATTGGGAGGGTGGGAGGCAAAATGAGTATTAACAGCTGAGGGGAATACAGAAGGCTTCTTGGAGGAGGTGACATTTGACCTGGACCTGAGAAGGAATCAGGGATTTTAGGAGAGAGAAGTTAGGAGGAGGAAGAAGACCATTCTAGGGTTGGAGGCTGACATGGGCAAAGGTAGGAGAAACCTTCCAATCAGAGTGTTGACTAACTGCTCTGCCCAGAACATAGCATCTATGAAGATGAGTCAGTTAGGAAAGATAGGTTGGAGCCAAATTTTGAAGAACTTTAAGTGCTTTATTCATTTTGAAATTGATTCAATAAATGACATAATTAGTGGGGGTGATTATAATTGGTCCTTTGTGCTCTGTACATGTCCAAAGTAGTTTTGTTTTGAAATACCAATGAGACAACTACAGATATGTGATTCTGACTTTCTTTTCATGAACGCAGGAACTAGAAGACAGATGCCATACAATACAGTTTATTAAGTCAACATAAACACTGCCCCCAGAAAAAGTAAACATTTCATTCTGTACAGCAGAACTCAGGAAAGCCACTTCTTACAGTATCACTGTAGCTCCATATGTTAAACAAATATGAGGGACTTCCATGGCCAAACCCACACATGCAGCAGAGAGACAGTATCTTGGCAGCAGGGTTTTTGTATATGTATATTAAGATAATTTAAATTGATGCTTAGGGCTTTAACACATTGACCCATGAACTCATCAGATTTCAGAAGCTAAGCAAGGGTAGGAGGAACTAAGAGTTGAATGGGACTTCCTTTGAAAATCCAAAGCCCTTTTGGAATAAACATGAGTTTGGAGACAGGAGTTTTCCACCGGCATTATATCCAATGTCTATAAATGTACTCAAGTCTCCCTAACCCTCAAAAACCTGAGTTTGATCCTACCATCCCCTTTAGTTGGTTCTATATTTTCTCTTTTCTACCCTTTTGTGATACTGCTTTCCTGGTTTTTCCTGTTTGATTACTTCTTTGACTGTCCTTTACTGGTTCTTCCTTCATGTCGTGCCCATTAACTTTTTCTGTTTTCCAGTACTCTTTTAGGGCCTTCTCTTTTTACTCTGTTCTGTCTCACTTGGTAATTTCATCCAGTTCAATGATCATGTCTAAATAAATGATTCCAAGATCTACACATCTATCCCTAATCTCTCTATTCTGAGGTTCAATTCTGTTGGCTCTTTATTGACATCCTAAATTGGAACCCCTTTAATCTGTAAAATTCAGTGTGTCTAAAGTAGAACTTATTTTGGATCCCCCAAATCTCTCCTGTCTTCACAATTTCCCTATTACTGTAACACACATTATTTCTCAATAACCCAAGCTTGCCACCTTAATGTCATCCTCAAATCTTTTCTCCACATTGCCAGTCTGTTGTCAAATCTTGTCATCTCTACCATCACAAGAGCTCTCATATACATCTCCACTCACGCAGTCACCAACCACCCGGTGCAGGATGTCATCTTCTGATCTTTCAGATTTCAATTCATCCCAATCCATCCTCCATCCAGCTGCCAAAGTGATGTTCTAAAGCATAGTCACCCCACTACTCCAGTAGCTTGCTATTGCTTCTAGAATCAAATATAAAGTTCTCTGTTTGGCATTTAAACTTTTCTTCCACCTAACCCCTTACCCTTTGCTTCCTTCTTCATACTTCCATCTAGTGAGACAACTGTAATTTCTTGAACATGATATTCTATCTCCCATGTCCATACTCTTGCCCAGGCTGTGCCTACTTCCTGGAGTGCATTACTCCCTCATCTCTACCTCCTGACTTCCCTGGACTTTTTCAAGGTTTGGCTTAAATCTGACTTTCTCTAGAAGATTTTTCTCGATACTAACCCTCCCACCCTCAGCCCCCAATTGCTAATGCCTTCTCCTTTAAGATTACTTTCTATGTACTCTGTAAATATCTTGTATGTAAGTAGGTATTTACATGTTTTCTACCTCATATGAATGTAAGACCCTTTAGAGTGGTGTTGTTCAGTCGTTTCAGTCACATCTGCTTCTCTGTGACCCCATTTGGGGTTTTTTTTCTGGCAAAGATACTGGAGTAGTTTGTCATTTCCTTCTCCAGCTTATTTTATAGATGAGGAAACTGAGGCAAACAGGGTTACATGCCCACGATCACACATCTAGGAAGTGACTGAGACCAGATTTGAAAACAGGAAGATGTCTTCCACCTCCAGGCTGGGCACTCTATCAATTGTATTAACTAGCTGCCTGATAGCATAGGGATTGCTTTTATCTTTTGTTGGCTTCCCAGTACTAAACGCAATGCACATTTAATAAAGTTTGTGTAGTGACAAAGCAGCAAGATATCTGGTGGCTCCTGGGAAATGCGTCCAGAAAAGTATAGAAGCGATGATAGATTTAGGTCTACAAGAGGCCTTCGAAGTCATTGAGTCTAATCCCTTAGTTTTACAGTTGAGGAAACAGGCCCAGAGAGATTGTGACTTCCCAAGATTGCAACACTAATAAGTGTCTAAGAAATATAATTCCAAAGTTCTTAATTTCTCATTATATTCTAGCCATTGGTCTTTAATCCAGCGCAAGCATAGAAACTTAACCTGGGGTCTGTGAATTTATTGTTTTTAATTATCTTAACTGTATTTCAATATAAAAAAATTCCTTTGTAATTCTGTGTGTTTTATTTTTGTGAATTTAAAAACATGATTCTGAGATGTGGTAAATAGGCTTCACCACATTGAATAAAAAGAGTCAATGACACGCAGAAAAATTAGGAATCTCTTCTCCAGAGACCAGGTTAATATAAACTTGGCGTTCTTTGATTTGATCCTACAAGCACTAAGCACCTCAATATTTTAGGTACTGGGGATACAAAGTCAACATCCCTGCCCTCAGGGAGTTCACCTTCTGCAAAGAGAACAGAGCATGTCAACTGAGAAGTAAATTCATAGAAAATAATTTCAAGAAGGTTAACAATTCATAGGGGTAGGAAATAGCTATTGGGGATGATGACGTAAGGATAGTTCTCAATTGCTTTCCAGGAAATTTGGACCAATTTATGGACCCACCAGCAGAACATCAGTGTATCTGCCTTTTGACTACCCTTCCAACATTGACTATTCCCATTTTTGGTCATCTTTGAAAATTTCCTGGCTATGAGATAAAAGCTTTGGATTGTTTTGATGTTTAATTCTTTCATTATTAGTGTTTTGGGGGGGAATCGTCATTACAATTGCCCGTATATAATCTTTTAATGGAAAATTGTGTTTATAGCTATATTTATATGCATTTATTTATTGGATTTTAGACTCTTGTTGAAAATATTTAATACAAAGGTTTTCTCCCCAATTTACCACTTACCTTCACATTGTAGCTGTGTTGATTTTATTTGTGCAAATGGTGAGAAAGTTCTTGGCTGAAGGAATCCAGAGAGGTTTTGATAGAAGAGGTGGTATACGATTTATTCCTTGAAAGATTTCAAAAGGCAGAGGTAACAAAGAGACAGATTAAGCAACATGAACAAAGGGAAAATATAAGGCATACACAAAGAGAATTGGCATATTAGTTGCTAGTGGTGTGTGAGAATTATTCATAGATGCGTGGCAGCTAAATAGTACAATGGATTAAGTGTTGGACCTGGAGTCAGAAAGATTCCTCTTCCCGAGTTCAACTCTAGCTTCAGATATGTACTAGCTGTGTGAGTCTGGGCAAGTTACTTCACCCTGTTTGCCTCAGTTTCCTCAGCTATAAAATGAACGGAGGAAGGAAATAGCAAATCACTCCAGTTTTTTGCCAAGAAAACCCCAAATGCTGTTACAGAGTTGGACACAACTGAAAATGACCGAACAACATTCACACATGTAGCCAAAACATTTTGTAGATATAGGAAATAATCTTTGATTCACATTTTCCATCAAAAGATAAAGAAAAGAGGTAATCCATAAGTTATATAGGAAGAACTGGTGGATTTCATTCGTAAGCCATTCTGAGAAATGAGACGAGTGTTTTTGGACGGAAGAGGACCAAGTGTTGGCCTAATTTTCTTTTTGTTGTCATTGTTGACCTGATTTTCAGGAAAAGAAGGAAAAAAAGATCACAAGCTAGCTTATCTGGCAGAATTCTAGAAGAGTCTCCAAAAAATAGTTTGCAAATATCCAGGAAAAGAAATACTCCCAAAGAACTGGAGTTATTTCATCGATCAAGTCTTTCAATTGCTGCTTTTCTAACGTTGTTGTAATAATATGCATCGTTCTCCTGACTCTGTTCAGGTCCCCCAGCATCACTTCTTCCACGTGCCGGAGAAGTGATGAACTAAATATGCAGAATGAGGCAGTTATTTTTGGATGTGGCCAATATGGGAATTTGTTTTGCTTGACTACACATATTTGTTACAAGGGTTTTCTTTTTCTTTTTTCCCCCAGTGGAGAGATGGGATGAGAAAATGAATGCATGCTTGCTAACATTTTTAAAATGTTAAATTTGAAAAATAGGAAGGATAGATTCAGGGATACGAAAAGAACACATCATCCCAAGCTAGCCTCATTTTTTAGAACAACTAGGCAAGTAAATAAATGTCATTGGTATAATTTACCTATTTTTTTACAATTTACAACAGGAAGAGATGCGTTCTAGATGATAATGTATTGAGGTGCATTCAAAATCGGGTGGCAAAGGTGACAAAGGATAAAAGTGGTCAGCACTGGAAAGATGGTGGAAGGACGAGAACACGAATTCAGTACTGGTGAAGCTGTGAATTGGTCCCACCATTCTAGAAAGCAGTTTGGGAGAAAAGAATTCAGAATGTGAAGAAAGTGATTAAAACATTCATACCCTTTGACCTAGACTTCTACTGATAGAAAGATAAAAAAAAATTTTAGTGTCCATATAGGACAAAAATTTATAATCACACATTTTGTGAAGCAAAGATGTGGATTAAAGTAGATACCCATCTACTGGAGAATGGCTTTACAAAATTGTGGTTGAGAGATGTAATATTATTGTGCTATAAGAAACAATTCTAGGTTGTACAGAGCATCTAGGTGGTGTGTGGATAGATTGCTGAGCCTGGAATCGGGAAGACCTCAGTTGAAATCTAGCCTTGGACACTTACTAGCTGCGCGATGTCATTTAACACTCTTTGCCTTAATTTCCTCATCTGTAAAATGAACTAGAGAAGGAAATGGCAAACTATTCCAGGACGTTTACCATGAAAGCCCCAAATGGGGTCTTGAAGAGTCAGGCATGACTGAACAGGAACACTAAGAAACAATGTAACAAGTTCAGAGTAGCACAGAAAGATATCAACTGATACACAATAAAATAATCAGAACCAAGGAAACAACGTATACCATGACTCCAACAAGGTGAACACCAACGATACCAACAAAGCTGCTGAAACTGAATGTTGTGAAATTATAATGACTGAGATTTACTCCATGAAAAAACATCTTCTCCAACTTCTTTGCCAAGGTGGAAGACTATGGGTGTGGAACATAGTATGTGTCTGACTTCATTGATATGTGGAGAGTGTTGCTGACTTCTTTCCCTTTTTTTAATTCTTTATTATAATGGCTAAGGAGAGAGATAGAGTAGAAAATATAGGTGATATAAAAAGATATTAAACATTTTTTTACAAAGATTAATATCTCAATGCCAGTTTGGAGAGAAATTTCTCAGGGAATCAGTCCTTGTCCCTATACTGTTTTAAAATATTGTATGAATAACTCAAGTGAAGTCTGACATACCTATCAATTTTGCAACTAACACAGAGCTGAGAAGAAAGCTAATATATTAAATGAAAGACTAAAGTCCAAAAAAGATCTTGAAAGGATACGATGATAGGTTGGCTCTAATACGAATATTGTTCATAGAGCTAAATACAAAGTCCAACACTTAGGTTCAAACAATAAATTTCACAAGTGTGACATATGGCAAGCACAGCTAAGTATCAGTTTATAGGGAGATGATCTGGGTGTTTTATTAGACTAAAAATTCTGGATTAGTCAAAATTTCAGTGTTAGCAACCAAGTAAACAAATGTAATCTTAAACAACATGAAGAGAATTCTGTCCATGACCTAGAAGGTGGTGTTGCACGTTGACAAGGTTAGGACACTTCTGGAGTTTGGGTTCAGTTTGGGGAGTGACATTATTAAGAATTCAGGGTAAATTAATGCAGATAATGAAAAGAATCTTGAGATCACAAAATATGAAGATTGACTGAAGGAACTGGGGATGTTTAACCTGAAGAAAAGAAAACTTGAAGAGGTATAGGAAAGAAAGAAGGGATGATCGCCACCCTCAGTATTTGCAGGGTTGGTCTGTGGAAGAGGATTAGATTTGTCCTATTTCACTCCAGAGGACAGAAACAAAATCAATGCAGAGAGGTCTCAGAGAGAAAGATATAGATTGGTTATAAGTAAAATCCTTTTTACAATTAGGGCTATTCCAAAGTGGGAAGGTCTACCTAAGGAGAGAGTGAGTCTGTCCCAATTGGAGGCCTTCAAGCAAAAACCATGTAGCTACTTGTGTATATTTTTAATGTGGGATTCTTATTTGGGTATTGGTTGGACTAGATACCCTCCTTTGAAGTCTGATGCTGGGTGAGTCTGATTCCATAACTAAAACAATAATTGAAAACCTTGTTCCTGCTGTCAGTGTTGTTCAGTCGTTTTTCAGTCATGTGCAACTCTTTCTGACCCCATTTGGAGTTTTCTTGGCAAAGATACTACTGTCCTACAAAATGTTAGCTTCCTCCTGTGGTTGCTAGTGTCCACCATTCAAACCCGGTTTCTTAAGTAATTCTGCTGATGATTAAAAAACAAGAGATCATGAAGGAAATAATGAGTCAAATTAGGGTAGGGAGGTCAAAACGTGACTTCGCTGGCTCTGTGGTCATGGTATTAGAGAGAGAAAAAGAAATCACCAGATTAAGAACTGGAATGTGGTATGGATGTCAGCTGCCTTTGACAGCCTTGAAAAAGTCCTTGCTGTTGTAGCTTCAAGCATCTCCACAAAGCTTTCAAGCCCTCCCTGGTGGATTCGGTAATCTTTTCTATTCTCCTCACGAGTTCACCCTGTTTTATGTTGGCTCTGAGATGCGTGGGCCCATCAGGTGAAAATGGAGCCGGCCATAAATGTTTGTGCTGAGATAATGCTGATAGTCTCAGCGTAAGGAAGGAAACTAAAGATAATTAATATACACCAAATAGTGTTCTATGTCATTCCCAGACAATTACTCTTTGATGCATGAGGCAATATATGGCCCCACTCTCAGATGCAGAGAGACCAGCTGTGTTTACATGAAGAACTTGTAGTAAGGAATTAGAACAAGGTATTAGGGGATCCAGGATGGACCAAATCAGACCTGAGGCCCACTCAGGGAGAAAGTAATGTCTAATGGGAAAAGCTCTGAATCTGTGGTCAGAGGGACTAGGTTCAAATTTCAGCTCCATCCCTTGCTATATGTGTGACTTTGAAAGAGAAGCTTTCCCTCTTTAAGGCTCAGGATCCCCATCTATAAAATCTGGGATTTTGATATATCATGAACAAGGTTTTTGTCAGAATGATGACCTCTCCTGCCCCTCAGATTTAATAGATGGACTGCAGGAGTTATTATAGCCAAAATATCGTAAATTGTGTCACTCTGACACCTACCTAGCAAGGTAGGTCTGACCTTTAACTAGTTGTTTGCCAGTCATTCAGTCAAGTCTTACTCTTTGTGATTCCATGGACAAGATAGCACACCAGGCCTTTCTGTCCTGCACCATCTCCCGAAGTCTGTCCAAGCTCATGTTTTTTGCTTCCATGACATTCTCTATCTATCTCATCCTCTGCCATCCATCCCCTTCTTCTTTTGCCTTCAAACTTTCCCATCATCAGGGTCCTGAACTTAACTAGATTTATCCCAAATGAGTCCCCAGTCCTTTACTGTACCCACCCTCCAAGCCTTTCTAGCTCAATCAGTCTTTTCAGAATTTGTATTCCACTGTTGTAGTCTTGAGAATGCAGTCACCTTCACATTTAAATGTGGACTTTTCTTCTTTCTAGAAAAAAATGGTTTAATTTTAGAACATCAAGGAGATGAAGAAACCACTCTCCAGAGCAACTTGCTGGTTAGCAGTGTAAGATGATGGTAGCATGTAAGGAGGATTATGTCTTTGGAAATATCATGATGCCTCTGTGAGGGTGCTGGACTTAACCTCAGGAATCCCTGGGTTCAAATCTTGCCTCAGTTGCTTATTTTCATGTGACTCTGGACAAGTCACTGAACCTCTCTAGGTCTCAGTGTCCTCATGTATAAAAGCAAGGCAGGGGTTGGATTTGATGGTTTAAGATGCCTCAGACATTTACAAGCTGTTGCCACCCTGGTCAAGTCTCTCAGGACCCATTGCTATCATCGGTAAAATGGAGAGGCTAAAATTCCCCCTTACCCTGCAGGTTTGTGGTAAGGATCAAATGAGTTAAGAGATGCAAAACGTTTGCCAAACCTTAAGGTGATTTTGCCCTAATTATTATAATTACATTAAGCACTTTGCAAACCTTATTATTGATATTATTATCAATTCTTACTATTATAGCTTCCTTCAAGTCTCAGTTCCAATGGCATTTGCTATAGAAAGCCTTTCCTGCTCCCTTATTGTTCCTGTTCTCTCCCTCCTCAAATTGTCCTATATTTATTTATCTGGATAGATGTGCAATCTCCTGCCACCCCAGCCCTAAATAGAATGTAAACTAAGAATGTTTCTATGTGTCCACCATCTGGTTCAGTGGTGTTCTGCATATAACAGGTGCCTAATTATTGCTTATGAAGTTGAATTGAAATGAACATACATGGTAGGAAATTACCTGAAAAAAAAAGGAGCCTGGAGTAGTTGATGTAGAGGGCTTTTGTCCTTCTCATGCAGAAGGTATGTCTGAAACCAGGTGTAGATTCAAGAGTCAAAAATATCTCTTACCAGTTTTCAGAGGACCCTGGATTTAGGACTGGCAGGGACTTTCTCAGGTTCTGCTGTCCCATCTCCTTCACTTTACCAATGAGGAACAGAGACCCAGATAGGTTGAGTGGTTCATGTTCCGATGGTCCTGGGGGGATATGCGTCAGATGCTCTAGGATCTCCAAGAAGAGAAGCATCTAACTTCCTCTGTAGGCATATTCCTGACCCAGCAAAATTCCAGGTGGATTTTGTCTTTTGTCGTGATCTTTTGGTCCATTTACTCTGAAACAACTATTCACTTACAAAAACATCTGTTTTAAAGCTTCTAGGATTAAATGCAACCTCTCCCATAGCCATATTATTCTAACTAATACTTGTCTGTTCTCTCAAACAACTAGCTAAGTAAATAGGTAGATTAAGTGGGGATCCTATTGAGGAAAGTGCTTTGGTTCAGACTCATCAGCTGCTTGGATTTTTTTCCCCAGTATTATGACCCAGCACTGAAGATTCCTCTTCCTCACTCTCAGAAACAGCCACAGAGCTCTCAACCCATCTCTAAATAGCAAGCCTGGGAATACAGAGTCATTCACCTGTCTGCCAGATGTGCCCAGCAATATGGAGGCCCCACCAATCCACCTACAGATGATTGGTGTTGATCTCTTCCTCAAGGAAAGAAAGGCTGAAAACTTCCTTGGGTCTCTTTTTTTTTCTTAATAGAAAAGCTTTACCCTTCAATTTTTGTTTCATCTTGTGAGTCTTCTGAACAGGAGCACTGGACACATTTTGGCTTTGCTGCATTAGCTTTTCTCATGCTCGTTGGCTCTTTAAATGGTGCCTTCGGGCTACTTTCCTTTAACTTATTGTTTTGTTTTTGTTTTTTTACATCCCTGACATCTACACAGTACCTTGCATATAGGAGACACTTAAATGCCTTTTGAATTGCATCATAAATCTTGTATTAGAAGGGACTAGTCAATCTATCATTTTATAAATGAGAAACTGAGGGGCAGAGAAGCTATAAATGTTCCAGGACACACATGGAAGATGCATCAGGGTGGTCCAGTCAGTCAGCAGTCCACAAGCATTTATTAAGCACCAGACATTGTCCTAAGTGACAGAAATATAAAGACAAAAATCATCCCTATTGTCAAGGAAATCCTGCTCTGATGGGGGAAACAACTTTCAAACAACTGTGTTCAATTGCTGGAAATAAAAAGAAAAGTAAAAAGCTGCCCCTATCCTCAAGGATTTTATCTACTAATGAAGGAAGCAACGTGCAAATGGCTATGATGTTGGAATTAGAAACCAGTCCCTCAACTCTAAATCCTGCCCTCTTTCTAGCATACTAACTGTCTCTCTACATTAGACTGAATTGAGCTGTTTTCCAGTAGAACATTGGGAAATGTTTAACAACCAGCTTTCCAAAAAACCAAACAAATAACAATCTCCTGACATACTTTTAAATTTAATTTGCATTAACGTTTTCTCCATCACTTTCTTAATTCTAGATATCAACAAAACAATGAGTTAAAGCCTTGATTGGCCTATTTCTGTTCACTCTGTAATTTAACAATCAACCCCTGTTTGAGCTGGGTCTGGTATACCTTTGGTTGATTCTTACCACTTGTGAGCATGATATTGGCAAATAAACTGTCCACACCAGAACAAACTATATTTAATAACTAATTAAATCCTCAAGATTCCTACATGTTGCCTTAAAAAAAATGCTACCTGGTATATAATGTAGCCTTCTCAGGAATGAATGAACAACTCCACGTTAATGGGCATGCAGGGGCAGAATAGCTGTGTAATCTCCTTTGTTTCTATAAGACGGCTTCTGGTCCTGAGTCCTGTCTATTTCTGTGCCAATGTGCTAATAGCTTTGAAATCTCATCCATCTCAACAGAGGCCTGTTAGCTCTGGAATCCCATCTGTTTCAGGGTGGAAGCAGTAAAATGTCATGAAAACATGGCCATTCGTTCCCATCCGCAGCGAGGGCTTACTGGCCATTAATAGCCTTTCATTTTGAGGGCCTCAAATTGCCATAAACCTCATACTAATTATGAAAAAAATGGACTTTGGAGTTTGATTTTTTTAAGTACTGATTCACAAAAAGGAAACCAAGTGACAGCAGTAAAATTCCCCACAACCCAACAGGAGATGCTCCCAAATCCCTACAACAGATTCAAAAATGTTTTAGCCAGATTCTGAGACCCTCTTAGCATAACGGGCCTGAGGCTATGTTTTGGCCCAGAGGAATTTTTAGGCTGAATTTTTTGCTCCTGAAAATATAGTTTAAGCAATAGAGAGTCTGGCAGAGTCTTAACTAGAACAAGGTTGAAAAGATGCTGTCTCCTACAGATTGCTAAAGTGATAAAATAGTTAGGGATGAGGCAGGTCTCTCCATATAAGCCACAGAGGGAGGAAAGTAAAATCAGGCACCCAGTGTTTGTTAGGGACTATACCAACCATTCTGTCATAACTCAACAAATATGACATACTTGTCATTTTTTGTAGGAAATTCCTTCAATTATTATGGGCATACAGATGGTTTGACCTAAAAAAATGACTAGGAGCAGGTAAGAGATTTAATAGCCCAGAATAAAAGAATGAAGAAAGATGTGTTTGAGAAATTTTTAAAGCTTAATTGAGAATGGTCCCTCAAAAAAAGAAAATCTATGTATATTTCTGGTACATTCAAATTTCAGTGGAGTCACCCTTTCTGCCTTAGCTCTCTGACCAAGCTCCATATGGTAGTCCCATAAATCCCTTTTGGACTTTCAAAGGTACATAAATAAAAAAATCTTTAAAAAAGGAACTGCAGTCACAGTAATGGGACTAATTTTAAACAGAAAGAGAGGTTCAATGGCTTGCCCAAGGACTCCAGGTCTTTCTGGTTTCAAGGCCAATTCGCTACCCACTAAGCCATTCTGCCTCTCGTGGGGTACTGTCCTTCAAATCCTTAAGTCCGTACAGTTCAGTCATTTGACTTCTTCCTCTGTTTATTGTGCCAATAATACTCATGCTGAAATGACATGGTTTGTTGGTCAAGTAGAAGGGCCAAGGGGATAAGTTACTTTTAGGACTGAGGTCATATTAGCATGTTTGTAGGTGGATGAAAATTCATCAGACAGAGGAGATAATTACTGAATCAGGGATCTAGCGGTTGAGAATGAGGAGGAAGAAAGAACTGTGGTGGATCCTAGGATATGGTGGGGTGGGGGTGGGGGTACCTAACAAGGATTCCCTAAACCTATTTAAGAACACAGAAAGTAGTTTTTGGGCTCAGGAATGACGAAAGAATGCAATGGATAAGTATTAACAATAAGAATGACTAAGGTGTATGCATGCAAGGCAGATATGTATGAGAGGGATTCAGTATCTAAACTGGAGACAAGACGGCTCAAAAAAGTTTGGAAGGGATGAGCAGGAAATATTTCAGAAGACAATTGATGAAATGTGTATAGGAGAGATAGAGTGAGGGACTGGGCAAGTGAGGAGCTAGTGAACTCACTATGCACTAAACTCTGATATAAGAGAGACAATACATAGACGATCAATAAACATTTATTAAGTATTGCTGTAAGTTTTATGAACAGCTCTATGCAGATGACTGAAGATTTTATAGGAGCGTATGTTTAGAATTGGAAGGGACTTCCTTGTACAGATGAGAACAGTGAGACTTTGAGAGCTTTACACAACTACACTGAGACTGTATTTGAACTTCGACTCCAAGGCCAGCAGCCAATCCTTTGTGCTGCCTAGCTGTACCTATATGTAAGAGGGTATCACGATCTAATGTGGATAGTTTGACTAATGGAAAAGGGGCAAAGCAGGAAGCGTTATGAGAGAAACACTAGCCAAAAAGTAGCCCTACAGAGGAAAGGCATTTAGAGTAAAGATGATCAAAGTGTCCTGCTTCCCAGCATCTAACTTACATATGTTTGACCTGAGGACTTTGAAAGTATTAAGCTGGGGAACAATGATTTCTACAACTGTTTGGTGACTCGAAACAAACATATTGCCTGGTTATGATGGAGATGGCAGAAATGTAGATTTTGTTTCCTATAGGATAAAGGTATCATCTTACCAAAAACAAGGTCCTGCTTTGGAGGAGGAGAACTCAGAAAAGCTTGAGCCATGTTGAACTGAAGATAGAAAAACTGGGAGCTAATCTCAAGAAAGACATGTTGTCAGCTCTCTGAAGAAACCCTTGCATTGTCAGTTACTATCTGAGAGACAGAAGCCCCTCATAGCAGCCAGGAGAGAAAAAAGCACCACTTAATAGTGAATTGCTGTTCATATTATTCCTGAGGGAGCCAAAACACATCAAGGGCCACAGTCCAGAGTTGTGACTCGGCCCAGGCACATATATCCTTATGCATGTGTTTATTTGCTCTGGTTCCATAGGTTTGAGCCTTCACTATTCTGATGAATACAGTGTGCATTAGTTGGAGACTATGTCCCTAGTTTGTACATGGAATGTTATATGATTATCATTCTGGCTTATATTTAGTATGTTTCTGATTAAGAATTAATGATGTTCACCTAGTTAATTTGTTAAATGGGAAGCACACCAGTGGGGGCTCAGGAGTTCCCACATACAGTAGTGGAAGTATATTGCCCTACCAGGGTTACCTGTAGAATCCTAATGTAGTGAGTTGTAGCGATAGTCACTATCTCTGTTAACCCTCCAACCTACCAGTATGAGTGCAGTGGGGTGAGAGTCAGAGAGAAAGGAAGTCAGGTGCCATGTCCATGCTACATCTATATACAGTCCTACTATCTCTCCTGAACTCTAGTTCTATGTCATCAATTGTCTGTTGGACGTTTCCAATTAAATTCCCTGTGGGTATCTCAAACTCAACGTGTCTGAAACAGAACTCATCATCTGTCCCTCAAAACCTCCCCCTTTTCTGAATTTCTCCATTTCTTCCAAAAACATCAATAGTTTTTGAATCACTCAGGTTCTTATCCTCATGGTTCTCTTCAACTTCTCCCTCTCCCTCTGTATCCTCCCTATCCCCTTGAGATGAAAACTAGGCTGAGGACCTACCTAGGTGGCCTAGGATATGAGATGTATATAATTGAGTAAAAGAATTATGATGCAAAGCCCTGGAGGAGGCAGGAGGGAATATGATTGAGGACGCAGTAGGATTGTCCTTGAAGAAGAGTGGGGATGTCTCCTATTCCTAGAGAGAAGAAAGAGTAATGTTTAAGGACTGGAGGAGGAAAGTTGGGGAAGCTCCCATCCATCACGTGGCCACTAGCTTTCAGTGACGTAGGAGATGGCCATCTGTTTTAAGTATGGAAAGTTGAGTGTTCAAATGAGTCCTCAGAAGGAGGGGGAATGTAATAGGAAATCAAGAACACGGAATGAGCTGTGAACAAATAAAACGTTACATATGTTATAGTGAGAAGAAATGCACAGGAAAGCTCTGGAAGATAAACATTAGAGATTTTGGAGGTAGGGAGGAATCAGGCTTCATGGAGGAGGTGACGAATAATATGTGTCTAAAAAAAGAGAAACATTTCCCTGGAGTCAGTTTAGAAATGGTAGGCAGTGAATGTACAAATACACAGAAGTGGGAGAAAGTAGGATAAGATTAGATACCACCTGGTTTTCAAGACTGAGACAGAGTGTATGAAGGGGAATGCTGTAAAATAGGGCGAGAAAGGGAAGCTTCTGCAAGATCATAGTGGGTCTTGAATGCCAAAGTTATTATGTAGGTAATTAGGAGCCACTGTTGCTCTCTGATGAGGAGAATGGCAAGATTAGGCCAGGGTATTAGGAAGAGGGTTCCTACGCTGGTGTGTAAAATATACCAAGATGGAAGACATGGAAGAGATCAGAATAAAAAATAACTTCTTTCTTATTCCAAAACTAGTGTTTGCTCTTACTTTTCTATAGAGGAAAAATACAGATTGTAGCAGGCAAGCCTGCTTCCTCCTAGCTTCTCCTCCCAAAGAGTCTGTATGCAGATTAATTAAAGTGACTAGTGGAAATCTTTAAGAAAAGGATGAGGCACTTTACCCTTTTCGTTCTAGGCCCGTACCCTCCTGCGGACGCATGCACACAAAACTCTTTTTCTCTTTCCCTTTAGTGTATCTCTTTTCTAATTAAACAACTGAGTCATATATACTCATGACTATCCTTCAGTCCGTGGAAAAATAAGTCATTTTTAATTGATTTTTAAACAACAGAAAAGAGGGGAAGAACAGTCAACTCTACTAACATCAAACATTTCTGACTGTTATTCCCAAAATGTGACTTCTCTACTTAGGACCATCCCCTGCCTTACTCACCACTTGGCATCTGTTTGACTCTGTCCACAAGCACAAGTCTTCCATAGGTCATAAAGGTTGGAACTTTCTCACTCATGGATGGCCATAGTCAAAGAATCATCACCTAGTGGTTGACCTACTGATGGTGAACCCCTTTGGACAAGGCTTGGTCAATCCTTGTTAGACCTAATCTGTTACCAGGACTATACTTCCAAATACTATAATTCTACATACTATGCTTTGGTAGATTCTTTCAAGCTGGAAAACCCATACTAGAGTTGTCTAGGTGATTACCTCCTATACTGATTATCAGGATCCCATGTCATCTTTGTATCACCAGCACCTAGAATGGGATCTTAGGGTATTAGGTGTTTAACAGATATAAAATAATGAACAAATCACAATAGATATCCGTTTGGATAGAGAACTTATTTAGAGAGCCATTTAATAGTATAGAAAGCTTGATCAGACACTACTAATGGACAATAAACTGGGCCCAGAACTGAACAAGGGGATTCATATCCCATCCAGCCACCCCTATATAATGTGAGTTTCTTGTTTCATGCACTCATTCATTGCCTTTTTAAAAACTGACAAGTTCTTTTTAATAATATCAAGTTCCTCTCCAAAGCAAAAACCCATCCTTTGACCACTAGTATTCTTCTGATGAAATTGTATGGTTGCCAATCATGGAACTGCATCTGAGGGACTGAATGATGAGATTAATGATTTAGGAAAAGAGACAAATACTGAATATGCATATCAAGAGCAAAGGATAACTAACAGACAGCCTGGATGCTTCATTTTGATCTGCACAATGCTGGGATTTCTAGGGGAAACCCCTAAGGATGTTGAGCAGATTTCCTATAAAGAATTTATGGGAAGAAATAGATAAGAATTGCCCAGTATGCACTGGCAGTATAACAGTAGTATCAAATTCAAATAGAATGGATCCCTGATGACTTCATATTGACTTAGAAAATCACAAATTAATATTATCTATGTTGTATTGAAAGATAAAACACATAACATTTTATGTTTTATATATAATGAAATACAAAAATGTTATATATTTTGTTAAACACTTCACAGTGACATTTCAGTCTGGCTCAGTCTGGAGTTTGGCACCTCTGATCTACATCATTAGAAGAAGTAATTCAGTGAGATCGAAGATTCATCAAAATATCAGATTTTGTCAAACCAACATAATGCTGCCAATCACTTTCTCTTTTTTTAGTTTTAGTTGTTTTCTCACTGTTAAAAATCCTCTTGACAAACAGTCCATTCACATTCTGATCTCCCTTTATCTCCAACTCTCTTTTCTCTAATTTAAGCTTCTTTATTAAATGATCTAAAATAGGTCACGAGAAAAAGTCAATAGAATGCTGGACTTGGAGTGAAGAGCAGATTCAGATCTTTACTCTGATAACTTTGTAGTATCAAAGTCACTTTGATCTTTGGGACCTCTGGGTGACTGAGCTCTTAAAGACGATGCTAGTCAACATCAGTAGAGGGAATTTCCATGCTAGGTGTTCATTACAATGATAAAATCACAAATCTTTACTCTCCCTCCCCAAAATTCCAGCCCCCCCCAAAATTCTGCACTATCCAAAACACCAAGATGCATCCTTTAAGAACTCCTCCCCACCTACGTCTCTGGACTTTTTCTCATGAGACCCCTTTTTATCAGGTATATTTTTCTTCTCCTTGCCCTCCAATTTCTGATCAGATTTTCCTACAATTTCCATTCCTTTATTAAAGTTTTCTCTAAAGTGAAAAGGAGATGACTGTCCTCATAGCTCATTTGTTTCTCTTTTCTAAATTGTACATGCACACATACAAAATAAAAACTTCATAGTTAAAACTATGTGCAATAAACATTTATTGATGACTTAATTTTATATTCTCATATATGTAAATGGATTCTTATTCGATACAGTAAATGTGTCCCTGAAAAGTTGTGGATAAATCAAATTCTGTAAATCAAATCCTCATTTAATTTCTGCTTTAAAGGGATCCTATTGAGAATCTCTTAGTAAAGAATAATCCCTCCTTAACTTAGCTTCATTGTCAAAATGGATTTCTGCTATCTGCTTTGCTTGAAGGGAGAGGTGCCTCTCTTTAAGTGAATGGTGATGTAGTAAAATTCAATAGGAGGACCATTTTATCATATCAAAGTGATTCATGGACCCCAGGTGATAGTCCTTATAGTACCACATTAGTGTTAATTGATAAAGGAAAGACATGATAATAAAAGAATTACTATTATTTTAGTAGCAATCTTTGGGCAGCTAAGTGGCACAGTAGATAGAGCACCAAGCCTGGAGTCAGAAAGACCTGAGATCAAATCTAGCTCAAACACTTACTAGCTGTGTGATCCTGGCAAGCCACTTCACCCTGTTTGCCTCAGTTTCCTCACCTGTATAATAGCTGGAGAAGGAAATGGCAAATTACTTCAATATCTCTGCCAAGAAAAGCCCACAAAGGGGTCGAGAGGAATCAGACATGGCTGAAACAACCCAACAACTGGTTCTAGAACTGAAAGACCTCTCAGAGGTCTTTTACACCAACCCCCTCATTTTACAAATGAGCAGCACCTTTCCCAAGGTCACAAAGCATCAGAAGTGGGGTTTGAACCCAGTTCATCTGACACATTTGACACTACTGCTATGAGATTAAATGAACTTATATTTTGTTAATTTAAATATATATATATATATTTTCAATGTGATCTTATTTAAATCATGCAAGTTGTAGGAAGTATGTTTGCTTATTATTCTGAATCATGTTGTACTTTTTGGTGGAGCTCAGTAAAGCTAAAAATAGCAATGAGTCACCCAATCACAGAATATCAGACCTAGACTGGACCTCCTTGGCCATTTGGTCTGAACAAGAATCGCAGTTAGCCTCTGAGGTCTCTTCTAACTCTCGATTGATGATCCAATGATCCAATCCCCAAGGGTCCATCCAGCCTTTGCTTGAAGACATTCAGTAAAGAAGGACCCACTGGCTTACTTTTTAGATGACTTTTTAAGGATGTTTCTCTTGTTATCAAACCTAAACTTACCTCTTTTCAAATTCCACCCACTGGTTTTAGTTTGGGCTACCCTCTGGGACCAAGTAGCATAAAGCTAATACTTCTTCCATCAGACAATCCTTCAAATACTTCAAAGTCATGTTCCCCTAGAGCCTTCTTGTCTCCAGGCTAGACATCTGTAGTTATTACCTAGCCCTCCAATGTCATAAGCTGAAGGATTTTTATTTTACTAGTATCTCCCACTTTCCCATGCCCCTCCTAAAGTGAGGTGCCTAGCATTAAACACAATGTATCAAATATGATCCGACCATGGCAGTGAGCTCAAAGGCCACTTCCAATGACTTTCCTGGTCCACATGGTTCTATGACCAACTCATCAGGCAGCAATATGGTAGAGACCAGAACAGCATTTACACGTCTTGCTTTATAGTTTTTCTTGCTTATTATGCCTCATCCATGAGGCTGCATGAGTAATGCTATTGGATAATGCTGAGCCCTGCCTAATTTCAGGGTTCCACAGGGCTTTCTTTGCCTATCAGTATGTTTGGACACAGACCAAACAATTAGAGCTATGACTTTGCACTAAGCCTTCTCATACTTTGATTTCTTTTTTACCTGCATACCTGGCCGCTTAAAGATCTTCAGCAGAAACCTAAACCTTTCAACCAGTCAGACAATATTCCTAAACTCTTCAGTATTAAAAAGCAGCAAGAAATGAAGAATTCCTCAGAATATTCATCACAACCTAGAGAAAAGAACTCGACAACTTTTAAAATGAAAGAATTCAGTTCTTAGGAGGGCATGCTTGCTGGAATGTCACAAAATGTCAGTTGTACTAGTTAATGGGAGTAGGGATATCCAAAGAAAAGACAGAAGGAACTACGGTTAACCATGCCACACACTGTACATATTTTTAAAAATCACACCAGGAGGAGATACAGCAAATGCTAGATGGATTTGCTTATTATTAAGCCAATTTTCTACATACTAGGGGGTGGGGGAAAGGAACAAAACTGTTAGGGAATCCAGTGGACACATATTTCTTGATGGTAAACTCTGGAACAGTTTGCATCTTAAGCTAAAGTAGAAGTCCAATCCATTTATGTTCTTTTCATCAAAAACAGACATGTTTTAGAATTCCTAACATAAGATGGAGTCTGGGCTTAGCCAACATTTGGGGCATATGTATGTGATAATATGTATGTTTAATAAATGCTTCTCTGTTGGTAGATTGATTATAAGCCAAACTTAGCAATGGGTGGGTTCTTTTTAAGAGCAACCAGACTTGGTGAAACTGACCCCACACAGGAGAACTGTTTGCTACCTCTAACCTTAATGTTGCTCTAAGCAGTGAAGGAAATACCATCTCCAGGAGGACAGGTGCACAAATTTGCAATTTATGGAGTTCTCCACTGTGTGCTCAACAGGATGCAGTATTGAAATATATAATGCTCAATAACTGCTTGGGGCACTCAGTGATCTGGAGCACAAGGAAATGACTTCCAAGGAAGGAAGGAAGGAAGGAAGGAAGGAAGGAAGGAAGGAAGGAAGGAAGGAAGGAAGGAAGGAAGGAAGGAAGGAAGGAAGGAAGGAAGGAAAGAAGGATTGAAGGAAGGAAGGAAGGAAATAAGCATGTATTAAGCACCTACTGTGCCAGGAACTATGTTAAGTTCTATAAAAATATTATATTATCTGATACTAATAACAACCCTGGGAGGTTGGTGCTATAATTATGCCCATTTTACAGTTCAGGAAACTGAAGCAGACAGAGGTTAAATGACTTCCGAGCATCACATAGATGATCACATCAGGCCAAATCTGAACTCAGGTCTTTCCGTTTCTAGACCCAGCACTTTATCCACTTCCACATTTAGCTTACCAAATCTCCTACATTTTCCTTTGTAGCCATTTTTGGATCTAACCTTTCTTTTTCATTCCCAGAGCAGTAGCTAACAATTCTCTTATCCAAGGCAGTCAAAGAATCTGTCAACAAAAAATCCGCTGAGTGCTTACTGTGTCTCAGACGCTGTGAGTACTGTGTTCAGGTCAAGGGTCTCAGAAACCTTGAGCTTTGAAGAATGAAGTGCCTTGGGCCATAGACCTGGCCACAGTGGGAGTTTGCCTCTGGGGGCGCCGCTGCTGGGAGAGGCCACCAAGGATGGGTATAGTCTCCAAGTGCTATCCAAAATTTCTGAACTTAGGTAGTTCTGATGTTAGGCAGGGCTCCCATTAATGGAAGTGGAGCTAGGTAGTAGAACAAAGACACTAATAGACAAGGCTGGTGACAAGGGAGGCAGTAAGCCTCTGCTGTCTGAAAGGAAGGCAAGCAATCAGGTGGAAGCAGCATCCCCCAGCAGGAGGGGCAAGGGATGAATAGTATTTACCCATTTGTGGGGCAGAGCCAAGAAGGAGAGAACATCAAAGATGAATGCAGCGGCATCCTCTAAATTACACACCCTGAGGCAAACCCCCAGATGTCCCACCTTAGTTATGACTGTATTAGAAGGAGAAATTGTTAGGATGTATATTCATTCAACTCATTGGAGAAGTCTTCAATATTACCTTTTTAATGAAATGGAGACTAGTTGCTTACTTTCATTATATCAGGGTTCTCTCTTTTTTCCCCCTTTACAGAGTGTAGTGGTGCAAGCCTATGAAGTGACTACTTCCTCTCTGCCTTGCATCAGGACTGAACTGGTGTTCCAGAGAGAAAGCGAGAGAACAACCCAGAAAAAAGATGTCTTCCTCCTCCCTGTGATCGGTACTGCAAAATGAAACGGATGCAGCCACAGCTCTGATAATCAGTATCATCTGACGAACACTGGCTTCATTGGTTCCTCACCCAGAACCACAGCTTTCCTGTCCTTCCTAGATCCTGCCTCTTCCTGGGATCCCCAAGTCACACACCTTGTTTTGGGAACCGGAGTGATGCCCCTCGGTGCCTGCACCCCTGTATTTCTGTGAGACATGAACATGACCACCAGCAGCCACACATGTCCGGTCCCAGCAGTGAATGGACATATGAATCACTATCCAGCCACCCCATATCCGTTACTCTTCCCTCCAGTCATTGGTGGACTTTCCCTCCCTTCCCTTCACGGACTCCATGGCCATCCTCCCACCAGTGGATGTAGCACCCCATCCCCTGCAAGTAAGTGAAACAAGAGATGGCACGTGGTGCTTCTATCTTCTTTTTTCTTTTCATCGTGGCTCAGCTCGATGGGATGGTCAGGATTTGCTCCACCTTTGGAATGTGCTGATACTGTTTCTGTCACATCCAAATTTCAACTTTCCATGTCCGTGTTTTGTTGGTAGCAAGAAACTTTTAAAGTTCCAGTTACCTGGAGCATGAGCAAGGATTTGTGTTTGCTGCTTTTAATTTTGGCACTTTGTAATGAACCATAGCATCTAAGGGCCATGTGTAGCTATGGGATGAAGTAGTTTTAGAATATTAGACATGTAGCAAATCGCTTAAGAATTCTGCTAGGGATACGTGCTTTGAAAATCCCAGTGTAGAATCCTGGATGGTGAATCTGCAGCCTGTCTCTTGGCTATAAACACTTGGACTTCCTGAATCAATTTGTTATATTCCTCTCTCTCTCTCTCTCTCTCTCTCTCTCTCTCTCTCTCTCTCTCTCTCTCTCACACGCACACACACACACGCACATATGCACATATGAACCATTTCCCCAACACATGGTGAACACACACCCAAGTCTACTTCATGAATCCATTGGGTGTCACCTTTAAAATTCTGGGTGTGAAGAATTACAAAGATAAAGCACTGGCTGAAGGAAATAGTCTTACCAGTAATGCAGATTATATCCTCACAGGGTTTATGCTATTTGCCAAATGTGTTATCTGTCCAAGACTGGGTTTAGATACTCATTGAACAAATTTACTTTGTCTGTTCATATGTAAGCTGCAAAGGAAAACTAACCTAAAACTAACCCTAGCGAGGGCCTAACTGGGATACAATGGGCATCAGCAGGCGTACTTTGACTTTGGATTAGTGTTTTCTTGTAATATTTCAGGTTCAAGGGAACTCATCGTCCACCTGCTCAGTTTCTTCCTGTCTAAATAAGCGAGTTGCTATAAAAGATCTTGAAGGTCCCATCTGGCTCTAAAATTCTATGACTTTCCATGACACTTTACAAAGGTGTCACTAGCAATTGTTTTCAACTAATATAAACACAGTTTGGGGGAATGGGAGGGGAAGAGGGGTGTATAGGCATTTATTTGAACTCAATTCTTCCTGACTTGATATCCTTTCTTGATCCCACCTCCTCCTGAGATTCCCAAGTGACATGCCATGGTTTGGGGATTGGAATGGTACCTCTTGGTGCCTTCACCCCTTTATTTATGTGAGACATGAACATGACCACCAGCAGTCACATATAGCTGGTTTCTCCTGGAGAAGGGCCAGCCATCCCTTCCTCCACCACATTCTTTCAGCTATTGACCCACAGTCCTCAAGGACTTTGCATCCTCCTTACCTTCTCTGAACTTCATTTTCTTTATCTGTTAATGTCAAAATAATTATATTACCCTACCTTCTTTATGCTTCACAAAGTACCTAAAGTCACAGAACAAAGAGCACTATAAATATGAGTTATGACAACATTATTATTATTTCTGAAGCTCTGGCCCTTGGTTGCAGAAGCCAGAATTCCTTGGGGTTCATCTTGGCTTCACCAAACAAAACAAACAAAAAATTTATAATCCTGTCATTTGAATCTTGAGTTCAGGTGACTTGGAAATGAAGCCAATAAGTCATTCCTCCTAAATCCTTTAACTCTGGGTTTCATGTACTAACAGATAATGTGTGTATGTAACTGCATATTATCAGTGCAATAGTGAAACTGTTCACTGTTAATACTGTGATACTCCATTGAAATCTGTGGCCTCCAGGATGTGGGTGATCCTTCTAGTGATACAGACTACAAGTCATCCATTCTTGCCCATCCATAGACCTTTCTTCATGTCCTCCTATAAGTTCAAATTGAAAGTGGGGGAAGGATTGTTCAACCAACTTATTGGCGGCCTTCCATATGATATCTTCAGGATGCATCTCAATGAGCATCTCCATGGAGCCCTTGGTCTATCCATTGGTTATCAACCACTGTTGTAGCATAAACAACCTATTTTCTTTTTCACTTGTACATTTTCTAATGACATTTTTGACTTCCCTTCCTCTACATAATTCCCTGGTTGTAATGTGTTTCAGCCTTCTTGTACCCACCATATACCTCTCCATGGCCTTTTGGGTGATTTTCACTTTCAGATTTTTGGAGTTGGTAAAATTCCATGATTCATAAACAAAGAGCATCACCAGAAGAAGACTACTGTTCCCAAGATACGCTTTTGCTCCAGAGAGAACCTTGGGTCATGACGAGTTGGTCAAGGGCAGTCCCACCTGATTTCCCCTTCCAATGTGCTTGTCTCCTTTTCCATTTGCAGAGCTAGCATACTCCCACCCCTTTTCCATTAACGTCCACCAGGCACTGCCAACAAGTGAGTAACCATAAAGTTTGGGTTTTTGAAGTTTTTACAAGCAAACAGTTTGTGGATCTGGCTACCACTTTTAAAAGAACATTAATCGATGAAGCAATGCAAAGAGGAGCAGTAAAGGGAAAAAGTAGATGATCATTTTAGGTTGGGGCTGGGGCCCGTGAGTAGTGTGATTTCAAGGTCAAGTGCTGGTGAAAATAATGCCTCTCCCTCCTCCTTGCTGATACATAGAATTCTTCTGAAATTCCTTTAGCGGGGAACAAACATTTTCACTTCACAATCAGACCTGAGTTTAAAAATATGAGTAGCCCTGAGACAATACCTACATCCCCTCAGGTTCACATTGGATTGTAAACAGCTGATATCAGATCGTTTGGAGGCACCAAGGCATTATGGGTAGACCTTGAAGTGGAAGATTGGTGAGCAGTACTGATGATGGTGAATAAGGGCACAGCATGAGGCTAGGGGCTCCAAATGTTTCAGAATGTTCCCAAGGTCTTCTTGCTCTTTGTTCTGTGATCACAGTCAGTCGTTAGACATCCTGTCCAGTGTACCATGTTACCCAGTGTAACATGGCATCTGCCCATTTGCTGGGAAGGAAGGAATGATCTCTTTCACAGTCTTCAGCTCATTAAAAATTCCCATGGAAGGACAGAGCTGTGAATGGTACCAGTAGGGAATCTCATGGTAGAGAATGAAATTGCTAAGGATTTCCAGAGTTCTGAGACCAGTGTTATAACTGAAGCCAGGGAATTCTATACTAATAGTACCTAATGAAAGTCATACTTACCTGAGAAAGTCTGCTGTGCTTAAATCAGAAAGAAGGTCATCAAGAGGAAGCCAGACAGGAGGACATGCACTTGAAGCATCAGTTGCTTTGTAAAGATATTTGCTGAAATACCTTGATTCTCCCATTTGTAAGTATTTGCCAATCAATTAGCCTGATCCTTGGGATGCATCTCTCTCTCTCAATGGTTTAGAACATAACTACAATTTTTCTTACTGGGGCTAGAGGGCAACACAGCTGTGACTGGAAGACCCTTGAGACTCCCAGCTCATGGAAAAGATAAAACAAAAAAACAAAGTCCAAATAATGACTGCCCCACAACAGGCACAGTGTCTTATTCCTCTAAACAGGCCAAACCTCTTCATATTCCATGATTTTTTAGTCATAACCAATAAATCATCTGGCATTTAAGTGTCTACTATATGGCACCATGACTGTGTGTTCTTCCTTCATTGTCGAAGAAGACCATGCCATCAGAGAAATAATGACATAACTTGCACTTGACTTTGTTTTGAATGAGGGAGGGCTCTGCAGGTCACCAGCCTCACTTCTCCTCCAGAGCCATCTGGATCCAGTGACCAGATACTCATCAGGATGACTGGAGATGACCCAGGATGACATAACTGGGGTTAAGTGACTTGCCCAAGGCCATACAGCTAGTGAGAGTCAAGTGTCTGAGGTGAGATTTGAACTTAGGTCCTCCTGACTCCTGCACTAGTGCTCTATCCACTGCACCACCTAGCTGCCCTTTATATAGCACCAAATGTCTCAGTGAATAGAGCATTGACTGGACTTGGAGTCAGAAAGACCTGAGTTTGAATCCAGCCTCAGATACTTTCTAGCTATGTGATCCTGGGCAACTCACTTAAATATCTCTGTGCCTCAGTTTTTCATCTATAAAATGAGGATGGTTATAGCGCTCACTTTATGGGGTTGTTGTAGGGGTCACTTTGTAAAACACTTTGTGAACTTTCAAGCACCATATAAATGCTAGTTATTATTTTAAAAAATAATTGATTATCCTTACTTATTACTACTACCATCACAATCACTCCTCTTCATCCTTTTCTTTTTCCTTTCCTACCATTATATAAAAAGTACTGTGCTATATACAGAAAATGCAAAGACAGAAATGAGATAATCCGTGCCATTGAGAGGTTTCCATTCTATTGGGCAAGACAAACTGTGCACACACAAGTATACACAGAATGAGTACATACATAACGTTAGTTCTCCAGGCCAGATTTCACATTTTATTTATTGCTCACAATAATGAAAACTCTCATGTTCATGTGATGTAAGAATCAGTTGAAAGGACTCAGAAGGTTTAGCCAAGAAGGGTGGGACATGGTAGCTGTCTTGAAGTATCTCAAAGTCTGTCTTATGTAAGAGGGATTAGACATGTTTCCTCTGGCCCCATGAGGAAGAGCTAGGTAGAGTACATAGAAGTTGTAAGGAAGCAAATTTAGGCTTAATGTAAAGAAACTTTTTTTAAATTAGAGGTACACAAAAGTATGATGCGCTGCCATGGAAGTAATGAGTTCTTTTATTTGTATTTCGTATTTATGTAGTACCCATCTCTTCATCTCCCCCCACCCCAAAGTAAAATCAAACCAACACAACCATGTCTCACATTTTAAGCAACATCCAACGCCCATCATATCTCACCTACTTTTTCATTTACTTTTCATAGCTAAGGCAAACCTTTAAAAATATAGAGCATTTACTAAGTGGGCGATTTTTGAGATTATGACCCCTCTCTCCTCTTCTACATAGTTATGGGAATAGGGCCTCGACCTGTCAAGCTGGAAACTTTCAGGAGTTCTGGCCAGCCTCATCCTGATGAGAGAGGGACGCCTCATTCCAATGAATTACAAATTCCAATGGGGAGAGTTAGCGATAGAATGTACAAGGGAACACTCAATGTTTTATGTTTCTCTCTTTACAAAAGTCGAGTTCATGGGTCTGCCTCTCCTTGAATGTCTCCCAGTGCTAATGTGTCTGTATCTTTGTACCACATGTGCTTTTTATAGGTTTTCAGAAACTGGAAATTATGATTAAGCATTTTTGGCTTTGGGGTCTCTTTCTAAATAGTCTTAGTTGAATTCCAATCTATCGAAATAAAGCTTTTTTTTCTGTCTTGTTTAATATCCAGAAAGTGCCCTCATCCTATCAAAGTCACCAGATAGGGTATTCACTTTATAAAAAAAAATATAGCATTCTGGAGACTTTATTAAGTTTCAGAGTTACATGTGGCAGGACATAACATTATTCTCCTGTCTAAGCCTTTTCTTATCATAGTTCAGTGATGGCTATAGTTTTATAAGCGTGTAGACCTAGAAATAGAAGATACTGGGAAAGCAATTGGTCCAACCTTCTTGAACAAAGTAGAGACTCGTTATCCAGCTTATCTAAACCAGAATGTGCTATTAAGTTGGGATTCTTTGCCAGGGAATTAAGGACCACAGACTAAACCAGGAGAGAAAAGCTCTGTGCTGAATCACTTCTGACCACCTCAGACAGCACAGTTCCATCCAGGAATAACCCACAGACCCATCCCCTAGTCTGTGTTTTTATCTCTTCTCTGCATCATGCCCATGGGCAGGGACTCCTACTATACCAAACTTTCAAGTGTCTGGTATAAGATTGGCATTCAATGAATGCCAGCTCTCAGTTGTCAAATGTAGCACCCTTTTGGGTTCTGGAATTGTGATTTCACCAGGGAGGGAAATGCCCACTGAAAGAACATCCAGTCAATGCCCACTGGCACCTCAGATTATTGCTGGGGCACTGAGAAAATAATGCTACTTGAGCAGGATCTCAGAGCTGGTATGTCTCCATGGTGCAATTTAAGCCAAGGCCTTTTTGACTCAGAAGTTGGCCCTCCCACTATACCCTGTTTCCTCTCTAGCCTTTGCTCCATTATTTTCCAAATGAAAATAAGGAAAAGGAAATTGGAGAAAATTCCTCTGGGGAATGAGCAGAATCGATTTCATGGTAACTATTTGCCTCTTTCATCCTGTCGTAGATAACATGTGGGGAGAGAACTGAAAAGTCATTTAATTCTAATTTTACTCCCTCATTGATAAAGAAATTAGACTCAAGAAAGTGAAGGGACTTGCTCCAGGCAAACAGGTAACACGTCGCAGAGCTGAATTCGAACCTCCATCTTCTGTCTCCAGGTCCAGCACTTTTCTCATTTCACTCCACTAGAAATATCTGAATGTTTGTTTAACAAAATACAGCCCACTTTTAAAAATGGTTTGAAATATTAGCTTATTTTGGAAGGGATGCAAGGTGGTCTTGAGTATGTCTAAAGTCACATCTGGGTTGTGTAAGAGGCTTAACTGGAGATGGTGAATGACATTTATTGCTCTGATGTTCCTCTTACCCAAATCTAAAGGAACCTTTATGTTCTCATCTTAATGTCCCTGTAATTTCCCCAGACTCTAGTTGAGTGTAATCTGTAGTCTTTAGAATACTTTTAATGGAGAGTTGTACATTCTAAGTAGCGTTGGGCTGACACTCGTGGGATTGAGACGATGTGACTGTGAATTAGAAACAAAAAGATTATTGTTCCATTTTATCAAGTTAAGTACATTTCCAAAAGGTAAGACTCAACTCAGGAATTCTGCTCCTGGAAAGGAAAAGTCTTTAAATTTTTAATGCAATGGAGGGTTTACGTGTGTCTCACTCCTCAAGATGATTTTCTGGTGAAAGAGAGTTTAGATGCTTATACATGTAAGTAAAGAGAGAAGAAAGGAGAATTAATACATGGATTCCCCTTGCTGGAATCCCTTGAGAAAATGGTGACTTTACGGGTTTATAGAGATGGACCAGACCTCGAAGATTTGTAAAGTGTTTATCCAGCTTTTCCTAAAGACATCAAGAACCAATCACCTCCCCTTTGGAGAGGTACATTAATTAATAATGTTTTCCTTAGATTTGGCTCAATTTCCCTCATTTCAAGTGCTACTCATTGCTCCTAATTCTTCTGTTGCGAGATGCTAAGGGGATCGTAGGGATGCAGATAAGGCTCTCAAGCAGACTGAAAGGAGAATTACTTTGACAGCCACACAAAGGATAGAGAGGAAAAGGGGGAGACTGGAAGCCTGGAAGTTAGTTATGTTAGGCGGTTCCTGTCATAAGCTAAACAAGAGGGAGTGATGGCCTGAAGCTAGTGGAATGAAGGGGACCATGGAGAGAGAGTGAGGAAGTGAGTTAGCGATATTCAGTGATGGTCCACAAGAGTTAGGGAGGAGGGGGTGACAGGCCTGGAGAGAGTAATTCACTTGAGTTTGGACAAGTCTCATTGGAAACTTTAACTGTAAAAAAAAAAATGTTTGGGGTAGGAAGACTACTGGTGATTGTCCTGTTAACTCACTTCTACTGATCACTGAAGTTTCTACCCATGACAGACTGCTATGGTTATTGGTCCTTTGCTCTTGAAGAGGACCGTGACATTAGGAGAAGATGCCATGACATGCAGGTCAATTGGATTTAAGTGAAGCAGGGCTGTGCCAAGGCACCAGACTCGCTTTCTCCTCCAGAGCCGTCTTGAGTCCAGTGACCAGATAGAGATCAGGACAATTGGAGATGGCCCCTACCCATTACAGAGGCAGCTCTGGGCCTGGAGTCAGAAAGATCTGAGTTCAGACTCAGTCTCAGATGTGTACAAGCTACATGACCTTGGGCAGGTCACTTAACCTCCATTTGCCTTCGTTTTCTCAACTGTAAAATAGAAATATTAATAGACCTACCTCGCAGGTTTGTTGTGACAATCAAATGAAAGAATAATTGGACAGCACTTAGAACAGTGTTTGGCACATAGGAGGCACTTAACAAATGCCTCCCTCCCTTCCCTCCTCCACCCCTTGGTAGGTGGAGTGCAAAGAGGTCAGGACTTGGAGTCAGAGGACCAGCTCTGTCCCCAGAAGATCATTTAATCTTTTAGAGCCTCAGTTTCTGCATCTGTAAAATGAGACATTTGTTCTAGATGGCCTCTGTGTTCCCTTCTCTCTCTAGATCCATATTCCTAAGAGTTGTAAAATGATTTCTAATTCTAGAATCTTCTGATCACAGACCAGGAGCCACCATGGCCATGAGGAATTAAAGAAATATGTTGGTGACAAGTATCATTTCCAGAACTAACATTCCATATAGATACAGACTTCACAAGGGCCACTGGGCAGATTCTCACAGTTCTGTGTTTGACTCTACCCTTTTCTTGTTTAATATTTACCCTCTAGAACACACACACACACACACACACACACACACACACACATGCGCACATGCACACACACACACACATACACACACATTCCTACGTTATTCTCTAGGGTCCCGCCACTGGCTGAGCAAACCCAGAAGTTGGTGCTCTGTTTTCCTTTCTCTTCAGTATTGGGAGCAGCTCCCCCAATGCATGACCATCTCTGGAGGAGACTGCATGAACCCCCCCTTCATTCATTTTACATAGGGTAAATATTACCACACCTGTGGGGAGCTCTTCCTAGAAAACTTTGGCAAGTAATTTTAGGAGGCTGCCTCATGATTTTGTCCTCTCATAGACTTTTTTACCTTCTCAGTCCTTTCCTTTGGCTTGAGTTGCTGGATAAAGATCGAGGAAAATATTTTTCTTCCTTCATAGCAAATATTTCTAGTTCCATCCAGCTGTAGGCCCACACCCCTGATCCCAAATGTCCACAAGTGAAAAGAAAAGTAATGATAATAATTTCTTTCCCTACCTCTAGTTTTCCTTTTGGTCTTATCCTCAGATGGCCAGATCCCCTTATTTCCTAGTCCCTGCACACAACGGATCCTGCGTAATATCTGGGTCAACTCGGCTTGAGGAGTCTGCTCACCAAAGTCTGAAGGCCTCAACCCACGTCTCATAACTGGAATGAGTGTAATTCTCTAAAAAGTGGCTCTTAACCTGCTATCTTCAAACTTTTTGTTAAAAAAATACCTTTATTTCAATATAATTGACTTCCTTTGTAAGCCTATATATTTGATTTTATGGATTTAAAAACAACATTCTGAAACTAAGCCCTTGCCTTCCCCAGACACTGTCAGAGGATTCTGTGCCCTAAAAAGGATTGAGAATCCTTGATCCACAGATAACTCTCCCACCCCTTCTAGATCACAGTTCTCATTGGCCTCTCCCTGGATAATTAACCCACAACTCTTTTGACTACACTGTCATCACTACTGTCTCATATAGACCCATTTCCTTTGTTTACATACACATTTGTGGGCTCATGTGTGTATGTAGTTATAGTATATGTGTATATGTGAACTTGGACACATATGCTATACCTAAACAACATACATTCATGTGTATTACATATATTTATATATAACGTATGTATATATGTGTGTGCGCATGTGTATGTGCATACGCACACATATTGGACCAGATCAGTATAGAGGGTGCTTCCAGTAAAGAACTCTCTGTAGCAAAGCAGGTCTGTACCTTCTCACAAGTTATAATCTGAGAGTTGTCTGTCACTAAGAGTTTAAAGAACTTTGTCCAAGTGAGTGGCAGAAACAGGAATTAGACCCATGTCCTCCTTACTCTGAAACCAGTTCTCTGCCTACTCTACTACACTCCCTCATGTATGTATACATAAATGTATGTATGTATTTCTGTGCAGAGGAAATTGGACTTAGTGGATAGCACGTTGTCCTAGTTCCAAAGGTCGTCATGGCGGCATATGAATATCGTCAACTTACATGGTTCCAATAAAAAGCACATCAAACAGCTCTTTTATCTTCTGGAGCCTTTCTCCAATGACATAAAAATATGATTTGAACTGAAATATATAGTCTTTATGTACATACACCAAGGAAGAATGAGGACTGAAGGCCTTGAGCATTGACCTGGTAATCATAAAGCTACAACGGAAAAGTTGAAGCTCGGTATGTTGAGTCTGATTGGTGCTGTGAGATCAAACGTTAATGGGAGGAATATATTTAGAGAATTTAACAGTTTTTAATGCCACCAACCTTTTTTAATATTTTATTTTTTCCCAATTACAAATGAAGATAATTTTTAACATTTCTTTTTTTAAAATTTTGAATTCCAAATTTTCTCCCTCTGTCCCTTCCCACCCCCATCCTGGAAAAGTAAGCAATTTGATATAAATTCTACATGTGCAATCATGCAAAACATATTTCCATATTAGCCATGTTATAAAAGAAGTTACAGACCAAAAGCAAAAAAAAGACAAGAAAAAATAGGATGCTTTAATCTGCATTCAGAACAGTAACAGTAAGAATCTTAATATAAACTTTTGGCACAGTAAAATGGGCAGCAATCGAACTAGAAATTATCTGCATAAAAAGTCTCACAATGTTAATGAAATGCAGCAGGGCTTACTACGCCAAGACAGTTATAGAAAACAATAACATTTGCTTGCCAAAAAGGAGGATGAAGATAAATGTTCTTTGATCAAGTAATAAACAGGTTAAAATTTACAGAAATAGTTTTGGAACAAATATACCTCACTTTCAAAAGGAATAAGAGAAGTCGATGATAGCTACTCATCACTGGATTGTTGCATCCATTGGTGGATACACATACGGCCAAAGTGGTTTAGCTCCACACAAAGCCTCTGAAATCACTAACAGTCTAGAGTGGTATCAAAAGAGTCACAGTGGGTAACAGTATGACCAAAACTATGTGGATATTAATGTGCCAAATAAATAAATGGATCATGAAGACTTGTTTATAGAAGTAGGATCTGAGAGAGTGTTCCATCATCAGGTCATTACCCCCAAAAATTAAAAAAAAAAAAGTTCATGATCTGATTGATCCGTACAGATTATGTAATGAAATGGAAGAAACTGCAAGATACAATAATTGAGCACTCCTTAGATAGCTAGAAAGAGGCAAGAATCATCAGATGGCAAGAATTAGGCATCAGAGACTCACTTTGCTTTGTAAATTGAGATCAGACATCCCCATGCTGTGAATACAGGACCCAGAATTATACTTCAGGATTCAATAAATCACCTATAGTGGAATTCAAAACATCTCCATGGGCAGAACTGTATCCCATAACCAAAACTGACTCACCAAAATTTTAGCCATATTCATGGTCAATCTCCATGCTTCCTGGAACAAACAGGTCTCAAAATATAGAGATCTGGAAGAAGAAATTAAAGCCATGTAGGACTAGGATGAGGGATATGTTATCCCTGTTCTTCTCCTTTCTTCTGGAGTTGCATTGAGGATGCTTTCAGTGAGACTTTCTGTGTATTGCCAGGGCTTAACCCAGTGCCTGACACATAGTAGGAACTTCATACATGTTTAGTGACTCCCTGACAATATGAGGATACACCTGGATATTCTCATAAAAGCACTTTTTATCCACCTGTCATACACAGTTGCCTACAAAACATTAAATATAAAGGAATGACATCAGAGTGTTGACTTGTCCTCACATCATTTCCAATGGAAGCTACTTTTAAAAGATGGGAAGAATGAGATAATAAAAATGATAGTGATGATGGTGTTTCATATTTATATAGCGCTTTTTAATGATGGCAAATCCCTTTGCATAAGTTATGTCTTTTGATCTTCACAATAACCCAGTCCGGGGGGTACTTCATTATCTTCATTTTACAGATTAGGAAATAGAGGCTGAGCAATATTGAGTTAATTACCTAGTGTCAAACAATTAATATAGGAGGCAAGATCTGAACTCAAATCATCCTAATTCCAAGGCAAGTGTAGAGTCATTGTGCTGCTTCCCAGAGACAGAGGTACAGAAGATCATTCCAGGCATAGGGTTAGACAGGGAGCAGCAGCTTGTACAAAGGCAGTGAGGTATATGGAAGGGCAGGGCAGGGCAGGAGACTTCTTAGCCACCCTTTAGGGTTTGTGCCTAGCACCCTGAATCTTCAGATCCAGGACCACCATTGCAAGCAGATTTCCACCTTAGGAATGTTTCCACCAAGTTCTTGTGATGGACAATCCACAAAACTTTCTGACTCCCACACAATTCTTTTTTTAATTTAAAGAAAGTTGGTGTTGGATAATGTTTGGGATGTGATGGTGTGGACGACATATGGAAAGAGTCCACTCCTGCCTAGAGCTCTCGCCATTTCTTTTTTAGTCTTTATTGTGTAACTCAGGGAGGGTTTAATTTTGTCTTTATAGCAACTGAACAGAATCACTTCCCTTGAAATATCCTCTATTCAGATCTGTGTAATTCTGTATTGAACTGCCCCACTGGTCAGATCCAAGGAATTTGCTTCAAGTTAACCATCCTGAAGGACTATCTTCTTTGGGGGAGAATGTGATTGCTCATATAATTCAGTCTCCATCTAAAATACAACACTCTTTGGCATCCATTTTCTCATATAAATAAAAGTTGATTTACTACCAGTGATGTCCAAGACATGTGGTTTTGTTAATATGGGAAACTTGTTCTCAAACCTACATTGCAATCCATACATAACTTACTAGCTAAAAAGAGCACTAGACCTGCGGTCAGGAAGACCTGAGTTCAAATCTGGCATCAGACTCTTACCAACTGTGTGACCGTGGGTAAGTGACTTCTTACGAATGAGGATAATAATAGCACCTACCTCCCAGTTACCTAGTGGTCCAATGGATAGAGCACTAGACCTATAGTCAGGAGGACCTAAGTTCAAATCTGGCTTTAGATATTTACTAGCACTATGACCCTGGGCAAGTCACTTAATCTCTGTCTTTCTCAGCTATCTCAATTGTGAAATGGGGATAATAATAGCACCTATCTCCTAGGGTTGTTGTGAAAATCAGATGAGAAAGATTTGTACGCACCGAACTTAGTACCTGGCACATAGTAGGCTCTTTATAACGTTTATTTCCTTCTTTTCTATCCTCTTGGTTTTTAGTTAAGTCCAATTGACTTTTTGCTCTGGAACCATCATCTACAAGTATGTGTTGGGTGAGGCAGAATTTTCCATCAGCCTAGTGGAAACTTTCTCAATATGCAGGCATGTGTAGCCATGTTCACAGAATCCATGACTCCTGCCCTGACCTTTGGGAGATAATTACAAGATTTTCCTCTGTTTCATCTTCCTCAAAACAAAATAAAAAACTTAAGGATACCAGCCGAGAAAGGAATCAACGAAGGCATGTGAACTTGATTTGAAGGGGGCAACTCTTGTTTACATCCTCACCTTCAAATGAACTTAATTCTAATTGATGGATTCTTGGGGGAAAGGATGGGAGAGGAAGAGAAGCACATGTGCTTATTGGCTGAGAGGTAGACCTAACAGCTTTTGCAGTGGACCCTAGGCATTTGTTTCCTGGGGAGGTGGCAGAGAGTAAAGGGACCAGGGTTGGGCTGAGAAGCCCTCACATCTAAGAGTGCAGAGGGAGATTAACAAACCATTTTTTAGCTTCTTTTTCTAATTAATAGGTTAGGTGGCATAGGGGATATAGCACCTGGGCTTGGAGTCAGGGAGACTCATCTTCCTGAGTTCAAATCCAGACTCAGTCATTTACTAGCTGGGTAACCCTGAGTAAGTCACTTCACTTTGGCTCAGTTTCCTCATCTGCAAAATGAACTGGAGAAGGAATGACCAACCACTCCAGTATCTTTGCCAAGAAAACCCCAAATGGAGTCACAAAGAGTCAGAAATGAATAAAAAATGATTGAATAGCAGCAAGAAGGAGCCACAATGAGGAGGGAGTCCAATCTGGGCACCACAGACAGAGTCAACAAAGACACAGAGATGAGATGAAATGCCAAGTTTGAAGAAAACCCAGCAGCTCAGTTTAGGTAGAACACAGAGGATGGGAAAGGAAGAAATATGAGATGTCTAAAAACTTAGCTGGGGAAGGGGCCAACTTAGAAGACCTTTAAGGAATTTGTATTTTATTTCCAGAGAAATAGGAAGGTACTGACATTTTCTGAGCAGGAAAATGACATGGTCAAACCTGTCTTGCAGACATTATTTTGGCAAATATGTCAAAACGTTTTATAGAGGGAAACGATTAGAAGCAAGGTAATTAAGTAGGAGTCCATTGCAATAGTCCAGACTTGAGGTGATGAAGATATGAAATAAGGCCATGGGAATGGAGAAGAGGGAAGAAATATGAGGTAGGATTGATAAGACATGGCCACCGATTGGACAGAAGAGTGGCGAAGGGAAGGAGTAATCAATGATGAGGTTGTGAGTCACGGCACCTGGGAGGATGGTGGGGCTCTCAGCAGAATTAAGGAAATGTAGAGATGGGGAGGCAAGGATGGAGGCAGAATAAATGAGGGCCTATTTGGACCTACTGCATTGGGGGAGTTAATATGGAATTAGTGAGATAGTCAGGAGGCAGTTGGGCAGGGTCAGCCGGAGTTCAGGAGAGATATTAAGCCTGCATAGAGATTTGGGGGTCAGCTGTATAGAGAGCAAACAAAACAAACCGTGACTTTCCCTCACAGCTGTTGGGGCTGAAGTGCTTTCAGATGTCCAACGCTTCCTAACAGGTACCTTTTCATCACCACCACCATCTTGTATATGTAATTTTTATTCCATTTAACTGTAAAGGTTTTGAGCAATCTTAGAGACCTTAGAAGACAGCCTTTCTACCCGCTTATATTTGTGTTCCTACTTTTTAACATAGAGTAAGTTCTGGACTTGACTTATCCCATAAAAACAAAGCTCTGTCTTTATAATACAAACATTTTATTTACCAGGGCTACTCTCTGGCAGTTAAATCTGGAATGCCATTGCCAATGGGAAGACACATAGTGTATAAGAGCAGGTATAACTTACAATTCGTGAGTAAAGGACAGATAGCATCGATGAATTATAATGCAAAAAGGGAGATGGATTGATCCTACAGCAAGGGTGAGAGATGGCAGGGTGGTTGGCCAGAGTGCCCCATTGGCATCTTCACAATGTGGGGAGACAGTGAAGAAGATCTCTAGGAAAACATTGGGTAGACCTCTCATAGCAAACTTTTCAAGAAGACTAGACAACCAAGATGGAGAGACATGGATTGACTATGATCTGTATCACTGAAAGGAATGCCTGAAGCAATATGGTGACAGAGCCATTGGTGCCTATACATCCATATCCTTCTATAAATTCCCCATAGGTGGTCCTCTCAGTATGATAAGAGCTGTCCTCTAGTTCCCATGGCATTATAAAATGTATATTTATTATCCATGAAAGGCAACTAGATGATGCAATAGATCACTGGCCCTGGTGTCAAGAAGACCTAAGTTCAAATAGGACTTCAGATACTTAGCAGTTGGGTGACTCAGGACAAGTTATTTCTGCCTCAGTTTCCTCAACTGTAACATGGGGATAATAATAGCACCTGTTTGTCACTGTTGTTGTGAGAATCAAATAAGATAATATTTGTAAAGTAGTTAGCCCAGCACCTGGCACATTGTAGACTCTCAATACTTATTTCTTCCCTTTTTTTCCATGGGTCCTTCTTTGTTTCCTCACGTGACTGGACCACCTTTTTACCAGTCCCTGGATTCTCTGATAACATCCTTCACATCCTTGCATCTGCATAAACCCTGGTGCAGCCTGCTCACATCCACCATTCATTCATCTCTCCATTGTATAGAATGTAAAATAATATAGAATAAGGGAATTAAGTAAAACAAATTTGTGAAGCCAGTGGGGCAAAAAGACATTATTGACTTAGTGTGTATGAGTAGGAATGAGGAAAAGGTTCATCAGAGAGGCAACATTGGAATTGGGTTTTAAAGATTATATATGAAAACAACTGATGATGAAGAGGATAAGAGAAGGTATTCTAGGCATAGGGAACAGTGTGGGCAAAGGCATGGCAGCAGGAACTTGAAGACAGTGTCCTGGAGGATACCCAGTTTGGGTAGAAGACATAGGATGAGATAAGACTGAAAAAGGTTGGAAATGGTAACCATTCACATCTTTGACTAACAATATCTTTGCCAAGTTGAAATGCATTTCCAGACAAAGGACTCCCTAGTGCCTATGAGTTAGGTCCCCAACATGCCTTGTGTAGTCTGCTTCACTTCCCAATAGACTAATATGTGGAAGGAAAGAAAAATATTTCAAGCCCCCTAAATTAATCTAAAACAGAAATATAGAGGTGAGCAGGCTTAGCTTAATTTCTGAGAGAATATAAAATGTGTTTTTCATTTTCTTTAAAAAGTAATAATTGAATCTTTGAGATTAGATGTAATTTTAAAAAGAATTTAGATACAGGAGAAGAAAAAGATTCTAAAACTATTTTGAACAGTTTTCCCATTTCCCTTTAACTGGCAGATATTTTGATACAGATAGTAGGAATTTTCTTTCATAAAGGAATTTTTCCCCTAAAAATGAAGAAGGGAAAATTACTTCATTATGGCAGTGTTTAGAAACAGAACATCTGTATAAACATCTGTCTGTGGTGGAATGATAATGTGGTTCATTCTGTATTATTTTTAGCATGTTACAATATGATTTGTAATATTTTGCATGGTGAATTCCACCCTTTTCAAGTGATGTTCATTCACTCCTTTTATCCCAAAGTTCACATGGCCCAGGAGTCCTCTCCACACACCCTTCTGGATCTTTTACATGAAATGTGAATAAGAGATTTTCCCAGTGGTTGGATTTTTCCTCAGATTTCCTTAACTATTTACATTGTTCACCTACAGATAAACAAATTTAGTCTCCAGCTCTTTAAGAGACAATTTGATGCATTTTTAAAGAACAAATGAGAAGAAAGTTCCAATTTTTTTCTGAAATTACTGTGAAATCCCTAGTAAGCTTTGGGTCACAGCAAAGCCTGAACGACTTGTCATATAGACAAGAACAGAGAGTGTGAAGGGGGATCATGGAAGCCGTAGGTACCATTTTTGCTGTGCCAATGTATTATTGGACTGATAACATATTGGTCCTCCTTTTTAAATGTACATATGCTGCAGAGAAGAGATATGGCATTTCCCCATTAATTAACGCCATGAATTAAGTCATTAATACCATTGTCAAATTAATTTTATTGGTGAGAAGAACTCCCTCTAGCAATGTAGCTCAGAATACCTTCTCTGCAACTTTTAGTTTTAGAAAGCTGCCTAGAGCCTTTAGGCAGCTCACTGACCTAGAAAACCACCAATTAATATTATCTACATAGTATTGTTATTTTTTTAATTGTGTTAAACATTTCCCAATTGCATTTTAATTTGCTTCTGGCAGTTTCATCCCTCTGACCTAGAACAATGATAGGTTAAGTGATTTGCCCAGTGGAACACATCCAGCACATGTGAAAGGTAGGATTTGAACCTGGGACTTGTGGATTGTGGAGCCATTTCTGTATCTTTATGATGCTGTTTACTTCTGTGTCATACTATGATACTATAGTATGAATCAGTGTATTATAATGACTATGCTCTGAAAACGAAGCCTTATAGGAAAGGGAGAGAGAACAGGGTCTGTTTGCTCCAGGTCTGGCCGTCCTTTTGTTTCTATATTACATTCATTTCTCAATGGCTCCTCCCCACTCCCGTAATCACCAAGTCTTCCATTGTAAAAACAAAACCTAAAGCACTCCAGTTCAACCAAACCAAAGGACTCATCAGATCGCAGTTATAACACTCCATGCCCATAGTCCCTGCTCTCTCCTGTAAAGAGGAGAAGGCTCATGTTCTCTTCTCTTCTCCAGGACCAGTTTGGTCATTGTCATTAGACAGTAGGACGGGTTGATTTTATTTATTTTTTTCAAATTTATTTATTTATTTGTTTGTTTTCAATTTTCAACAATTACTTCCATAAGTTTTAAATTTTCTCCCCCTCCCTCTCCACTACAGCATGCAATCTTATATGGGCTCTATACATATTCTTAATAAACACATTTTTACTTTAGTCATATTGTATAGAGAAAATGAATGGGAGAAAGCATGAGTAAAACTAAACAAAACCAAACATAACGGAAAAGAAAGTAGTCTGCTTCCTTTTGCCTTTCAACTCCTAGTTCTTTCTCAGGATGTGGACGGCATTTTGCATCATGAGTCCTTTGGAGATATTTTAGGTCCTTGCCTTGCTGTGAAGGGCTGTCTATCAGAAACAGTCCTCGCACACTGTAGCTGTTACTGTGTACAGTGTTCTCCGGGTTCTGCTCCCTTCACTCAGCATCATTTCATAAAAGTCTATCCAGGTGTTTCTGAAGTTCACCTGTTCATCATTTCTTACAGCACAATAGTATTCCAAAACATTCACATACCACAACTTGCTTAGCCATTCCCCAATTGATGGACTTTCCCTCAATTTCTAGTTCTTGACCATCACAAAAGGAGTTGCTATAAAATGTTTTTGTACATATGGGTCCTTTTCCCATCTTTCTGATCTCTTTGGGACACAGCCCTAGAAGGGATATTGCTGGGTCAAAGGGTATGCACATTTTTGTAGCCCTTTGGGCACAGTTCCAAATTGCTCTCCAGAATGGTTGGATCAGCTCACAGCTCCACCAATAATGAATTAATGTTCCAACTCTCCCACATCTTTTCCAACATTTATCATTTTCCTGTTTTGTCATTTTAATCAATCTGATTGGTGTGATGTGGTTCCTCAGAGTTGTTTTTATTTGATCTCTCTAATCAATAGTGATTTAGAGTATTTTTTCATATGACTATAGATAGTTTTAATTTCTTCCTCTGAAAACTGCCTAGAACAGGTATATTTTAAAGAAAGGGGGTAAAGAGTCAAGAGAAGTGGTATAGCCCAAGGGATGGGTAGAAGGGAAAGATTTAATGGAATACTGACCTGAAGGATGCTCAAGCTACCACAGGGGAGCATGAGTGAACTCTGAGTACTTGGGGCACAGATCTACTAAAAGGGGAGAGGAATATAACAAGGGAGAGATATGAAAAGGATGGTCAGCCTCCCAGTTTGCTAAATAGGGATTGGAGTAGTTCATGTTGAATTTAGTCATGTACCACTTCCACACCTACCCTTGTTTCATGAAACATTGATTTGTAATAGCAACATCAGCTTGCCAGGCACTGGATCTGTATCAAGGCTTTGGAGCTGCCTTGCCACACCCCTCCTTCCTCATCTGCAGTAACTGCTAAAAGGTTGTCTTTATGATCTGTGGTACTTGCTCCCTTCTCTAGAATCAAGGATATATATTAAGTCCCTTCACTTTCTTCATGGCTTTGTTATTTTTTTTCATTGACAATTCAGTAAATAGGCCAGAAAAAAAATATAGATTCTTTCACAAAACCAACTATGATGTTGACATTCCCGGGACAAATGCCATCAGTTCCTACCTTACACAATAAAAGTTATAGAATACAGTGCAGGGCAGGGTCAGAATGAACCACAAGTTGACCATGAATTTGTAAAATTGTGCAAGTTCTGGGATGCAACCACAAGCAAGAAGAGTGGGCCTGTGTACCCAAGACCTGTAAGAAGACAACAATAGATAATTATGGAAGACCTGTTGAGGGTGAAGACATTGGGTCAGGTCCTATGAGGAACACAAAGCAAGCTCTAATTCTTGCCCACAAGAAGTTTACAGTTATTATTGAGAAAGCAAGATAAAAACATGAAAAGTTAAAAAAGTATCAAGAAGATTAAGTGAACCTGATGTATGAGTTCCTTTGTTCAGTCATTTCAGTCCTGTCCCACTCTTCATGACCCCATTTGGGGTTTTCTTGGCAAAGATACTAGAGGGGGTTACCATTTCCTTCTCCAGCTCATTTTACAGATGAGAAAACTGAGGCAAACAGGGTGAAGTGTTACACAGCTATTAAGTGTCTGAGACTGGATTTGAATTCAGATTCCTGACTCCAGACCCAGTGCTCTATCCACTGCACCATCTAGTTGCCTTCCATATATGAGAGCACCTGATTAATTGTCAAGGGAGTGGTTCTAGGTTGTGAGTTCAGATGGTGACAAGGGTTCATGTTTGTTGAAGTAGCATGGGAACTTGAGTATATCACTTCCCCATTCTGGGTCTCAGTTTCCTCACCTGTAAAATGAGAAGACTGCATAAGATGGTATAGAAAATAGATTTAGAACTGAAGGAGGACCATAGAAAACATATAGACCCATCCCCTTATTTTTCAGAGGAGGAAACAGACCTAGGCAATCCATAGGCATTTACTGAGTGCCACCTATCAATAAAGGGCAGCTAGGTGGTGCAGTGGATAGAGCACAAGTGCAGGAATCAGGAGCACCTGAGTTCAAATCTCACCTCAGACACTTGACACTCACTAGCTGTGTGACTTCAGACAAGTCACTTAACCCCAAATTGCCTCATCCTGGGTCATCTTCAGTCATCCTGATGAATATCTGGTCACTGGATTCAGATGGCTCTGGAGGAGAAGTGAGGCTGGTGACCTGCACAGCCCTCCCTCACTCAAAAAAAAAAAAAACCAAACTCAAGTGCAACTCCTAGTATTATTTCTCTGATGGCATGGTCTTCTTCAGCAACGAAGGACAAACACACTGGGAACGTTTAATGGGAGAGGAGCAAGGTCAAAATCACACTTTATGAGGAATCAGATCCACTAGAAATTTGTTTTCCTTTTTTGTCTGGTTTTCATTAGGTTCCAAGCAAACCGGGGTAGATACTTGGGCCAGAACACTCCATTGGTCCCCTGGAAATGTTAGAAGAAAGCAGGGTAGGCCTATAGCTCATCTGGAGGACCTTTCAGAGGAGAATTTAAGGGAGAACATAGATAAGAGTGGTACAGAATTGGTAGGCCTCAAAGGTCTACAACCACATCGGTGGTACCACCAATCCTTTGGAGCATTTAGAGCATTTTGGCAGACAGTTGCCCTCTCTGACATCAGAGAACCAAGAAACAGCAGAAGAAAATACAGCAAGTTTATAGGATCATAGCATATAGACCATAAGATTTAGCATAGATAAGACTTTAGCCGCTTTCCAGGCCAACCCTTCATTTTGCAAATGAGGAAAGTGATATCCAAAGAAATTAAGACCCTGCCCAATGTCATCTGGGTAGTAAACCAGTAAACCCAGGTCCATCGCTTTTTCTACTATACTACCTTGGAAAAGTAGCAAGTACGCATAGTAGGACTAATGTAAAAAAAATTGAAGAAAAATGAATATTTTTGTCCTAATGAAATTGTTTTTAGGAGCAGCATTTGCAAGGCCCTTGGGATGACTCAACAGCTGATAGGAATTCAACCTCAGAAGATCCGGGTTTGAATCCCACCTCAGAGCTGTGTGATCCTTAATATTTTTCAGTCTCACTTTCCTTATGTGTAGGGCTTACCTTTCAGGATTTTTGGATAAAACAAAGACAGTTATGAAATTTATTATCAGAGTTCTTGATCAAGGCTGTTTATGCTGTTTAATAGTCCAAGGAAATTTGAATGATCTTGAGTCATGGATGAGACGTGTTTTCTTGTAAAAGTGTTGAATCAAGTTGTTTTCATAATAGGCAAACCTAAGTATGTGAAGAGGAAATCCAAGCTGAAGGTACCACAGTTGTGGGAGTATTGAAGAATACATACATAATACACTAAAGGCATGGGGAAAAAATCTCTAACGTTATTAATATCAAAATTTGACCTACAGAACTGTGGTAACTACTGACCTGTGTCCCTACTTACCCATCTATGCAAATTCTTTATGAGTCATTTATATAGGATTCTAGAGCATTTTCAATGACAGTAGTAGGGGGAATTTCCCAAACAAGGTTCAGCAGTGGGTCACATCTTTACCATTTTACATTTAAGTGAAAGATTCAGAAAATACACAATCCCATTGTGCCTGGCACATAGTGGGCACTTAATAAACATTTGTCAAATCGAGGATACAAAGTAGGGAGATATTCTGGAGGGGAAGGAGGATATCAGGAAAATTCTGTAATGTTAAGAAAAAAAGTTCAATAATGCTTTTTTAAAATGTAAGGAGCGATTAGTGCATTAATCTCTGTTGCCCACTCGACTTCATCCCCCAAAAAACCCTCCAAAAAGCTTACTCGGTGTCTCTGGAGGAGAAAGGCCTTCCCAGTATTAGCTCTTCTGGTCATTTTGGTGCTGACATGTGCAATAGTAATGGCCTAGTTAACAAAACAAGGAAAAATTTTGAATTTCAAGTGGGGCAAAGTGAAATATTTACCCATCTTGTTGTGTCTCACTCCGCGCAGCCCAGCAGGAGGCTTCTGACTGCCAAGAGCCAGTTGAGGTCAGCAGGTGTCACACATTTTCCTAGAGAACCTCTGCTTCTCAGCTACAGACTTTGCTTTCTGAAAAAGATGAATAAGAAAGGCATGGTTGGGTTGATTCCTTGAGTTGTGCTTAATTTAATTTCCATCTACAAACTTTTAAAAATAGTTTTCTCATTTCAAAGACAAACAGTAGCCCTTTCTGAGAGACCTCTCACAAATGAAAGGTCCCCTTCTCTTTGTCCTCTTTGTCCCTCTCATTTCCTTTTTCTAGTTGCCTGGAATGAGCTTACATCAGTGATATTCATAAATGATTTACAAAAGTAACTCCTCTGTAATAGCTGGGGGCCAGGGGTTTTTATGATGTTGCCAGATGTGCCCTCAAAAAAAAAATCGTCTAGTTCAAAAAACTTGTGATAAATCCAGGCACAGTCAATTCCCCAAAGTGAGTTGACTGGCCTTCCTGACTTGGTGCAGACTTCCTTTCTTTCCTCCTTTCCCTGACATTCCCCTCCCTCCAAATCCAGACTTGAGAATGGAATACCGAATGGGAGGCCTATCACCTAAAAAAACAAAAAACAAACAAATAAAAAAATGGTCATTGGAGTCTCAGTGGCACAGATTAGAAATTTCATATGACTGGCTCCAGGTTTCCTTGAGAGGTTAAAATGACAAGGTCTGACTGGAAAAAAGTCATTTAGGAAATCCAGGTAATTTGGAGTTAATGTACAGACTTCATACTTATCCTTTAAATGTTGCTTGGGGCTCTGGACACAATGTTCTTTCAATAAGATCATGCCCTTGAATGAATGGGTTCCCTCAGAGACCAGTCAGGGCAAAAATCTGACTGTGGTGTGGCTTGTATAAGAACAATCCCCTCCACACCCACACCCCTCCCCCCCCCCACACACACTCACAGACACACACACACACACACACACACACACACACACAGAGTTTTTCAAGATAGAGGAGCTTTTCAATGGATCATTTTGTCAGGCCATCCTGTACCACCCAAGTTGGGCTAAGTATATTGTAAGAAAAAATTAGAACTCAAATCCATTAGGTTTCCATGGCTCACTGAAGGTTAAAGTGTTTTTTTTATTCTATTAAACACTAGCAAGAATGGAAGAAAAACTTAAGCCTTGCATGGAAGCCCCCTGGGCTCTGTCTGATTGTGTAAACAGTAGATGAGGCCTATGGATTGTGCCTATATGTAAATTTCTTTTAATATTTTATAGGCAAGGGAAAAATTCACCCACATCTACACCCACAGAGTCTCCTAAGGAGAGAAAATGAGTATTGACTTGCTACACAGGACCAACCAGCTCTTTTGCCAGAAAATTCACCTTTAGACACATTCTGTGGTCTGTGCATTTACCAACAATACATACTAGGATTCATGTTCCATATTACTGTAATATAAGAAATGATGAGTATGAAAAAGACAGGGGAACTTGGGAAGTCTTAATAAAGCCAAATCAGCAAAGTAGCACATCAGATGATGACAAGGTGGTTGGAAAGAAGCCCAAAGTCCAAATGGAGTAAATGCAGTGCAAAATGAAATGACCAACTGTGGCCCCCTAAAAGAGAGGGGAAATGCCCCTCCTGCCCTTCTTTGCAGAGGTGTGGGAGTGTGGGTGTGGAACGGTGAATATGCTGTCAGACTATTGGTTACTCTTGCCAAAATGCGTCCCTCAATTTCTCTCTTTTGTCCTTTATTACAAATAAATTTATTATAAGTAAATAATTTCTATTTTATTATAGATAAATAAATGGCTGGGGAGGGCCAGGGAAGGGCAAAGTTAGATTTGGTAATGAGAATGATGCACAAACATAAGACAGAAATAAAAAAAAATTAAGAGAATGAAAATTTTAGTTGAAAACCTTTATACTGAGGTATTTGTAAGCAGGCAGCTTCAGTAACATGGAGCCGATAGGCTTGTCCTGGATAAAGTCTCTGAAAAAAAATACAGAACATTTACAGGATTATTTATGTTAGCTAGACCCAAGAGGTAAATGAATCTCTCCTTAGCTTCAGCGTGGGCATCAGGTGGCTGGCCAGTTAGAAGCTGCTGCCTCAGGCTCCATCCTACAGGGGCCAGTCTCCTCCAGGCAGCCCAAACTAGTTAACTCTGCCATTCATGTGCCCCTATAGACAGACCCATCTGTGTTCTCAGCATAATGGACAAACAGAGCTCCTTAACCCAGGGTGCAGGAATGGATTTTTTTTAATATACATTTTGATAACTACATTTCCCTAGAATTAGTCTCCCTTCTCAACATATGCATTTCATTTTATATATTTAGGTGTATTATTCTGAGAGGTCCCTCCAGAGGCTAAGCCAGACTACCAGATGGGTCCATTACTCAAAAGAAGCTAAGAACTCTTGTCCTGGAGGGATCCTTGCTTCCCCAGGGAATTTTATTGGAAGGGAGGATAGAGGGGTAAAGTCAGGAGGTCCAAATGTGTGATTTCAGCCTTTCTTCCTCCTCCTGGCTAGTTCACCAGCTACTAACCACCACCTCCAAGGATCAAATGGGATCATATTTGTAAAGTACTTTGGCACGGTGCTTGGCACATAGTAGGTACTTATTCCCTTTCCCCTACCACATTGCTTTGATTCTGTATGAATTATATATATATATAGATATAGATATAGATATAGATATATACACATTCTCATGTGTGCTCATGTTATCTCCTCAATTAGACTACAAGCATATTGAGGTCAGAGATATTTGTTTTTTTTTCTCTCTTTCTATTCTTATTGCCTCAAATGTTATGTTTTCAACAAATATCGATTGATTGATTGGCTGAAATTCCCTATCTATAACATAAGAAGAAATTTAGAGCTGGTAGAATTATTTTATGGATGAGGAAACTGAGGCCCAGAGAAGTTAAAGAATTTACTACGTCCCTCAGGTAATAGTAATGAATTGGGATATAGAAGCAGACCCTTGGACTCCAAATTTAACAAAGTTCATTTCCTTACACAAGAAAATGAGCTGAAGAGTGTTGGCAGCTGAAGAGGCAGCCAATTGAACCAATGAGGTTTTTAGCAGAATCCCAGAGGAAATAAAAGGGCTGCCCATGCACCATTGCCAAGTAGAAGTAAGGAAGCCAGGAGAGCCAAGGGTGGGGCCAGGCTCAGCAGCCTGGGATCAGGGCAAGGACCAATAAACTTAGTGACACTTTGGGGACAAGATGGGATGCCATTTGTTCCATGAATTAGAGTGGGTAGTGATGATATTTTGAGCCAGGAAGAGAGGATGCAGGGCTCTCCCTACCCCATCCCCACCTCCAAGCATCTTTATGGAAATTGCTGGAAGAGCCCCAATTCACTTCTATATTGTTCTGATTATGAGGACATTAGGAAGGTCCAAACACATTAGGAAGATCAGTCTGGAGTCATCATACAGGATGACTTTGAGTATGAAGGCCAGAACAACTAGGACAGAATTGTAACCAAGGTGTGATGTAATGAAAGCTTGAATAAAAGTCTTATATCTTCATTGGCTGTTCCAACTTGCAGCTGTAACTAGGATTATACCCCTGGGGCTTTGATTTGGGTGTTGAATTTCAAGGGGGTTAACTATACCTGTACTCCTTCAGGATCAAAGAAATAACAAGGCTTAGCATGTGGTTCATAAGATTAGTTGCCAAATGACCATGGGACACTTTTTTCAATGGGTGAGAGCCCAAACGAACTCCTCCTTACATTTCATGAAAACTAGAGAGCATCTGGGTTTGATGACTAGCACAGAAAACTATTTCTTTCTTATTTTTTTGCTGGAGTTTTTAGTTGCTAATATAGAGTTACTCCTCTGTGGGAGATACTACTACCTTGGGGGTGGGGAGGACAGCTACAGGTGTAAAGCATGACTCCCAAATGAAATGGTAGTACCTGTTCCCAAGCTCTAGAGCAGCTACATTCTCTTCTCTTTCTTTTCTTTTTCTCTTTTTTGTTGTTTTGTTATCATTCTTTTCTGGGGTTCCATAGTGTCTGACAACAGATGTGACATTAATATGTAAACTCCTTGACAGCAGGAATGGCTATTTGCCTTTATTGTATCCCTGGACTTTAGCACAATACCTGGCAAACAGTAAGTGCTTAATAAATGACTTATTGCCTTGACTTGGCACTTAGAAAGCCATGGGGTTATAATGGAAAGAAGACTGGATTTGGAGTGGGAAGACTTGGATTCCAGTCCCATCTATTCCACTTACTATCTCTATGATCTTAGAGAAGTCACAAGCTTCATGGAGACTGACTGATGGAGTTTTGTTTTCCCCCCTAGTTTTGTCTGATTTACAGACTTCAAAAGAAATAACCTTTTAAAAAATGAGACTTGAGAGATGTGGAGGAGTCTTTATCTCACCTGCCGAATCTGAGAGACTGCTGCAGGGGAAGATTGAACAATGGATTTCATGTCTCTGGAAGACTTGGGCTGGAAACCCCCTTTCCCCACATTAACATGTAGATTTGTTAATTACAGGCAATGTTGCATGTTTTTGTCTTTCTTTGTATTCTAGGAATTTAGTATTGTGTGCTTAATAAATGCTAGTGGATTGATTGATCTCACCACAACCTTACTTAATTTAGCAGTTACTTGGATCTTCAGATTTCTTCATTAGTAAAATGAGGATAATAAGACCTATTGAGCCTAAACCCCAAAGTTTCTTGGAGAGTTAAGTGAGCTAATTATGGATGGGGATAGGGATTGGACCTTGGGTATAGGAACTCTCAGTTGAAGACACATCTTCTGCCAAAGTAGATCTACAATTTATTTTGTGTTAGAGATGTTGCCTAGAGCCCTGAGAGATTGCAAACCTTAATGCCCCATATATATTTCAGTTACAGACTTCAGATTTGGAACAGAAGTTTTGTTTGTTAGTTGGTTTTCAGTCATGACTGATTCTCCATGATCCCATTTGGAGTTTTCTTGGCAAAGATACTGGCGTATTCGCCATTCCTTCTCCAGTTCATTTTATTGATAAGGAAACTGAGACCAACAGGATTAAATGACTTGTCCAGCCAGGGTCACACAGATAGTAAGTGTCTGAGGCTGGATTTGAACTTGGGAAGATGAGTCATCCTGACTCCAGGCCCTGTACTCTATCCAGTCCCTGCTAATTTTATTTAATGAGGGTATCAGATTGTTCTTTGGGGAGTCACCCTAAAAACCTTCCAGAAGACTAGGGGAATAACATAGCAGCATGTCACTGACATCATGTGCCTACATGTGCCTTTCTCCTAGATCAGAAGTTCTTAATAATTTTGTGTGTCCATGTGCCTACCTCAAAAAAGAGGATAGGCTTTCCCAGGATGTGCTCCCAGAAATCCATTACTCTCACCCGATGAGTATATTTTTCGTACATGGAAGAAATATACCTCCAATGAAGCTAGGAAGAAAGAGAAGAAAGCTCACTTTCTTTTTCCCCAGGAATTATAAAGAGATCCTAGTGAGTTTGGTCAAGTCAGAATAAATGACATTAAAATAAGAGGCAGACCTGAAGGCTGTTCATAAAAATATGTTCAAACCAGGTTTGATTTATAAAAAGAAATTAGGCATGTAATTCATACCCACATTGTTCAATGATTTTTTTAACTGCTATGCTTTGATTCTTTGTCCTGACCACAGAGTTTAATATGGAACAGAGATCTATTGCACAGACTCAGTATTTCTCTGAGGTTTATTTCTCTTTTAATACCCATAATCAATAATGTCTTTCTAAGAAAATGTCAGGTGAAGAAAATCATTTTTAAAATCACCTCACAATTGAATTTGTGGGGAAAAAAGGCTAAACTAAAAAAATTTTTTTAAAAAACCAAACTAAACTAAAACTCACCTTAATGATCACTTCCAGCATCTTGATCTCCTCACTACGGTCAGACAAATTTCTCATTTCTACCTCCCTGCTTTTGCTTATTTCAATAAACTTCATCAGGATGCTCTTCCTGCTCCCCAATGCTTCTATAAATACTGTTTCCTCCAAGACTCAGCTTCAGCTCTGCCTCAAGGGATTTTAGGCATTTAGGACCATAAATTTAGGACTGGGAGGTCAATTAGGAAGTCATTTAGTCCAGCTCCCTCATTTTACAGGTGAGGAAACTGAGAACCAAAGAGGTTAAGGGAACCATTCCAATCCTCTTTCTCTGTTTTAAAACAATCAGAGTTCATATCATATACATAGAGCTCACTTATACTCGATAAACTTGTATGCTATTCATTTTAGGTGATTTGCTCTTGTTTTTCCATCTAATATGTTAGTTTCATAATGGTGGGGAATGTATTTTCTATAATAATAGTTGATTTTCATATAGCTTTAAGGTTGGTAAAATAGTTTCCCAATTGCTCTTTTTAACAGCCCTTTGAGATTAAACACCTCTTATCCCCATTTCATAGAGGTATAAACTGAAATTCCAAGAAGTTGTAAGCCCACGGTTGAGGGTGTTGTCCTTCCTCTTCAAAGAGGACCAAAATGACATCACCACTAGAAAGTGAAATTTCACTGTGGTTAATCAGACTGTGGTTAATCAGACCAATATGAGCTCAGGATGCTCTACCACAGCATGGGCCCAGATAGTCCATGTGAATATTTGGGTAGGATATCCCAAATAAGTAAGCCCATGGTTACACAACTGAAGAGTGCCGGAGACAGATTTGGTGTCCAGGTGCCTCTTGCTTCCAAGTCCAAAGTTCTTTCCACTTACAACAAACTGCTTCCTAATTATTGAGCCAGATCCTTCCATTGTGCCTATCATGGTTACCATTGGCAGCATTTCATCTATATTTATTTCATCAGTTGGTGAATTCCATTCCTTGTTAATTTCACTTTGATTGGCAATACATACCTAGTAGTTTGATGGTACATAAAGTCAAATAGGAAGAAGACTGTGAAAGTTTAAATGGGACATATAATCCTTCATTTCTAGATCTGAGAGGGGGGGGAAGGAGGGAGAAAGAGAGAGAGAGACACACACACACACAGAGGGTTCCTCCTAGATCATAAGTTCTTAACAATTTTGTGGTGTCCTAGACATGTTTTCAATATTATGAAGGTACTTACTGTGTGACCCTGGGTAAGTCACTTAACCCTGATTGCCTCAGTTTCCTCATCTATAAAATGAACTAGGAGAAGGAAATGGCAAACCACTCTAGTGTCTCTGCCAAGCAAACCCCAAATGGGGTCAGGAAGAGTCAGACACGACTGAATAGCAACAAAGAAGTCATGTATCCCTTCTCAAAAGAATGTTTTTAATGCATAAACTAAAACACATAGGATTAGGAAGTGAAGCAATTGTGTTGAAATGCAGTTATCCAGATTTTTTTTTAAGAACCTCCTATCCTTGAGGGAGGGAAATGTAATAGATAAAGTGTGGAGCCTGCAATCAAGAAAGATTGCGTTGTAATTGAACCTCTTGACACACATGAGGTGGATGATCTCGGCTAGATGATTTTACTTTTCTCTGCCTTAACCAGCACTCTAGGATTTATCTATTTGAACTTGGTGAAGGGAGTTCCTATTAGGTGGGGTCCCTGGGCTGAGGAAATTGCTTATCTTCTAAGAACTGATGAGAGATCTGCATTTACTTAGCCCAAATGGGGAGCCTGCTGAACCACACCCTCCTGCCTCTGAAGAATGAGGTACCAACCACAGACTTGTCTTTTCTTCCCCTTTTCCTTCAAAAAGAAGAAAAAACAATCTTCGGGCCAGAGTCATAATTAGCAATAATTTTTGCTCTTGGGGCAAGATGCTATGGGGCAAAAACAAGCATGGAGGTCAGGGGAAAATAAAGATGCTTTCCCAGGGAAATGTGGGGTCTCTGAGCTACTGAAGGGAAAGAAGAAGCCATACTTTGCCTCCCCCTAACTTTGCTGCTCCGGTGCCAAGCCCCATTTTTCATAGCCCAATTACTGCTCTACTTTGAGCACAATCTCTCTTGTAAAATCACATTTTTTGACCAAGTGTGGTAGCACCCAAAAACCTTGAGTTGTTTTGCTATTTTAACTAGAGCTGTCACCTACATTTGACAGAATTTTCTTTACCTTACTAACAAGAGTAGAGCTTTAGAGAATTAAGTGACTTATCATCTATGATTCAAGAATTCTTAACCTTTTTTGGTGTCATGGACCCCCACCTCTCTGGAAGTCTGGTGAAGCCTAAGGATCCTTTCTTGGAACAATGTTTTTAACTGCAGAGACTCAGATCCATGAAATTACAAAGAAAACATTATATTAAAATACAGTTTATCACAATATTAAAAATGATAATAAGAATTGCATGGATCCCAGGTTAAAACTCCTGTGTGGATGTGATTATCTAGGCATGTCTCAGGGGATAATACAGCTAAGAAAAGTGCTGTGACTCTCATCAAAATAGTTCTCTTTCCTATCAGTTTCCTTGTAAGTTTCAGGGATCTGACAGTTGCCTTCAGTGTGGATTCTGGGCCAAACCTACATGAATCTAGTTTATGGGAATAAATAGCCAAAGACAGAACACTGGAATGTAGCCTTAAGGGCTAAGAATAAATACCCCCCTAACAGATTCTAAGAGCACAAAAAGATGTTAGTGTTGTGTTTTGTATATTTTAAGGGGACATCAAAATGGTGCAGTGGATAGAGCACCAAGTCTAGAGTTAGGAAGTCCCTTCTTCCTGAGTTCATATCTGGCCTCTAACTTTTACTAGCTGTGTGACTCTGGGCATGTCACTTAACCCTGTTTGCCTCAGTTTCCTATCTGTAAAATGAGCTGAAGAAGGACATAGCAAACCCCTCCAGTATCTTTGCCAAGAAAACCCCAAAAGGGGCCACAAAACGTTGGGTGAAAAATGAGTAAACAACAAAAACTTGTTTTTAAGTCAGGCCACTAGTTTATGACATAAAAAGAAGCAATAAAACTTTGAAGGCTGTTTCTGTTCCATTTTTGTCTTCTTAACCCCAGTGTCTGGAGCATAGTAGGTACTTAACAAAAATATGTTAATTGATTTGAGCCAAACCTCTTCCCACAATAGTGTTGTTATGAATTAAACAAATTTTTTTCATGATAATCAATATCAGAACCACAAAACTGTGATACTATGAGGAATCCAAGGTTATTATCATTCCATATTTTCTTTTTTCATTTTGGTTTACAACCCCTGTGAGTTTTAAAATTCCTTTTTCTTAATTTCTTTCTTGTTTTTTTCACTGAGAAGATTTCACAGAACCCTGAAATTGGTAATAAAGTAACAAGTATAAGGAATTTCAACGTTCTGAATTTTTAAAAAATGGTAGTATATTTTCTTATGTCTGCTATGCCACACTACTATAAACAAGCCCACAGAATTTAAAGACAGGGAGACCCAGTCTTTCATTGGTAGCCATGTGCTGGTACCAAATAAAAGAGAAATTAATTTCCCCAGGGAGTGGAAGCCATCAATCAATTTCTTTGAATTTGCATGCAGCGTTGGGTGTCCAAATATTTCTAATACTGTTGGAGCATTCCAAATCATATTAATTTTGAGGTAACCGATGAATACATACTATGAGCCTCTCCTTTGGGCAGTGATGAGGAGGGAAGAATTCGCTGGTACATCACAAAATCAAATCCCCGCCCCCAAACTTGAAAATGGCATCTCCAAGTCTGGTTCTTCCTTCCCACTAAGCCCGCCTGTGCATTTTATTGGTTCATATGTTTCAATTAACCCAAATGTGATAGCTTGTCAGTATCTCATTCGGAGCGATAAATTTGTCATAAGAAAGAGCTGAAATGGTCAAGTTTCAGCTCCTGTTGTTTTATTGTTTCTTCGCCATGCCTGAGTCTGTTACTGGGGAATATACACTTGGGGGAGCAGCTGCTAGGACGTATTTTATGGAGAAATATTTTAACAGTTTCCTTTTTAATTTTCTTTCTATTATGCAGATTATTACTTTTCAGGGTAAGAAAGGAAGAGAACAGATGGAAAAAGAAAAAAAGGGTGATATATAAGACCATATACACTTGTGCATCATCTATATTTTATATGGGTGTGTATGTGTGTATTTATATATACGTACATATATAAATGTGTGTGCATATGTGTGTACATATATATATATATATACACAGTATGTTTAACCTCTTCTGCAAAGAATATATACTGGAAAATATTCTAACATTGTTAAAATAATCACTTCATCATCTTTAAAGGATTATTTGGCCTAATTACTTAGATTTCAGCATTTCTTCATTTAAATATACGGTACAAGCCTTGTCATCTGAGTCAGCTCGTCATTGTTTTCTTATTATATTGACTGTGGGAATTAGCTTTGCTTACATGGACGTATTTGTCAAAAGGATTTCTTTTTAAGGAGGGGTGGGAAGGAGAGGGAGCTAGGAGTGAAGAAGAAAGGAAGGAGGGAGGGAAGGAAGCAAGGGAGAATATCACTGAAGTATTTTTTTAAATGAATACAAGAAAAGAGAAGGAAAACCAGAAAAAAATCACAGACAAACAGGGCAGCATTGAAAATTACGTGTTGAACTTATTATATATATTTTAAAGAATGGCAAATTTTACACAACAGAGAATGATTTCATGTATAATACCTGTTTTGGTTCTAATATACACATATATATTTGTATGTATATATGATAAATATATAACTTTGGGGATACCACATGTATGTGTGTATATAGATGCACATGTACATATAGGATGCCCTGTATATGTTACATGTATACACTGGGGGGGTGTGTGTATATACACACATATATATGTATGTGTGTATATAAATATATTATGTGTGTATCTATTGATCTATCTTGATGTAGATAAATCAACAGATAGATAAATTCCTCTCCTAATTATATTCTAGTGGAAAGATTCCTAGACTTGCTGTGAGGAGAGAAAGGAGAGTAGAACCTACAAACTATAGGTCAGAGAGCTTGAAATGATGGTCATAGAATACCTTTCTACCATTAGAAATGACAAAGGATACAGTTTTTGAGAAACATTAAAACACTACAAAGTAGCGTAGGGTGGAAAGAGCAGATATAGGATAACAATTAATGTGTGTTCATCCTTCATTGCCGAAGAAGACCATGCCATCAGAGAAATGACGACATGACTCGCGCTTGACTTTGTTTTGAGTGAGGGAGGGCTGTGCAGGTCACCAGCCTCACTTCTCCTCCAGAGCCATCTGAATCCAGTGACCAGATATTCATCAGGATGACTGGAGATGACCCAGGATGAGGCAATTGGGGTTAAGTGACTTGCCCAAGGTCACACAGCTAGTGAGTGTCAAGGGTCTGAGGTGACATTTGAACTCAGGTCCTCCTGACTCCTGCACTGGTGCTCTATCCACTGTACCACCCAGCTGCCACAACCACACCAACATAGCAAAGACCGTTCTGGAAGCCTTAAGAACTCTGATGGGTGCAAATGACTACCCTTGATTCCAGAGGACTCATGAGGAAGCCAGTCAGATACTTACTGATGAAGAATCACTACCACTTTCAAGGTAGAGATTGGGGTGCATATTTTTTTTAACATGGTCAGTGTAGGAATTTGTTTTCCTTAATTGCACATATTTGTCATGATAGTTTTTTCTTTCTTTTTGAATGATGGGGGGGTAGATTTTTGTAAACTGAAAAAATTTTCATTTAATTTTAAAATATTAATGAAAATAGCTAACATTTAATTATTTATATAAATTATGTCCCAAATACTTAGTGCAGTTTTAAACTACTAATGCAACCTTCCCAATAGATTCAGTGCCTGGCGAATGGTCTCTCCCCCAACCCCTGTCTTCATCAAACACCGTGGATGTCCAGTTACTAAAGCTGCTTAATTATGGTGACCTAAATATCCTCAGTATACCTCAACCAAGGCACAGAAATAATCATACCACACACACACACACACACACACACACAGCATCTTTATCCAACTTTAAAATACAAACTACTTGAGTATTTATGTTACTTTAACATTCCTTCCATAAACATTTATTAAGTGTCCACTATGAGCTAGATATTATACTAGAAACTGAAGATATAAAGGCAAAATGAAATAATCACACCTTCAATGAATTTCCCCTCTCCTGTAATCCTGGTTTAATCTCCACCTGTCTTAACTCCCAACCCTCTAAGAGCATTTGGCTAATGAGTCTAATCACCCAAATATCGAGGCCCTCCAAGTGGTACAATGTGCTATTGACATGCTGATGGAGCTGAATTCAACCTACATTAATTCCCATCCTCATCTTGACTCACTTTCTAGACCACATACTAAATAATTGAGCAAATCCAGAGAGTTCTGAATATATTTTAGAAAAGGTATGAACTTTACAGCGTTGACATTGTTATCAATTTCAGTTCCTGATTCTTGGCATCAATCAAATGGAAGATGTATATCCATCAGGGAAAGTTGGTCTTCAGCGTAAATGAAAATTTCATTCAAGAGCACATCTAACCTTTAACCACATATTTGAAAGAAAAATTATAATATTAAAAACTTAAATAGTAATACAGCACTCAAAATATATCCCCAAATATCAATATTTTACTTGCACTGAAATAGTACTCTAAAACTTTTATCTCCTTGACAGTAGATCCATCTTGGGCATTATTTTTGGATTATTCAAATTTTTGGATCATGTTTGTTCATTTTTTAAAAAAAAAAATTAGTCTCTGAATTGTTTCCTTCTCAAAAAAGCATACCTAAAGTACATATACATACATACACATATACACCAAGAACTTATAAAAAGGGGGTTCTATTCACTAGTTGATTTTATATCTTTTTAAAAGTCCTGTACCACTCCTGAAACAGGGGGGGTAGCTAGTATTGTTTTTTTCAATTCCTTTTATTGTTGTCACAAGTATAGATTAATACCTTTGTGGTTTCCTTTCACGTGTCTATATTTTGTTGATGTCAACATAAATGGAATGAAATGCTGCACGACATAATATTAAGATACTGGCAGAGTCCAGTAGAATGTAAGATTCTCTCTTTGTAAGTTCCAAGTCTAGCCTTCTACCTTGCTGACTCAAACATGTTAAATCAAGTCAGGAGAGGAGGTCTGGGTTTTTTACATTCCATTTCAGTCACTCATTAATAATGTGACCATGTGCCAGTCACTCTTTGCATTTCAGTTCCTTCTTCAATAAAACAGAGAGAAAACTACTTATGATGTCTACCCCATAGGATTATTGTGATACTTAAATGAAGTAATGTATGTAAAACACCCTGTAAACCTTTAAAAATGCTGTATAAATGTCAGTTATTATTACATTATGTCAGCAATCACGTGGGCACTGCCAAAAATACATTTATGGAGTCAGCTCATCTACGAATTAATCTTTCCTGGCCTAACCTATCAGCCTACTCCATCAACTAATGGAAAAAGCAGAAGATTGTTGGTTTCTCTTTTAAGGAAATGGGGATCAGATTCCAGGACAGTTACCACTTGACCCCCAGAGGGCTTGAACAGTGGATCAAATTCCCCTGTATTAAGTGCATGGTACAAACACATCAGTTAGCTAACCCTAACTGAAATTCCCAGGCAATGGAAATGTACCAGTTCAGATATTTGGGAACAAGACTCCTCCCCTCATCCCTTCCCTTTTTGCCTTCCTTTCTCTGTGGGTCTCATGTTTAACCTCCAATTCTCAGTGTCTTTCCCAAGCTGACATTTTAGTACTTTTCCAAGTAGGATTGCTGTTTCTGTAGAGCAAAACCCTTCCCTCCAGTTGACTCTTAAATCACTCAGCATACCGTTCAGGTAAAAATCTGTAAATTGCTGGTGCTTGAAGTTGGAGATTTTGCTCATCCTTCAGGAGAGGATAATGGGACCAGTTGCCTGGGGATGCTATTGCAACTCAAGTCCACTAAATGTCTTTTCATTCAGTACCTTAATGGAGGAAATCTCTCATGGTTTTCCTCCCTCTCCCTGCTCCCTCAATCCCCTGGATTCTCTATTTCTCTAAGCTCAATGAATATAAAATTGGAGACAGTTTGATGATATGGGGGATCAAGTACTAGGCCTGGGTAAATCATTTCTCCTGTCTAGGCCTCAGTCTCCTCATCTGTAAAAAATGGGGTAAAACTCAATGGCCTCCACTGTCTCTTCAATGTTTAAGTCTCTGATCATAGGATTGATCATGAAGTTACCTGCAGTGAAGTCATTGATACATAATAGAGGACCAACAGAGAGAGATAGAGACAGAAACAGAGATAGAGAGGCAGAGACAGGAGAGGAGAGCAGAGCAGAGGGGAGGGGAGGAGAGATCAAGGAAGGAAGACAGAAGGTACCTCAGATGCCACCAAGCCTAACCACTTCATTTTATAGATGGAGAAACTGAGGCATGAAGCAGTTCATTCTGAAACCCAGAAGATGTTGGCACTCAAAATTTTTCAACCTCTTCATTTCTCAAGTTAAGAAAACGGAGCAGAGAAAGCTTAGACAACTTGCCTGAGGTCATACAGTTAATTAGGGATAAAACCAAGACCTCAGCCTCCCAAACTTGATGGTATCAATGAGTAACTCCACAGAGTCTTTTTAAAAAATGGCCCCAAAGCATGTCTGCTTATTAGCCTTTCATTATGGAAGGATGAAAGGAAATTCAGAGGTTAGCTAGTCTAGGAGATAATAATAATCCAATATTTATAGCACATTAAGGTTTGCAAAGCATTTTTACATATATGATCTTATTTGTTCCTCACAAAAGGCATATGAAAATGGTGCTATTATTACATCCCCAATTTCCAATTGAGGAAACTGAGACTAAGACAGATTAAGTTCCTTGCCCAGAGTCTACAGCTAGTGTCTGACTTAGGATTCAGACTTCAGCCTTTTGCACTAATTCCTTCCTTCTCTCTCACTGTCATGTTGCTATCTGGCCTCTTTTTACAAAGGAGAGTTTGGAAATCCATAGAATACAATGTTATTCTCTGTGTCAAGACTTAAAGTTCCATTTTTGTCACTGGATTTTTTAAAGAGCAAATTCTTGAATTATTGAAAAGAATTTCCCTTAGAGTGATTCCTCTCCAAGCCCTAAAAGGCTCATTATTTTTACACAAAGTACATGGATGCACTCTCATCTTTCATCTTCTCATTCTCTTTGGGTTTAGTTCATTTCTTCCATAGTCGGGTCACTTACTGTCATTTTATATTCATTGCTAGTTTTTTTTCACTCTTAGTTTTATCTATGAGTTTTGTTTTCACATCGCGTACATTTTCAGATTACTGCTACTTTGTGAGAGGGCTTTTGCCACAAAATAAAACAAGTAAAAATAATACAGTGACCGTATCTGGAAGTTCATGTAACATTTCATATGTGCAGCATCTTCTTCATTTATTGTTTTCAATTAAAGAAAACTGTTAAAATGAAATTCAAATGGATACATGATCTAGGTATAAAGATTGATAGTATAGACAAATTAGGGGAGCAAGGAATAGTGTATTTGTCAGATTTATGGAAAATGGAGAAATTTTTGACCAAACAAATTGGAGAACCTTAAGAAGTGAAAAATGGATAATTTTGTTTACGTTAAATTAGAAAGTTTTTGCACAAACAAACCCAATGCAACCAAGATTAGGAGGGAAACAGAAAACTGGAAAAGAATTTTTGCAACTAGTGTCTGCAATAAAGGCCTCATTTTAAAAATATATAGAGAACTGAGTCAAATGTACAAGAATACAAGTCATTCCCCAGTTGATAAAAGGTCAAAGGATATGAACAGGCAGTTTTCAGAGGAAGAAATTACAGTTATCTATAGTCGTATGCAAAAATGCTATAAATCACTTTTGATTAGAGAGATGCAAATCAAAACAACTCTGAAGTGCCATATCACACCTATCAGATTGGCTAACATGAGAAGACAGAAAGATGATAAATGTTGGAGAAGGTGTGGGAGAGTCGGAACACTGATTCATCGTTGGTGGAGCTGTGAGCTAATCCAACCATTCTGGAGAGCAATTTGGAACTATGCCCAAAAGGCTACAAAAATGTGCATACCCTTTGACCCAGCAATATCACCTGTAGGACTGTGAGATCATAGAAATGGGAAAGGGTCTCACATGTACAAAAATATTTATAGCAGCTGTCTTTGTGGTGGCCAAGAACTGGAAATCAAGGGGATGCCCATCAACTAAGGAATGGCTGAATGAGTTGTGGTATATAAATGGAATGGAATACTGTTGTGCTGTAAGAAAAGATGAACAGGAAGACTTCAGAGAGGCCTGGAAAGACTTATATGAACTGATGCTGAGTGAAAGCAGAAGTTTGTACACAGCAACAACCACAGTGTGCAAGGAATTTTTCTGGTAGACTTAGTCCTTCATAGCAAAGCAAGGACCTAAAAGGTTCCCAATGGACTTCTGAGGCAAAATGCCTTACACATTCAGAGAAAGAACTATGGAATTAGATCACAGAATAAACAGACCATTTTCTTTTGTATTATGTTTGTTTTGTTTTATGGTTTTTTCCATTCATTTTAATTCTTCTATTCAACATAACTAAGGTGAAAATGTATTTAATAGCAATGTATGCGTAGAACCTATATAAGATGGCACACCATCTCGGGGAGGGAGTAGGGAGGGAGTGGGGAAGGAGGAGAAAATGTCTAAGATATATGGAAGTGATTGTAGAACACTGAAGACAAATAAAATAATTTAAAAAAATAAAGAAAACAGTTTTCTCTCCTTTCTGTCCCTGCTCCATTGAGTAAACAAGAAAACTCAAAAAAATGTTGTACATTTCTTATAACAAATCTGCGGAGTCAAGCAGAAGGAATTCCCTCGATGACTCTATTATGTGTTCATATAGGTTATGTGTACATGTATATGTATATATATATGTGTGTGTGTGTGTGAATGTGTATACATATACATACACATATATATATACATTATATATGTGTATATGTATACATATGGATGTGTGGCTGTATATGTGTGTATATAAAAATAAATCCATCACCTCTCTGCAATGCATGGCATGTTTCATTATCAGTGCTCTAGAGTCGCTAATCATCTCTGTAGTGATCAAAGTTATTTTTATATTATTGTATCAATTATTCTCCTGGTTTGTTCCTTTCCTTCTTTGTTAGTTTATAAAAGTCTTCAAAATTGTTCATTTTTATAAGATTGATATTATTAGTATTTTTGTTGCGGTTCTGCTCACGTCACTCTGCATCAGTACGTACAAGTCTTTCCGTGTCTCTTTGAAATCATGTATTTCTTCATTTCTTATAAAACAATAGAATCCATCACATTCACAGACCATAACTTATTTAACCATCCCTCAAGTTATTGGAATTCCAGTTTTTTACCACCACCAAAAGGGCTGGCATAGATAGTGTTGTACCTAAAGATTCTTCTGTTTCTTTGATCTCTTTTGGGTATAGGCCTAGCAATGTATAGCTGGATCAGAGGACTCACCCATACTATTTAGTAACATTTTGTGTATAATTCCAAATTGCTATCCAGAAAGGTTGTACCCATTCACAGGCCCACCAATACTATATCTGTGTGTCTCTTTGCCCGCTGCCCCTCCAACATTTACGATTTTCATTTTTTGTCAACTCTTCCTCTTGTATGTGTTGAAGCAGAACCAAAGAATTGCTTTAATTTGCATTTCTCCAATTAGTAGCAATTTGGAACATTTTAAAAACATCTATAGATAGTCCAAGTTTCTTCTCTTGAGAGCTATCTAGTCGTATCTTTAGACTACTTATCAATTTATGGAATGGCTCTTTTTCTCATCAATTTGGATCATATCCTTATATACCTTGGCAATGTTCCTTTTTCAGAGGAATTTTGCTGCAAAGATTTTTCCCCAATTGTTTCCCTGTTCATCTTCACTTTATTTGCATTGCCAGTATTTTAAGCTTATATCACAAAGGCAGTTTGGCGTAGCTGTTCAAGTGCTGAATTTGGAGTCAAGATGACTCAATTTCACAGTCTGACTTTGACCATTGAGCTTGATGGCTCTGGAGGAGAGTGAGGGATTCATGACTTTGTTCTGCTCTACATCACTCAAATCCAGTTCATGTGCAAGTCAAGACATAACCCTTATTGGTCCTCTTTGAGAACAAAGAATGGACAGCAATAGTGGTGTCACTGAACTGACAGCTCCTTGGAATTTATCAACCAAGTCATCAGTCAGATGCAATCCAGCCCCAACCTGGAACTCACTGGTCCCAAGATGACATTTTCATTCATCTTTCCTCCAGTTCTGTTCTGCAAAACCTAGAACTTAATCTTGGACTCAAGTCTCTTCAGGTTTTGGATGGGTCCTCTAATACTGGAAAATGGAGTCTCTGGAGCCAGTGGCAGAAGGAAAATCAATGCATTTGAATTTTATTAAACAAAGCTCAAGTCCCTTTTTTTTTAGTTGTTTTCTTTTCCCTGAGATGTGAGGGAGAACCTCCCTGTGGAGCCATGACTCTAATTCAGCCCACGGAGCTGCCTTTCTAGTTCGTTTCCTCATTTGTTTTACAGAAGAAATTTATTTCTCTCCTTGCATAATGTGACAGGATCACACTGAGCCCCTCAAGCCTTTGTCTGCCAAACCCCCAAGATGCAGAATTTGTACCCCCTCTTAACCAGCAAGGGATGGTGACCTGTACACAGAGCCAGTGGTTTCCCCCTGCAGAGTCCCTAACTCTTTCTTCATTACTGGAGTTCATGCGAAGGTCTTTGCTCTTACAGAGGAGAGCTCTTCGCTTGGTGAAGATTTGCATGCAGTGCACATCAGGATGGAAGGATTCCAGAGGGGCCCAAATATTTGAAAAGCAAATGCAAATCCTTCCTTTCTCTGACAAAACTGGATCTTAGAGTTAACTGTAAATTGTACCTTTTCTCCTTCTGTGGCAGGTCAAGTGGGTCATGAATACATAAGAATGTGGAGGCCTGAGCCTCTCATCAACGCGGGTCCCTGGCTTCCTATAGACTTCTGGCTGCTTGACCCTGCTGCATCCCAGAGGTAGATATGGATGAACAAGTGAAATGGACCCCCATAACCCAATTCTATAGGTAAAGGGGGTCATTGAAGGCAATGGTAGAACATGCTAGGCATCCTGACACTTAGCAGCTATATAACATTGGGCAAGTCATTGATCTCTCTGAGTCTCCGTTTCCACATCTGTAAAATGGGGATTATAATGCCTTCAGCATTTACATCACAGGGTTGTTGTGAGGTTCAAATAAGATCATGTATTTAAAGAGCTACATAAAGTATTGTTATTATTCATCATTATTAGTGCATAGAGTTGGTGTGAGGAAAGCTTTTTATAAGCTTAAGAGCAGGAGTTCAGTGTGTTTGTTATTCTCACAAGAATATCACTTCATTTTTCCTTTCTGGACTAGACGGCCTTTGAGCCTTGGCCAACTCCAATTCTGCCATTCTGTTTGGCGTTTTGTCCACCTTAGCAAATGGAGGTTACCTGCCCTTGTTCTAGTTTGGGAATAGAGACCCCAGGTCAGTAAATCCTAGTGAAATCAAACACAGGCTCCCAGACCAATAAATCTCCAAGGTTCTTTCCAACCTAAGGAATCTTTGGTAAAATTAGAAATCTATCAGGCTACAATATCTCATTGTCTAGATCTACATAGTCATAGTATTCCAGAGGCTTTGCTGGGTTAGAACTATGTAAATAGGTTATAGAAGCAAAAGAAGCCTCTAAAATCATCTAATCCAGACTCTGATTAGATGGAGGAGCCACTGAGACCCCCTGGGGTTAAGTGACATTCTCAAGATCATATGGCTTGTGAATGGTAGAACTAGGTCTAGAACACAGTTCCCTTAATTAGCTGGAGCTAGGTTCAGAGAGCTGATCGTTAAATTTTCAGTGTGAGAATTTACACCTGTGAAATTGGTGAATACTATAAAGCACAGCTTGATTTATTGCAGTTGCTGATTGTCTAGACTTAAGAAAGTGATGGAGAAAAGGTTAATAATGCTGACTTCACTTAAAAGTCTGTTTTTTAACCCTTTCTTCCTCCCTCCCTTCTCCAAGCTGTTTACTTAACATTTACCAGCATACCCCTTGCCTTAATTCTTATTTCTTAACTGAAGTCTTTCTACCATACCATACTGCTGTATCTAGGCTTTATAGCTACAGTGTGTACACACATACAAACATACACACACACACACACACACACACACACACATTCTTGCATAGATCTAGCAAGAATGGAGTCTTCTGAATTATAGCCAAAACCTTGCACCAAGACAGACTCTGATGAAATACTACTGGCAATTGTCCTCTGCTTTTATCTCATGGACCAAGGGTACTAACAGTCAGTCGTTACCATACACACATGTCCCACATCTGCTCTGCCATTCTGGGGTGAGAAAGGCTCCCAGCAATCTCTCATCTGCCATCTTTCTACGCTTGGTTTGAACATCAAAGTTCCATTGCATTGCCCCAAATCCCAGGATTAAATAAAGCTGGATTCAACAGTCCCATTCCAGACGTTTTATCATGGATAATGTCTTACTTAATTGACCCATTGTGCCCCTTTACAATCTTTTCCAATATTTTCCCCAGATGGCTGCTCTTCCCAGAGTTGAGTTTTTAGCAAAAATATCTTAGTTTCTCAGGATACTATTTCAAGGCAGATAATAACAGAATTAGAAGATCCCCAACAGATAAGATAAGTGATATAAACAGACTTGGACACTCACCTTTTATTACAGTAGTATTCAGTGTGAACATCTCTGCATAATGGATTCTATTCCAGTGAAATGGAGGCTGGTTAAGAGGAAGGAATTCTTCCTTTTTAGCTTTGGATCCTCAGCAATTAGAACAGTACCTGGCGCATAGAATCATAGATTTATAGTTAGAAGAGAATTTAGAGCTCATCATGTCCCACTCAATTTACTTCACAGATAAGAAAACTGAAGCCTCCAGAAGGCTAAATGATTTGGCCAATGTCATACAGGCACTAAGTGGCAGAACCTGAATTTGAACCTGAATCTTCTGACACTAAATCCAGCTCTCTTTTCATTGCATCAGCCTGAGAGAAGGTCACTACTGACCAGGACTGGTGTGGATGGAGACCATCCTGGGTCAGGATTTAGAAGAATATCCAGTCTTCTAAAGTAGTCTCCTCCCTTCCACTCCCCAATACTCACATTGATTATCTGGATCTAGGGTAGGGATTCGTTCTTTCAGGCTCCCAGGCATGACTCCAGTCAACCCAAGGTGGATTCTGCATATCAGCCTCGGCAGGTCTTGCTGCTTTAGTCCTTGAGTTGACTATGGAGAGCCTTGATGATGTTTGGTTGTCTATGGAGAGTCTTGATGATGGTGGGTTTTTTGGTTGTCTGTGGAGAGCCTTGATGATGTTGAGTTGTCTGTGAAGAACCTTGGTAATGTTGGGTTGTCTGTGGAGAGCCTTGATGATGTTGGATTGCCTGTGGAGAGCCTTGGTAATGTTGGGTTGTCTGTGGAGAGCCTTTATGATAGTGGGTTGTTTGTGGAGAGCATTGATGATGTTGGGTTGCCTGTGATAATGTTGGATTGTCTATGGAGAACCTTGGTGATGTTGGTTGTCTATGGAGAACCTTGGTGATGTTGGGTTGCCTGTGGAGAGCCTTGATGATGTTGGGTTGTCTATGGAGAGCTTTGATGATACTGGAATGATATATGGGGAGGCTTGGCAATTGAGGGCATCTGGTGGTCATTTGAAGAGCTACTCTTAACTCTCCATCTTACTCAGCACAGCATCAATCCCAGTCACTTGTATATCAGATTGATTGGTGGATCAGGAAGGGATAGGCTTCTTGTTTCATACATATGACATTCCATCTTCCATCTCCATGTCTTTGCATTGGCCTGCCCCAAAGCTTAGAATGCCCTCCCTCCTCACTTTTGCTTTATTGAATCTCTTCCTCCAAGACACACCTCTGGGCACTATTTTCTCAGTGAAACCTTTTCTGATTCCCCAACTGCTAGTGACCTCTCTCCTTAGACCACCTTACAGTTATTTGGAATTATTCTCTTTTGAGTAGGCATTCTTTCATTTAGTGTATTTATATCTCCAGTGCCTGGAACATAGCAGGTGTGTAATGAAGGTTTACTTGTCAATTCATTCATTCACAGCAAAAAGGAATTGCTTTGAGTAGGCACTTAAGTGTTTATTGACTTCCATAGAATTTTGAAGTCTCTTAATCCTATGCTCTGTTTTCATAGCAATGACAGCAATGAGAGGAAGAGGGTTATAGATGGATTCTTCCAGTTTTTCTTCCAAGGACAATGATACTGGGTCTGAAAATAAAAATGGCAATCAAGGAGTAGAAACTGAGAATAACTAAGGGCAGAGTAGAGCACCTTGCTTCACACGTGGGTTCAAGTTTTCAGCTTGGTCCAAACTACATCATGGAGTCATGAAAGACCTGGTAGATGGGATTGTCATATTGCTGTGAAGGTGATCCAGTGAGTGGTAAAAGTGCTGGAGGACAAAAGGAGGACAAATGTCACGTTGACTTTGGGAGGAAGGAAAGAAAGAAGGAAGAGAGAGAAGGAAGGAAGGAAGGAAGGAAGGAAGGAAGGAAGGAAGGAAGGAAGGAAGGAAGGAAGGAAGGAAAGAAAGAAAGAAGAAGGAAATCTGCAAACTTGAGGCCAGTGAACTTCACTTTTATTTCTGGTAAAAATAATCTTTTGACAAATTATTAGAGAAATTCTTTGTGAGCATTTAAAAAAAGAAGCAGTAACTTCTAAAAACCAGCATGGCTTTAAAAAAAATCCAGTAATACTTCACTTATTTCCTTTGTTTTCAGTCTAGTTAGATTAGTCAGTTAAGTGACTTTGCTCTTTGCTAAGTACTGGACTGAAGATTTTTAGCAAAGCATTTGGCATAGCGTTTCCTGCTCTGGCTCACAGACAATTTGAAGAAAAGGGAGCAGACGAGGAGGATGAAGAGCCGGCTGAATGACTAAATCTGAAGGCGGGGGCTGTGTCATGGTGCATAGAGTGCTGGAGCTAGGAAAACCTCAATTCACATCTAGCTTCACACACCTCTGTAAGGGTGCCTTTGTCTACCGCTATCTCAGCAGCTACAAAATGAGGATAATAATAGCACCTCCCTCCCAGGATTGTTGTCAGGATAGAATGAGATAATATTTTGTAAGGTGCTTAGCAGAGTGCCTGACACATAGTTGTTGTTCAGTCATTTCTGACTCTATATGACCGGATTTGGGGCTTTCTTGGCAGAGAAACGAGAGTGGTTTCTCCATTTTCCTCTCCAGCTCATTATACAGATGAGGAAACTGAGGCAAAGAGGGTTAAGTAACTTTCCCAGTATCATACAGCTAGTGTCTGAGGTCAGATTTGAATTCAACACTTTCATCCACTGTGCCATCTAGTTGCTGACGCATAGTAGGTAATTAAGTCATACTTGTTTCCTTTCAAAGAGTAGTTATTTATGGGCCCCCAGTATGTCAGCTTGTGGGAGGTCTCATAGTGTGTGTACCCCATGGATGTGGGCTTTAGCTTCTGCCAGACATTTTTATCTTCAAGTTGAATGAAAGTTTGCTTAGAAAAGTTGTGGCGGTCGTGATGCTAGGACATCATCTAACATGTTAGTTGGCAGGCAGAGCCCCAAAGGACCTCAATTCATTAGAATGAGAGGTTCAATCAGCATTATCACTTTTACTTAATGGTTTTACTTTGTTGCAAGAGGCCCTGAGAAAGCAGGAGTAATCTGTGTTTGTGATGTAAAAATAACAGTTAGAGTATTGTAGATGGGTGGGTGGATGGATGGACAGACGGATGGACGGACGGACGGATGGATGGATGGATGGATAAATGAATGAATAAATAAATAAATAGGTAAATAAATGAATGGACAGTTACAACTGGAGTGATCAGGGAAAGCTTCTTGTAAGAGATGGTACTTGAGCTGAGCCTTGAAGGAATCTAGGAATTCCAAGAACAGAGGCTTCAGTGAAGTAAATTTAATACACCAATATGCAAATACTGCCTCTAGTAAATTAATTATAGGCACTGGATAACATGATGCCTATTTTTCCTCATTTCTGTATGCTAATGTAGAAACATCCAGTCAACTAGATATTGTGTATTATAGTAAGTAAAGAAAATGGAAATATATTTCCCCATCGTAATTCTTAGATGCTTTGAGTATGATGAATATATTTATTTCTATTCTTTTTTCAGGGAAAAAATGAAGCTTCCAAAAGTTATTACCATTTTTTCTATTGTTTTTCAAAAAAAGCATTTCATTGCTGTGGGTGGATAGAATCTCCTAGGAATTAATTAAAATTAATTAAAATTGGAATTGAGACTACAGGTATTTTTTTCCTAGAATAGTTTTCCATCTTTTATATTTTTTGCACATTTTGAAAAGAACATGAGGGTTTGTTTGTTTTTTTAAACCAAATCTCTCCTTCACTGGTTTTTCAACTTGGAGTCAACAATTCCCAAGGCCCCTGGAGACATCTAAACCAATAGAGAAAAGAGGTTAAGGGGGTAACCAACCCATTAAGGCTAGTTGAGGTAAAGGAAGGGTGACCCAGTCTGGACTTTCTCTTCTCCCCCACATTCACTGCCTGTCATCTCACTTCTCTCTCACCTAGACTGATGATGTGGGGCTGTTACCAATATAGCACCCTGCCCGCCCACCCTGACTCCTGCTGCAGAAACAGGCTGGAACATAATCAGTCCTGTGAGGGATACAGCCTAGTCTTTTTCTTGTGTTCAAACCTGAAACTTGGAATGATAAGAAACCTAGCTGTAAACACCACCAATCAATCATTTACAAATGATTTCCCTCCTAGTCTCCCTCTCACACTGCAGTCTTACCACCACCCAGAATGAAATGTCTCTAAAAGTGACATTTTCCCAAAATCTAAGGACTTCTAAAGGAAAAGAGAAGTGTTAGAAGGTCCTGTTTGACATTCCCATTGATGACTACATAGTTTGAAGTGGGGGTTAACATGGTTCCATGAACTTTATTTTGAATATTTTGGTATCTATATTTCAATATAATTTGTAATCCCATGTAATTTTCTTTTTGTATTTAAACACATTCTTGTGAGTGAGGGCCCATGGGCTTTTTCTCCCTGGACTACTATGGGTTCATGACAAAAACGTTAACCCCTTCCTTGGAGTCAGAGTTGTTTAGCAATGGAAAATACCTTCCAAAAAACCAGTCATGATAAACTAAGGTCATGGACAGCCTGGGAGCAGATAATTCTCTTAGATTTTTCCCTTTGTCCTATTTTAAGTGTCTATGACCTAACTGGTATTGCTGCTCCACTAATGCAGATCATAATCCCTATAAAATTTGCTAACTGGTCTTCAAGAGCATCTCTGACTAGAAAATTTATCACCCTACAACTAATAATAATGTTCATAATAATAGCTAATGGTTACATATCACTTTGAGGTCTGCAAAATGCTTTCCATTTATTATCTCATTTGATCCTTACAACAACCATATGAGGTAGGTGCTAATATTATCCCCATTTTACAGAAGAAGAAACTAAGTCTGGAGGAATTAAGTAACTTAGCAAGATCATCACAGATTGGATTTGAATGCAGGCCTTTCTTATTGCTGATAAGCTCTCAGAACTAGTTTGAACTGTGCCCTAGGTTGCAGACATATAGTTCACCACCAAGTCTTGCCCCCAAACCTTTCCAGCTTGGTAGGAATTTGAGAACCATGGGCAGAACCTTCAAGAACCCAAGTTTGCCTCTAGTCCATAGTGAAGTATCAGAGAAGGACTTCATGGAGGAGAGGTCTCTACTGATCAATAGCAGATAGTTAGACAAGGACTTGAAATTAATCAAGTTTTTTGGGGGGTGGAATTAGGGGAAGGCAAAGGATTCCATGTGAACAGAAATAGGAATGTCTCTGCTGTGAGAGAGAAGCAAGTGCCCTCCCAAAGGGAATTTCAGGCCACCATCTTGTTGTTTCTGGTTTGGGGAAAGTCCTAAGCTGGGCAGTGATGACCTTGAGGATCCTGATTCAGAGAGAAGGTCAGGGCACTGGGAGCCTTGGATGGAGCCCAGTGCAGATGTGGTAGGTACAGATCTTAATGGCAGGGTGAACTATCAGGGGAGCTATGGCAATAAATCTGATAGTCCATCCTTTTTACTTTCTTCTTTTCTTGGTAATAGAAAGAGCTATTAGCTTTGACCTACTTTCTGGCACTGGTAGATCTTAAACCTGAGATTTGAAAAGGTAAAGCTCAAAATCAAGAAATAAAGTAGAGACCTTTGGGAATTACTGTGCGAGGGAGAGCACTGGCGAGCCTGAGAGCAGAAAGCCTCATAGATGTTGATTTTAGCATTCGCTGGTTTGTATATATTCTTTTTTAAAAATATAATCATTTTATCTATTTTTAATGTTCTACAATCACTCCCATAAAACTTAGATTTCTTTTTCCCCTACCTACTCCCCGTAATCCCCCTCCTTCCCCAAGACGACATACAATTCTATATAGGATCTACACATACATTCCTATTGAATACATTTTCACTATAGTCTTGCTGTGTAGAAGAACTAAAATAAATGGGAGAAATCATATAACAAACCAAAACATAATACACACACACACATACACACTTGTATATATGCTTTAAAAATGAAAGCATTCTGATTAGAAATGGGGTCCATAAAGCTGGAATTTTCCTGTTAAATTTTCCTTCAGCTTTCTAAATCTTCCTTGGAATATATGCATTGTCACCCATTCTTTTCATCTGGCATCTTTTGTTGTTCCCACAAATCTCACTGATTTTTAGGATGGGCCAGAAAGATGTCTTGTGCCAAAAAGCAGCATGGTACATAGGACACGGACTCCCAGGCTAGGGCACACCTACTAATGGGACAGAGAACATTGGGTATGCAATTATGTTGTCTACTGAAATGTTTTCTTTTTGTCTGGACATACGCATATTAACTTGAGGATTTATATCTTTTCGTATTCATTCATTATTCGATGTCTAAAATTGGTATCCTTGTAGACCACAAGCTCCATTTTAATGGGAATTCTAATGTTAAAAGGAAATCAACACCAGAAAAGAAGAAATAAAAACAGAAATGTGAACGAGCTTGCTGTAAATATTAGCCCATATTACACACAAGATACAAGCTTGTGAGAGGAAGGTTTGAGAGAGCAACTGTCTCTGATTACCACTGAGGATAAAATAAGACCAAAAAAGGATGGATTTAATAATGGGAGGAATTCAAGCCAGACATTGTAAAATTCAGAAGGAAAAAGTTAAAAGATATTAAGTCTTGTTCTTGAGTCTTAAGAGAAGAGACTGGGGCTTTGCAGAATCCCAGGAAGTCAGAACTGGAATCTGGAATCATGTAAAGCAGTCCTGTCCTCATATGGGGGACAACATAAGCAACATGGTCCTTCGTGTTCTCATCCTGCCTGCCTATGAGGTTTTTTTTAATAAGCTTTCAATGTCATGACATTAATTATCACAGTTTTTGGACCATACTTATATCATTGACATAAAGACCTGTCTAGTGAGAAAATTCTATGTATGGATACAAATTGATGTCTGCTCTCTACCCTAGATAGCATTGTCTTCTATATGGAGCTCAGAGCTAAGTGACTTGCCCAGTCAGGCAGCAATATTGCCAGAGGCAGAATTCAAACCTATTTTCTTAACTCTAAAGCCCAGCTTGCAATACTCTGCACTGCACTGTCTCTGGTGAAAATAGTTCTTGACCTCAATAGAGTCTCCCATAGAATGCCTTTGTGGATATCACACAGTACTTAGGAAAACCTAGATTCACACCCCACATCTGACACTTATCAGCTGTTTGACCCTAGACAAGTCACCTCTCTGAGACTCAGTTTCTTGATCTGTAAAATGAGAATGTTGAACTAGGTAACTAAAGTCTCTTCTAGCTTGCTCTAAATCTGTGACCTAAGATCTCAGACATAATATTAGTGTAATGGAAACCAGAGAGAAGAGTTGGTGTTTGATAACTTTGAAATTCTCATCATCTTCTTCTTTAGCAAGCTTTTAGTAAGCACTTATGGTCCTAGCACTATGCTGGGCACTTTGGGGTATAAAGAAAGGCTCTCTCTGCCCTCAAGGAACTCAGAGTTTAAGACAGTCAGCATGCAAACAATTATGTACATACAATATCTTTAGAGTATAGATAAAAGGTCATTTCAGGGGAAAGGTGCTGGCCATGGTAGACAACTGGGAAATATACTTCACTCCTCAATTCTAAAGGACTAAGCTTAGTTTCTAAAGACTCCATTTAATAATAATAACAGTGGTGATAATAATAATAACAGCATTTATGTAGTGGTTTGAAGTTTGCAAAGTGTTTTACAGATATTATCTAATTTTATCCTCTTGACAAACCTGCAATAACCCTGAAGAGTATTCATACAAAATATTATATCAGCCTCCTTTTTTTAAAAACTTGACAAAGGGAAGAAATCTCATTTTGCTGAGTGCCAAGATCTTGGCATCTGAGTTTAAAATAAGTTAGATTTTTAAAAGAAATTCTTCTCCCTCAGGATTATGTTACACCTAAAGGAGGTGCATTAACTCTTCCAAGTCCCTGGGGTAGTATTTACTAGACAGTCTTGCAGTAAGACAGAGTGAAGAGATTGGAGAATTTAAGTTAATGTATCTAATGATAATGTTTTGATGGATGGGTGTACTGCGTTCTGGCTGAAATCAGGCTTACAGAAGTATCAGGCAAAGCACAGACGGTGATAAATGTAGCTTAGTTTCTCCCAACCTCTTCCCCCTGCCAGTTCTCACCCAGAAGATAAGAGAGGACACTTGTGAATCTTGAAAGGCAGAGCTTTGGACTCCAGTCTCCATCACTCAATCAGGTCGTCCATGAGTATTTAAATACTAAGAGCTCTGTGTCAGGCACTGCCCTAAGCACTGGAGATTAAAAGGTAAAACCTGCCCACTCCCCTTAAGCAGCTCATGTTCTAATATGGAGATGATATGTAAATAATCATGTACTACAAAACAGACAGAGGATAATAGATAAAAGTTCTCATCACATTCACCCTGAGTTCTGGGTACACATGATCACAGTGGTTGGCCATAGGTTCATCAATGTAGAGATGAAAGGAATTTCAACAATTATCTAGTTTAACCCTTTCCTTTTAGAGATTTGAAAAATAAGACCCAAGGAGCATATAAGTACAAAGTGGTAGATCTGGGATTCATACTCTGGTCCTAATGCCTCTGAGGAGGTTATCTGAGAAAAGGTGGGATTGAGGGACACAAAGGGGCTTTTAAGGTAGTCCCTTGTCACCATCACTAATCCCTATTGCCCAAAAATGGAAGTCTGGGATCCTCCTGCTGGACATTTTTGTGCCTTTTTCCTCTGCTTAGAAAACTTTTATTATTATCGTTCAATAAAATTTATTTTTATTTCTTTTGTTTTGTGAGGAAACTTAACTGTCATTTCCTGTCAGCCTTTTTAGTACAGTACAAAATAGCTTCAAAAGTCCTTAGAAGGAGCTATCCTAATTAGAGCACCTAGGGCTTCCTTCCCAGGTCAGGGAGACACACTTGGGTTATGGTCTAGTTGGTTTTACTCCAGCTCCTAGGGAACATCCTCTGCCTCTGTACCATTTCAGAAATAGTTCACTGATCAGGCAGTGAAATATAGTCCTTTGACTTGGTTTGTTTTTCCCCTTTATATCTAGCTCAATGCAGAATTAAATGTTTATTTTTCCATTTTTCTGTTTGGAAGGTTTCGTAATGAAATGTGCATATTGATAAATGGATAAATCTGTGATCACATTGATATGGCTACTACCTCCAAGGAGGCAGATTATAATGAGTCCATGCCTTCTCATCCTCCTTGAATCTTGACCCTCTTCTACTCCTGTAAATCCTCCATGGGGGCTCTACCTAACATCCTGAGGTCCTTTCTCTAGATCAAGGGGTTCTTTACCTGGGGTTCATGGATAAATTTCAGGAGGTCTGTGAACTAGGATGTGAAAAAATTCATCTTTATTTACATCTAATTTATTTCTTCTGTAATTCCATGTTTTATTTTATATGTTTAAAAACATTATTCCCCACTCAGTCCCATAGGTTTCGCTAGACTGCCAAAGCAGTCATGACCTCTGCTCTAGATCATCAGATCATCAGATGATATAGACTTACCCTAGAAGGGACCTTAAAGTCCATTGATTCCAATGCCTTCATTTTGTAGATGAGGAAACTGAGGCCCAGAGAGGTTTAGTGATTTGCCCAAGGTCAGAAGGCTAGTTAATGTAAGCTAGTAAGGAACTTGGGTCTTCTTGACTCCAAGTTTTGTACACAAGTCAATTCGTCACTTAGCTGCCTCATACCCTTGATAGCACATGTATCCCTAGCTGGCTACCCATTGTTCCTCAGTGTCAGCGTGTGACCATCCTGTATAAACATTTTGAGATATAAATGAATTTTAAAGTAGTTTTTTACTGAGTTCCAAGAGACAGCATCTTGAAAGTGGATTAACTCAAATTAGCCCACAGATAGAAGAAAGATTACAGGGTATTCTGATATTAATAACATACAAATAATGTTCAAGATAATATGTAATTATAATAATTCCCCATTATGTAGAGCTTACCTCCTAACAAAAACAACAAAAACTAACTTGTGAGATAAACATTAGAATTCTGACTTTACCAATGAGGAAACTGAGGTGCATAGAAATTCAGGAACATATTTGTACTCCTAATCCATAAGTAGCAGAGCTACTTATGGTTTTACTCCAGCTTCTAGGGAACATCCTCTGCCCCTCTGTACCATTTCAGAAATAGTTCACTGATCACGCAGTGAAATATAGGCCTTTGACTTGGGACAAGGGACTCTAAGGTCAGTGTTCCTTCCTTGTCACTGTATTATCACTCTGTAAAGAAAGTTTTTCCTCCCACTGAGGAACAGGGCAGTTAGAGGAATGTGTTGTTATCAACAGATGGAGTATTTCCTCTTCTGGGCCGATAGCTCCAGTTAGTTATAATAAATCTCCTCCATGAGCTCCATACTCTCTAAATTCTAAACATTGAAATTTCTATCAGATTCCTGAACCAGAACCCTATACCTTCTCTCTGAGATTGGTTTGTGCCCTGACAGCTAAGACCTCAAGGAAAAGGGCTTACCTTCCCTTTTAGGAGAAACTTCCCATCACTTGCTCTGTTATGAGGAAATTGATAAAGGAGAGGAGACATCAATATTCTTTTTTTATGATAGAGGAGCATTCTTTGCAAGTTCCAACCCTTTCACAGGAGGGTAATGTAGAGTGAGGAGGGAGGTGGCCGAGAAGGAGAGCCTTGATTAAGTATTTCATAACTCTGAGTTGTTTTTGGATCAGTCCATTTTCAGCTCCTCACATCTCAGAGTTGATTAACCCTAATGTTCTCTTACTGGATCTAAATTTAATAGCTAGCTTCATGGATTCTGAAGAACAGAAATCTGAAGACACTATCTGTCCCTCCTTCCATATTTGTTCTGACATCTAGACCAGAACCCTCTCTGGTTGTAGCCCCCTTTCATCATTATTAAATGAAGGTCTGTTTTCTGGACGGTGTTCGCTGGATACTTTTGTCATAATGTGAAATCTCTATCAAAAGCCTCTAGAGTTCTAAACCATTGATCAAAAACCTTTAACTGATATTAAGGTGCATAGTGTTTGAAAATAGGGAAGGGATATCCTTTGTCCACTCTGCTCCATTCAAGCCACAATGGGAGTTCTAGGTTTACTTATGAGTTCCACGTTTTCTAAAGGATATGATAAGCTGGAGAGTCCCCAGAGAAGAGCCCACCCAGGGGAGAACTCAGGGTGGTGAAGTACTTTGAGATCCTGCCTTGCGATAATCAGTGGAAGAAACTAGTAAGTGTTAGCCTGCAGAGTAACAGACTTAGAACAGATCATCAGTGTCTTCAAATATTTAAAGGGCTCTTAGCAAAGGAGAATTTGACTCACCCTTCTAACCAAGAGGACAGAAATAGGAGCAAAGGGTGGGATTTACAGAGACAAACACCCTTGAGGGAAGGAAAACATTACTAATAATTAGAGCTATTCCGAAGCAGAATGAGCTAGCACCAACCTCTTCCTGGGAGAATTTCCTCTTCCTGAAAACCAAAACTTGGGGGCTGGCTCCTTCCCAATGTATTTCTTTATCGTCCCCCAATTGTTAGTGCTTGCTTCTTAATGAAATTACTTTGTGTTTCTTGGCATAACTACATTTGCCTATCAGTGAAAATGTTGTATCCCCCTAGAAAAATGAGTGTCCCTGGGGTCGGGAACCCTTTCATATTTCATCTAGAAAGAGTGTCTGGCACCAAGAAGTTGCTTTATAATACTTAGTGAATTGAATTAAATTAGATGACTACTCATCAGGAATGTTGGAAAATGGTCAGGTAGGGGAGGACGTGGATGGCCTCTGAAATCCTTCTCAACACTGATAGCCTGGGATTCTATGCCTGTACCATGCACCTGTTTATCAAATAATCAGCCAAAAATTATTTATTAAACACTCACTGTGTACCTTCATGGCGCTAAATAGGGGCATACAAACAAAAACAAAACCTGCCCCTGCATTCAAGGAGCTTAAATTCAATAATGCCAGGTTGGAAGAGATTTTAGAAATCCTCTGGGCCAACCCCATCCTTTTTGCAAATGAGGAAACTGAGAAATTGAGACCTGTAGAATTGATTTGCTCCAAGTCATAGAAGTAGTAAGAAGCAGAAATTTAACCTTTTTTGTATGATACCAGAATTCTGACTCTTTCCATTCCTTTAGATGTCCTTCCTCAAGCACTGTCATGCACAGTTGGAGAATTGGAAAGCGCATTTTGATTAGTGAGTCCATTCCTAGGACCACCCTTTTAGGAAGAATGCCAGCCAAGTACCTCTCACTTGTACCTTGGCTCTTTTTCCAAGTTCCTTTCCCTTTACCTGAAGCCCAACCCACCCACCCTCAGCTGCCCTTTAGATACTGTCTTCTGAGATCACTGCTCTCTGAGGGTAGGGACTACCTTGCTTGTCTTGTGTTGGATTTGTATCTCCAGTATTTAGCACAGTGCCAAGTATGTAGTAAGTGCTTAATAAAATGCTCTCTGTCTGTCTCTCTCTCTTACACACACACATGCACACTCATAATCCTATACAATAAAGAGGAGTGGGTAAGAGTGTGGTATTATTTTTAGTTCAGTGGTGATGAAAACTAGCCCTGCAGCAAAAACAACAGCAAAAAGAAGCCTATAAAATATTTGGAAATCTGTTTTAATATGAGGAAACATTTCTAAAAACCTGTGGAACTAGAAAGATTTTTTTCCAGAGATGATCCATGAAGAGGGACAAGAATTGTCTTTCACAGCAGAAGAACCCTTTTGTAGACAATTTTGAACAACAAAAAATCAAGCATTTAAATTATTTCACAAAACTTGCACACCCACTAATCGATTAAATATTGTAACTGAACAGCATCTTCATAACTCTAACTGAGCTAGTTCCTTTGACAGCCACTTCTCCCATAGTGCTCGATTCAGCAGAGAACAACTAATTGGCAATTTTCTTCTCTCTCTGTCTCTCTCTCTCTCTCTCTGTCTCTCTCTCTGTCTCTCTCTCTGTCTCTCTCTCTGTCTCTCTCTGTCTCTCTCTCTGTCTCTCTCTCTCTCTCTCTCTCTCTCTCTCTCTCTCTCTCTCTCTCTCTCTCTCTCTCTCTCTCTCTCTCTCTCTCTCTCTCTCTCTTCAACAAAACAGCAATGCGGCTCTTCCAGGAAACCAAAAAGAAAAGAAACTACCCCAATATTGCTGATACTTTTTTCCCAATAAGTTTCAGTCATAAATACCATTGAAGAAGTAACATGGTCGATGGAGTACTAGATGTATTAAACTCCTCCATACCATACACTGTCAATGACTTGGGTGGTCCTCTAGTACAGCCTTCCATTCAGGGCTGCATGTAATACTGTGTGACCTTGAGAAATTCCCATTGCCTCTTTGGGTACATTACCTGATCTAACCAGAAACCAGAGCCAGTGATCTCGTAGGTGCCTATCATTCTATAATTCCAGATCGAGTAAATTGTCGTACAATCCCTATTTAAACCCTTCCCAGGATTGGGCCCCTAACTGCTTGATGAGAAAGTCTGTTTGATTGTCAGGGAGCTGTAATTCTTACTAAGTTCTTTCTTATACTGAGTAAAAATTGAGCCTCCTTCTAATCATGCTCATTTATTCCAGCTCTATCCTCTGGAGAAATGGAATAGACCCCCCCTTTATTCCAAATGACAGCCCATCAGATGTGGCAAAACTGCTCCTATGCATCTCCATAAATCTACTTGTCTCCAGGAATATCACCTGTTCCTTCAGTCATTCCTCTCCTGACATTTCCAGTCCCACAGCTATCCAGTTGTCCTTCTCTGGTTGAGTTCTGGTATGTCAACGTGTCCCTTAAATGTGCTCCCAAGAACTCAGTATTCTAAATGGGAGTTTCTGTTGATCAGATAAGAATATATTGGTGGCTAATCTCTTCTTCTCTAGCTCTGAACATTGCATGATCTAGCCTGTAACTCATGATGTCTTGAGTTCTTGTAAAGCTCTTTTTTCTGATAGCATCCCAGACTTCTAACAAGTCTAAGATATGCATTGGGGTTTTTTCTTCTTTTTAATCAATTATGGGAGTATGGAGTCATGGAGAGAGAACCAGATTGGGAGTCAGAAAGATGAGTTCAAATGCTGCCTCAGACACTTGCTATGTGACTCTGGACTGGTCGTTTCACCAGTCAGCACCTCAACATCCCCATCTGTAAAATGGAGATAAAAGCATTTGCCTTACAGGATTACTGTGAGCATCAGAGCAAATAATTGATATAAAGAACTTTGCCAGCTTTAAGATATTATATCAAAACACATTATTCTTTATTCCATAGGACTTGTCTACTAAGTTGTAGGTGAGCTGTGATTTATTTTGGTGAAAGGAGGTTCACCACTAGGAGTTTTTTCCATGTCAAGTTGATAAGCTTTTAACATATGTGTATACATATGTGTACATGTATGTATGTGTACAGCTAGATGATACAGGTCAGGAGTTAGGAAGATCTGAGTTCAAATCCAGCCTCTAACATACTTACTAACTATGCAAACCTGGGCTTAACCTCTGTTTGCCTTCACCTTTTCCATCTGTAAAATAGGGATAACAGTAGCCACTACCTCCCACAGTGGTTGTGAGGACCCGATGAAATAGTAACTGTAAAGTGCTTACCCCAGGACCCGGCACACTGTGAGTGCTATATAAATGTTACATAGGGGGCTGCTAGATGGCGCCATAGTGCACATGCTACTGGCCCTGGAGTCAGGAGGACCTGAGTTCAAATTCAGCCTCAGAGATTTGCTAGCTGTATGACCCTGGGCAAGTCACTTAACCTTAATTGCCTCCCATAGATAAATGATAGATGATGGATGGATGGATGGATGGATGGATGGATGGATGGATGGATGGATGGATGGATGGATAGATAGATAGATAGATAGATAGATAGATAGATAGATAGATAGATAGATAGATGATGGATGATGGATGATGGATGATGGATAAATAACCTAGATGGATATAGACACACATTATATAGACACACATATATACACACATGCACCTATTTATATATGAACATCCACATATATAGCATATATCTCCACATGTGTGCATGTATGAGCGGTTTCTTGGATAAGCAAATCAAGAAAATCCACTGACTGAAGCCTTACATGTAGTATCCTGAAGGTGTGTGAGTCCAGTTATCTGTAGGGAAGTTACACTTGTGAACTCGTAGGGAGCAGGTGAAGCCTGGAATGTGTTGTTTCTTGGCTTAAAACTCTACCTGCACACTGGCTTCCTCTAAGATTTCAGTGCAGAGATATAAATCATCTTTTGGTAGGTGCCAAAAATTCGATGCCAAAGCATATCTCGACATTGCAATTAGCATATGTTCCATCCTTTAATTAAAGACTACATGCCGGTGGACAAGCTCCTCAGTAGCCTGAGCCAGCCTTTTGTGGGTGCCTGATGGAGCTCCCTCATTACGCCATGTGCCAATATATCATCAGCATGGTCTGTCATCCTAATGACATGTTAGTGTCATACATCAATAGGGTGAGTCCTGTTAATGAGCTCTTTCACAAGAGATGGTGGGCACTCCTTCACCAGTGTGGAAGGCAATGGGAAGCAGATGGACGATGATGGTGCATCCTACCAAGCACTGCCTTATGGAGCTGGGCTCTGACATCTGCCCTCCTCCTACCACACAGTCTGTGTCCATTGTGAAAGTCATCAAACTGGCAACCACATGACCCAACATTGCCTCCAATTTTTCTGTGGACTGATTCATCCTTAATTTTTATTTTCTCCTCTCTGATGTGGGAACACTGTATGTTTTTTATTACTCCCCTATATTACTTGTTTTTGTTAATGCCATCCTTCTGTAGATTCACATAATTCTGGAATGGGACAGGACATAGTTGAAAGCAGCAATGTATTCCTAGCCATAAGGTTTAATCGTAGTGTTGGAGATGTTTTGTCTTAGGCTTAAATGAGGATTTGTGTGTGTATGTGTGTGTTTCTATCTATATGCACACATATACACACACATAAACCTTAAGTATACATCTATATATTTACATATATAAGTGTATATTATTCTATATGTATAATATTTTAATGTATATACACATGTTAATTTGTGTGCATATAAACATATATGTACACATGTATATGCATACATTGTATGTAAATACATGCAAGGTTTGTGTATATATTAGCAAATGTATTGTGTGCATATATACATTAATATATATAATTTACATTAATGTGCATATAGATATTCGTTTAAAGTTTGTATATTTGTGTATATATTAACTACATGTATATCTACATAATTTGTATGTGAATATACAGATATTAGCGTATGTATACACAAACCTTAAAGTGCTTTATAAAATATTATTATAATACATTGTGAGCTCCTTGAGAGGAGGGATCATCTCATTCTTTGCATTTATCCCCAACCCCTAGTACAGCGTCTGGCATACAGTAAGTGTTTATTGATTGATAACTGATTGTCATTTTTTCTTGAGAACACTGATTTCTAAAAGGATCCTACTCAGAGCATCTTTTCTTTTAATCTTTAAGTACTCTTCTCACTGCTCTTTCATTTTTTCATTCAGTCTCTTTTCCCAGGGGTATTGCTGCACTAAAAGTTCTATAGAGTTTAATGAATTTCCAGTATAATTTTAGGTTGTTTTTCAGAAGAGCCAGGCCAGTTCCCAGATCCACCAGAAGCCTGATCATGAAAGCCCGTGAAGGATTTAGACGGCCCTCAGAAAGAAGGCCCATGATTAGAGCAAAGCAGGAGAGTGGAGAAATGGGGCCTTGATAACTTGAATCACTCATCCTTGGTCCCACAGCTAGGAAGACCCAGGACAGGATTAGAACTCAGGCCTTGTTGAAAAGGAAGCCTACATCCCACCCCTTCTCCCACACAGCCTCTTCAGAGTCTAAGCAGAGCTTCATGGAAAGCAGGCACTTAACAAATGTTTGTTGTTGAATGGAAGTGAGCGTGGGCTTCCCTTAAAGAAAGATCCCTTCATGCTTTCAAAGCCCAGCTTGGCTTCATGTCAATTTGATATCTCTTATGTACCTAAAAAGAGGTCCATCTATATTAGTCTCTGACATTATTTTGCAAAGACATTCCCAGAAGGATCTGTTTAACAACAATGGGGTTTGATTAGGAGACTAAGAGCAGAGTGATCGTCACTCTGGGGACTTAATCCAAGTCTGGTGCCATATTTCTATGGGGCAAAGTCTCTGACTTAGACCCCACTCACTTTGGAAGAATAATAGCAGAAAGGGATTATTTCTTTTTTGTCTTTCTATGAATGAATGAAGTATTCCTTAAGTGCTTACTAAGGGCAAAGCACTGTCCAAATAGAAAATGAAGATAGTCTCTGTTATCTAATGAGAGAGAAAACACAGAACTGATGCTCCTTAACTGCAGAGGTCAATGCCTCTTTCTTTAATTCATTTACACTGATAAAATCATGCCTTTTGACATGACCAAGGGATTTGGTGGCAAGGCCTTTTTTGGGGGGGAGGAAGATAGTTTGTAGATCTGTCTTCAGTAGATGTGATTGAAGGAGCAGGTGCCAGGCTGGAAGCATTGCTTTTCCAAGAGCTCTTGGGTCCAGGGTCCTGAGATAGCTCCATCAGAATCTGAGAAGAGATGGTGATCAAGGTGGTGTGTTGGTCTGACCTGCCTGGCACATGCTGCCTTGTGTCTCTTTTGGGATGCCTTGAAGCTTCATCTAGACTGACTAGTCCATCCTGGGATAACTGGGTGGTAGAAGGCTGGGTTAGAATGAGGTCCAGTGGTTTGGGAAATATTACTACTCCTAAGACTTATAGATTGGGTCAGAGCTGTGTCCTTCAGGGTCTGAGGAGAGACAGTGGTCAAGATTGGGGAGGGGAGTTGACGTGCTCAGCACATGCTGCCTCCCATCTCCCCCTGGGGCTGCCTTTCTGCTCCAGGTAGACTGGATTGCCTGCCCTGTGGATTTTGGTCCTCTTTGAGAATGAAGGACAACAACTAAGGTTGGATTGCCTGTCCTATGAAGGAGTTAAATGGCAGTTCATGGGGAAAGTTGGACCCTTCACCGTGGTATTAGCTGCTTAATGAGATGATTCCTCTGTATACTGGACTGAAAACAAGACTTTTGTTTGTTTTTCTTTTTTTTAACTTTCTTTATCATTACTATTATTATTTATTTATTTTAGTTTTCAACATTCATTTCCACAAGATTTTGAGTTTCAAATTTTCTCCCCATCTCTCCCTTCCCCCATCCCATAATGCCATGCATTCTGATTGCCCCTTCCCTCAATCTGCCCACCCTTCTATCACACCCCTCCCTTCCCTTATCCCCATCTTCTCTCTTTTCTTGTAGGGCAAGATAGATTTCTATACTCCATTACCTGTATTTCTTATTTCCCAGTTGTATGCAAATACAATTTTCAACATTCATTTCTAAAACTTTGAGTTCCAACTTCTCTACCATCCTCCCTCCCCATCCATCCCCACTGAGAAGGCAAGCAATTAAAAATAGGCTATATATGCCTTTTGCAAAAGATTTTCATAATAATCATGTGTTAGACTAACTATATTTCCCTCCATCCTATCCTGCCTCCCATTTATTCTATTCTCTTTTTTGACCTTGCCCCTCCCCAAAAGTGTTTACTTCTAATTACTCCCTCCTCCCATTTGCCCTCCCTTCTATCATTCCCCCCCACCACACTTATCCCCTTCTCCTCTACTTTCCTGTAGTGTAAGATAGATTTTGAAACCAAATTGAGTGTCCATGTTATTCCCTCCTTAAGCCAAATGTGATGACAGTAAGCTTCACTTTTTCCTTCTCACCTCCCCCCATTCCCCTCCATTGAAAAAGCTTTTTCTTGACTCTTTTATGAGAGATAATTTGCCCCATTCCATTTCTCCCTTTCTCTTCCCAATATACACCTCCCTCTCCCCTTAATTTTATTTCTTTAAATATCATCCTTTCCTATTCAACTCACCCTATGTTCTGTGTGTGTGTGTGTGTGTGTGTGTGTGTGTAATCCTTCCAACTACCCAAAAACTGAGAAAAGTTTCAAAAGTTACAAATATTATCTTTCCATGTAGGAATGTAAGTAGTTCAACTTTAGTAAGTCCCTTATGATTTCTCTTTCCTGTTTACCTTTTCATGCTTCTCTTGATTCTTCTGTTTGAAAGTCAAATTTTCTTTTCAGCTCTGGTCTTTCCATCAAGAATGCTCAAAAGTCCTCTATTTCATTGAATGACCATTTTTTCCCCTGAAGTTTTCCCCTACTCAGTTTTGCTGGGTAGGTGATACTTGGTTTTAATCCTAGTTGCTTTGACTTCTAGAATATCATATTCCAAGTCCTTTGATCCCTTAATGTAGAAGCTGCTAGATCTTGTGTTATCCTGATTTTATTTCCACAATACTCGATTGCTTCTTTCTAGCTGCTTGCAATATTTTTTCCTTGACCTGGGAACTCTGGAATTTGGCTACAGTATTCCTAGGAGTTTCTCTTTTCAGATCTCTTTCAGGAGGTGATTGGTGAATTCTTTCAATGTTTATTTTGCCCTCTGATTCTAGAATATCAGGGCAGCTTTCATTTATAATTTCATGAAAGATGATGTCTAGGCTCTTTTTTTGATCATGGCTTTCAGGTAGTCCCATAATTTTTAAATTATCTCTCCTGGATCTATTTTCCAGGTCAGTTGTTTTTCCAATGAGATATTTTACATTATCTTCCATTTTTTTCATTCTTTTGGTTTTGTTTTATAATTTCTTGGTTTCTCATAAAGTCATTAGCTTCCATCTGCTCCTTTTTCATTTGGCTAATTCTGCTTTTTAAAGCATTTTTTCTCCTCATTGGCTTTTTGGGCCTCTTTTGTCAATTGAGTTAGCTTATTTTTAAAGGTGTTATTTTCTTCAGCATTTTTAGGGTCTCCTTCAGCAAGCTATTGACTCACTTTTCATGATTTTCATGCATCACTCTCATTTCTCTTCCCAGTTTTTCCTCTACCTCTCTTACTTGATTTTCAAAATCTTTTATGAGCTCTTCCATGGCCTGAGACCATTGCATATTTATTTTGGAGGTTTTGGATGCACAAGCCTTGACTTTTAGGTCTTCCTCTGGTTGCATGCATTGTTCTTCCTCATCTGAAAGGATGGAAGAAAATATCTATTAGCCTTCCATAGTCTTATTTTTTTTCCCCTTTTTAAGGCATTTTCCCAGTCAGTTACTTGACTTTGAGTCCTTTGTCAAGAGGAAAGTATACTCTGGGGACCTGTAAGTTCTCAGTTCCTCCAAGGTGACACAATAAAGGGAGAGGAGTTTACTCCTCTCCTGTCCTGCACACTGGTCTGGGAGCAACCATAAGCACTCTATTCTGCCCAAGATCTTCCAGTAGAGTTCCTTCTCCAGAGCTTCCACCAGCTCCATGACCAGTGCTTTTCCTCACTCCAGGGCCGCCACTCAGGGCTGAAATCCAGATCAGTGGTTCATTGCTCCCAGGGTCTTTAGGAGGAGGGCTTCAAAAATGAATGCTGGCACTGCAGTAGCTGCTGCAGGTGGGGCCAGACCCGATTCCCTTCTCACCCAGTTGAGAGTGCTTTCTCACTGACTTTTGAAGCTGTCTTTGGTGTTTGTGGTTTGAATAATTTGGCAACTCCAGCTGCTACCTGGGATTGCACCCCTTGAGGATTGCTCTGGTCCTGTTCCTGCCATGCCATGCAGCCCATGCTGGGCTGCACTCTGCTGTATGCCTGGTGTGATAAACCTTTCTTGTCAACCTTTCAGGCTGTCTTATGCTGGAAATCTCTTTCATTCTGTTATTTTGTGGCTTCTCCTGCTCTAGAATTTGTTTTAAGTCATTTTTACAGTATTTTATGAGCTATGGCGGGGGGGAAGCTTCTACAGGTTTGTCTTTCTACTCTACCATCTTGGCTGTGCCCCCCAAGACTTATAGTTTGAAGGGTAATTCTACTCTCAGAGCTCTTGTGCCTGACAAGGGACCTTGAACTTATGAAGCCCTTAAATGTTCGTTGGATTTGGATTGGATTAGGTTAGGTTGGGTTGGATTTCCCAGGACTGAATATGAAAGACTATGAGCCCTGTGTTTTAACAGAACCTACTGTCTGTGTATGATTGTGACAGGAGCTGATGAGAGTTTGGTTTTACATCCCACACATCTTAGAGCGGGTTAGCAGCAGCTGGCTGAATTGATAGTGGGCATCTGATCAAAAACACTGTTTCCCTCCACCTTTCCAGCATGTTCTGGGCAATCGGGTTGTACTCCCTATTCTTCTCCATCAGGCCACAGAGAAAATTCAACACAGGTGACACGTTAGAAATGAAACAGGACGTGGCATGTCTCGGACTGCTCAGTGCAGTGTTTTGGAATTATCTCAAGAATTCCTGCATGAATACTTCACTGAGACCAGCCTTCCTTTGAGAAATGGAAGCTCTGAGATTGCTGAATGTGACAGACATGCTGAAGGAAGTATTTAGGCTTTGTTCTCAGCCTCTGCCCTCCAGGGGCTGGGCTGGCTGTCACATAAGACTGGAGTCTAGGGCTAAAGACTCATAGGAGCTTAGCCATCTGAATATTCACAACTAGCTAATGAAGAAGATGTTAAGAAGTTCTCAGGCCCCAAGGGAGGATGAGGGAGTTTCTAAGCAGATAGAGCAGAGGATAAGTGTGGAGTTGACTCATTGGGTAGGCAAGTGTCATTTCTCCTTCTCTGAATGTGCAAGTAGAAAAGTCTATATGATGCGACTGAAATCAAGAAGACAAATGAATATGACTTGATAAAAATCTAAGTATAAGTGTTAGCACTTAGTAGCTGTGTGTGAGTATGGTCAAGTCAGAAAGTTTCTGAGCTTCTATTTCCTCATCTGTAAAATGGACAGTCTGAACCCACCTTGCAGGAATTTATTGTTACTCTTCATGTGAGGTTTTTTTGACAAAGATACTGGAATGGTTTGTCATTTCCTTCTCCAGCTCATTTTACAGATGAGGAAACTGAGGCAAACACAGTGAAGTGACTTGTCCAGGTTCACTCGGCTTGTAATGTCTGAGATTGGATTTGGACTGAGGGAGATGAGACTTTCTGACTCCAGGCCCGACACTCTATCCACTGAACTACGTAACTTCCCTTTATTTGTCTTAAGGCATACCAAAGAGGTATAGTTTTTTGTTGGGGAAAGCACTAGATGAAAGGAGAACTGCTCACATGTAGAACTTTAAGGTTTACAAAGCCCTTTGTACACACAACATTCTATGAAAATTAAATCCAACCTTTGGCTGAGCTTTTTGAACCAGTGCAGACTCGGTGATGTTTTATGCCTTCAAAGTAAGAAATCACTTAACTTCTAGAATAAGCATAAAATGATTGATTGTTGGATGGGATTGGATCTATAGAAATCCCAAACAGTCCTCCACTGTTTCAATGGGAGAAAATTGCCGTCTGTGCCAGAAATTGCAACTGTTTGATATTGTTTGTAAATCAGTGTCTTTTCTTCATTCTCTTTCCCTCTCTTCACACAGAAGTGAATCTCTTAGCCTAGCAATCACTGACTCTATTGTGTGATGGCAAAAAGGGGTATGGTGTTTCTTGGCATGCACAAGTTGTAAGGCAGGATTACTATGAGCCACCCTACATTGACTGTGCCCAACATGTCATTTCTAAATGCAATGCATCATCTCTTTTCAATAGCCCTCATTAAAAATACAAACACTAGGGAGTTTAAGATTAATTTCTTGGGAAGACAAGAAAGAAAAAACTCACACCTGATCAGCCCTGCCTCAGTGATCCTTCTTTGTGGTTTTGGCCCAGAGTGTAAGAGTTATGTCAACTGGGAAGACTAATGAGCTGGGTGCGATTGATCATCTCAGAACAAGTTCATGCTCATTTCAAATACAGGCTCATAGATTTAGTGCTTGAAGGAACCTTAGACTCGGTCTTCTAGGCCTTAGCACAGTGCCCAGTACATAGCAGGTATGTAATCAATATCGCATGATTGATTGATTCATCTAGTACAACTCCTTCATTTTACAAATGAGGAAACTGAGGGTGAGAGAATTAGTGATTTGACAAAGGTTATTATTAAATAGCAAATAGTATTGCTAGAATTCTAGCTTGGTATGTCTAAGGCTTAGACTGAATCCAAATTTCATGGAACAAATCCCCTTAATAAAAGGATTTGTTCTTTAAAACTTGGACTAAGTCAAAAGGCCACTGCACCCAAGGACCTCAAAGGTCACATGTGGTCTTGAAGCTGCAGGTTCTCTAACCCTGGGACTATAAGGAGAACCATAGAAAATCCCCCAAAACATCAGGTATTTTCTCTGAGGGCTGTTTATGGAAAGAATCATCCAGGCATAGAGGACCTCAGACTTGCATTCCTGGAGGAAATAGACACCCTCATTTCCCAGAAAACCCAATACACTTCACATCTCCCTGAAAGTTGACATTTTTAACAAAATTTAATTGTCCAACCTGGCTTTCTCCTTGTGGTTTCTGGGGAGGAGTGGGTTTAACCCTACTTCAGCTCCTGAATTCTGAATCATTATCTCTTTCAGAACCTCAGTAGGTCACAAAAGATACACTCTTCCACAAAACCTATTGTTTTTAAGTAGTTGATCTCCACTAATGCTTTATGATAGTGCTACACTGATGGGTACCCACTCATTGCTTGATCAAGGACTACAGTCCTATTCTGTGGTTCACAAAGCAGCTGCAAGTTCCTCCCCTGCTCATCTAATGAGGTGCTGAACCTGCCCACTGGGAACTTCTGTGTCTGGTCTGTGGAGGGGTTGTGTTCTCACATTTTTTGCTCTCTGGGCACTTCCGGTAATGGATTAGTCTGCCCTGGCTTTTAGCAATTGCTTCCTGTCTGATGTCATTCCTGCACTCAGTCTCTCCCCCCAAAGTTACTTGATATTTAGTTTGCATATACTCATGTTAGCATGTGTTAATTTTTCAGTAACCTCCTAGAGGTCAGAAACTGTTTCATTTTTGAAATTCCCAGCATCAACACAGTGTGGCATACAGTAGGCTTTTAATAAATGCTTATTTGTTTGATTGAATTGCCAGGCAATTCCTCAGCAGGGAACTCACTCAATGCCCTGCTAAATGATTGGGCTAAAAGTTATGTGTCCCAGAGCCCTGCCTTAGGTGATGATACCTAGCTTTCAAAATAAGGAAGAACAAAGAAGGAAGTAAAAGCATTAATTAAGGTCCTACTGTATGCCCAAGCACCGTGATTAGCACTTTTTACAAATATTATCTCATTTGATTTTCAAAGCAAACCTGAGAGGTAAGTGCTATTATCCCCATTTTGCAGTTGGAGACTCTGAAGCTGGAAGAGGTTAAGTAACTTACCCAAGGTCATAGAGCTAATAAAATTCTAAAGCTGGATTTGAACTGAGATCTTCCTGACTGAAACTCAGCATTCTATTCACTGTGCTACCTTGCTGCTTAAAAAGCCTTCGCATAAACGCTTTTAGACTCCTCACTATTTCTGTGGGGGGTGGTGTTTTCTTGTGAGGCAACTGGGGTTAAGTGACTTCCCCAGGGTTACACAGCTAGTAGCTGTCAAATATCAAGTGCCCAAGGCCAGATCTGAACTCAGGTCCACCCAGACTGGTGCTCTATGCACTGTACCACCTAGCTGCCCCTGACTCCCCATTATTTCTAGAAGATATATAGTAGGACAAATGAAATTGGGATGGTTCTCCCAAAACCTAACATAAATTTTGGCAAAGACTGATTCTAAAAGTAAGAGTTTCACAACCCAATGGAAATCACTTAGAGCCATTGATTTTTAGAAACTTGAGGGAACTTCACATCTAACTTTATGGTTTTACAGATGAAAAATCTGCGATTGAGAACTGATAGGTGACTTATCTAAAGTTATTCAATAAAGGATTGAGTTTCCAACAACTCGGAGAACATGACTCCATGGGCATTCAGCATAGAATCACAAACAGAGTGAAAACCATGTGGATTGCATGTTGGACCTAAAATTGGGAAGACCTCCCTTCAATTCCTACCCCAGCCTGGAAAGAGCTGTGGAATCAGTTCTGGTTTCAAATGCTGCGTCTGATGCTTGTCATCGAAGTGACCTTGGAAAAGTCATTTATATTCCAATGGGCCTCAGTTTCCTCATCTGTAAAATGAATGGTTTGGACTTGATGCTGTATCAAGTTCCCATTTAATAGAACCCTGGGGTACTATCTCTGATTCTTCAATTCTGAGTTTACTGGCTATAGATCTAACAAGAAATCACTTAATTTCTCAGCCTTCCTGTATAATGGGAATGGTGATAGAAGTAACCATCTCACAGGATTATTATGAGTCCAAAATGAAACAAGGTATGGAAAGTACTCTGCGAGTCTTCAAATGCTCTATAAATGTCAGTTGGTAATATTAATGTTATTCTTATAGAGAATCAATGTAGAAGTGTTGGGGAGGGGTGTGCTTAAAGGATATACTGGAGCCAGGTTGAGGGGGTTTGAGGGAACAGGTTATTAAATTTTCAAAATGAACCTTTACTCTTCAGAAATCATCAAATGCTACAAATCAGAGCTCAGTTTATTGTTTTATTGATTAAGTGATGGAGAGAATGTTAGTAATGTAAATTAAACTTATAAGTGTCTTGAGGGTACATTTTTCCTCCTGGAAATCTGGTTGTTAAACATATACCAGCACACCCCTAAGATAACTGACAAAGAAAGTACCAAAGACAATTTTCCTCTATCTTCCTGTAAGTAACTTTCCTGATGCCATATCAGTAGCAAGCATTAGAAGCAGCATTTGAAACCAGAACTGGTTCCACAGCTCTTTCTAGTAGGGAGAGGAACTGAAGGGAGGTCTTCTCAGTTTGGTGACCAAGATGCAACCCATATAGCCTTCACTCTATTAGTGCTTCTGTGTTGACTGTCCATGGAGCCATGATCTCTGAGCTGCTGGAAACTCATTTGTGACAGATGAGTCACCTACCAGCTCCAAATCTCAGCTTTTTCTTCTGTAAAGTCATTAAGTTAGAGGAGGGGATTACTAAAGTCTTTAAAAATCAAGGTATCTAAGTGATTTCCATTGGGCTGCAAAACTCTTACTTGTAAATTGTTACATGTCTTATAAGAACCCATGGCATTCTTCCTGGGCTTTCTCCTAACTTTAAGGAGCGTAAGTAACAGTTATGTTTTGAGGATTTGTATAGTGAATAGACTGGTAGATCTGGAATCAGGAGACCTGAGTATAAATCTAACTTCCAATGCCACGACACGTGTTATCCGTGTAATCATAAGCAAGTCACTTCTTAAAATCTGTTCCTCCATCTGAAAGTGGTAGTAATAATACCTGTGCTTCATGTGTCCCAGGGTTATGAGGAAAGTGCTAGAGAAATGTGAGTTATTGTTATCCAAGTACTATTATTTGGCCCTGCTGTAATTAAATTTGTAAAGTAAGTCACATTAGAACTTCTGACCTTTGGCAATTAACATCCTTGGACCTCAGTTTCCTTATCTGTAGAAAATGAAGGGATTAAATTATCTCTTCCCTTGGATCTTTTCCAACTCCAAATTTATAATGCTATGTTCTTCATTTTTTTTTAATTAGAGAACTAAAGGTGACATTGACCTTAACTTCCAGATAACTACCTAGAATCAGGTGACCAGAATAAATGCTATTATTATCCCATTTTCCAGTGCTGACTCAGCAGCTACATTATAGAAATAGGCTTTGGGGAAGAAAAGTGACCCATGACATGAGGAAAAAATAGCTCATCAAAAGAGAATAAAACAGAAAAATGCTTTGGGTAAACACTGGTTTTAGGTGGGGAGAAGCCAAAAAACTCTTGAATGTTCCTTTTGACTTAGTACATTATGGTCTACAAACCAATGTCAATGACTCTCAATAAAGAACCTTCCTAATCCAAATCTATTTTTAATTGAGTGTATTTGAATATAGGATAATGTGGTTGAAAATTTGTCTTGGAAAATTCTCATCATTTTTTCATTCTGGGACATAAATGAATGAACTCCGTCTCCTCCTTTCAAAGGCTATTCCCCCCTTTTGTGTTGTCAGTTCTCTTCTTTCCCCTCCTTCCAGACCTTCATCCTTCAATGGTTCATCTCTCTTGCATCTTCAGCTTCCTTCCACACTGACTCTTCCCTTCATGCTTACAAATATGCTCAGATCTCCTTTACCACCCAACCTGCTTCACTTGACTTTACGGACAAACTCCTGGAATGTGTAGTCTGCACTGTCTGCTTGCCCTTTCTCTCTAGTCTCATTCATTCCTGAACTACTTATGATCTTACTTCTACTCCAGTGAAATTACTTACACATCCAATCCAGTGCCCTTTTCTTAATCCTTCTCCTCCTTGACCTTGTTGCCCTGTCTGACATGACTGGCCTTCCTCTGATATCAAAAACAGAGCGGTGTGACCAAAACTCAACTCCTCATCATCCCCAAGAAGCTGTCCCCTTCCTGGCTTCCATTTTTTCTGCCTTTGCCTCTCCTGCACTCTTAGCTCTCTTCCTTATGCACCATATGTTCTTTCTGAATTCTTTGACTTCGGAGTTCAGGAGAATATTTTATATCGGTTCTACACATTACTCGTCCTTTCCCATGCATGTGCACACATGTGCACCCATACACACACACACACACACACACACACACACACTCAAACTCAAACTCAAATGCTCGCTTTGCCACCATCTCAGTTTAAGTGCTCATTACTTCTTGCCTGGATTATTGCGGTATCTTCCTAATGGATTTCTAATTCTTCTGTCTCTACCCCTCTCCCTGCCCAGTTCCCAGTTGAAAACAACTCTCTTCCTTCCCCAGTTTTAATAGTATGTTGTCTATGACATGACTTGCACTTGACTTTGTTTTAAGTGAGGGAGGGCTTTGCAGGTTACAGGGCTGGGGGCAGCTAAGTGGTGCAGTGGATAGAGCACCAGTGCAGGAGTCAGGAGGATCTAAGTTCAAATCTCACCTCAAACACTTGACACTCACTAGCTGGGTGACCTTGGGCAAGTCACTGAACCCCAATTGCCTCATCCTGGGTCATCTCCAGTCATCCTGATGAATATCTGGTCACTGGATTCAGATGGCTCTGGAGGCTCTGGTGACCTGCACAGCCCTCCCTCACTCAAGAAGTCAAGTGCAAGTCATGTCATCAATTCTCTGAAGGCATGATCTTCTTCAGCAATGAAGGATGAATACACAGTATGTTGTCTAGAACTCTTCTTCTCCCTTATCATATTCAACTTTCATTAACGATAACAACAACAAAAGCTAGGATCTAATGCTTTAAGATTCTCAAAGTTCTTTACAAATGTTCTCATTTTAGCCTCTCAATCACACTGAAAGTTAAGTACTATTATTATCCCCATTTTACAGATGAAGTAACTGAGGCGCAGAGAAGTTAAGCCAAGAGAACTTACCAGGATTACAGAGCTAATAAATGTCCAAGTCAGGATTACTTGACTCCAAGTCCAAGATACTTCTTCCCCTGCACCTCCTGGCTGTCTTATGTGTTGATTTATGTACATGTCATATTCTCCCATTAGATTATAAACTCCTCAAGGGCAAGGACTATGTCTGGTTTTATCTCTGGAACCTAAGCATCTAGCTCCAGGTCTAAAGTGAATTATTGAATTGACAATAACAAGAATGTATCCTCACTGCCAAATACTCTGGCCAAGTGCTCAATGGGAAGGACTCTTCCCTCTCATGACTCGATATGTGGAGATAAGAACAGGATTTCCCTGAAGATTGGTGCCAATCTGGCTAATCCATGTGGTAGAATCTGAGTTCACCAGCAGCTGAACTGGTTCTGAGTGATGGGAGGTCATTTCTCACCAGTGAAAGCATTTCTATTTTCTGCTACACATCATTTCATAGCCTCGGTGGGGCCCTGCTATCATCTGCCTTGTGTCATTTTTGTGACTACCCGTGCCTTCATTCTTGAGAGATAGGATAATTACAAATGCACTAACCAAGACAGCAGCTAGTTCCTGCCACATTTCACCCTTGGCAACCGAAATCCTTAATCATTATACACCTTGTAAATGGGGAATAAAAGCGGGTGCTTTATCTAGATGAGGAAGAGGTAGTGAGTCTCAGCTTAGGCATCTGGTGAAATGGATCCTCCCACTGAAAAGGCTGAGCCATCAGACCAATGAGACTTTATGTTGGGTTTAGGTCATCCACTCTGGTCAAGTTTATTTCTTTATTACGTCAATAATAAGGCCTGGAAACACTCTGAAATGAATGTTGGGAAACACTCTGAAATGAATGTTGTTTTATTTATGATTTGAAGGAAGGAGAGAGTTGGTATTCTGAAAAAAATGACTCAGTCTATGTGGTTTTTGTAGCTACCAGTAAGGACCTGACCTTCTGCGAACAGTCATAATATTCGTCTGGAGCCATCAGGATTGATACACCAAGCAGAAGAATTTTGGATCCTAGCAATTTCCTTTGGCGTGTAGATCTGATGGTAGACACTCATCTCTTGACAAGCGCCTACCTGGTCAAACATGTTTCTGGACTAGACAATTTTAACTTCTTCCCCTTTAATAGTTACAGTAGTGAAAATAATAGTCATGCCTAGCTGCTGACCATTTGATGGAAGCATGCAGGAGTATTCTATCATTTTTATATTGCCAATTTTTAGCAGGAGGTTCTTAGTCAATGCTTACTGACTGGCCTCAGACATTTCCTAGCTGTGTGACGCTGGGTATGTCCCTTAACCCTATTTGCTTGAGTTTCTTCATCTGTAAAATGAATTGGAGAAAGAAGCGGCAAACCACTCCAGTATCTTTACCAAAATAACTCCGAATGGGGTCATGAAGTGTCAGTTGTAACAAACAACTAGCTGGCTAGCACAGTGTCTCACTGTATAGGCACATGTCCAGTCTTCTTCTACCTTCCCTTCTTTCCTCATGACCACTGTACTCTGCTTTCTGGTGACACTGGCTGCTTTGTTCTTCTTCTCTCTAGACATTCCACATCTCCTGAGTCTGGACATTTTCTTAATTGGCTTTTACCTTTTTTTGTATCCCCACCACTTAACACAGCACAGTGGCAGCCACATAGAACATGCTTAATAAATACTAGTTGTCAGACTGAGTGTGGTTGATGCATTGATCAACTGATTGATCAAGACCCTCCCTCTGTGATGGCCAGTTAGTCAACAAACACTTTTTGTTTACCAACTCTGTGCCCAGATCTCTGCTACTTACTGCGAAGAGGGAAGGAGAGAAAATCACAGGAACAGTAACTCTTATTTTTACAGAGCTTTAAATTCAATTCAGCAGCTATTTATCAAACCCCTACTATACACCAGGCATTTTGCTGGAGAAGGGAAAGGGATACAGCATGTCCACAAATAAGCAAATATCAAGCACTTCCAAGGGAAGAGGAGGGGAAGAGTACACCAAAGACTGGAGACTCATAAAAGGTCCTTGCTAGAGGTCATTACCTGAGTCATGCTTTGAAAGAAACCAGGGATTCCCTGCCCCGGGTGCAAAGAAGGAAGACCTTCTAGATGTGGGAAACCACTAAGGCAAGACTACCTAGTTAGGAGATGAGTTGTTGTATATGGGGTACAGCTAACATGACAGTTTGACTGAAAAGAAGAGTTCCTAACATGAAATACCACTGGAAAGGGTGGGAACCGTATTGGGAGGGCTTTAAGTGAAAGGCTGAGGAGTTTGTCTTTTATCCTGGAGGCGATGTAGAATACAGAGATGCTGAAGTTTTTGAGGGAGGAACACGGTCAGATCTGAATTTTAGGAATAACAGTTTGGAGGATGGGAATGATGTTCATCATGAGCCTGTTTAAGGCATTTGAAAAGGTGAAGAGCAGATTCGCGAGGGGAGAGACTACATTCTGGGAACTCATTTAGGAGCCTCTTGCCTCCAGGTTAGAAATGATGAAGGTCTGAAAGCAGATAAAGACTGTTTATATGAAGAGAAGTATATGAATGTAAGAGATGTTTGCCGGGGAGAATAATTGATAAGACTTGATAGCTGATTGGATAGGGAGTATAAGAGAAACAGAGTCAAGGATGACTCCAAGGTTGTGAACCTGGGGAACTGGGAGGATGGTGATGCCTCCAACAAAGTTTAACATTCATGAAATTCTTTCTGAGACTAGGGCACAGGGAGAAGAACGTTGGATGAGGGGTCAGAGGGCCAGGGTTAAGATCATGGTTTTGCTGCATACCACATTGTAACCCTGAACAAATCACTTTACTTCCCTGAAGCCCTGTTTCCTCATCTGCTAAATAGAGGGGTTGTTTGAGCTGAAAGATCCTTCCAGAGGTGAATCTTTTGGAGTTATTTCAATTTACCTATCAGTGAGATTGCCTATTTGGGCATTTTAAAGGAATCCTTAAGGACTTGTGAAGTTTTAAGTGTGTTTCACTGTGTTGAAATAGATATGGGAGACCTTGGACAACTCTATTCTGTGTCTCAGTTTCCTTAGCTGTAAAATGAAGGGTCCAGATTCAGTGACATTTCAAGACCATACCCCACACTCCTGACTGGATGGTCAGGGAAGTGTATGTACATTTTATTTAGATTTTAGCGAAGCATTAAACAAAGTCTCTTAAGCTATTGTTGTGGGAAAAGAGGATGTGGGGATAGATGATCATACTGCTAGATGGCTTCAAGATGGGTTAAATGGTCAGAGCCAAGGAAAAGTCATTTAGGAGCCAGTGTCGACATGGGCTGAGGTCTGATCGGCACTCAACAGTTTTATCAGTGACCTGGATACTTTAAATCAGGAGCTCTTAACTTGGTGTCCATGAATTTAAAAAAAAGATAACTATTTCAACATGATTGGACTCCCTTATAGTCTTAAGTATTTTATTTTATACATTTTAAAAAATTGGTCTAAAAATTGGCTGCACTAACCTGCTAAGGGATCCACGTCACCAAAAAGGTGAAGAGCTCCTGTCTAAATGTTCTCCCATCACTGGGATGATACCGCCTTTACTTAATCTGTGCACTTATTGTATCCCCTCAAAACTCCTTCAGGGCAGGGACTCTTTTTCAGTTTTTCTTTGTATCCCTCCCCAGCACCAAGCACACAGTAGGTACTCAATTAAAGGCTTCTTGAATTAAGTGAATAAATAGAAACATAGCTTATCTAGGAGAATGTTTTGCCAGGAAGAAACTTATTTCTTAAACATAAACCTGACATACAAATGATTTAAGATAACTTAGAATTTTGATGATTTTCTTAAAACAATTAAAAACAGGACTCTGGGATTGGAGCCATCGCCTTGCTCATACCATGATAAGCAGGCAATTTGTTCTCAGTCTCTCTCATTGGTTTTCATATGAAATGGGGGTAGAAGCTCCTTGTAGAGGAAATCTGATGAAACCTTCCACCCCTGTGTCTCTCTGCCCTTCCTGTTGGGGCCAGCCAGTCTTGGAGTCAACTTCTTTGTCTGCTTTTTTCACTCATCAGTTTGTTTTTGGAACCTATTTTTTCCTTTCTTTCTTCTTCCCCCTGTTGTGTGTGTTCATGTGTGGCTGGTTTTCCTGGGCACCCAGCCCAGTGAAGTTTCCATTTTGTTTATTGTATTTGTGCAGCGTCTGTTTTGAGATCATCATGGGTTCCATGGTGGTCAGCGTTCCTTGGAATAAGGGGGTTGAATGTGTGGTTCTGAATTGTATTGTTTTCTTCCCTTCTAGAAACTGAGGCTTAGTGTGCTGGGATTCTGGAGTTCAGAACCTGCCCTTGGTGGATTGTTCTGGGTGTCCAGAAAGTGAGGAAAGCCTTCCACTAGGAAAAGGAAATACGTTGTTATCTTAACTATGCTTTGGGGTCCTAAACTAAGAAGACACTTCAGCGACGACAACAATTAGCTCCTTAGGAAGTGAGACTACATTTCACGAAAGAGAATTGGATCTAGCAGAAGGAATATTGGACAAGAAGTCAGAAAACCAGGATGAGGCTCAGTCAGTGAGCCTCAGTTTCCTCATCTGTAAAATGAAGAGAATGTCCCTTACCCTGACAAGAAAAGTCCCTTGTGGAATTATTGTCTAGAAGAAATTTAAATGAAATGCTTTGAAAACTATAAAATTCCAGAAATTACTATTATAAGCTCCTTATGGGCAGTGCCTGTATCATTTTTGTTTTGTGATTCCAGTACTGAGCACAGTGTCTGGCACATAGTGACTGAAATGGGCATGAGAATTGGTCACCGTATTGGAGAAAGCTGGACTTTCGATCATGTAGACATAATGCATAATGCCTCTGACACTACTAACTGACTGTGGGTGAGTCAGTCAACAACTCTGGGCCTCCATCAGCAAGATGATGAGTTATTGAAGTTACTGGTCTGTGTCGATGGAGGGGGTTTTATGCCAAGATATTTGTTGTTCTTGAGTCATTTCAGTCATGTCTGACTTTTGTGACCCCATTTGGTGTTTTCTTGGCAGAAATACTGGAATGGTTTGCATTTTCTCCCCCAGCTCATTTTAGATGAGGAAACTGACACAAACAGGGTCCAGTGCCTTTGCTAGGGTCACACAGCCTCCAGATCTGAGGCAAGATGGGAACCCAAGTTTTTCTAACTCCAAGTTCAACACTTTGTCAACACTATATATAGTAAGTGCTCAATAAATGTTTATTTATTCTTCTTTATTATTCTTCTTTATATATTCTTTGTTATAGTACATTTCAATTTTCCTATAATCCAAATAGCCAAAAATTTCAAGTAAATCACATTTTTCTATACTCTGATTTTTTTTTGAGAGAGAAAAGAAATCCCTAACATTAGGTGTTTAATTGAAAATCAGTTTCCAGTGGAGGTCACAGAGTGAGTACAGAGTTACCCTAATCTGAGAAGTAAGATGGTGAAGTGAAAGGCATGCTGGCTCAGAGGCAGAGGCTAGGGCGGGAAACCCACCTTCAATACTTATCTGGCTATACGATGTTGGACAAGTTTCTGAGCCTTCCTGGACCATAGTTCCTCGTTTGTAAAATAACGTAGACTAGTTGGTACTTAGAGTCACAAATACTTGGCTTCAAATCACCTCAATTACTAGCTATGGAACCTTGAGCAAATCACTTATCTTTTCTGTGCCTCAGGTTCCTCTTCTATAAATGCAGAGGTATGGACTTAATATCCTCTATTTCCCCTTCCAACATTAAATCTGTTATCCTATAATCCCATGACCAACAAAGCAAGCAAAACTTTGGATTTCAAGTCAGAAATTCCTGGATTCAAATCCTCCCTCAGACACTAACTACATGTTAGGCAAGTCAGCCTCCCTTAGCCTCAGTTTCCATATAAGATAATATATGTAAAAGAGCCATGGAAGTGTTAGTTTTGGTGAGAAGGAGGAGGAAAGTGCATTCCAGCTTGAAGTGTTTGATCCTGTGTCCCAGTAGCATAGAGACATGATTAACTGATGTTCAGAGCGAGAAGCCATGAAGGTATGCAAGATGCTCCGTCTGGTGTGGGTTAAGTGCTTTTTTTTTTTTTTTTGAGTTCCTTGAAAGTTGATTATCTCTCTCCCATCTCTTCCAATTCAGTATAAATAGCTATGGTTAACCAATCTCCCAAGTTAACCAAAGATCCCATTTCTTGACCATTCTGGAGATCCACAAGTAACTCTTTTCATCTCTCTGAATCTCCGTTTCCTCATCTATTAAGCAAGGCTCAGGATATTTCTTGTGCTCTCCTGCCTTACCAGGGTCTTTGTGATGGGGAGTGCTTTATAACCCTTAAGGAACTATACAAACATGAATAATCTTTATTATTGCTGTGTTTATGGCTATTTTTATTCATTGTAGTTAAGTTCCAAGCTTTATTTTGGTAGAGGTGAAATTCAGTATTCTTTAACCAGTTGGATACAAGAAAAGACCTAAGTTATCCAAGGACAGCTAGTTGTCCTCCAAACAACTGGCTTCCAAGATGTATAGCTTTGGGAGCCCATGTTCCCTCTGTTCACACTATAAAATTGATCTATGTACTGTCTTTCCAAAACAGCTTGCTGTTTGGTGAAATCCCTTGAGCCCAACCTTGGAGTCCACCAGTGATCATTCTGCCCATTTGATGTGAGTCTGTCTCAAGGCATTGCTAACAGACCAAGGTGAGGAGAAGGCCAGAAGAGATGTGGGTGCATTTACAGCCACACCCTTTGGTGCTGTCTCTGGAGACCTCACCAGTTCATCTTCTCAGGCAACAAATCCTATGCTTCTCTGCAGTGTTGAAGAGAGATCCCTTTAAGGCATTTGTAGTGACAAGGTTATTTTCTTTAGTACTCAAGGATTTAATAGAGACTATCAAAGGAAAGGGATATTAGAAGGTTGTTTTACAACTAGTAAAGGAAAATTCATCGGTTTTCAGGCTACCCCATAACTGACATGCAAGGAGAACAGTGACAGCAGTCACCACTGACAGTGAGTGACAGGGTGAGCCAATGGATGGACACTGTATGGGGCCACCTTTCCTAAGAGCCCCCTCTGTTGTGTGCATGTGTAAAACTGGACATTTTTCACTGAATCCAGGGACCCTATCAGGCAAGCAACCTGGGCACTTGGTCAATACAGAATGGGAAAAGATATAAAATGCAGAAGTAGGCCTTTCCTCTTTTGTGAAAGTATTTTAAAGGTTCACATCAGCACATCTGTATCTTTGAGAATTCTGACACAAAAAAAGAAAGGAGGAAGGAAGGAAAGAGGAAAGGAAGGGAAAAAAGAAAGGAGGGAAGGAAGGGAGGAAGGAAGGGAGAAAGGAAGGAAGGAAGGAAGGAAAGAAGGAAGGAAGGAAGGAAGGAAGGAAGCAAGGAAGCAAGGAAGCAAGGAAGGAAGGAAGAAAAAGAAAGAAAGACAGACAGACAGAAAGAAAGAAAGCCAGATAGAAAGACAGAAAGACAGACAGAAAGAAAGAGAAAAAAGAAGACTATTTTCCCACTCAGTCCATGAGTGATGGGTACCCAAGCAGCTTTGGTTTTCTCCATTTGAAAGAAATGAGGCAGGCTTCCTTACAGAATGACTTAGCTAGATGTCTATAGAACTTAACTCATTTCCTTTGCCTCGCTGCCAACTTTTACTGACTACCAGAGAGTCTCTTTGAAGTATAATTATAACTCTGCTGATCAGGGTCATATAAAGATATTCTGGCTCCTGGGGGAAATGTAATTGAGGGGAGGAACAGATGGGAGTCTCCCTCCTCCAAGATGGGGCAAAAGAGAGAAAGCATCTCAGGAGAGAAGCCTAACTGTGATGGAAATCCAAGGATGTCAACCTTGTGGAAGAGACCACGAGTTATTAGGAACACAGCCCAACAAACTACCAATACACACCCAGATGTCAGTGGCCTTTGGCAAACCCCAAACTGGCAAACCCCAGTCCTAGTTACGCCTCTAGCTCCAGGATAAAGAAAACTATTTGAGAGCCCAAGTCACCTTCACATTTTAAACATAGAGTCGTTCTTTTATTCTTGGTTAGAATCAGCGTCTTGGGATGATCCACCACAGGCAAGGCTGAAGATACGCATGGTTTAATAAGTATTAGCAGTGGTAAGGAATTGGAATCTAGAGACGGCAGTCCTAAATTTAATGATTAGCTCCTCGATTTGCTACCCGTGTGGCCCTGGACTAGTCATTTCAAATGAGATAAAGCACTTGTAAAATTGAATGCACTATATAAAAGTGACCTTTGATTCTTCCCTTGGGGCCTCAGTTTCCTTATCTATAAAATAAAAGTGCTAGGCTAAGTGACCTCTAGAATACCTTCCATCTCTATGACCTGTGCACTATGACATTCCTATAATGTTTATTGAATACTCCCTTTACTCAGAACCTCCCCTAATCTCCTGCCAGCTCTTTGTTTAGTATTTACAAAGCACCTGCCTTGAATAAGAGTCTTCATTTATAGAGAATGTAGAAAACTAATATTCCTAGTTTTTGATCTATAGTGTACTATGGGAGACACATTTTCAAATAATGATGACCAGTGGAAAACCCAGTTAAAGCAGATGGAGAAACCAAACATCCTCTCTACTATTTGAAGCTAAGACATTATGCTACAATGGTAAGAACACTGACTCTGGAGTAAAAGGACCTGGGTTCAAATCCTATTTCTGGTCCTTGCCATCTGAGAGACTTTGGACAAGTCACTCAATCTCCCTGGGCCTCATTTTCTCTGTGTGTAAAATGATATCAATGGACTAGATGGCCTCTCAGATTCTAGACTGAAGACCTAAGAATTACCTCCTTCTTATCCAAAACCTCCCTTCTCCCACTATGCATCTTCATCTTTTTAAGCATTTTTTGTTTTGTTGTTTTGTTTTTTAAGCTCAAGCTGCTTTCCTGTTGCGTTCACCTCCTTTATCCTTTGCTCATCCCTTCTTGTCCCGACCATCTTGCTCCGCTTTCTTTTTGTTACAACCCAAATATGTCGTTCCCTTAGCCCCACCCCACCCAATAGAATGTCAATTGCTTGAAAGCAAAGAATATTTCCTTCTCATCTTTTGATCCTCAGAGCCCAGTGCAGGGCCTGGTATATAGCTTATTGAATAAGAATAAATGTATTAATGAGTGGAATAAATGAATTCACAGTCTACATGCTGTCTGACAAGAACTTATACTCCCTATTCTTTCTTGAATGTCAATGAGTTTGCCTCTTGCCTTTCCTCCACCATGGAGGATTCTATAACATTTACAAGTTTTTAAATGAATTCAATTCCACAAATGTTTGTTAAGCACCTACTATGTGCTAGTCACTAGTAGTACAAAGATAAAACAATACCTAACCTCAAGGACTTACAATTTGTTGCAAGGACACAGTATGTACAAAATAAATTTAAAAGTTTTTGTGTATAATGCATATATATTATATGCATACATAGACATATGTCTATGTATATGAATTTTATTCGGTCCATACCTGTGATTTCATCTGATATGGAAACTCTCTCCACCAGGACAGACTGGTTCCTTCTCTATAACTTGCCATCTTAGACACTTGCCTGGGGCACTAAGGATGACCCAGCCATGATCATGCACCATTTCTGGTAGATGACAGTACAGCAGAAAGGGTATTTGATTACCTGTGTGATCTTAGGCAAATCACAACCCCTCTGGACCTCAGCTGCTTCATTGGTACAATGAAGAGATTGGGCTAGATCACATCTGAGGTCCCTTCCGGCTCCCCATGTGTGATTCCATGCTCCTGTGTGTCAGAGGCAGGACAAAACTCACATGGTCCTTCCTCCAAGCCCAACCCTCCATCCCGTGTGCCCCTTGTCTCTCATATGCAAAACAATTCAGAACAATTGAGAGAGGAAGCAAGCATTAACCACTGGAGAAGATCAAAAGAGCTTCTGTGCAAGAGGTGGCATTTGAACTTGTCTTAAAGAAAACTAGGGTTTATTGAGAGGCTGAGAGGAACAGGGAAAGCATTCCAAGTGTGGAAAATGGTCCATGGAGAAAGGCAGGAGATGGGTTCTTATATGGAGGAAATAGTTCCCAAACCAACTTGAATGAAACAAAAAGTGTATGTGAAGGGGAATAAAATGAATTAAGATTGAAAAAAGCAAACAGGAGCTAAAATATCGAGGGTCTTAGGTCTTAACTGTAGATGGGTATAGGATAAAGATAGTCTGATGTGTATGGAATGGAGTCTTACGAAATGACACCTGGCTAATCTGAAACAGGAATTGCTTAAAGTAGATGTGTACCTTTAATTTCCTTAATCTCTGATTATAAATCCTTATGGCCAGGTTAGCCTCCTGCCATTTTCACTGTACCCAACTCCCTGTGCATGGGTAGGGATGGAGGGCAGGAGAGGGGGTGACAGGCAGTTATTTTATAACCAGCCTGCCCAAGATGGCCCCAGATTTGAGAGCCTTTGTGATCTCACTTAATTTAATTCACTAGATGTACCACCTTTCCTCTACTGATCTCAAGGTGATTTATAGCCATTATTTGGTAGCAAACATGTCAAGCTCCATTTTTATGGATGGGAAAATTGAGGTACAGAATGGTTAATAGACTTTGGAAGGTTGCCCAGTAAGTCTATAGTAGCAATGGCCAGATTTACCCTCCCTTCCAGTGATCTGTGTGATTGCTACACACTGAGAGTGAAGATTTTACCTTTCCCCCTTTATTTAGAAATCCAGACAAGACCCTGCAGGACTGGAAAAGTGTAGGTTTTGAGGTGTGTGTCAAAACACATCTTGGCTTTGGGTTATTTAACCAATAAAGAATGAGTTACCGCTCATGATGTTTCCCTACAGCATGGCAGGGAACCGTAATGCAGATGAGCGCATTAATCTCCTTAACTATTCAGAAGTGAAAGATCATGGACAATAACTTAGTATTTATTACTCCTCTAACATGCCTTTTCCATAAGATTCATCATTAAAATTAAAATATGGACACTTTAACCGCCAGTTTAAAAGACTCAAAGACTTTGCTGTTCAGTAGGAAGCCATTTTTTATAGACATCTCAACAAACTGATTGTCACGAGCACGCCTTCATGGTTTGGGCTTTTTTTGGGGAGGGGAGACTATTAAGTGTTGGGGTTCTGTTTTGTCTGGACCTGTCATTTCGTTAGAGTGGGGGAAGACCCCTCAAGGGAAACAGCTCCCAAACTGAAAGTCTTCCAGTTGCCTCAAGGCCCCAGAGGTTAAATGGCCTGACATCTTAATTCAGTCGAACAAGCTAAGTGCTGAAGATACAAAGAAAAAAATGAACTGCTCTGCCCTCAAAGAGCTCTATTCACACAGTTAGCACATCATGAATTTAAGTCTTCCTGACTCCAAGGCCTGTGCCAGACTGCCTTCATCCCATCCAAGAGCTAAAGAAAAAGTGGCCCAGAGGCCAAACTTTTCAAGAGGGAACCCCAAAAAAGGGCTCAAATAGAAATTCTGGTCATCAGATGCAACCAGTGCCTTGTTACTTATATTACTGCATAAATAAATCATCCATTTCCTCTTTCAGGATAATGCATATGCATTCCTTTCATTTTCAATTCAAGGAGCAAGACCATAGAGTTCCCATACTCTCTCACTTTACAGAAATAAAATCAGAGCTTGGTCATAGGTATTTTAATGGCCAAGCATGGCAGGCCTGGCCTCAGTATATGCAGGATCCATTTTTATTAGTAGTAAGTAAGACAGGAACTACCATGTGTTATTTTTAGATTGGGATGAAGTATGAGGATGGAGGGAGCAGAACTACCATTTCTATGTGTATTAAGGAGTGACTCGTACACAAAAAGAGCTCAAGAGACAACTGTTTCCCACTGAGGGTGTACCATGTCTTGAGTAAATCTTTTATGGTTCCTAGGGTCTTATCTGAAAACTTCTACCAACCTCCAAGTCAAAGAAGGGCAGAGGGTGGATAGAATATTTGGGCTTACTCAACAAATTTCAGGGACTCCCTCTTGCCCCAAGAATAAAATGCAAGCTCATCTATTTGGTATTCAAAGTCTGGCCCCAACCTACCCTCTCAGACTAATTTCACATTGTTCCTTCTCATCCACCTTGTGTTCCTTGACCTATTACTATTCCTCATTTATCAAATTTCATCTCCTGTCTTCATGCCTAGGCTTGAATTCACTTTTACTTCCTGCAAGCTTCTTAGAATTCTTCTCTCCAGATCTTAGCTCAAGTTCTCTCTCCTTTCCCCATCTCTTTCCCCACCCACTCTCCAAAATACTTCATACTTACTTTGAATGCATTTTGGATTTAATTCTCTGTATAGGAGATTTCCCAGCATTTTTTCAGTATTTACTGTACACATTGTGTTCTTTCTTTTTGTCTTTGAATCATCAATTCCCAGAACAGGATGGTACCTAGCCTATAGTAGGGCTCTTAGTAAGTGTCTACTATGTATGTACCAGACACTTTGTGAGGTGCTGGAGATACAAAAACGGAAACATAACTAGCCTTACCTTCAGGAAGTTCCTACTCTCTTGGTGGAAACAACATGTGCTCATGTTAAAGATCCACAAAATAAGTGCAAAGCAATTCAGGGGAGGCACTGGTATCTGGGGAAGGGAATCAGGAACAGCCTCCTCTAAGAGGTGCCATTTGAGCTGAGTTTTGAAGAAAACTAGAGCTACGTACAGGGTTGGACATGAGATAGAATGCCACGTGTGAGGAACAGTTTGGCTGGACTTTGGCCGTGCATGTGAAGGAATTCAATGCATAAGAAGCGTAAGTTATATGGGGCTTTGACTTAGTGTTTCACCTTGGGTGAGTGACTGACCCCTGTGCCTCAGTTTCCCCATCTGTAAAATAGGATAATAATCCCCCCACCTCTTCACTAAGAGCTCTGCAAACTTCAAAATACTGTATATATGTCAATTATCATTACTGAAGAGGTCATTATTAGACAGAAAGACTTCCTGGATTTCATACAATAGTTGTCTTCCAGATAGCCAGGATGAGCAACAGAGTTGCCGGTAGGTTTGTGCTGGTCACAGCAATCTGTATTTTCACTTGCGTATTTGCACTTTCTGGGCTAGGCCTACTCTCTAACAATCCTGAATTCCTCAAACAACCCCAAGCAAACCCACCCTCGACTCTGCTTTCTTGCTGCTATTAAAGGTACATCTCTGCTTCAAAGAAAAGCTTTGCCTTGATTTTTCTAAATGAGTGTCAAGTAAGCCCTTGTTTCCATCGGGATTTACTAAGCTTGCTAATGCTTAAGAGCCACAAGGGATAAAATAAAAATATCCTCTCCTGTCTGTGAATGCTGTATCTCCTGCATTGAAGGAAGAGAACTTGGAGCCTGGGAAAGCTCAGCCTATTTTCTTCCTGATTCTTCTTTGCTGATGCTGGCCTCTCTCTTTCCTATACCCTATACCAGGGGTGGGGAACCTGCAGCCCAACCATGCTCACTGGGTTAGCCCTGTATCCCTCCCAGCACCCACAGTCATACCTGCACTGAACATGTCAGGTGGGCTCCCTAGTATTGGTAGATGCCCCAATCACTTTCCCAGGGAAGACAAGCTTGTATCACACCCTGATAGTGATGATAGACTTGAGGTTGTCCCTACCGAGCAATGGTATTAAAGGTTGAGTCACCTCCAGGTCCAGCAATATCTCACCCTGAAAGACCCTCAGGGTAGAAATAGCCCTATCTTCTCAGAAGCCTGGTCTGCAGGTGACAGAGACACCTGAGGTAGTGATGTGCTTTTTCCAGGCTCTCTCAGAGACTGTGAACACCAAGATTTTTAGACCCAAGGGACCCAGGAATGAATACTAGTGTTACCCACTGGAACAAACTCCATTGAGTCTGCCTCTTTGCTGCCTTCAGTTTTTGGCCTAAAGACCCAAGTTCCTGCATTCAGAGAGTCCTGTAATTGGCACAGAGTTTTGTGGCATCCCAGTCTTACACAGGGACAGTAATCCATCTCCTTTGCATGAATGATTGGCTGATAACACTTAATAGCAGTGAAGCCCTACCCATATTCAGGATATGTTTACGGAACTTCCAACCTAATAAGAATGATACAATCCCAAGAGGGTGGCATGGCACGATAGCTAGAAAGCCAACCTTTGGAGCAGGGAGATCTGATTTTGAGACACATTGTGTGACCTCGGATAAGTCTTTTCACCTTCCAGGTCCCAGGTAATTCTCTAAGACTATGTGTCAGAGCAGGTGCCAGTCAGCCTTGGGTGAGGGAGTTTCCTCTTTGGGAATTCCCTAAATCAATGAAATCCTAGGTCTATGATTTTTTTTAAATAGAGTCATAGAACCTCAGAATTAGAATGGACCTCTAAAGTGATTTAGAACAACCATTATCTAAACAAGAATCTTCTCCACATTATCTCAAAAAGTGCCCCCACCAGCCTTTTGTGGAAGACCTTCAGTAAAGGCAAACCCCCCATAGCCCAAGAGAGTCCATTCAATTTTGGGATCTTTCATGGTTAGGAAGCTTGTAATTGACCTCCAGCATAAATCCCCCTCTTTATTCTGCCCTCTGGGGCCAGACAAAGTAGATCTAACCCCTCTCCTACCAGAAAGCCCTCCAAATACTTCAAGAGAGTCTACTCATCTCCAAAGTAATATCTCCTCAAGTAAGAACTATGGCACATGCTCAAGACCTACCATAGTATTGACTGACCTCTTCTAGACACATACCAACTTAGCAACGTCCTTATTAAAATTCAGCACCTCAGATTGATCTCAATGCTCCAGATGTAGCCTGACCAGGGTAGAGTGTGACAGGATTCTCATCCCCTGCCCCATACCCCAAACCCATCTTGGATGTTCTAACTCTCTTGCTGAAAGCTAAGCTTCCTTCAGTTGTTTTGGCTTTTTTATTATACTGTTGGCACACTTGGAACTTATGAGGCACTAAAACCTGTAGATCTTTTTCAAATTCTTTATTTAGTTCAACTGTCCATCTTGTACTTACAAAGAGTGATATTATTATTAATAATAATTTTATATAGTAGGGATTCTGCTAATAAAAATAAATATTTGAAACTTTTACAAAATTCTTTAGATACATTATCTCATTTGAGCTTTTTACGAGTCCTGTGAGGTAGGAAGTGTAGGAATTATTATCTCCTTTTACATCAGAGGAAACTGAGGCTGAACAAAGTTTAAGTCATATGCCATTGGTAACACAGCTGGTAAGTGCCTCAGGCAGGACCGAATTTAGATCTCTCCCAACTCGAACCCCAGTATTCTGTCCATGATACCTTGCTGACCATTGATATTTCAATACTCTCATAAACTTGATTAGGACTTCAGTTCAGTATCAATGCATGACTTACATGGTTGTCATGTTGAAAAAGCCTTCAAAATTCACCATTGCCCATTGCTTACGTGAGCCTACTAGGCAGGATAAACTAACGCTTGTATTTCCCATCTCTTTCCTGCTGCCTTGCGTGATCATTTGTTTTCCCTCTTCCAAAATCTTTAAAAATGATACTAACAATGATGGTAAAACAGCTAGCATTTATATAGCTTAAGATTCACAAAGCACTTTACGTGTTACCTCATTTGATCTTTACAGAAATGCTGAAAGATAGATTGCTATTATCTTCATTTTACAGATGAGAAAACTGAGGCTGAGATGAGTTAAATGGCTTGCCCAAGATCTCAAGGCTAGCAAGTGTCTAAGGCAGTGTTAGAGCCTGGGTCTTGTTGACTCCAAGTCTAACCCTCTATAAAACCTGATAGTTCAATAGTCACTCAGAACATACCCCAGCACCAAGGGTCACTCAGATCCTTCTTGATGAATTTTAGTTGGACTCTGTTACCTTTTCTTTCCAAACTGGATAAATATCTTAAGTAGAGGATGTCAAACTCCCTTCTGTACAGGCCTGGATTTCAGGCCACCCTTACAAGTGTCATTTCCCATGTTTCTCACAAGTTGTGATGGGCTGTCACCCCTCAAGGTGACAGTGTGCATGACAGCAGTTAGAGAAGATGAAAGGGGGCTCCCTGGCCATAATAAGGAATGAGATCTCATTTGGTCTCTGTGTTTTATCACAGAAACTACTTCTGGTTTAAAATGGTGTATGAATCAACCCCTAAGAGCTCCACAGAAGGAAAGTTGACGTTGGCAAGTTCTTGACTCCCTAGTAACTAATATTTTACCTGTCATGAAATCTCTCTGTCTCCAATTATAAGATATAACTCAGGGGCCACGCTATGCCTGGGTCTCTTGAATATACAAAGGTAGTGATGTTTATATAAAACATAAGCATTTTCATCTAATTGAAAGAAGACCAGACTAAAAATTCAGAGACATTGGTTCTAGTCCAAGCCATGGTGTAAACTAGTTTTTTTTTTTAATCTTGTTTATATATATATATATATATATCATTTAACCTTAGTTTCCTTACAAGGAGTCAGTGTGGTACAGAAGGTGGAATATGAATTTGGAGTCAGAGGACCCGGACTCAAATACTACCTAGTTCTTATGTGACCTTGAATGTGTCATTTTTTCTCTATAACTCTGAAATTCCATAATTCTGGGGTATAAGAGATCTAGCCTTAAATATTTCTAGCAATGAAGGCCACCACTACGGGGGAGGTGGACAGAGCACTCACCACTTGAGGTATTAGAAGACCTATGCTCATATCTTTTAACTTGGTAGATAGCTGACCATGGCCAAGGCAGTCCCCTTCCCAGAGTCTCAGTTTCCTTATCTGAAACTGAAAGTAATCACAAGAATGACCTAGATGAACTGTACCATCCCTTCTAGCTCTAAATCTATTTTCATGCCTACCTCAAATCTTAGATGCTTTGATGTGGAAGGAACACTCAAGTCCACGTAATCCAAACACTCTCTTGGGGTAGGAAACCTTTATTCAAACACACTACTAGACCTGGCTTCTGCTTGAACTCATCCAGTGATCAAGGAGGTCACTCATGTTTGAGGCAGCCTGTTTTATTTTAGGGATGTTCTAATTATTTGTACTTTTTTTCTTTTATTAAGCTAAAATCATCTCTAATTTTGAATGAATAAAACATACATTCATTGAGTGCCTGGATTATTTTGTTCTTTGCTTTTGTATATCTGATGTCCAACACATAGTAAGCACTTAATAAATTATTGTTGATTTATAGATTCTACCCTGTGTCCTAGTTCCACCCTCTCTATCACACAAAATAAGTCTACTCTTTCACATGATAGCCTTTCAAAAGTTGGAAGATGGATGTTGTAAACCCCACTCTGAGTTTCTTCCCCATGTCAGGTATTAACCAGTTTTCTCAATAATTTCTCATTTAACAACATCTCTAGTCTCTTGACTGTCCTAGATGCTTTCCTGTGGACACTATCAGGTTCATTAGTGTGGTACCTAGAACTGTGGTCAATCCTCCAGTTCCCACAGGTAGTCCCAGGAATAAACATATACTGCACAAGAGAATATTTAGATAAACAGAGGCAGTGTGTAATACTAGGTAGAGAGGTGGTCTCAGAGTAAGAAAGACCTGGCTTCCAGTCCTTCTCCTAATACATGTGGCACTGATTGAGGCACAAGCTCTCAGAGGCCCAGACAACTCTCAGTTAAAGAGGAGGTGCCTACTTGCATCTGTAAAGGGAGTTTCCTCATCCTAGAGTTCTTATGTCAACGAAATCACAATCCCAGCCCTTATCTCAGACATAACACAAATGAAAAATGATGTGATTTTTATTCTGCTGGGTACATTTTGTTTCTGTTGGTGAGAGCTACTCCCTCCTAATTATTACAGTATACTATCACATCCTGCTTTCAGAGAAAAATTACATAATGCCTCATGGACTCAATGATACTTACATTCTGAGATCACGAATACTATGTGGATATTCTCCAAAATAATAGTCATGGTGATTAGCTAGACTTTGACAATGTGACCACTCTGTGACTCTCACGACCATTATAAGCCTGTTTTGATTGGATTTATGTAATTATGGTTTGGATTGAAGACTCCTCCCCTTGTGACTGGGCATACATACTTTGGCTCAGTAGGGAAAATGCCAGTCTAATTACCAACGACATTTGGATGCCTAATAGACAGGTTTATTTTTTTGACTTTTGATCTTCCTGCCTGCTGGTTGTAGCCATCCAGGTACCATAGTGCTATGGAAAAAACTTGGAGTCAATGATCTTCAGGAGTCAAACCCCATATCTGGCACCTGTGTGATCTTGGAAAACTCACTTAAACTTTTTAGGCCTCAGTTTTCTCACTTGCAAAATGAGAGGATTGGACTACATGACATTAAGATGCCACTTGACTCTAAAGCAGTGATGGTGACAATGAAAATGTTGATCTACACCAAGAGTATTCACTAAGGATCTCTTTGTGGTACATCTTCAGCAAATGTCAAAATTGGAAGAAACCTCATCTAGTACAATGAACACCTGAATATGAATTCCCTTCACATGATACCCAACAATTAGTCACCCGGCCTTTACTTAAAAATCTAAAGTGAGAAGAAAATGTCACCTAGCAGGTTCTACTTTTGGACAGCTCCAGTTTCTTTCAGTAACTTCTGCCCATTACCTCTAGTCCAGTTCTGTGTTTTGGGGTCAATAAGAATGAATATAATACCTCTTCTACAAGACATCTTTTCATTGTCTTGAAGACTGTCTGTCATGCCCCCCAACTAAGTCTTCTCTCCAGGCTAAAAGTTTCACTTTCTTCAGTTGATCCTAATATGATCAGACCTTCCATCCTGTCACCATTATGAATTGCCTTTTATATATGCTCTCCAGCTTGTCTAAAAGGTGACACCTCAACACAAGTCCAGATGTGGTCTGACCAGGAAGGACTATTGGAGGCACTGATTGGATAGAGTGCTTGACTTGGAGTCAGAAAGACCTAGTTTCCAATCCCACCTCAGACAGTTATTAGCTGTGTGACCCTGGACAAAATACTTAACCTCTTTCTGCTTCCATTTCTTTATCTGTAAAAGGGAGATGATGATGGCACCTACCTTCTAGGGTTGTTGTGAAAATCAAATTAGATATAATTTGTAAAATATTTTGCAAGCCCTAAAGAACTATATAAATATACTAGCTATTCTTTTAACTATTGCCTCCATAGTCCTGAAATCTCTCTCTTTCTTAAAGTAGGCTAGGATTGAATTTGCTTTTTTGGTCGCTATATCTCATCATTAAATCATCCTTAATTAACTGATTGATGTCATGTCAAAAGAAGCCTGAAATTCCCATCCTGCTTCTGGGCTCGTATACTCCTTTGATTTTCCCACCTAGAGATATTGAAAACAGTGATGGAAGGACAACTGATTAAAAGTGTCTGACTGTAGATTAAAGAATGATGTGATCAGATTTAGGCATTTCTTTTTTTTTAATCATAATCCTCTACATAGAAAGGTTGGAAAAGTTTTAGAGAAAAATCTTTAAGCTGGAAGAGCTGGACATGCCCCTCAAGATCATCCAGTACAATTCCCTCATTTTACCGATGAGAAAGGTAACACCCAGAGTGAAATGACTTGTCCACACAGATGGAAGTGTAAGGATTTGAACCCAAATCTTCTGATCTGTTCTTATAGATACACCAAGAGAGCAGAAAGCAAAAACAAAAAAAGAAAATATTTAGTCAAAATAATGGGCATCCTTAGTATTCTGTAGTTCAGTCATCTGAGTCATATCCAGCTGTTTGTGACCACATTTGGGGTTTTCTTGGCAAAGATTCTAGAGCAGGTTGTCAATTCCTTCTCCAGGTCATTTTACAGATGATGAAACTGAGGCAAACAGGATAAAGTGACTTGCCCAGACTCACTCTGCTTAGTAAAGGGGCTGGGGCTAGATTTGAATTTAGGAACATGAATCTTCCTCGTTCCCGGACCAGTGCTCTATGCACTGTGGCACTTAGCTGCCCTTTGGTATATTTAGACTCATGATAATAACAGTAGCTCATATTTATTGAATTTATAATCTTGCTTTCATTATCTCATTGAATTTATAGTCCGTTTTCATTATCTCATTTGGTCTTTACTAAAACCCCGTGAGGGATATACTAAGATAGTACCTGTTTTGTAGATGAGGAAACCAATGGATATGTGACTTTCCCAGTCACATAGCTGGTGAGGATCAGAGAGAAGATTTGAGCCCAGGTCATCTTGACTCCCTATTTACCACACTGTACTGCTTCAATCCAGACCCTGCCACTTTATACCTCTCTAAATGCTAGAAACAGACTGGCAGGGAATGCAGTGGATAAAATGATAGACCTAGAATATGGAAGACCTGACTTCAAATTTGACCTCAGACACTTTTTTAGATGTGTGACCCTGGGCAACTCACTTTACCTTGACCTTTATTTCCTCATCTATAAAATGGGGACATTACTAGCTCTTCTCTCCCTAAGTTGCTGTGAGGATCAAATGATATAATAAAGGTAAAGCACTTATCACAGTCCATGGCACATGTAAGTACTATGTAAATTTTGGCTATTATTATAACCCTCATCTATCAGATGAGGAAACTGGCATCAGAGAATTTAAAAGACTTCCTGATAGTCACACAGCTAACAAGCACTAGGGTGACAAGATTGGATAAGGGCCCAGATCTCTTCTGACCCCTTCCACTACAATATACTGCCTCCCCCATGTCTATGGGCCACAATCATTTTCTTTTGGTTGAAAATATGGACAAAATAATCACCAGACCCATCAGCTGCCATTTTTTAAAATTCCAGAGTTCATGACAGAGAATGAAAGGTCCTGCCTACTAGTAAAAAAATCAGTTTTATTTCTATGGTTTTTAAAAGGTCATAACAATCATACATCTCTAATCTTAGCAGGAGAAAACAGGTCTGTGTGGATTTCCAGCTGCCTGGGAGAGAATAAAGTTCTCAGTATTAAGCTGCATGGCTTGGTAAAGAGCTGGTTTTGTCACTCTAATCTAATCACCTTCCATGACACCTTGATGGGCCTGGTAGATCAAGGGAAAGTGATTGATGCCATATATCTTGACCCTGTCCTATTTGCCATTGCCATTAATAATGATGAAACATGACCCACATCTAGCAGGTTCTGGTTATCTTTTCTGAATGCTGTAAGGTAGGGGAAGGAGGGAAAGAGAGGAGAGAGATGAAAGGGTATGGGGACAAGTAGGGATAGGGGTATCTATCTATCAGTACTAGTGATGAAGCATTCTAGTTTAAGTCTAATTGAAGAGAAGGGCAGGAAAAGGAAGATGGTCCAAAATCGCTTCAGAGTTGGAGGGGAGAGCTTCTGAGGAAGGACCCTTTCAACTCTAAATCTATAGTCCTCCGATCCAGGTTCTAATCCTGGTTCTCCCACTTGTTACCTATGTGACTTCAAGGAAATCACTTAGCCTCTCAGAGTCTTAGTTTCCTCATCTGTAAAATGAAGGGATTTGAACTAGATCACCTCTGAGGTCTCTTTTGGTTCTTGCTCTGTGGTCTCGAGGACTGCAAATAGCCTAAGAGAGATGCAAGCTTCTGATAAAGGAGAGAGGAGATCAATAGCGATGGCCCAGTGAGTCAGCCAGAGGGCACCCCTGACCAGTAGGGAAAGCTAGAAACCAATATACAGAAGACAGCCTGGTCTAGTCCCCTGAATTGTCTGGCACAGGTTGGCAGGCACTCCTCACAATTCAGTCATTAGGAAGGAAAGTCTGAAGGTGTATGATAGCAGCAGGTCAGTATCCAAGACAAGCTTCTCACTTGCAGAAGCCAGGGCCTATAGAGAAAAGAGATGCTGAGGAAAAATCTACGTAACATCCTTCATGGGTCTTGGGAATGAAGGGGAACCCTTCATGTCAGGTCATTTTGCATCTAGTCCAAGAAGCTAGACCAAACTAGTTCTCCTCTGCCCATTACAAAGAAAAGCTATTTTCTTTTCTAAAACAAAGAAATAAACAACAACCAAAAAAACCCCACCCTCACTATTTGACGTAGTGAATGGGTCCACAGGGAGCTGAGGCTTGGTCAGAATCTGATGAGGCTGGGGACTCTAACCCTTTGGCCTTCATCATTCTGTTGGGAGTTGGGAAGATGCCCAACACAGCTGGGGCTCAGGGTACGTCCCAATTAGACATGTCCCTCCACATCCCCATGTGCTACTCCCCAAATATCTATGCTACAAGAATGGCAGGGCGGGGGTATGAGGGAAGAGGGAAAGGAGAGGTTGTAACTGCAGGAGGAAGGAGAGCTGCACTCTGATGTAATAGCAGTTATGCTCTCTATTATTGTATAATAGGGGTGATCCTCCCAGAGAAGTGGGAGTGCATTGTTAAATGTGAATTATTAATTGTGTGGGGATTGCCCTCAGTATCCGAAGAGTGGCAGTTTACTGGCTGGGTATTCTAGTGACCACAAGTGACGCTGGCACAGGCTTGAAAGTTTGCAAAGGGTTTGTTTGCTTATTTGTTTGTGTTAACTGATTCTCTCATTTGCACCTCACAGCACTCCAAGAGGTAGGTATTTGGATATTGTTTTCTTTACAGGTGAGAAAACTGTGATTCAGAGGAGAAAGTGACTTGCCTAAGATCAAGGGATAGGGATGAGAACTAGGCCTGTGGGTTCCTTTGTATGGGGAATTCTTGGATATGGGCATTCCTTCTACTAATGCAGGTTGGTACCTGCCACTTATAGTCAAGCAGATAGTAAATGTCAAAGAAAGAATTTGAACTTGGCTCTTACCCTAACAAAGTCCAAGCTTCTATTCACCACACCAGACTGAAAAAATTAAAGAATTTCAGAGTTGGAAAAGATCTTAGCAACCATTTACCCCAGTCACTCCTGTAAAAAAACAAAGCAAGACAAAACAAAAAACACCTTTATGGCACTCCCAACAATTGATCTTCAAACTTCTGCTCAAAGCTTCCATGAGGTCTTCTGCCACCACCCTCCTAATGCCTCTCAAGGCATCCCAGTCAGCATTTGGACAGCTCTAATTGATTGGAGGCTCTTCTGGAAAGCCCTCCCGTAAGGTCTTCTACCACTATCTTCCTAATGCCCTTCAAGGCAGCCCATTCAGCATCTGGACAGCTCTAATTGAAAGAAAGTTCTGGATATCAGATCTTAATCTATCTCTTGGCCATTTCTGGCCATTGCTCCTCTCTGGGTCCAAACAGAATAAGTCAAATCCATCTTCCCCAGGACAGCTTTTCAAATATTTGAGGAGAGTCACCAGACTTGAATTTTCTCTTGAATTTTCTCCAGGCTAAACAACCCCAGTTTTTTCAACTTCTCCTCTTGTGACAAGATCTCCAGGCCCTTCCCCGACCTGGCTGCCTTCCAGCTCAGTGCTCTCCAGCTTACCAATGACCTTCCTAAAATGTCCTCCCTCCCACACTCTTTTTTTTTTTGGAATGCTCCTAACTGAACATAGTCCCCTTACTATAGTAGATACTCATATTCTAGTAGGTTCATGAGTTTGGTTGTATGGAGGGTCCTGCAGACTCTCTTGCCTTTCATTTGTCCCTTTTTCCATCATGAGTTATGTTTCCCTCTGCTTTTATTCAGTCCCAGAAATGATCCCTGGCTTCATGAGGCTCACATTTTAAAATTCACCGCTTAGCTGATTAACCAAGGACATATTAAAGCCAATGGGGATGATATGGGTTCTTTCTGGACCCTGCCAACCTCTGGTTATTAGAATGAGAGGAGGTGAGTGACGTAGCAGAAGGAGCAGCTCTGCTGAGAGTAGAAGGAGAAAGGGAGGGAAAGCTCACCAGTTTAAGGACAAAGATTGTTTACTCTTAAATTTTTCCAGAGTCAGCAAAAGCCAAAGCAATTGGGACTATGAAAATGCATTTGCATTTATAGTACAAATATGAAAAATGAATCCTCCCATGAGCATGTCCTTAAAGCGATTATAAATCCACTCCCTTGACTGGAGGTAGGGGGTGGGGGAGGGGTGGGGGGGCCAGTATTTTGATTGGTATATGAGGTTGTGTGTTGGACTAGAAAGTTAAAGAAGGCAGGAAGTCTTGGAATGGGAGGGGGAGGGGATGTTTTACAATGGGAGAACAATTTTCTAATGGAATGATAGAAATTGTTCCTACCTTGATAACTCTGTACACTTTCCCCTTGTCTATAAAGTTTGGCTCAGGGCTGGTTAATAATGAGATGTCTTTGTGTATAGTTCAAGTGAAGGCCACCAGCTATGACTTCACTTTGGCTGGGGTTTCCCTGCAATCCATTTAGCAAATTAAAGAGATTACTCTGATTGGGGCCATTATCTCCTATTCTCTAGCGCTTGAACCACTTAACCTGTGCTTAATTGAAAGAGATAGAGAGGGTACAGTAACAAATACAATCAGATGAAGGGGCAGTAAGATCTGGAAGCCAAACAAATGATCAGTACTGGGCTAACAATAGCAGATTAGAGGTGAGATCGATTAATTAGAAGCTATTGTAGGCGCTGGGTGGCTGCCAAGATTTCTAATAGCCTGAGCCATCAGGCTGGTTCTCTTTAGGAGGATTTTAATGGCTGGGAGTTGAGGTGGTTATTTCAATAATTACTTACTTTAATAATTACTTCATTAGAATACTAAACTTATTACTTTTCAAAAGCTCAGAAGGGAAGATTTCCTCCCCTGCTAAGCACACACATTCACCTGTAACTCAGGGATCTCACTGAGTCCTTCGAAGTCATTGCCTCCCAAAAAGAAGTCCCAGATTGGGAAGGAAGGAACTGTGGTGTTGCAAGCTACTTAAACCAGTCTTTTCCAAGAGCAGGCCAATAAAGTCCAATATCACAGTTTCTAGCTCCAGATAAGTCTTTCCTCTGTTCCAAGTCTCTTGGGCACAACTGGTCAGTATGGAGACCACAGTACATAGAAAGAGAGCAGGATTTAAAATCAAAAGGCCTGGGTTCAAACCCTGGTGCTGACACTAATCATTTGTATGGCCTTGAGTATATCACTTCCCCATTCTGGGTCTCAGTTTCCTCATCTGTAAAATGAGGAGACTGGATAAGATGGTATAGGAAGTAGATTTAGAGCTGAAGGGGGACCATAGAAAACATATAGACCCCATCCCCTTATTTTTTCGGAGGAAAAAAAAGAGCTAGGCAATCCATAGGTATTTATTGAGTGCCACCTAGCAATTAACCAACCAACAAGTGTTTCATTAAGCACCTAGTCAGAAAGGTTATATCACTTGCCCAAGGTTGCCTAAGTAGTAAAGTGTTATAGGCAGATTTTGAACCCAGTTCCTTTGATTCCAAATCCTGAATTCAGAATCCTATAACAAGTGTGGAGAAGGCATTAGAAATCCATCACCACTTCTGGAAAACAACAGTGACCCAAAGCCTGTGAGGCAGAAAATAAATTGTGAAATTTAAAGTCAAAAGCACCTAGGTTCCAATCCCATCTCTAACACTTCCTGTGTAACCTTGGGCAAATCACTTGCCTTCCCTAGACCTCAGTTTTCTCCTTTGTAAAATGCGAAGACTGGACTAAATGACATAGAAGGATCCCTTCCAGACCTACATCTATGATCTCTTGTAGGGAGTAGAGTGATATTTATAAAACAAAAATAATCCCATTCTCTCTAGAGCTAAATGTCTACTCCCAAAGGAGCCCAATCCTCTTAGACCAAGGGTTCTTACCTTTTTGACTTCTGAACCCCTTTGGCAGTTAGGTAAGACCTATACATTCCTCAGGATAATTTTGTCTTGTTACATGATGGAGGGAGATGCTAAATTTTAATTGGAAGTCAGTGAAAATAAAGAAATTTTTTCTCACATGCTAGTTCATGGACTGAGCCCCATGTTAATGACCCCATCCCATGATTTCCAAGTTGATTAGTTATGTTCAAGTACAAAAAATTGACATTTTTAACAATAAAACAAAGGAAAACTACATGTTCTACCTAGGGCTAGAGCTTTTGACCTTGGATTTTATTAGCTCATACTAGAAGGACCTTATATTAAGAACCCAAAAGTAACACACTTACTATGCTCTTCCATTACACCTGGGCACCCATGGATCAGACAGGTCATCATGGGAATTAAAAAGTCATGCCTGTCACCTTATAGGCATCTCTTTGGAGGCTTCATAATGGAAAGAGAGGAAGCCTGACCCAGCTCTGTCACACAAACTGTTCCCTTGACTGCCAGGTGTGACAATAAAGGGGGCATCTTATGGCATCAGAAGGGAAGGTTTCTCTGCTGCTGCTGGATGTTATGGTTTGTATGAAGCTACCTCATTATCAGGATTATTGGAGAGCATTTAAAAGTGCATAGAAGGAGGGGAGGGGAGGGGAGGGAAGAGGCTACCTTGTTAGGAGAGAGACAGTTTCCTCATCTGTAAAGTGAGGGTTCCCTTTTCTTACAGGGCTTTTGTGAAGAACAAAAGACATAAGAGATCTCAATTCATATTTACCCCAAAATGAAAAGGTTTATAGCTCCTTCTCTAGTCTTGACTCTGTCCAGGCATCAAGAGAATTATAGGAGAAGCCATCCTGGGGCTCTGGGACTGGGAAAATGACAGGGTCAGCAGAGTCCCATCCATTCTGCCAAGATCCAGAACCCTGGAGGGAGAGAACTGGAAGGACATCCATGAGTTGATGCCCTTCCCCATATGAGACATTCCAAAGTGCCTCGTGTTTAGAATGCCCTCTCTCTATCACTTCCTCCTCCTAGAAGCCACGACTTCCTTCCAAGCTCAGCTCAGATGCCATCTCCCACATCAACATTCTCCTGATTGGTCCATCTTCATTGACACTCTTTCCCTCTTGAAACTCCTTTGCATTCATTCATATGTACTTTGTATGCATTTGTTATTGAGTTGTGTTCCCTCAGTCGAATGTGAACTCCTTGAAAGCAGGCAGGGGCCCCTTTATTTTTGTGTCAATGGTCCTGGGAGCCTATCACAATGCCTTGCTTGCATTGGACAATGCTTATAAAACTGAAGTAAATTTGGAAAGCAATTGTCTTTGCAATGTCTATTAACATCCAAGATACCCAACTTGGTGCCTGGACAGAGCCAAGTGATAAACCCTTTCATTTTGGGATAAATACAAACTGAGATCTCCTACGTCTTTCGTTCTTCACAACAGCCCTGTAAGAAAGGGGCACTCTCACTTTACAGATGAGGAAACTGAGGCTTATAGTGGTCCAAGGTAATACAGCTTATGAGAAGCAGGACTAAAACCACAGCTGAATTCTTCTGATTTTGAGTCTAACCCTCTCCACAAGGCCATGGGCCAGCTAACTTTTGAGTGTACTCAGAGTTCATTTTAAAAGCAGCTAATTCTTAACTTTAATAATTTAATCAATTATGCATACCTGTTCAAGTGCTATGGACTAGATGATAATTCTATTTAGCTGGCAAGAGACATCTTCTGGCTTGGAAATTTCCATTCCTCTCCACTCTATGTAAAGTACAATATAACAGCTAAAAATTAGGCAAAGTCTCTGACCTGTTACCAAGCATTTTGAACAACAGTGCTCTGTCATTTCTTTTGCTTGGCTTGTCCAAACTACATGGGAAGATGTCTGCTTGCCAAATTCTCTTCAGAAGGGCAGTTACTCCTAATATATGGACTAATGAGAGACTTGGAACTGTGAGAAGACCGTATTTCTTAGAAAGAGGCACTATTGTCTGCCTCTCAAGTAGGGTTTCAACAAGTAATTAATGTTCCAAATAGAGTTAGAGAGAAAACAAACTAGAAAAGCTGGATTTTATCTATTTTTAATTGAAATTATACTTTGAAAGGAATTTTCAGACCTATTGTGAAGTTCGCCTAAGTTACACATTAAAAATTCCTTTCACTTTTCATTTAGTTGATTTACAAGCCTGCCGATGTGTGACTACATCAGAGTAAAGATGACTCAGTTCTCCAATTCAATATGTCTAAAATTTGACTCTGGTCTCCTCCTAAAAACATCTCTCCCCATATGTGACTTGTCTTGCCTTGTAAGCAAAATAGTTTGCCACCATATTAGGTGATTTTGGAGGTCCTGGGAAGCTCTCCATTCCACCCCCACTCTCATCCCCATCCCCAATTTCATAACCTTTTCTTGCTTATACCTTGTTATGTGATTAGAGATTTTTCCTTTGGATTAAGAGCTATTTTTTTCCTAATAAGATCCATATGTCTCTGAAAAGAATCATCTCTGGAATTTAAATTGCAACTGACATTTATAAAGCATTTTGTGGTTTGAAAAACACTTCACATATGTTCTCTATTTTGACCTTCACAGTAATCTTATGAGCAAAGAACTAGAGGTATCAGGAGCCCCATTTTACAGGTAGGAAACCTGAGTCTTAGGAAAAGAAAGTGACTTGCCTGTGATTATACAAGTAGTAAGCTTTGGAGATGGGATTAGAATCTAGGTCTCTCCTGACCCCAAGACCATCTTCTTTTTTACTAAGCCAGTCAAACCTCAACGTTTATTGTATCTTCTTAGCCATTTACATTTGTGTGAGTTTTGTTTTTAAATATCATCATTTTTCTGAGATCAGGTTTGGAAGGAGAGAGGATAGAAAGAGGAGGAAGAGAAGGAAGTCTTTTTTTTTTTTTAATGTGCCTGACACATAGTAGGTGCTTGATAAATAATTACTGTCTAACAGGAGCAGAAAGGGGAGGAAACTTGAAGAGAAGGAATGATCCTGAAAACATCTTACTCTCAAAACATAGACTCCATGTTTCCTTATTCTCTCTGATCCACTTACATGGCCTAATGGATACCATATTGGGTTTTTTTTTTTTAAATAATATTTTCTTTTTTTTCCCAGTTACATCTCAAAACAATTTTTGACAATCATTATTTATTTATTTTGTTAATTCATTTTTTAAATTTTTGAGTTCCAAATTTTCTCCCTTCCTTCCTCCCCTCCTCTCTGCCCAGACAATAAGCAGTTTGGTATAGGTTATACCTGCATACACATGGGAAACATTCCACATTAGTCCTGTTGTAAAAGAAAGCACAGACCAAAATAATGAAAAAATAAAGAAAGTGAAAAATATTATGATTTCATCAGCATTCAGAATCCATCTGTTCTTTCTCTGGGGATGGATAACATCGTTCATCATGAGGCCTTCAGAATGGTCTTAGTTTACTGTATTACTCAGAACAGCTAAGTCATTAACAGTTGATCACCTTACAATTGCCGTTACCATGGCAATGTTCTGGTTCTGCTCATTTTGCTTTACCTCAGTTCATGTAAGTGTTGCCAGGTTTTACTGAAACCATCCTGTTCATCCTTTCCATAGCACAACAGCATTCCATCACAATCACATATCCCAACCTGTTCAGCCATTTCCCGATTGATGGACATCCCCTCAATTTCCAGTTCTTTGCCACCACAAAGAACTGCTTTAAATATTTTTGTACATGTGGGTCCTTTTCCCTTCTTTGTGATGTCTTTAGGATACCGACCTAGCAGGGGCATTGCTGGATCAAAGGCTATGTAGTTTTGTAGCCCTTTGGGTATAGTAGGGATGCCATATCATCTTGGAGTTAGGAAGACCCAGCTCAAATCCCACCTCAGAACTTACTGCCTCAGTGACTCTGGATGAGTCAGGTCTCCTCTGGGGCGTCGAGAATGAAGGACAAACACAGAAACAACAACCTCAGTTCATCATTTCTAAAATGAGGGGCTTAGGCTGGAAGGATTCCACGGCCCCTTCCAGTTCTGCAACCTTGATGCTGTGATTCTCATGGTCTCCCAAGAAGTCTTTTAATTAATGTTAATGTCTGTTACTAGTGGATGTTAGTAATAGCAAGGTTTGTCCTCTCTCTGGAGACAGCACAGTTCTGTAGTGTATAGAAGAGAAAGAGGCTTCAAATCTCACATCAAATCCTTTCTCCCTGTTTGATCCCACACAAGTTATGTACCTTGTCAGCCTCCTCATCTATAAAACAGGGCTCATAATATCAGGCAGGTGCTCACTTAGAGTCTAGAGGACTTATGGCTTCAAATACAACTTCACCTCTTCACTTTCTTTGTGACTTGGGTCACTTTATCTACCTCCCCTTGCCTTGGTTTCCCCATCTGTAAAATGAAGAGCCCAGGCCATAGGACATCTGAGGACCCTTCTGTCTCTAAGTCTATAATCCTATGGATGATATAACTTAGTTGTTGAGGTTGTTGTGAGACTGAAGTTAGAGCTTTGTAAGCTTTAAAGTGCTGTATAAATGTCACTTATCATTGTCGTCATTATTAAAGTTACAAACATGAGTGGAAAAGAGGTCAGATGCACAGAGCTCCCTTCTGTGCCAAAGGAATTCCCACCATTGTCCTTTTCCTCTCTGTCAATGGTAACAAAAGAGGCTGGATCTGAAATCATCCGTGAGCACACTCAGCCTTCCAGCCCTAGGATGAGGCCTGACTCAGAGCTTCTCGATTTCACCCCTGAACAAAGGCCATTGTGTACGGAAAAGAACAGACAATGCTGCTGCATCCGAAACGTCCTTCCTTGCATCCCCATGGATGCTCATTGCTCGCTAGCCCTGCTCCTCTTGACCAGACAGTGGTTGTCCAAATCTCCCCCCACCGCCTTGTCTTTGCTCCTGTTCTGGCTGTTTGGAGGAAATCAGGAAATCTGCCTCTGACTACAGCATCCCTGATTAAAGGGAAATGCAGAACACACACACACACACACACACACACACACACACACACACACACGGAATGAACAATTTCTTCTCCAGGAGTCTCAAAGCTTAACATCATAGTTAAGTATTCTCTCATTCCAAAGGGTGGTAGTTCCTCCAGGCCAGGACTGAGGTCATTAACGGGACAGCCTGGAAAAGCGGATGGGAAAGCCTGCCTCCATCCATCCTGGCCCACACAGAAACACATGGTTTCAGCTTTCAGTCCTTACCCAGCCAATAACCTTCCCAGGGTCTGACAGCCACTTCACAAATGTCATAAATGCCACCTTTACAGCGTTAGAGAATTCAAAGGGTTTTTTTTTTCTTTCCTCCTTATTGATGTGCAATTGACTTCATAGCTTGGAGAAATGAAGCTACTCTAAAAAAAAACAACTATAACTAGAAAATGCCTGTAGCAAATTGCCATCCTGCAAAGGTATTTTAAACCAAGAAGTTTGTGTTTCGTGATTATTAACCATGTGCGCTCTCTCTCTCTCTCTCTCTCTCTCTCTCTCTCTCCCTCCTTCCCTCCCTCCCTCCCCCTCCATCTCCCTCTGTCTCCATCTTCCTCTCCCTCTCCCTCTGTCCCTTCCTTCTCTACCTCCTTTTCCATCTTCTTCTTCCTCTGTGTGTGTGTGTATATATATATATATATATATACATGATATGGGATATATTGAAAGAATCATAGGATTGCAAATTTAGAAGTCAAAGAGACCTTAGAGGAGCATTACACTGAAATGCAATATTTACCTTCTGGGGGCAGCTAGGCAGTTCAGTGGACTGAGCACCTGGCCTGAACTCAAGAAGACTTATCTTCCTGAGTTCAAATGTGGCCTCACACACTTTCTAACTGTGTGACCTTGGACAAGTCACTTAACTCTGTTTACCTCAGGTACCTCATCTGTAAAATGAGCTGGAGAAGGAAATGGCAAACCCCTCCAATGTCTTTGCCAAGAAAACCCCAAATGGGGTCACAAAAGAGTTGAATACAGCTGAACCATAACAACAATACATGTTTGCTGAAAGAAAGGTCTTTATTTTTCTTTGTATTTTCTGTACTCAACACAGTACCTGGCACATAGTAGGTACTTAATAAATACCTGTTGAATGTATGGAGTTGACCTCCCCCTTATTTTATAGCTGAAGAAATTGAAACCCAGAAAGATGTACTGACTCAACTATCAGGTAGTAGGTCTGGCTGAACCAAGATTCAAAACTGGTCCCTTTAACTCCAAGTCTAGTACTCCTTCCACTGAGCCACTCTTCCAGTCCATGAGTTTGCCATTAAAAGGGATCTTAGAGATCACCTGGTCGCAACCTTTCATTTTATAGATGGAGAAGTCGAGACCTACAGAGGCAAAAGCCTTATTAGCACAGAATTGCCCAAACACTAAACAGCAGACTCAATTCAGACTCAAACCTAGGATTTTAGACTCCATCCCTCTTCTCATGCTACTTATGAAGCTGTCTTCTTATTTCATTTTTTCCAAAACTGATCATTGGGAATGTGGGTTTTGTTGTCATTCTGTTTTGACCTACCAAAAGATGAAGATGGCTACTACACTGCTACTCGGTGGCCAAGTCAGGCTCAGCATTGAAAATACATGCAAAGTATTAGGGTGATAATGCTAGAGTAGCTCTAGATGCCAGCCTGGGAAGGAATTTGTAGCAAAGAGTCAGCTCTGCCTTCCAGGGAGTACCGTCATACATACTACTCATCTGGGGTTGCAACTTCAATCTGAGTATAAAGGAGGGAAGTGGTCAAGACCTTTCCTGGGATTAAAAAAAAGGAATAATTACATCCAGAAGGAATGAATCCAGAGTGTCTTTGGAGCCAAATTCAATAGCTGGACATGGGATAGTCAATCACATATTCTTGACCCAAAAGGGGTCAAGGTTGGCAATGGAAATTACTGTTGAGACATTTGGAGAAAATCAGAATAGAAATTGTATGTCTTTTCCCAAGGCTTTGGCACAGAATACAAATCCTGTTTGACTACCAGTTCTGTCCCACCAAATCCACCAGGAACTTAGGAGACCATTCAGTCCAGTTGATGTGTGTGGGAACATGGGAGGATAAGTGTAGGGGATTTATGTTGGGAAGTGATTCCCTGGATGCAGACAATTGTAGGCTTTGAAAAGAGAATCTCTGCATCCTCAGACGTAGCATGGCATGAGAAATAGAGGCTTGGGATTGGAAATAAGATTTGCATTCACATCTTGCCTCTGATTCTCACTAGCTCTGTTACCCTTGGCAATTCAATTCTGTGAGCCTCAGTGAACTCTGTAAAATGGGTCACTTTTATTTTTACAGCACCAGCTTGTAGCATAGCTTAAGAAATGGTTGGTAATTATTGATAGATGGTATATATGTGTATATTATTATTCGTAGTCTCCAAGGTGTGGCAGTATTCATTCCCAGCTGTCTTCAGAATTTCACAATAGAAACAATGAGAAAGACATCTAAGGGATCTCATCCTCAGAACTTTCCTGTTTCAAGGGAGATTTATTTTCCTTTGTGTTAGAAACCAAAACAAATCTTTCAGAGGTAACTGAGGTGTCTGCCTTCTCTTCCTCCTCCCAACAGATACGAGTCAACTCATCCCACCAGCTGCCTTGTCTTCTATTCTTTGCCTTCTTCCCAGTTAATTCTGATCTGATATGGAAGAAAAGTTTCAAAATTCCATGGTCTATGGGTTTCTGGCAAATGCTAAAGGTCTCTTATCCCCCTTTTAACTACCATTGGTTTTAAAGCCCTCATGGTCTTATATCTTAACCAGTTGAGACATGTTGTTAAAAGTCATCCTGTTTTGACTCCGGGGTGTCTTTCAATGTCACCAACGTGGATGAATTTACTGTACCCTGATCATAGAAGAGAAGCCCTTTGGGATCCGTCTGGGTGAAGGATTCCTGAGATAGAAACAGCCCATTCTCATTATTGTTGATGACCACTGATAAACCCATGAGAATACATCTTTCTTAGAGGTCAGCTCATTGTTTTCCACGTCATTACTGCTCTAGCTCCATACTTGTTTATTGTTGTATATGGTTAAGAGTACTCATCCTTGAGTGTGTGTGTGTGTGTGTGTGTGTGTGTGAGTGTGTATGTGTGCTCTGTCTTAACACTATCAGCAGTAGATGGCACAATCTAGTGGAAATCTTGGTATCTCTCATTGCTCATGCCAAATAACACAAAAAAATGGTATCCTCATTGGTGCAGATGGCCCCTCCAATGAAATAGGTCACAGCACACCCTGTGTGTCACTTTTCCTTGGCCTTTTATAAATTCCTTGTAGGAACTCCACTCTGTGTGCTAGAAGTCATCATTTTCTCTTTCCATCTCAAGGATGCCAGTGTAGCATAAAGTCTGCCCATTGATTGTCCCTCACTAGAACCATCTAAAGAATCTTAGGAGCAACCAAAATAAGTTGATGGTTTCCCAAAGACTGTCCTTTTAAATTCTGGATCATTGTCCCCTAGCCGTGTCTATCCAAGAGCTATGTGCTAATTAACTGGTTCCATCTGCCTTCGTTTCATAGTCTGGGTAAAAGGAATTTTTCATCCACTTGGGTTTTTTTTTTCTTTGTGAATAGTCAAGGCCACGTATTTAGAATGATTGTAGATACTATTTTGAAATGTAAGTCTTTAAAATCAAGTAAACACACACAAAAAATGAACTTTTTCTTAACTTCTCTCTTCTTCACAAATCAAAATATAATTATTCTATTAGCCCAAGTCCACAGCATGATAAATAACTAAATAAGTAAAGAGATGAGTGAGTGGATAAATTGGTAGGTACATAGATAGATAAAGAAAGAAAAAAGAAAGAAAAAGGAAGAAGAAAATAAAAAGAAAGAAAAGAATAGAAAGAGTGGGAGAAGACAGGAAGGAAGGAAACTTTCCCTTCAAGCATTCCATTCTAATTCTTAAAAGTTGCATGAAGCTATAGAACAAACCAATGAAAGACCTTAAAATTAAGCCATACGGTATATTTTGAATGAATAGCAAGACATTAATTAACAAGAGATTAATGGGATAAAACCACTTGTTCTGCATGTCTTTCAGGGTTACTGTGAAGGTTAGCACTAGATAATGTGTATAAAAGGTAGAGGTAAGGAGTCAGATGACTTGTTTTGAGTCATTTTCCATTGTGTCCAACTCTTCATGACCCTATTTGCAGTTTTCTCTGTAAAGATGCTGAAGTGGTTTACCATTTCCTCCTCCAGCTCATTTTATAGATGAGGAAACTGAGGCAAACAGGGTTAAGTGACTTGCTCAGGGTCACCCAGCTAGTAAGTGTCTGAGGCCAGATTTATGCTCAGGAAGATGAGTCTTCCACACTCTAGGACTAGTGATCTATCCACTGTCAGATGACTTGGATTCATTCAAATCCTCCCTCTGACACTTACTGTGTGACATTAAGCCAGTCATTTAATTTCCTTTGACCTCAGTTTTCCCATCTATAAAGTGAGAGAACTGGATTAGGTGGCTTCCTGTGTCTCTTATGTCTTCCTATGTTCTTATATCATCCTATGTCTCTCCCAGCTCTATAGCAAGGAGACCCCGTTTCAGATTCTGGCTCTGATATGTACTAATTGGGTGATCACAGGTAAGTCTATGAGACTTGGTTTCCTCACCTGTAAAATGGCAAAGCTGGACTGGATGACCTCCAGCATCTGATGCTGCCCACACCAGACTCCACATCCTATGAGTAACAAACCCAAATATTGGTTAAGTGGATTTGATGTTCCTGAATGGTTAAATGAGATAAAAGGACCTGAAGTATCCTGGAATTGATCTTGGCCTCATTTTCCCTAAGTCCCTTCCAGGTGAGTCACCTGAGGGCTGGTACCTTAGAGTTGAGAGCTAATGGAACTCAGGCATATAAGGGAGAGCAGGGTTCTCCTATCGGTTCTGGTCCTCAAAAGGGTATCCAAGACTCTTGTAGCAAGGATGCCCTAACCACCAGAAGGTCTCTGGTGTGAATGTGATAATGAAGGATATATTCTCCTCTGAGCCTCAGTTTTCCCAACTAGGAAACTGGGTGATAGAAGGATGTAATAGATGACTGTTGAAGTTTTTTCCAGCTTTAGAATTCTATCATTTCTAGTCCAAGTTTATTTAACGAAGAAACATTTTCTAGTTGTCTGTGCTGGGGGGACTCTGGGAGGGGACAATTTATGTTACTACCTCCTAGGGCATACCTTCTGAAAAATAAATGGCTTCCTGTGGTATTCCCAAACTCTGAAAATCCATAATTATCAGCAGGAAAATAAGATGATGAATAAGAAAGACTTCCTTCTGGTCTGGCTCTTATGGGTGGAGAATGAACAGGCCTGGGAGTATGTGGGAAGGGAATAGAGAGTAATTGATATTTCAGGAAAATGGCATGCATGTGCTCTGAGATGCTATTGGTGTCAGACCCACATGACCCAACCATGGTGACACATCTTCTTCTTCGTCATCGTCATCCTCCTCCTCCTCCACATCCCACTCAGATACAGTCTCGGAGATGGTTAAAGGGGAGCCTCACCTGCCAGTCTGTGCAGCAGGATCTCTATAGCAACGGAACATAAATCAGGAAAATGGCTCCTTTTGTAAGTTGGTTAATAGGCACAACATGCTTCTTTAGAAAACCCAGCTATTCTTTCAATAGACTTTGATTGAAAGTCAGCCTTTTCTACAGACACATTCACATTCACATCTAGTAGCAGCTTGTATGGCTGTCCAAGGTCTAATTTATTACCCTTTAAAGATCGGGCCAAGAAAGAATGGTCCTCAGAACAATGTTTACATTCAGGGCCATAAGCGCTGGGCCACAAAGGAGCATCCTTTTGTTCAAGAACTAGAATATTAATCTTTAACCCAGGACTTTAACCCTCCTTCCACCCCCCACCTATTGGGTTTGGGGGTAATCTTACCTCCTAATTAAGACCTAACCAATTTAAAACTTGGCTTTTCATTAACAAAGTAGTGGGAGAGCAAATCTTCAGACACTTGTTTCACCAAATGGGGTTAGACATGGTAACAGTAGATGTCTAAATGTTCCCAACATGACCACCCCATTTTCCAAGGACTAGACCATTTTCCTCCAGGTCTTTTTTGAGAGGGGAGATTGGAATTCTCATTCTTCATATAGAAGAATTGGCTCGTTAACAGAAAACATAAGTGATCCCCTTCCTAGTACCACTGAGTGCACTGCCCTTGGGGCCATTGCATAACCAACCTTTCCTTCCTCCCTCTCCATGAGATCCCATTGAGTCATCCCATCCATCCTCCCCAAATGTAATTTGGACATGAAACCAAGAACTGATTGATAAAGTCATCCAAAATGTCCTACAGTGTAAAAGGGAAGGCAGGGAATTTTGATGTGAAAGTCTGACACATCAATAACAGAATGGTACGGAGAGAGAAGTGTTTATGTGCACCCTTCCTCCTTTTGGGTCTGGAGAAGAAGGGAGGGAAGGCAAAGTCTATAGAAACAAACCCTTTGGGGACTGTTGTATTTTAGTAGATTCCAATGAAAAAGGACTTCAGAAACAAAGAGGGGGCCCTCACTGTTCATCAGAGAGCCCAACGCCCTGCCGTGGCTGAGGGAAAATGGTTTCACAGCCCTTCCTCCTGTTCTCATTTTCTTAAACCTAGAAAGCATCGAGAGAGTCCAAAGGCAGAGTATGTCCTTTTTGGATGCTCTCTGCCTCTCTTTATCATAACAGAACCAAACAAGTGCGTGACATCAGAAGACAAGGCTGAAAGAGAAAGGCTTTGTAAAAAAGGCATTTTCCTTGCCTGAGATAGGAGGCAAAGCACTGGCCCGGAATTCAGGAGCTCAGGGATCTCTGCCAATAACTTTAGCTGTGTGACTGGAGACAAGTAGTTTAATTTTCCTTGACAAAGAGGCAGCTAAGTGACACAGTGGATAGAGCGCTGGGCTTGGCATCAGGAAGACCTGAGTTCAAATCCAGCCTCAGGCATTTACTAGCTGTGTGAACCTGCACAAGTCACTTAACTTCTGTCTGCCTCGGTTTGCTTGCTGTAAAATGGGGATAATAATAGCACCTACCACTCAGGGTTTTTTGTGAGAATCAAATGAGATAATATCTGTTAAATACCTAACAGTACCTGACACATAGTAGGAACTTAATAAATATGTGTGGTCCCCTTCTTACTGCTTGTTTCCTTATATATAAAATCAGGAGGAGATTGGAAGGGGCAGTGTGACCAGCAGACCAGAAGAAATAAAATTATGTATGTTAAGCATTTTTTAAATGTGAAGTACTGTATGAGTACAGAAATCTTTTTTTAAAGGCTTATGCAGACACGATATAATTTAATAATAGCATTTATATTTTTCTTTAGGTTTGCCGAGAACTCTACAAATATTGTTAGGGCAGCTAGGTAGTGCAGTAAATAGAATGCTGGACCTAGAGTCAGGAAGACCTGAGTTCAAATTTGACACCTACTAGCTGTGTGATCCTGGGCAAGTCACTTCACCTCTGCTCCAGCTCTGCTCCAGTTTCTTCATCTACAAAATGGGAGTAATAATAGGATCTTACCTTCCAGGGTTGTTGTGAGGATCAAATGAGAAGATGATGTCATTTCAATCCATACATTCATCTTCCTCTTCCTTTAAGCCTGGGAAGTCATGGAATCATATAGTTCGTGGTCTCTAGAGCATTTATCATCCCCCTCATTTTACAGATAAAGAATGGAGACCCAGGGAGGCTAAAAGATTAACTCCAGATTATGCAGGTAGCATAATGAGAGAGCTGGGATTCAAAGCCAGAAGCTTGGATTCCAAATCCACTCCTATGGCCCCGGTGCTTAAAAAGCTAATTAATTGATTAATTGATATGCTAATTAATTACTAACACATAGTAAGCACTTCATAAATACTTGTCTCTTTCCATCTTTCTCTTCTTCCCTTCTTTCTTCCCTCCTCTCCTCCCTTCCTTCCTTGTTTCCTTCCCTCCTACTTTCCTTCCTTCCTTTCTTCTCTCCTTTCTTCCTGATAGTAAAACATACAGAACAACTAGTTTCTCTCAAGATGCCTCCCATCTGAGAAGCAGTGACAAGAGCCCTGGATTTAGAGTCATACTTTAAAGCTTTCAAAGTTTATAGATATTATCTCACTTGATCCTCACAACTACCCTGGATGCTGTACTTATCCTCATTTTACAGATGAGGGAAACTGAGGCAAAGAGAAATTATTAAGTGACTTGCCCAGAGTCATACAGCTAGTAAGTGTCTGAGGCAAGATCTATACTCACAGTGTTCCAACCCCTGTACCACTTGGCTGCTTCAGTCCAAAACTTGACTCGGTTACATAGACTTTGTATGACCTTGGTAAGGAATTTGGACTAGGTGCTCTCCAAGGTCTCACCCAGTTGTAAAGTCTTTGACCATCTCCCACCCATTCTCCTTTTCATTTCTTCCTTACTCTTTCATGCATGAGCTCTCACTGGTCATTCTTACTAGCACTGATCTATCCGAAGTTAGAGCTCAGACTCAGGTCCTGTGATTTCAAGCTTGGGGTTCTTTCCACCATACCAAAATTACTCCTTTTTCTTCCTTCAACTTTTCCTTCCTTCATCCATCCATTTATTTATTCAACAGTCTTTAACTCAGGACATCTGTTCAGAACCTTGTGCTGTGACTGGGGATGGATATACAGAAAGGTACAAGTTGCTCCCTGCCCTCATGCAGTATGGAAGATAAACACATATGCAAATAAGTAAAGCCACACCACAATTATAGGATCATAGGAAAGTATATCTACAGCTGACAGAGATTTTCCAAGTCATCTGTAGAGCCTTCTCATTCTACAGATGAGGAAACTGAAGAAGCTGATAGGGTAAGTCCCTTGTCCCAAGTCATACAGATAGTAAAAGACAGAACCAGAATTTGAGCCTGGGAACCCCTGGCTCCCAATCCAATATTTTCTATAATACCAAGCACTTTAGTGTGAAATATAATATAGCGATTGTATGAGACCTGAGGTCAGTAGAAGCAGAGATTGTTTCTAATGGGGATGATTATAGAAGACTTCATGAAGGAGGCACCCTGGGATTTGTGTGCAGGGGAATAGATGTTAAAGCTTGGATCAAAAAGAGGAAAAAAAGACAGGAAGCCCTGAGCTTTGGGATCACAGGCTGTACATCCCAAGAGCAATGCCCAATAACAGTTCCATTGAAGGAAACTTCATACCTAGAGCAAGGCAATTCCAGAGTCATGCTGTAATAAAATCTGCTTCTGTGTGGTAAAGAAGGCAGATGTCAATGTTGGCGGGGCTGTAGAAAGATATGCACATTAATGCGTTGTTGTTAGAGCTGTAAATTGGTGTCACCACTCTAAAAAGCAATTTGTAACTATGAAAATAAAGTGATTAAATGTCTTTACTCTACATCCCTGAGATTCCTTTGTTAGACACTTACCCAAAAGACATGATTGCCCAAAACAAAATCTCCACGTTTACCAAAATATTTTTAGCAATAATTTTTTGGTGAAAGCAAAGAAAGAAAACAAAGTAAATACCCCTCTCCAGGCTAGACAAATTGTGGTACATTAATGTAATGGAATATTACTTTGCTGTAAGCAACAACAAACATAAGGAATGTAGAGATACCAAGAAGGACTTTTATGACTTGGTTGATGCAGCATGGAGCAAGCAGAACCAGGAAAACAACATACCCAAAGACTACAACAAAGTAAATGCAAGTACAACGCAGTAAAAGAAATGAATTTGAGTGTTACAAAAATATAACGACCAAGCAAGAACCCTTACAACCACCACCACAGCAGCGACAACTAGCATTTGCATAATACTTTACTGTTTGCAAAGCACTTCGCAAATATCTCCTCATTTGAGCCTCACAAAATCCTAAGAAGGTAGGTGTGATTGTTATCCCAATTGTACAGAAAAGGAAACTGAGGCAAGAGATTAAATGACTTGTCCAGGAAGTGCCTGAGGCAGTATTTGAACTCAGGTGTTCCTGAGTCTAGGTCCTGAACTCTACTATGCTACTTAGCTGCCTGCTAACTACTAAGAAGAGGTCTGCTAAGAGGACTCCCCCTCATCCTTGTTATAGGTGAGGAGGGAGGATCCACAGATGTGGAACATTGCATACAACGTCAGCCTTTTTTTTTGACGTATTGATTGATTTTTACAATGCTTTCCCTCTTCTTCCTCTTTAAAAAAAAAAATCTCTAGTATAAGAGATGGCTATCTTGGAAGGGGAAGAGAAGGAAAAGAGGGAAATATAGGTGATGTGAAAACAGAAGTTACCTATAAAAATCTTATTTAAAGGGGGATGGGGAAAATGCCTTTGTGTTCTTTCCCTAGTTCTCCTTTTTCTGTGAAAGAACAGTGACCATGGCGCATCCCAAGAGATCACTGGAGGTACCTTGTGCAACGTTAGCTCTCCTGGATTTTCCATTGCTTTATATCTAAAGGTCACATTCATATTGGGTGATCGTCTCATTCCATTCTTACTTGTAAAGCACTTAGCGCAATGTCTGGCACCTGGTAAGCGCTACGTAAATGTTAGCTATCATAATGATGGTGGTTGTGTTCTTGGGACTGTTGTGCTGGTTTCTATATTTGTAATGTGCCTTCCTGGAATGATGGCAGGTCAAGGAATAAATTTGTACTGATGTCAAGTCTTTGTACACCTTCCTGATGTCCCCAATTGACTTCAAATCATCCAAAAGGATTTGGAGAGTTCAGGTGGTTCAAAGTATGTTCTATGGCAGCTCCAAAAGCTAATGTGATTCTTAGGTTTCATTAATAGGGGCTTAAGATCCAGGACAAAGCAAGTGATGACCCCACTGTGCTCTGCCTTGGTCAGACCATATGTGGAGTACCATGCTCATTTGTAGATACTGTACTTTAGGGAGACTACTGCTGACCAGAAAGGATCCAAAGAAGTGTGACCAGGATGGTGAAGGTCCCAATGTCATGCCATAGAAGAAGTGGTTAAAGGAACCAGGGATGTTGTGTCCAAGTGTCCAAAGGAATGTCATACAGAAGAAGGGTTTGACTTCTTCAGCTTGGCCCCCAAACAAAGAACTGGGGGAAATAGGTGGAAGTTACTGAGAAGGTGATTTAAACTTGATAGAAGGGGAAAAATCCTTTCAAACAATCAGAACTGTCCAAAAGTAGAATGGGCTTTGGGAGGTAATGAGCACCCCATCACCAGAGGCCTTCAACCAAAGGTTAGATGACAGTTTGTCAAGATTGTTATAGAAGGTAATTCTCAGGTTGTGGTTGGACTAGATCACCTCTACAATCCCTCTCTAGCTCTGATATTTGGTGGTTCCATGAAGAACAATCAGTAAACTTCTCATTATTGGAACTAAGTCAACTAGCATTTATTAAGCACCTACTAGGTGCCCTTCCTTGTGCTAAGAGCTGGAGATACAAAAAATAGCAAGAAAAAAAAGAAAAACTCTGTTCCTAATGGGAGAGACAACATGTAAAGTATGACAAGCAAGAAATAGACTGGATAACTTGAGGGTAATCTCAGAAAGAAGGCACTGAGATTTCAGAAGGCTGGCAAAGGCTGCTTGCAGAAGGTGAGACTATAGCTGAGACTTAAAGGAAGCCAGGAGGCCATGATGAGAAAAGAGAGAGCTCCAGTCATGCGTAATACGGTCAGAATCAAAAAAATACCAGAACTGGGAGGGACCTTAGGGATTACCTGGTCCCTTCCCTTCATTTTATGGAAAAGGAAATTGAGACCCAGAGAGGGCAGGTGACTTACTGAAGATCACATAGCTTATTCATGATCCAGTTCTTGCCACTTCCAATCGGGGTGACTTTCCCAATGACCTTTACTGTCTCTTGTCCATAATATTCCAGGTCATTGTTGTTGGTAAGTAGAATAATGGATATGACAATGTTTTGATAAGTATTACAGAAAAGTTCCTAACAATTACAGCTTTCCAAATATGGAATGGGTGACTTCAGGGGTTAGTGAGTTCTTTCTTACTGGAAGTCTGCAAGCATCCACTTGAGTCAGTTGTAGAGATTCTCTTTCCAGTATGGGTTGGGTTCAGTGGTCACTAATGTCCCTTCCAATTCTACAAGTCTATGTTTCTATGAATTAGAGCTATTCAGAAATGTAATGATCTGCTTCAAGAGGTTGTGGTTTTCCCCCTCCCTTGTGGTTTGAACAGAACCTAGATGATCATTCTTTGGATACATAAAGAGGATGTCTTTTTTCAAGTATGGGTTGGACGGGATAGCAACCACTTAAGTCTATCTCAACTGTAAGAGTCTGTGGGTCTGTGAATTTTACTTTGTGGGCAAATGTGAGTCTTGAAAAGATCTGGAGCATAAGGATGGCATTACTGTCTCTGTGAACAATAAAGGCTGGCAACAATGTGGAGATGAGTTCAGAAGGCAGAGAATGTTAAGGCCAGAAGAACAAGTAAGGTCCTTTTAAATTAAATTAGGAAAGCCATGAGGGTTGCAGCAAGTATTATGGCAGAGCACATAGAGAGTCTGGGAAGTATTTTAGAAATTTAAAAGATAAAACAGAGGAGTAGGTCAAAGCTGAGAACCACTTTTTTAAATGAATATTAGTAAATGGGGGAATAGTGGTGTATCTAATAATAGTGGTAAAAGCAGAAGAGGCAGCAGGGTTTGGGTAAAATGAGTTTAGTCTTAGACCAAGTGAGTCTGAGATGACAGAAAGACAACTAGGTAGAGATGTCCTTTAGGCAGATGGAGCATCTGATGTCCCTTCGATGATTGTCCTTTCCCCGGGAGAATTCAGTGGGCAGTAAAATGGCTAATGGCCAAGGGATATTAGGAAAAATTAAAGACCTAGACAATTCACTAATTGGATAATCACCCCTGCAATAGACAAATAGAATTTTAGACCAGAAATGGAGATCATCTAGACCAACCCAGAAATTTGACAGGTGAGGAAATTGAGGCCAGAGAAATTCAGCACCTTGCCAAAAGTCTTCCAGAAATTTTTTTAACTTGGACAGTTAATTTCATTCTAGTTTTAAGAGTAGCCAGAGACTTTTCTTATCTTCTGAACAAGAGTGGAATGGAATCAAAACTCCTACGAATTTCAGATTGCTTTCCTTGTCATCTGAAACATCATTTATCAAAATCTTCACTCCTTTGTAGAAGATAATACACATTTATTTTTCTTTGAAAGGTCATGGATGAATTGGGGTTTTTTTTTGAGGTTTCAGCCATACATGGCATCATTTTTCCTTTTTAATTTTTGACCTACTGAACTTAAGAGGCCACACAAGTTCCCCCTGATTCTCTAGTTGAGTCTTACATCTGGGATTAATTAGAGGAGACCAATAGCTGCATGGGCATTTATTTGTCTCCAGAACATTGTTTTCTGAATTTTCTGATGTTGTCATTTCAGTGTTCCCCCCACCTATTTTTTTGGTTGGAATGACTGATCCCCTCACCTGGCTTTAATGCCTGATAAGGGAAATGCTGCCCAGAATTATATGAGTGGGCATATCCTTGAGACCTTGTCAAGGAGTCACAGAAAAGGACTGAGTGTGTGTGTGTGTGTGTGTGTGTGTGTGTGTGTGCGTGCGTGCGTGTGTGTGTGTGTGTAATTCACACATGCATGCACAGTCTAGGACAAAGGACACTTCAGCATATTCCTCTTCTTCAAAGTAAGGGGGATATAATTCATTTGTGCAGCTGTAAGAGGACTCTTTGGTCCACACAAACACTCATCTAATTTTATTAAGAGTGTTTACCACAACTTTTCATCTGTAATTTTGCTGGGGAGGAAAACAGGCTTGGAGTGTGATGTTAACAATTCAACAAACATTTATCAAGGGCACACTGTCTTTGGCTTCCAGACTTAGAGCTGGGAGGGAAGTTAAAGGCCATCAGACCCACCTTCCTCGTCTTACAGGTGAGGAAACTGAGGCTCAGAATTTGGATTCAGAACCAGCCTTTTGATGGTAAGTCTGATACTCTTACTACCACCCAAGGTCGGTCATGGAGATGGTTGCCAAAGTTCTTGCAACTGTTTGGTAATGGTGACCAAATGGGTCCCTCTCTTCTCTGGTCTACCTCCATTGCTCTTTGTTTGCACTGCCTAGGACCAGACTCACCCACCCCTCTTTCCTCTTAGCTCTCTTTCACTCAGTGCTTAATTCACTCAATTATCATTTTACTCCAAGCCTTTGGCATCCTCTCTTCCCCACATTCCTAATCACTTCACGTATGAACTAAAGAAAAGGAAAATCTGTCTTGTTCTCTGCCATTCTGGATGTGCTGAGATATTCCCCATCAGCTGCTTTGGAGAAGTTGTCTACCAGATAAACCAAGAGTCACAGGGCCCAGCTTCTGAAGAGCCATGTTTCTTCTCCTTCTTTTTAGCTTTGAGCAGTACTCCAGGCAAGGAAAGCTTAGAGGTGGAAGGGAGCAGGGGAGGATTCTTAGCCTCTAGAGATGGGGAGATATTTTTTTCATGAGAAGAGTGTGAAAGGATAAATTGTTAAGAAGAATTTTATCCATGGCCCATGGATAACTCATTGCTTTGTCTTCCAACCACCCATCGCCTAGCTCATAGGCATTTTAACCCACTTTAACAGTTAAAAGTAATTTTCTAATCTTTGTATAAGGGATATAGATCTTTTCCATTTTAGAATTAATTTCCCTCCTGTTCTCTCCCCATATATATGTATATATATATACACATATGTATATATACACACACAGGCACATACATACATAAAATACATACATTTATATGTTTACATACACATAGTCTGGTAAAACAAATTCCCACATTAATTACATCTGAAAAAATTCATGTCTGAAAGTATATTTCTCTTTGTGCATCCTAAGTTCATTACCCCTCTGAAAGTGACGTGCTTTATCGTCATTCTTTTGGACAGGTGGCTTACCATTGTATTGGCCAGAGTATAGTTTTTCAAAGTTGTTTTCCTCCATTATGTTACTTACATCATATAAAATGTTGTCCCAAATTGGCTACAGAAATTGCTTTCAGATTGTCTTATGCCATTTGGCTCATGTGGGTCATGTCCTTTGTTTTCAGAGTACCAGTGATACCATGGACAATGTCTTAACTTGGGCATGAAATGGATTTAAGTGAGGTTGAGTTATATAAAGTCAATGACCTCACTCTCTCTTCCAGGGTCATCAAAGTCTGCACAGCCCCAGGTGAAAAAATTGAATTAAAGCTTGGAACCAGTTGTTAGAGACCCTCGTATGAAGTCACAAAACCAAATCCATTTCAAAATGAGAAGATAATTTTTAAAAAAGAAAATAAAGAATCTATCTGTTAAAGTTAGATTGAATAGGTGGCTTCTAATGTCCCTTTTTACAGTGCTAGATCTATGATACTCTGATCCAGGAATCCTTCATCATAGTAGACCTACCTGACGTTCTGGGGGTACTCTTCACTATCTTTGACGTTGAACGAATATCATTGGAGCACATAAGATATATGTCCATTAGTCTTTAACCTTGCTATGGGACCCGTTCATCTACCTTTTTGTTCATGCATTCATTTCCTTGATACTATCACTTACAGCGCTCTTCCTTTGGAGTCCCCTGTTGTTTGCACACATATGTTGCCATACTCTCTCCACTGACCTCCGAGTGATCCTCAGCTTCAATTCTCTGGGAATTGTAGAGACTCAGAAAATTCAATTTGAAAAATACTGGCATTAAAAAGATCAACCCAGAGATGACAGTGGAAGGAGCAAAGCCACTAAAACAACCATGAGAGTGAGTTCAGGCTCAAAAACCAGAGGCTTGAGGGTAGGGTAAGGTTTTTTCCTCAGACTTCAGGTATTCAAGTATAGGGACACAACATAAAATGTAAAGTAGGTTCATTTAGAGCATACAAAGAGAAGAGAACATGAGGGTCCTAGTCTGGTCCCCCCACCCCTTACTAGCATCACCTCCCAAGACAGAGAGGCAGGATGACCCAGGGGATAAAGAGCTGACCACAGGGTTAGGAAGGCCTGGATTCAAGTTCTGCATGTCACCTCTACTAGTATGTCACAGCTTCTCTGGGATCTAGGCAGCTCTCTAAGTCAGGGATTCTTAACCTGGGATTTGTGAGGTTGTTTTCGTTTTTCTGATGTTTTGGTCATGCTATTTCAATAGAAAGAAAGGATTTCTTTTGCAATCCTTTGCTTTTTATTTCATGCTCTTAAAAATATAATTCAGAGAAAAGGTCCTTAGGCTTTGGCACCACAGGGGCTCATGACAAAAGGGTTAAAAAATCCTACTCTGAGACTGTAAGTGGTAGAAAAGGTGCCAATCTACATTGGTAGAAAGTTTCCTCATTCAATGTTCTCTTTATCAATGACATCGCAAGTCTAGTCTATCCCCTCTCTCTATACCCCATATTTAATTTTTTTACATCTTGTTTTCTTTCAGTAAAATATAAGTTCCTTGAAAGTGGACACTGTTTTATTTTTGGTCTTTGGATACTCAGAGAGTTGCACAGTGCCTGGCATAGGATAATTACGCTCTGGATTAATTAATTGATGAATGAAATAGTCTTAGAGTCAGGAACACCTGACTGCTTCTCACACATACTAGCCATGTAACTTTGTGTAAGTCATTTAGCCACTCAATTCTCCAGTCACCCATAGAAAAGTATAAGTTACTACTCAGTTGCTGATTTCAGTTGGTGGACAGAGATTCCACACCAGGATCTCCTCACATCAATGAAATTACAAGTTCAAAATCCGACACCTCTCTACCACTACCCCAAAAGGGGGACTGAGTGGACCACAAAGTCATAGAATTGATTTTGACCTTTGAATATATAGGTTTCAACAGAGTTTTGATTCACAGATCCACAAAAACTTTATAAGAGAAACAAAAACGTTCTGAAACTAACTACCAAGCCATTAGAGGCACCATTAGAGGACAATGGTGCTTTCCCATAGAATGTAAACTCTGTCAGGAATAGAACATTGGGCTGGATGAAACAAACATCCAGCCCACTATGGCAGGTTCTAGAATCCTAGCAATGATCTTACAGATCATTTTGTCCAGCCCCAGTATATCGTATGGATCATAGGAGTATATATTAATATTAAAGGGAGCAAAGGTCTTAGAACTCAAATATTTCAGCTTTCCTCATTTTATAAATGAGGGAACTGAGACTCAGGTGGAGCATAGTAAGAGACCCATCCAAGGCTGAATAGCTAATGGAAAATATAGCCTGAATTTGAACCTGCATCTCCTATTTCCCTGGGAAACTCGCTTTCAGCTACCCAGATTTTTTTTTTCTTTTTTTGCCAACCTGAGCCCAATACACAAATGAAACAGTGGTTGCTTGAGAGGAATCGCCTGACTTTATGCTCGGATATTTGTATCTAATTTTTCAAGTGGTTTTAATTATGAATGACTGTTGACTATGTGTCACTGGGATTTCTATTCAATAGTGATTACAATGAAATTAGAGTGGGATATTTGACAGTGAAGGCAAGCTCAGCTTCAATTAATTTTCCTTAGCTGGACCAGGAGAACAGGTTAAACAGAAGTCCATAAGAAAATTAACCCCAATATGGAGACTTATGGGCCAGCAACCTCATTTTTCAGCTGGGTGAGAGTAGTAGGCATCCACCACATAGCTTTCAAACCCATGGGATAAAAATTATTTCTCCTTCAAGTCACGTTGCTCCATCAGGAAATGGACTCCTTATTTAGAAGATGAGGTTGCTGTGTATGAAAATTAGAAATAGTCATAGTTTACTTTTGCCATTTATATGGTTCCAATTGGACCATCTTCCTTCACCACCAACCACCCATGAGTTATGGTCTTCCAGTTGGACTGCACAGAATCTCAGCACTCCACAATTTGGGAAGTATGGGTGGGGGTAAGGAGCAGGGGGAGACAACCATCTTTTCCTTTGCTCTACACCATCACTTTGAGGGCCACCCCTATTATTAGACTAAGGTTTTCTGTTTCATGACGTGAAAAACAATAGAAGTTATATATGGTCAACAGAGGTTTTAAAAATTCATTGGTCAGAGATCTTAAAAATGGGAAAGGGTCCCACATGTACAAAAACATTTATAGCATCACTCTTTGTGGTGGCCAAAAACTGAAAATCAAGGGAATGCCCATCAATTGGGGAATGGCTGAATAAATTGTGGTATGTGAATGTAATGGAATACTATTGTGCTATAAGAAATGATGAACAGGAAGACTTCAGAGAGTCCTGGAAAGACTTTATATGAACTGATGTTGAGTGAAAGGAGCAGAACCAGGAGAACTTTGTACATAGCAACAACCACAGTGTGTGAGGAATTTTTCTGGTAGACTTAGTACTTCATTGCAATGCAAGGACTTTAAAAATTCCCAATGGACTCTTGAGGCAAAATGTCTTCCACATCCAGAGAAAGAATTATGGAATCTGATCATAGAATGAAGCAGAACATTTTCTTTTGTATTATGTTTTGTTTTATGCTTTTTCCCATTCGTTTTAATTCTTCTATGCAACATGACTAAGGTGAAATTGTATTAAATAAACCTTGACCTCTTAAAGGCTTTGCCAGGAGACCACAAGGTTCTGACAGGTCCTACAATGCAGGTAGGCACTATTTCTACAACTGATAGTTTCAGAAAGTTTCTTAAAGCAGTGAAAGAATCAGTGGCCTGCCCAGAGTCACACAACCAATACGTGTCTGAAGCAAGTCTTGAACCCAGGACTCCATGCTTTTGAGGCCAGCTCTCTTTCCATTATGTACAAAATACATACCTAATAAATACATAGTAATTTGGGGGAATTTGAGTAGGGAACAACTGGGGGAATCAGGAAAGACTTCCCAGAGAAAGTGGAACTTGACCTGAACCTTTGATGGGAGCTGGATATCCAAGAGGCAGAGATGAGGTGGGGGAATGTTCTAGATCTGGAAAAGCCTAAGCAAAGCGCAGTAATTAGACCCTTGTGGGACAGAATGTAGAGCACCTGATGGGAGAGCAACTGAAGTTATTCTGAAAAGGCAGATTGGAGACATATGAAGGGAGTGGAAACTGAATTTTCCTGTGATTGTCCTACTAATGCTGAGTTGTTGGAGGTAAGCTGTCCCTGACCCAAGCTGTCCTGACTACAAACCCAGCACGCACCCCAGAACAAAACGAATTGCAATAATCATATAATGAAAATTTGGACGGTTTCTATGCTTTCCCTTTTCCAAGAGCTGTGAACTTTTGTCTACATTTTCATAATATAATGTGTGGTTTTCCTGGCAGGCAATGGTTATCACTGCCATTTCACAGATGGAGAAACCAGGCTCAGGGTGCCTGCCAAGTAAGAGCGCAAGGGAGTCTCACCCCATGTAGAGGTGGCAAAAATGGTCCTGGAGCTCAGGCATTGACTCCTGACTGTTGCTGACGGTAATCAGATTCAAGTTTCTTAGGGTCTGTGATTCCTCCTCTGGCCTCAGGATTCCCAGACTCAAGCTCATTTTGTTCTGCTGCTAACTCTGGTCTGTAACCCCCTCCTGCCTTCTCCCTGCCTGTCCAGATCCCAGTCATCCTTCAAGACCCATCATTAAGTCCCACTTTTCCAGAAATCCTTCCAGTTTATTTGGGTGCTCATAGATTGTCAGCTGTGGTTTTCTGTCCCATGCCTGTTTGTGGGGGAGAGGGAAAGCATAGTAGATAGAAGACTGACCTTGGAGTTGAATAAGACCTGAGTTCAAATCCTAACCCTGACACTAGCTGTGTGATCTTGGCAAATCACTCAATCTCTGAATGGCCCCAGGCAATTATCTAAATTTGTAAGTTTCAAAGGATTTCCCACACTGTCTCTACAATGATGAAACATTCAATAATTGATTCAATAGACATTTATTAAGCACCTACTATATGCCACGCCCTGTGCTAGGGATTCAAAAAGAAAAGACGGTTCCTACCCTCAAGGAGCTTATGGTCTATTGGGCATGGGTTCAAACTCCCTCCCCTACTTCAAACAAATGTCTTACCCTGATCTTTAAAAAAGAAACATGGTGCCAGGAAAAGGATGTAGGATAGTGAAGTCAATAGACCTGGGTTCAGTTCCAGACTCTGATACTTATAATCTGTGTGACTTTGGACAAGTCACCTCCCCTTCCATTCCCTTTTCTCTATAATGAAGGGATTGGGCCAGATGACCTTGAGTCAGTTTTCCAGCCGAATGCAAACTTTAGGGAGGTGATTTTGAGTCTTGAACATTTCCATCTTATTCCCTAATTCAGGGTTGTATAGTGCCCCAACTGCCCTATGATACAGCAAATGACCTTTCCTCTCCAAATGCTATGACTACATACTTAGAGTTATTTTAACTATCTATTATGAATTACATAGACTCCCTTATGTGCATGTCTCCATCAATTAAATGAAGCCTGCTTCACTTTTGTCTCTCTGTCTCCTGCATCTACCACAGTACCGGGTACATAGTAGGCATTTAATTAATGCTGATTGATTGCTTGGTTCATTGACTGAATGAAATGTGGAGTTCTTTAGAGCAAATCTTTCTTTTTGGATATTTCATAGCACCATGTTTTTCACTTAATAGATAATTATATCTATATATCATATCTATATTAATTATATCTAATAGATAATTCAACAAACATTTATTAAGCTCTTACTGTATGCATGGTGCTAGGCTTGAAAAAACTACATGAAAAAACAACTTTAGATAAGGCTTAAATTAGGAGGAACTAACAAAAACGAACTGAATTAACTTTAAACTTATATTTTCATACTTGAGTCAGGCCACTGGGAGATGTTATTGGTGGGTTTCCTTTTCAAAGATGATTTGTTCACTTATCGAGCAAGTGTTTCTCGAGATCTTACTGTGTTCTAGGATCATGAAAGGAAAGGGATGCTCCATCTCTCCATGGGTGTTGTTTCCCCACAGGAGAACATAAGCTCCTTGAAAGCAAGGATGAGCTCTTTGTCTTTATGGGCCCAGTGCCAGGTTTCTAGTTAATACATGCTTATCCAATTGGATCAAATTGAAAATAATTAGATTAATCCTTACCTTGCTTAAGAAAATCTGTCCTCTCATCTTTGCCTGTCATTATAGTAAGCTCTAGAGGATCATATAATTAGGCCCAATCAACAAGCTTTTTATGAAGTAACTACTATGAGGGAGGCAGCTAGATGGCACAGTGGATAGAGCCCTGGGCCTGGAGTCAGGAAGACCTGAGTTCAAATCCAGCCTCAGACACTTACTAGCTCTGTGATCCTGAGCAAGTCACTTAACCTCTGTTTGCCTTAATCTACTGGAGAAGGAAATGACCAAGTCCTCCAGTATCTTTGCCGAGAAAACCCCATAATGGGGTCATGAAGAGTGGGGCACAACTGAATAACGTACAACTGCAACATGAGAGGGAAGGAGAGGAGAAATAAACATGTTAAAATGCTTCCCGTGTGCCAGGCAATGTGCACTGTATACTTAATAACACCACAACCCTGTGATGTAGTTATTATGATCTCCGTTTTACAGCTGAGGAAACTGAGAGATGCAACCCAAGGTCTCAGAGATGGTGTTTGAGGCTGGATTTGAACTCCCAACTTCTGCCTCCAGGCCCAGTACTCTATCCAGTGTGTTGAGTTCTAGAGATATAAAGAAAATAAATCAGCAACTGCCTTCAGGGAGTTTGTATTCTGTTTAGAAAAGCATGTATCATGTATACGCACATATGCAATATAGATAAAGCTCATTTGGGGTGAGGATGAGACACTGGTGGGGGATGGATGGAGGGGTCTGTATTGATGTCAGGAAAGCTTCCTGTAGGATGTGAATCTTGAAAGAAGCCAGGGATTGTAAGAGGTGGAAATAAGGAAGGGTTATGTTATACACATGGCGGGGGGGGGGACCCTGAGACATCTAGATGAAAGGCCCCAAATCCCCTTTTAAATTAAAAATATTTCCTTACAGGTACAAGATAAGACTTAGCCTTATTGGGGGAGTGAGCAGTGAACCATATGGATTTAATTGTGGAGAGAGGGTATATACCAACTCAGGGTGCACATGTACCACAGCCCCCAACTTCCCAGAGCCATACTAGAAGCCAAGAAAATTGTTTTTAAAATCTGATCTCTCCTAGGGAGAGGATGATGTCAAGTGTGCGGTGAGTGACCACCCAGGAGGAACAACTCCAGGTTGTTTGCTTAGATTGTTTGAGGCTTGCTTGGCTGTCTTTCCGTAGTGGGACTATGACCAGTGGGCCAGTTGAGTTATCTACGTGGCTGAAAAGCTACATGGAGGAAAAAGGGGAATGGGGGACCGTAGCAGGCCCAGCCAGCTGGGCTCCACTCCCTGTGGAAGGAATGTGGCTACACATCTGGCAAGCAGCAGAGGGATGGATTTCACCAGCCCTGCATCCCCAGCTCACCACGTTCAGCCCTGAGTTGGCTATGCACAGATCAAAGAGAGCAAGGACTTGCGTCAGGCTCCTAGGATCACAGATTAAGAGTTACAGAGTTCTTTTAGGTCATAGAGCCCAACTCCCCTTTATTTTACAGATAAGGAAACTGAGGCTCAGTGAGATTAAGTAACATGCACAGAGCTATATAACCAATACATGTCAGAGGCATTTGGATGGTACCCAGTTCTTCCTCAGTCCAGGATCAGCACTCTATCCACTACCCTTGGAAAATTATTTGGGTATCTTCAAGACAAGGGAGTGTGGGGTGGCCTGCCAAGAGCAAGCTATAAGAATGTGACTCAGGGTCTACAACATGCCCATGTCACCCCCTTCCTGAGGGTGCTGGCTTGGGGACCAACCTTCCCTGCTGATTCTTCAGCAAGGAACGGAGTCAGCTATGGACTTTCTAACCCATCCCATGGAAAGGTTTGTGAATAGGACTTCAAATATGGAGACCAGGCCCCTCTTCTCTATACTAGAAATGTTCGTGAACAGAAATAATTGAGAACAAAGGAGGACAAGCCGCAATCACCTCTCAGGAAGTGCACAGGCCCAGATTGGGGCGCACAGAGAGGAGAGGGCATTGGGTTTCATTGACTTGGTCTCCCTGGAAGGCGGCGTGCCCCACAGGAAGGCCTTGCATTCCTGTCCTTTCGGTGAACCTGCCTGAAAGGAATACAGGAGTTATTGGGTAATCACGGGTTGTCAGCACCTTGGTTATGCAGCATGGTTCAATCCAATAATGTGAATGGCGCCTGTAATAGCGCTGATGAAAAGCACACCAGTTTCAAAAGGGCCTTGAATGATTTTTTGTTCATTTTCTGTTTACATGTAATGTGTTATTGATGTCATTACCTTATAATACAGCTGCTTGTTTCATAGAAAAACCAGGAATTATTCATTATTTTTTTAAGAGGGAAAAAAAGGAAAAAAGAAAGAAAGAAACCCTGTTACATGAAGAAAATTGCATTCGAATGCTGCAACTGAAACATATTGATTTCCTGGCACCAGACTTTTTAGATTAAAAATGCCAATACTAAATCCTTTCATGACCTATAGTTCATATGAAGTTCGTGTGTCATTTACTATTATTCTGGGGGGTAAGGAAAAAAAAGACTGAATCTATAATGAAAACAAGAGTTTAGAAGAATGTCTGTAGGTTCGTCAATTTGCATACTATTGTAATAAGGCTTGATTATGCACTAAGCGGGCTGACAGGCGGGTGGGTTCACTAATATTTCCAACTAAAAGCCATTTATCTATTTTAATTGTGTGCTTGTCTTGGCTTAATCACAGAATCATAGCATGTCAAAGCTGGAAGGGGCCATAGACATCATCTTAGACGGCCCCCTCATTTCACCCACGAGGAGCCTCAGACCAGAGAGCCAAAGCACTCCCCTTTCCCCACCCCTAGCTTTGTATCCCTGCTCATTGGGGGTGAAGGCAGAACCAGAACCCAGGTCTCCAAAATCCCAGAGCTCGGTGTATTTCGAGTATCTCCAGTCTGGACTGGGACCTTTTGACCACATGCCTTTTCATTAACGTAACTAATGAGAAACAGGGCCATTGACTGGTCATCATGTTGGATCTGGAAGCAGAAGACACTTGTGTCTGAATCCTGGCTGGGAAGTCAGTCATTTTGCTTCTCTGGACCTCAACTTCCTCATCTGTAAAATGGGGATAATATTAGCATCATCTGCCTCATGAGGCTGTCACTGGAGAACCTTGAAGTGATATAGTAATGTCATTGATTGCTGTTTTCTTGCTTTACATCCTTAGTTCTAAAAGAGGACCAATGAATGAGGAAGGTGATGAATGAGGACATCCATTAGACTTTTCATGGGAAAGAAAATTGTATTGCGTAAGTGTCTAAGGATAGACAGCCTTCAATGGGGACACAGCGTCAACAGAGTCAGCATACAGTGTTCAGACACAGGGGGTAGTAGCTGTTCATCCTTCCCTCTTGAAGAGGAGCCATGCTATCATGAGTAATGTCTTGACTTTCCAGTGAATCAGATTCAAGTGAGACAGAGATGTGCAAAGTCATCAGCCTCACTCTCTCTTCCTGAGTCATTGAAGTCCCATGGCAGGACAAAAGGCACAGCCACAGGAATGATTTCAATAGGAGAGTGGCCCCCTTTCCCTCTTCTCCCATCTTCCAAGAGCCCTTAAACCTACTCTATAATCCTCTGCTAGGTCCCACCTTCCCTCTAACCTCTCAGGGGCACATGAGAGAAATGCTTACTAGAGAGGAAACAAGTCTCCTTTCCTCCTCCTTCAGGTAAGAAACACTCACCTAGTGGGCCAGTGAGCTGGGACAAAATTCCAGCTGTCCCATCCTAGTTTTGGCTTTAAGTAGAAGGGCCCTCCCTATTTGTGGTTTTATTATAATCCAGGGTCATGAATACTAGCATTTGTTGGAACACCAATTCGTTAAGAATGTATAATGGACTCTCCCAAATGCCTTAGTACTCCTGAATTCATTCATGATTTCACCCCCTTGTCAACTGCCTCATGAGGCATCCTGAACCAACTAGCAAATTCCTTAGTTCTATCTTTGCTTCCATAAAGAAGACACTTAATTGTGAGTTCTCTTTGGAAGGGAAATCAGAATTTTTTTTTTTTTTTGCTAAAAACAAGCTTCCTTTTACAGTAGTGACTTGCATTGTCAAGCTACTGTTGCAGATATGTCTTGGGGTGACTTCTCTGTGTCTTGTTAAGTCAAGAGTGCTGAGACCCCTTGCACTTTTCTTAGATGGGCCAGAAAAGGCTTATAACTTGCCTGCTTTGGTATCCCTATCATTGAAAAGTGGATAGGCAGGCCCCAGAAAAGGTAGATGGAAGATTTTATGTGCCCACATGGCAAGGGTGATTCTGTTTCCTCAAAACCTCCATTGAAGCATGGAGCCCCAAGGAGGTAGAAATGAGAAGTCCCTTTCCTTCCTCCTTCTCTGCTGGTAGTTGGGTTCTCTCTTTTTTAAAATACTATTTTTTCCAATTATCTGTAATGATAATTTTTAACAATCATTTTTACACAATTTTGAGTTTCCAGTTTTTCTCCTTCCCTCCATCCCCTCCTTCTTCCTAAAACAGTAAGCAATTTGATATAGGTTATAAATATGCATGGATTCCTTCTTAACATTATCTTACATTTGCCCTGTTCTGCCCCTAAACCTACTCTGGCTTTTGTCTCAGCTCGACAACCAGGGCAGAGGATCTTGTCCTAGGAAAATGGAGAAAGGCAAACCAAGATCTCTGTCCTCTTCTCCTTCCTAGCACCCAATCACAAGCACAAGTGTACTTTCCTCTTCTTTCAGATTATCTAATCAGTATATATCTTATGTGCATTGAGATATTGCACTGTTGTCTTCCCTGGAGACCTGGGTCTGCTCTGGGAGCAGGAGCAGGCTTTTGTCTTTCTTTGTATCCCCAGACTTAGCACAGTGCCTGGTCTATGATAAGATCTCAGTAAAGGTGCCTTGGCTCACTGACTTCTCCACTGAGTTCTCCCATTTTCCTGACATCTTAATATGGATCATCTTATGCTCACTTTGGTCTAGAGACATCTGAAATCCAGAGAATTGCTTCTAGAGCCCTTGATGAAATCTCTTCATCGCATCTACCACGTTCCATCTTGTTTAAGCTTCTTGCATGTGGTGTAGTCCTCCTAGTAAACTACCCTCAAGGTCATGGGTTGGGCTATTTTTCTTTGTAGGGAATGTCATAGAAGAAACTCCCATATCAAATCGAGCCAATGAGCGTTTATGTAATGCAGAGCTCAAGCCTTTTTGAATATGGATCTCCCCACTGGTGGAGAATGATTATTAGATGTCAATTCCTGTGTGAAGAGTGGAGTTAGCCAGAGGTGGAGAGACATTTTTTTAAGCACCTAGGCATATATGCTAGGAATAGAGTGAAAGGTGAAAACAGACTCTGCCCACAAGGGCATTCTAATGGCGGAGATAACATGCAAAGAACTATGTACAAAGAAGAGGTAGACAGGTTAAATTGGAGATGATCTCAGAGGGAGGACACTGAGCACCAAGGACTTTCTTAAAGAATGTGAGGTTTGAGCTGGGATTGAAGGAAACCATAGAAGTTTCAGGGATATGAGGTTGCATGTTTCTAAGGTTCTGTGCAAACTGAGACAAAACGGGACCTGCTTTTACTTCCTCTTCTGACTCTTTCTCATCTCGTTAGGTCTCCTCTTCTCAGACCCTCTCCTCTCTGAAACACTGTCAGACTCCCATTCTTGACAGAGCATCTTGTGTATCTGAGCCCATGACAATCTGCAAAAATGTTCCTCTATTGAGACTTGTTTATTTAACAATGTTTCTTGTAGAAAACACTTAGATTTGGCCTCCGTTCTCAGTCATGTTGTTTGAAGCCCTGGTCAAAAAAACAGGCCTTCATTCATTCTGCAAAGAAGTCAGAGATCTCCAAGCCAGTGTAAACAGGTCATTGGAGGGCGTCTGCACTTGCTGGAGGATTAGGGCCAAAGTTCAGAGTCAGTTTGGATGAAAAAAGAGTAAGATTTTCAGAGGAAGAAGCAGAGTGAAGAATGAGACTTGGAAAATGGTGTTTGCTTCTAGTTGTTCAGGATTCCTTTTTTTCCCCTTGTAAGTGATGGGTTTATTTTCCCTTCCAATGAGACTTACTTTCCTCAGGGCTTGTATGGTAGATGGGCAGTTTAGGCTCCTGACACGGTCACTCCGAGAACATAAGGGAGAGCAGCGGTAGAGATAGATCTCCACATTCCCCTTGGCGGGTCTCGGAGTTGACCTCCTCATGTAATTCAGTTTTCACATTTGGTCAGTCCTAGGCCACTAAATAAAAATCTCAAGGAAGGTTGTGAGTGGGAATGAAGGGGGCGAGGAGAGGTAGTCTTATTATAGTAGTTGGTCAAGAAAAGGCGAGAGTATATTTGAAAAAATAACTACAATTTTCTGACTTGAAATCACTGTTATGGATCAGCTTTGTCTTGTGCTAAGGGAGGTGTTTAATGAACTTAGTGAATTACTGGCAAATTTAGTTTGAAGAGCCAAGGAAAACCAGTGCAGAACCATTTTATATCTTATCTGAGTTTAAGATGAATAGATATATATTCCCTTTCATAAACCTTTGCATCTGTGAGGCATTATAGAAAAGTTCATTTGGACTTGGTTTACATAGGTCACCATCATTAAAGAGACGTATAAATAACGGTAACATTTAATAGGAAGAATGTGCCATGTGTGGGGAACCACTAGCTCTGCATTTCTGCCAAGAGGAAGGGAAATTGTAGGTAGTGAGGCCACTAAATTCTTTCTCTCTATCTATCTATACAGATACATATATGTATATACACATACATGTGTATATACATATAGGTTTATATATGTATATGCATGTGTACATATGTATGTATGTATGTATATATTTTATATCTGGACTTTCCACCCAGAAATCAAACAAGATTGGAGCTGTGAATAGAGTATAAAATTATATTCAGCGTGAAAAACTGAGGGTGAGACAATATAAAACACATACATATTTGAGGAGAAAAGTAACATCAGAATGGTGGAAAAGGAGACAGCAGTGGTTATAAACAGCAAATTGGATCTATTTGCCATGGAGTTGGATGACGAGCAAAGAAAAAAAAAGGAAGGGAAGAAGACTGCGTGCTTGAAGTCTTCCTAAAAAAGGCAGGGAGCCAAGAATTCACCTCTCCGGAGCCTGGATGATGTCTTCATATTTCAGCACCTCAACCTCCATGCCTTCACAAATTGGAAAGACTTTGGTAAGGAGGACCTACAATTATTAAGGACCAGAAGCGTTTGGCTTGAGGATGCTGCTGAAGCCTCCTGGAAACACGGAGATGTTACTGATGAGGGGATGAGATGTTAATGGGTCATCATTCTAAATGGCTTGAAAACAAAGGAATGGTGTCCATGCGTAGAAAGGAAGATGGTGGGGAAGGAGGAGGTTGAAATTAATCACTGTAAATGTCATCTCTGGTTTCTATAATGTTTTTCAGATGAGGATACTTTTTAGGCTTGTCTATGGTTTTCCAAGGGAACTGGGGGAAACCCCATCACTTGAGTCATTTAAAAACCCAGATTGAAGCCGGTTCTAGACAAGGCATTCATAGAATAATCCTGCACAGTCAGGGGGCTTTCCTCAGCGAACTAATCAGTCTCATTTCCGTGACTGATATCGAGGTTACCCAGAGAGGTGCCAATTAGCACCTGCTAAGTGTCAGGGGATCATCTGTAATGTGGATGTCCACTTACCTACAGGTAATTACAAAGAGAATTTCTCTAAGCCTGGTTCATTAGAGGCAAGGAAGGCTAAGTTGGTGAAAAGTCTGAATCTTTTCAAAGAGACACAACTCCATTGTTAGCTTTCATTTTTATATAGTTGATAACACAAACCCAGCAAAGTAGTCCCTAGTAGGAGCCTTTTGGGGAACTACTTCACTAGGTGAACAACAGCTCACATTTCTATACTACAGGAATTCTTAGCCTTTTTGGTGTCATGGCCCCCTTTGGTGGTCTGGGGCACCTACGGACCCCTTGTCAGAATCAGGTTTTATACTCATAAAGATGCATAGGATTACAAAGGAAATGGATTCTATTGAAATACAGTCATCAAAATACTAAAAACAAATAAACAGAAAACTCTAAGTTCATGGACCCTGGTTAAGGACCCCTACTATATAATGTTTTAGAGTTCAGTACATTGCTTTCCTTTCAGCAGGTGACTCAGAAAGGGAGAATACTGCAAATAACACCATTCTCGCCTTATAGAAAAGGATACTCCAGCTCAGAGAGCTTAAGAGACTTTCCTGGTAGGGTCACACAACCAGGAGGTCCCAGTATTCTGACATCAAGTCCAGAGCCCTTTAGACTAGTTAGTTCCTGCCTTATTTATAAGATAGGTTTAGACCTAGAAAGGGACATTAGAAGCCCTCTGGTCCAGTCCTCTCTTATTTTACAGATAAGCTGAGACCAAGAGATGGTAAGTCGCTGGCACAAGATCACACAGGTGGGATTGGATTTACCTCGATGCCAACTGCCTCTCAATCTTTATCACAAGAATGATAAGCAGTTACCAAAAGTAAAGGGTACTTCTAACATGCTCAAGAACCACTTTTCTCTTATTTAAAGCAATCTTCTGACAATCTTGTCTAGGTTGTAAATTTGCTCAGCAAACTCTTCATGAGACAAATAAACTTTAACCCAGGCTCTGGCCAAATTATCACAAATTGGGAATTAATAAGAGTTTGAATTGGGCAGCTAGGTGGAGTCATAATGCATAGAGCCCTGGGCCTGATCTCACACTGACTCATCTTCCTGAGTTCAAATCTAATCTCAGACACTTACTAGCTGTGTGACCCTGGGCAAGTCACTTAACCTGTCTGTGCCTCAGTTTCCTCATCCGTAAAATGATCTGGAGAAGGAAATGGAAAACCATTCAAGTTCCTTTGCTAAGAAAGCCCTAAATGGAGTCACAAAGAATAGGACCCAGGTAAAAACAACCGAACAACAACCGTAATGTTTCCTGTACAATAGGAAAAAGCAGCTCCTTTCACATAAATCTTATGTAAGGAATAGTAAGCTCCGGCTACAAAAATAAGGATGATGATGGTGACAGCACTTACATGGTACTTTAAGTTTCACAGCGCACTCTACAAATATCTCATTTAATCCTCATAATAACCCTGGGAAGAAGGTGCTATTGTTTTCTTCATTTTACAGATGAGGAAACTGAGGCACAGTGAGATTTGAAGTGACTTACCCATAGTCATGAAGCTAGTAGTAGTCTGAAGTTTGACTTGAACTCAGGTCTTCGACAAAATGGTGGAGGAAGGATTCGAACTCCCAATCTTTGGATTTTTTGCTAAAAGAAAACTGGAATCTCAGTTTTTCTGGAAAAATTAAAAAGTTTTGTCTGAAGCACCCAAGGTATCAGTTTATGTAATCAGAATCCCAGGATCTCAGAAGCCAGGTGGTCCACCCATTACCTAAACAAGAACTGTCTCTACAACGTACTCAATGAGTGGTCATTGAAGCCTTTACTTGGAGAGTCCAGTGAGGCTCCCCTTGGATGGCATCCTGACTGTCCGTCTATCTGTCTGTCTGTCTTTCCCCCAGTTCTCTGTGCCTTCTTCTTTTTGATTAAATATTCATTCCCAAATGGAATTACCTGATGAATAGAAGCCCCATCAGTGGTTTCCCTCTTTTCTCCATTTGCTGTTGAGTTCAGTCGCTATCAGCACTAAATTTTGCTCAGGGTTCACAGCCGTCAGAACAGCTAGTGCAGTTTTAGGTTAAGCATATTTTATCCGTAATTGCTATATTTGGTTCTTCAGTTATTATTGCAGGTCCTTGGGGTACATTTAAATCTACCTTATTGTAATAGATTATGGAATATAGTGGCTAATGTGTCTAATGTAAAATAAATGACTGTAATGATTTATGATGCGGCCCTTCAATTTTATTGGACATAAGGATCATTGTGCGAAAATGGATGGTGTATTGCTGGTTTAGCATAAAATACTGAATAAAGTATTCAAGAAAATGAATGGATCGGCCAGTTCATAATATTCTGCTCCCTCAGCTGAGAGGTCTTTAATAAGCAAGTGTGTCATTACACTTGAAAATGTATGTGGAGGCCATCCATTATCTAGAACAGTGACAGGGACCGGCCAAAGCTCTTAGCAAAGAAGAGCTTTCTTGGGAAGGAAAGGGTCAGACAGACTCCAACCTAGGTAAGTGTTTTATTGGGTTTGGGGGGCTTTTGCCCCATGAAATTCCCACTGTTGAGCCAGGGTCTCAAGTCATCGCTTGAAAATAATGGAAAGGGATGGAGCAAAGGTCAGGCATGGTTTAGGATCATTGGGAGTTTAGAACCTCCCTATTTATTCTCCTTTCCCTTAGGCTGCACATTCCTTTGCATCAGCTGATCAGTCTTTCATTTTTAACACACCTGGTGCCTGTTATAAATGATGTAGCTCAGACCAAATCTTTCCCCAGAAAATCAAACCTGTCTTCCTATGTCGCTGAGCCTGGGGAAGAGTCAGAGTCTTGTTAGAGAGCTCTTGGTTCCTCATTAATATTCATTTCCTAAGAACTGGGTTAACAAAGGTGATTTCCTCCTCAGGGAAACAAATACATTGAACACTTCAGGTTATGGGGCCAAAGAAAAACCTTGCAATGACCAATGAGGGGCTTGAATCACTGGTTAGGTCCAATTTGCTTATGCTGCCCAGTGCCAAAATAATGCAGGGACGGTGGCTGTGTGGAATCTTCCTTTCCTGTCCATGCTCACTGTGCTGTCACCACCACCACCCCTCCTGGGAAGTGGTTTCATGGAACAGACAATTTCCAATTAATGACGGAAACCTCTTAGAAGATTCAGAATAGTCTTCTCATTCCAACCTTTACTACCTTTGCCCAAGTTTTATCCAGGTAAAACTCAGAAGGATACATTCCTGGCTATACTGTGAGTCAACTCCATTATTCTCATCTTTAGGAAACGTAGTTTCTCATCAGTCATTCTGACCTTTAGCCTTTAGTTTTTCACCCCTGACCCTGAATGAATAGATATACCAGATAAATATCACAAGCTTATATAATTCCCTATTTTCTGTTCATTTCCCCCACAGTCAAGCCAGCTGCCTCATCACCCACAGCAAATAAACTGTATCTCCACTCTTTTTGGTGACTTTATCTCCCAGCCCACCATCTCAAGAAAGCCCAGCTATCCCTTCATTAACCTCATTTTCTAAACGTATCATCCATTGACCAGACAACTGTATTTCACAATATACTTTCCCATGACTACCTCCACCCCATTCACCCACCCCATCCAGTTCTGGAGCCATCATCAGATCAAATCTGTCATTGTTCTTGGATAGGTTATGTCAATTTATTCCTCTATGACCCCACTCACTTTATTGGCGTATGTATTGTGTTCCCTTATGTGAGTAAGCTCTTTAAAGACAAGAACTTCCTGCTTTTGTATGTGTAATCCCAGCTTCAGAACTTGGTATGTACATAATACACAATAATTCATTCATAGGTATAGAGCTGAAAGGGTCATTGAGGGTCTTCAGATCTAACCCCCTATTTTTGGGAATTTTTTATTCATTTAAAACTTAAATACAAAGTGAGAAAAAAAGTTCATTTTCATATCAACAGCAAAACATGAGAGGATCCAATATAAAACAATAAATTTCAAGAAAATCTATATAATAAATACTACACATTATTTTCAAAATTACTCAGCTTTTCTTTGCTTTTTTCTAAGTTCTCTTCTTTGCTGTGAACTTTTTATTTTTTCCTCTCTCCCCACCTCCCCAAGAAGGCTACAATTAAATGTAGATATGTGTGTTAGTATGTGCGTATGTATATGTATATATACATGCATATATGTGTCTATGTAGATATCTGTAAATACACATACATACACTCATACACACATAAGACCATACTGTGCATATTTCCACTTGTGACCTCTTTCTTTGAAGATAGATAACATCTTCTTTCATAAATCCAAGTGTTTCCATGTTTCTGTAAATCCCCCAGCTCACCATTTCCTACCCCCACAGCCATATTCCAACAAAATCACATCCTTTCTGAGAGGTTGTCTATGAAACTATCCCCTCAATTTTCTGCATTCCTTCCATTCTTGGCTGCAGCGGTTTTATTTGTAATTGAAATTATCCATTGTCCACTTCAACAATGCTCTTACCTTATGATATTATAAACTATATTTTATATATAAACATATAATTACGTATAATATAAAACATAATAATATATAATTATATATTATAAAATTATGAACTATAATATAGTTTAAGGTCTGATATTGCTGAGTCTCTTCTCTTTATATCTTTTCCTCCCTAGTTTCTTTGAAATCCCTGACCCTTTTGTTCTTCCAAATGAGCTTTGTTATTATTTCTTTTCTAACTCAGTAAGATCATTTTTTTAGTAATTTACTTGGGATGACATTGACTATAGATTAGTTAGATAAAACTGTCATAAACCTTTCATTTTATAAATAAAAACAACTAATCCCAGAGGAGAAACAATGATTTGTCCAAATTAGAAAAAGAACTGAGATCCCTACCCATCTCCTCTGACTCCAAAGCCTTTTCTCCTTCCTCTGTAACACCTACCTACTCTGAAATGCATCTCCCAAGCCTCTTAAGCAGATGACCAGAACAAAGCACCATTTCCTTTTACACTTGTGTTATCTGCACAAAATAATGATGGGTGGGCCAGTCTGGCTCCCTTCCTAGAGAACTAGATTGTACTCACTTCCCAGGACAGACAGCTCTGCTGGGCACGGGTGGCCCAGGAAGCCAGCCTGATGTTTAAGAGAACAATATGTACATGAAATTGAGAAGTTTCACATTCCTGAAGACAAAAAATAATGTTTAGACAGTAGACCCTGAGATGACTGATTTCCCAGTGTTTATTTGTTCAGGATAGACCCCGAGGCCACCTCTTAGTTTATTTGGAGGTGACACAGCATGGAACCTTCCTATGTAACTGGAGAGGACTTGTTAACCTAGCTCTTAATTTGGCCAAGCAATGGCCCTGGTGTCTTGGCATAACTGGAGCAGGGCAGGGATATGGCGTAGCATTTGTAAGATTAGGAGCACCTGCTTTTTGGACTGTTTGTTGGTTGGGATCACTTGATACAGCTGCATAATAAATTTGCTTTCAGAGCATGGGAGCATTAAGGAGGGATTCTTACATTTAATTAAGAAGCCCTCAGTTAGATCCATGAGGTGGTCTCTAAATAGCAGTAAGAATTGTTTTAGCTACATCCTTGACAAAACAGGAAATACACATTCCCATTAAAGGGCCTTTATCCCCTCCTCTTGTGTGCTAGTTTTCTCCCCAAATTACCTTGTATTTATTTCTCATATATTTTGACATATGTATCTGTGTATGTGTAAACTTCTTGAAGGCAGCTACCATTTTGTCCTTGCTTCATATTCTCAGGGCCTGGCACCTAGTAGGTGCTTAATAAATGATTACCGATTGATTGACTGATTCATGCTGAACTGATCATTCCATGTCTTATGAACCTCAATGGGATTACCTCCAGTTTATCCATCTGGTATGCATATTGTTTTTACATATGTTTTGTCTCTCGCAGTAGACTGTGAACTGCTTGAAATGATCATCTATCTTTTGCCTTTCTTTATATCTTCAGCACTTAGATTAGTGCCTAGAATGTAGTAGGTGCTTTAAAAATGTATGTTCATTGACTGACTGACTGAAGGTAGCACAGTGGATAGTGTACTGGGCCTGGAGTCAGGAAGACCTGAGTTCAAATGTGACCCAGGGCTGGTCACTTAGCTGCTTGCTATCTGCCTCAGTTTCCTCATCTGTAAAGTGGGGATAGTAAGAGCACCTGTGCATGTGGTTGTGAAGATTAAATGAGATGATAATTAGAAAGTCCTTAGCATAGCTCCTGGCACGTAGTAAATGCCGTATAAACGATATTGTTAATGGTTGCTGTTATTTTTATTATTGACGTACTCTGTCCAAGTTTGGAAAGGATTGCTTCTTAGAGGAGCTCTAATATGACTCCCTAGAAGGGAGGATGGTATGGTGGGAAGAGTGTGGATTTCAAATCACAGGACCTGAGTTCAAATTTTGGCTCTGCAAATGCACATGGGCATGACCATGGGTGATCGATCATTTATTAAGTGCCTACTATGTGCCAGAGATTTTGCTACGGGATTTTGTCCACAAAGACAAAAATGAAACAGTCCCTTCTCTCAAGGAACATGCACATCTCTAGGGCTATACAAAATAATAACATAAACACGAGGTTATTTATGAGGGGAGGAACTAGTACCTATGAGGATCAGGACATGGGTCAAGTCAGCAGTGGCATCTGAATTAAGCTTTGAAGGAAATGAGGGGTGCTGAGGCAGGGGGGAGAGAAAGTGCTTTTCAGGCAATGGAGGACACACAGCTGGACCACGTGGAGAAATGGCTTCACCCCTGTGGGCCCAAATTTCCTTATCCACAGCCTCTCCCCACCCACACCGGCACCTGATCATTACCCAGATCAGGTCACACAAGAAGTAAGTGACAGAGACAGGTTTGAAATCTGCGTTATCTGGTTGCCAATCCAATGTTTTGTTGGTTTGTTTGTTTTTAACTGAGCCATTGTGTCTGCCCTTCCCAAGAAGTACTTTACAGGAATCCACCCGATTCCCTATAAGAGTAGGTATTCATGGCATTTGGAAGGGCAAAGAGAAACTCATGAAGACTCTGGAACTCGTCTATATTTGTTGCCTCCATTCCTTTGATTAATTTGATCATTTGATTAATTGGAGTTACGTGTGTAAACAATACACCTCTGGGTGTTTGTAAACATGATCTACAGTGATATCATCCTACAGCAGCTAAGGGAGAGCTTCATTAATAAGCAGGTGTTACTATTTTATTCCTTTCTTTCAACTCGTCAGCCTTGCATTTTTAACTCTTCTCCTCCTCTGCCTGAATCATTTAACTCCAACTGAACCTTCCCCCTGAAAAGCAGAACCTGTCTTCCTGTATCTCTAAGGCTGAAGAAGATAGAGAGGAGAGCACAGATGCCCCTGGTTAGTGGTGTCCTTCTGAGGCAGGGATGTCAGGTGGCTTTTTGGTGGGTGTCATGAACCCCATGAGCAGTCCCGCGAGGTCTAAGGAGCCCTTTTCAGAAAAATCATTTTAAATATTCAAATACAATACGTAGGATTATAGAGAAAGCTAATTAGTATATTGAAACGCAATTCTCAAAAACATTTCAAACAGCGAGTTCAAAGCCCTCCAGACCCCCTAAGTCCTCAGGAGTATTAATGTAGGATTTAGTGCACGGTAGTGTAGAGAGATACCTGACCTGAGAGCTTGAGAGACTTGAGAGACTGTGACACCCACCCAACTGTGGGATGATTAGAGAGTCATTCAATGTCTCTGAGCCTTGATTTCCTCATCTATAAAATGGGAGTAATGGAAGGTAGGAACCTTACACAGTTGTTGTGAGAATCAAGTAAGATGATGGACCTCAAGTACTTTGCAGACCATAAAGATATATATACGCGTGATACTTGTGAGTATATGTCTGTATGTGTGTATATGTATATATATGTATATATGTGCATATGTGTATGTATCTGAGTATGTATGTGTATGTCTGTGTGTATATACATATATATTATATATAAAGAAACAAGAGAGACAGTTAGGTGGTTCAATGGATACAGCTCTGGACCTAGAGCCAGGAAGACTCACCTTCCTGAGTTCAAAACTGGACTCAGACACTTAGTAGCTGTGTGACCCTGGGCAAGTCACTCTACCCTGTTTGCCTCAGCTTCCTCATCTGTAAAATGAACTGGAGAAGGAAATGGTAAGCTACTCTAGTATCTTTACCAAGAAAACCCCAAATGGTGTCATGGCAAGTTAGACTTGAACAGCAACACCATGGATGTGTAGATACACATATAGATATGTGTGCGTGTGTATGTGTGTGTGTTTAGTATCTTTATTTATTGTATGCATATCTGTATATTTATTCAAATCATGTCATCCTTTCTCTGATGGCATGATCTTCTTCGGCAATGAAGGATGCACACGTGTGTATATATGTATAATCAATAGAGAGGGACAAAGATGAAAAGATGAGAAGGAGGAAGAGGAGATTTCCCCATATAAGTCTATACAAAAAAATATAGAATTGCACAGTTGGGGGGAGGGGCCTAATCCAGAAAGGGGCACATGAGCTGAGCTTGAAATGAGGAGGGGTTGAAAGAGGAAATGGAGTGTTGTGGAAGCAGCACAAATACCAATCCGAAGGGACCATGGAGGGAGTATGAAGAAAGAGGAAACAGGAGAACTCTTTCTTTCTTTCTCTCTCTCTCTCTCTCTCTCTGTCTCTCTCTCTCTGTCTGTCTCTCTCTCTCTCTCTCTCTTTCTCATTCTCTCCCTCATTCTTACTCTCACTCTCTCGCTGTATATATGTATGTATATATACACGTATACATATATGTACATACATATACATACATACATACACATGCATATCTAATTACCACAGTAATGTACATGAAAATCTAACACACGCTTTTAGGTGCTTGTTGGCAGCTCTCTGTGATGCCATCAAGCCAAATCTGCAGGGACCAGCTACACCTCTGCAGCAGTGGGATTTGTGATAAGAAAGGGCAGCCAAACTTAGATTAGATACAATGATCAAAGTTTGTTCCAGAGGATCAAGAGTAAAATATTGTTTCTTGCTTGGGAGAGAGGAAAGGGAGGAGAGGAACAACTAGCATTAGATGTCCAATATGGGAACAGATGAGATTGTTACGTTGATTGGTCTTGATTAATTTTGTTGTTGGTCTGAGAGAGAATGCTGTTGAAATACATTGGAATATTCTGATGACGCCAAAAATAAAATGGGATAGATTAAAAAAACTACAAAGAAATTGTATGCTGCCTTCTGAGAGAAGATTCAAATGAGATAATATATACACAGAACTTTGTAAACCTTACAGTGCGATGCAAAGTGCCAACTGCTACCGTTGTTTTATGTAAGATAGTTTGTTCATTTAGTGCTTACCGTATATTGCCTTGTACTATTTGTCCTTTGCTGTGTATGTCCTGCTTTCCAATTAGGTTCTAAATCTTTGACAACTGGGGGATGAGGAGAGCAAGAGGGAAAAGCCAAGAGATACTTTCCTTGCACACAGTACTCCTTCTCCCATCTCTGTGTTCTCATACTGGCTGGTCCCTCTTGGTTTCTTTAGCTTTTCCCAAGACAACTCAAATGTGTGTATATTTGTATATATACGTGTGTAGGCATGTTGTATGCATATTATATATACATACACACATGATATATCTTTTATGTATAGATTTGTTTTGCATGTTGTCTCTTACATTAGGAAAGTGAAGACAGTGGGTGTGTGTGGGGGGGTGTGTGTATGTGTGTGTGTGTGTTTGTGTGTGTGTGTGTGTGTGTTTCTTTGAATCCCCGACACACTGTACATGTACCATGCCTGGCACATAGTGAATGCTTAATAATGGCCTTGTGGCTTTGCATCTTCAGTTTCTAACACTATGTGGGACATGTACCAGGCACTTGAATATCTGTTGTTGATGATCGTTATGGAAGAAGACCAGGAAGATGAGGCCTTGTGTCCAAATTTAAGATAATTTAATACCTGTTGCTTAGTCATTTTTCAGTTGTGGCTGACTCTTTGTGACCCCATTTTGGGTGGTTTTCTTGGCAAAGATACTGGAGTGGTTTCCCAATTCCTTCTCCAGCTCACTTTACAGATGGAGAAATTGAGGCAAGCAGGGTGAACTTGCCCAGAGTCACACAACTAGTAAGTGTCTGAGGCTGGATTTGAACTCATAAAGAACCTTCCTGACTCCAGGCCCAGAGCTCTGTACACTATGGCACCACCTACCGGCTCTTAATAAGACACATAATGGGATGGACGCCTCTCTAATTGAGCCTAACTCCACTGAGCTGTTCCTAAGTTATAGCCCAATTACCTAAAGGTTAATGGTGGGCAAATGGCGATGGGAGGATTGGGGTTTGTCTAAGAAATGGTCTGTGCAGCCCATTATGTTCAGGAAGACATCAGACTTATGATCAACATCGTAGAGCTACTCACCTGTGATACCTTTGAATCTCGTGGACCTGAAAGGAGCCTCTGAAGTGGAGCTCAATGCAGATGAGAGTGGGAGAGCATTTAGAAGTAGCAGCAGCACTCAAGCAAAGAGCTGGGGCTTCCATCCGGGTGCTTAGCAAGGCAGAAGAAGGGACAAGTCTGTTGTGAGGCAGACTATAACTAGTGGGGCTTTTCCTCAGGGCACAGCATCTGAAGGGACTGCTGTCTCTGTGTCTAGACTTAGTCCTCTGCTCCTCCAAGAGGTGCACCCATCCCTGAATGTGTCATTCCCAGCTGCCCTTCACCCATGGGGCCTGCTTTTTTCTTCTAAGCCCAAGAGATGGGGGTAAGACTAACCCTTCTCCCAGAATGAATGACCATGTTCAAGGTCAGACTGTCTTCGGCTTCACTGGAGGATCTCATCCACTAATGATTCTTGCATCAGGTGAAAATATTACTACTTAACTGCTTGCTCCACTCTTAACCCCTGGCTTTGGAGACCGTCTACTGCTCTTGCTCTCCAAAGGGGAAAAAAAAAGTTACGTATTTGTGTGGAGAGAGCTTTATGATTAAGAGGTATTTCTTATTTTAAAATAATTAAAAATATTACTTTGAACAGAAACATTTATAAGATAATTATAATAATTTTAATATTTAATGTTATGTAGCATTATATGTAATATTTATATAGCACTTTAAGGTAAGAAAAGTTCTTGATGGGCATTTTCACGTGTGGTCCTCATGGCAACCCTGTGAAGTAGGTGCTATTATTCTCCTCATTTTACAACTGAGGTAACTGAGACAAGCAGAGGTTAAGTATTTTGCCCAGGGTCTCACAGTTAGGAGGGTACTCAAAAATAGTTTCATTCATTGGGAGAAATCCAAATTCCGAATGAAGTAAGTTCTGTACCCAAATGAGGAAGGCCTGGGTTCAAATCCTGTGATACTTAAGTTGTGTGACCCTGGGTAAGTCCCTCAATCGCTGTGTTGCCTTATAGCAATTCCTCAGATTGCTTCACAAAGTCTTTGACAGTTTACAGCTAAGTGGTGCAAGGAGTCCACCAAACCAGGACTTTCAGTAAGTAGTGAAGCCCTAGACCTTTAAGTATTCACCTTAATCTTACCCTTCAGGAAGAGTGAAAGTGATGAAGTCTGGGATGTGTTCTATGATATCTGTGGGTTCTTTATTAATGTTTGTTTCTTGGAAGGGCCATATTGTCACGACTATAAAATGGCCAGATGCCTGACCCTAACCAGTGTCACAAGAGCATGATCTCTGTCCTGCTTGGGTTTTAAAATTAAGTGTTTAATTAGTCTGATCACCTAGGCTGACATTCTTGTTTTTGTATCCCCAGTAACCTAGCCTAGAGCCTTGTATTGTGCTAAGCACCTACTCTAGGCTAAACCTTGTGCTGTGCACCACAGATATAAAGAAAGGTGACAAATACAGTTCCTTACCTCAAAGATCTTACATTCTAATGCAGGAGTCAGCCTGCAAACACTTATGTATGCACAAGATACAAATAGAGAAAATTGGAGGTCATCCCAGGGGGAAAGCATTCATGGTAGGAGGGACAGGGAAAGACCTGTAGCAGAGGGTGGAATGTGAGCTGAGTCTAGAAGAAAGCCAGGAGGCAGAGATGAAGAGGGGGGAGTATTCTAGGCCTGGGGAACCAGTGAAGAGACACCAAGTTGGATGCTTAATAAATGGTTGTTGCTTTGGATTGGATTGGGTGGAATAGTTAAGTAGTCATCTAGAGAAGGCTGCCTCTACTCTTAATCAATAAAAGATGAACCAATGAATAAATGAAATGAAAAAGATTTATCAAGCATGCAAAACATTGGGCCACTCACCAGATATACAAATAAAAAAGGGAAGAAAGTCCCTATTTTCAAAGAGCTCTCTTTCTAAACACATGTAGAAGGTTTGAGCCCCAGTCAGATGGAAACTCTCAGTGCTCCTTAGGGTGAATCTGTGAAATCATGTGGAATTTGGTAGTGAGAAGACGTTTTTCTCTGGTCCTCAGCAGTAGATGTTGAGAAGGCAGGATCCGCAATATGTATAGGAAGAGTTGCCAGCCTTCATCACCACATGGGGTGCCCCCCAAGAAGGTGGTAGTAGGGGCTGGGGTGGAGGCAGGGCCTATTGTTAGAGGGGGAGGTAGGCTCTGTTAGGTGTGGGGTCCTTGACTGTCTCCCCTGAGGTATTAGAACTTCATTTATCTTTCACATTTGAATTGTAAGACTCTATCAAAAGGGGGGGAGGGGAATTGAATGGCCTGGGAAAAAAAGAGTGAGACTCTTTCTTTGACACCTTCAGGGAAAAGCAGCTGGTGAGTCTGTGGCCTATGTTATTTTCCATAAATTATTGATGACTTGAGCTGTAATCATTTACACCACTGAGCTTGGAGAGCATGGGACTGAAAGGAAGCGGAGAGAACGTGCTTCATTCTCTACCTGTCTTTCAACTCTAGTAGGAATGAAAGAAAAATTCTGAGCTCTCTCACTCAAGAGGGGCTCAGGGAGTCAGGCAGCCAGCCTAGGGAGGACTTTATTAGTGCTTGGCACAAAGATTCTGCTCATGCCTATGCATCACTTCTTCATCTTAGAAACTATAATATCTTTAAGATTCTTCATTTTAATGTCCAACATTTCATATCCCTTATTTAATAATTTATCCAATGGCAAATTAACATGGAGTCAGATACATAATTTAAATACTTTTATTTATGTTCCAATGTACTGCAGCATTCTGAGAAGGAAGGCACCTTGGGTCTAATTCTTCCTGCCTACTCCAACGATGGAAACCTTCTGCCTACTTCATAATGTGGAAGATTATGCACAAAAAAGGAACTGGTTTATTCAAACACACAAACACACATGCACTTCTCCAAATTCTCTATATTTGTATTGGATCTAGCGCTGGAACATATCAGTCAACTGTATTGGCTTTCCAGTCTCTGTGTATTATGTGAATATCAGAGTCCCAGTGAAGATACACGATCTGGGGCCAATTAAGATATATTGAGAAGCTTGGCGAGCCGTCCATTTTCCAAGAAAGAAGTTTGCACTCGGCAGTTTTCCCCCTAATGCCGCTTATTTCTCACATAACTCTGGCCTTGGTTTCTAGGCTGTGATCTATGTAATTTCTCAGAAAGAAATGAATAAGAAAGCCATTGAGGAGAGGACCGACAGAATGAGGCACATGGGAGACACAAAATTGGTTTAAGTTGAGACCAGTGTGTGGGCAAACGAAAGATGAGACATCCATCCAGCTGTATGAAAGTCACAGGACAATGTGTGGTGTAAATCTCACAGCCTTTAAAGAACAGGACCCAGTTAACATTTTCCTCCAGCAGTCATAGAGTGGAATTTAGCTTTTTAAACAAAATTAGTCCTGGGCCATGGAAACATGATTATGGGTCAGTTCTGTGGGGTTACATTAGAAAGTGGGGTGATGATAAGGGTGGTCTCGGTGATGGGTGGGTGCAGATCCTAACCTCATCATGCCTTCACATACTACATGATTCTTGTTGATTTCCAGCCATAAATACTCCAGATAGGACTTGCTTAACATGCTGGAGGTTTTGGATCTTTTAACATCTCATGGTTACCAGGACACCACCTGGGCTTTCCATCTGCAATCCCTCACTCTTGCTGTATGACAAAGCCAACCCCCTTTCCTGAGGACTCACATCATGAATGATGCCTTTTATATAATTTCTTGCATATGTCACTGTTCTCCTGGTCTCCTCACTCTTGTCACTTCAGATAATTATCTCTATACTTACCTCTTAGCCCGTTATGTTACCAGTACAACATAAGCTTCTTGAAGACAGCTATGGTTTTTCATTTACTTTTGAATCCTCAGTGCCTAGGATAGAGCCTTGTACATAGTAGGTGCTTAATAAATGTTTGCTCTATTATACTATATTTTGATGTTGATAAGAAATTGCAACCTATGTAATCCCATTATATTTATTTCCATTGCCCTTTGGAGTCCCTGCATTCTTGATTCTTCAGAGATCCATCTTCCATAATTCACATCTACACCACAGGAGATGCGTGTTGTTGATATCCGATGAACTGGGTCTGAAACTTATATTTGAGAATGTGTCTCTGGCATCAAGAGACAGCTTGAAGTCATTGAAAAGGCAGCCTGTCTTTGTCATTTCCTCACTTTAATAAGTTTGAATTAATTCAGTTCTTTCTAGGAGACTTCCTAGTGAGTGAGAGTCAACGATGTATGATCAACCTTAAATTTCTCATTCACCTAATAAGTTGGTAAAACTGTGACTTGGTCTGATTGTTCTGGGTAACAATTTGAGGTTATTCAAGGAAAATGACTGAATTGTTCATATACCTTGACCCAAAAATCCCACTAGGATGATAGGCACCCTAAGGATATCTCAGTCAGAAACAGAGGTCCAATACATTCCAAATTACTCATAGCAACCCTTTTTGCGGTAGCAAAAAAGAACTAGAAATAAAGTTAGGCACCCATTGGTTGGGGAGTGACTGGATGGACAATAGTAGAAGAATTGTGCAATTAAAGGAGTTTAGGGAATTATGCAAAGACTTGTATGTACTGATAAAGAGGCTTGTAATCAGAACTATGAAAAAGATACATAAAATGCAAACAAAAAGATTACCATTAAAGGGGAGTCAAACTAAGCCACTGAAAATATAAGAATGGAAATGAGAGGGTGGAATACACATCCAGAAATAATTCTAATGTTGTAAAAATGAAAAACACCAGTAAAATTTATTTTTATAAGCTCTTAGATCCAAGTGCTTCATAGATAAATGACATAGAATTGAGGACAATTTGCCTCATCACTCACTTCTGAGCATTAATCCTACTTACTTCCAAATTGTAAACCATACCTTAGTTTGAAAGTGTTAGGCTACTATAAATGAATGAATAAGTGGGTGAATGAATATTTTCTAAAAAAAATTATTAAATGCTTACTATGGACCAGGCACCATGCTAATCACCATGTAAATCAAAGCAAGTGATTCAGTCCCTGCCTTTAATGGGGGAAATGACTTATAAAGAGAGAATTAGAAAGGAGGGAAGGGGATGTCCTTGGGGTCATAGTTTGGAAATAGGATAGTGGTGTGGTGTTCACTTCTTTAAGAAAAAGAACTCCAAACCCTTACCAGTACCTATGCTTCAGATTTAATTTTAGAAAGATCTGACATATGTATGTATGTGTGTGGGTGGTTGTGTGGTCTCTTCAGAAATATTATTCTGTGAGCAGGAAAGGACTTGTTCCAACATAAATCACCCCAATGATGCAAAGTAGAAAATAGCAAAGCATTCCTGGTCTTCCTGGCTTCTTCCCTCATCCTTCCTGCATCGCTGCCTGTCTATCATAGAGAGTTTTCTCTGGAATGAAGGGTAATTAGATGGAACATAGGGGAAGGGGGGAATGAAAAGGAGGTAGAGGAAGAGGGAGAAGGCTAGGAGGAGAGGTAAAGATCAAATCTCAGCTCATTCCTAAAATAATTACAAAGAATGAAATCCAAATATATTTGCTCTTTTAAATGCAGATCGCTTGAAAGAGGGTAAAAACTCATCATCCTCCGAATACTCATTTGCCTTATTTCTTCACCATCAATATCACAAGCATCTGTTAGAAGGTCCCCTGCCTGCTGTGCTGAACCTGATACTTGGGAGTTGAACAAAGGCAGTCCTTGTTTTCTGATCATACCAATAGCTCCCATCTTCAAGACACTGTAAGTTTCACAAAGAATTGTTCCCCTACCCTACCCTGTGAGGTGGGGTGTACCATTTTTATTTTCTTCATTTTACAAGTGAAAAGACCCAAGGTTTGCAGAAGGGGAGTCATCAGGCTACCAGCTAGAAAGTGTCAAAGTTGGGATTCAAACCCAGCTCTGGCGATGGTAAATCCAATGCTCTCTCCACTAAACTGGGCTGCTTCTATTTTAAGACAAATGGTACCTTCCAAGACAGACAATAAGGATATGCAGAAAGCTAGGTTTGAAAATTTCAGAAGCATTGAGCACATTAAATAAATAGATTATAGCATCGTCATGAACTTAGTAACCATTATACACAAGCAATACAAGAAATGCCAGTTATATAGTGGTGACTGAAGATAAGTACAGAGCATGATGTGGGACTGGGGACAATTTGCTTCCTCCCTCCTGAAGAAGATGAAACTTTGAAATTTATTGATGTGTCTCTTGACAGATCCAGACCCATTGATGGGGTCATTGCTGATGTTAATTTGCTCTTTTTTTCTGGTGAATTTTCTTTGGGATCTTTTCTTCCATCATATCTGTTTATCATGACTTTGATGATCAGATGCAATGGAAATAAATCCCTCATCATGGTAGAGTTTCATTTCCTATTTCCTTATTTCTTTGTCTTTGTCCAAAGGGCTCTTTGATTGCTCTCCCACTTTTTTCCCTTTCTACCTTTTTTAATTTTCTGATTTTAAATTAGATCTCTCTATTCACATGGAGAAGGAGAATAATATTAAAGCCCGAATCTCTTTGGTGATTTCTTTTGCCTCCATCTTGTGAGAACTCTGAAGATGGCTTGCTTCATCTGAATGAAGAGAAAGACTTTGATGATTTCATATGTGGCTCAATAGCAGGAGAAAGGTTACTATAAACAATGAGTATGTGTGGACCTCATAGTCAATGATCTCAATGATGGTACACAGGCTGGATATTCTAATAGCTGTAAAGGACGGATGCTGAAGTCATAAGGTCTTAACAGATTCCATAAATGCCCTCCTCTGAAAAAGTGAGGCTGCCATCCATGGTAGAAGATGAAGGACTTTGGGCTTAGATACAAAAGATAAACTTTTTTTATTTTTACAAAAGATAACTATTACAGGTCACAACAATATAGTACTGTGTAGTTTACAAAGCATATCTTTATAAGCTACAAGGTATATAGGACAAAGAAGGGAGTCGACCCATGATTTAATTGGTAGAGATAAACCCTAGATGAAAAATTTCCCTCTCCCTGTGCGGGTCAGTGCCTTCCGTGTTAATGTATAATCACTAATATAAGTGATTACTACCATCATAATCACATATAAGTCTAAGGCACTAAGAGTTTAAGGGACTTGTCCAGGGTCACACAGTCAAGTATGTGTCAGAAGCAGTATTCATATCCAAGTCTTCCAGGTTTTGAGGCCAGGGATCTCTAGCCATTAAGCCATATTGCCTCTTTTGGAGTAAGCCATGCCAGTATTATTATCCCTATTTTAAAGAGGAGGAAGAAAAGGACCAAAAAACTGTTGCTCAGCCACTAAGTATACAAGCTAGAATGTCCAACATGAATCTTGTGCCCATCCCGCTCCATCTGTGAGTTTTTTGATTAAGGGCCAGTCATTGACTTAGAGTTTGAGGAGACCTAAAATTTCATCAAATCAACATCCTCATTTTAGAAGGGTAGTAGTGACTTGACCAAGATAGTGGGTAGCAAGGCCATGACTTAAAGCCACATCTTCTGATTCCAAATCGATCTGAGGAAAGTAGACATATTTGAAATGGTAGACATTACTTTGGCAGCTAGCATTTCTCCATCATTATGGAGTAGGATCACTGCAGTAGCAGAGAAGGCAGCTAATAGGATTTATTCAGGACCTAACAGTTTTTTGTGAAGAGTGGGGATTAAAGGAATTTCGTGGACTTTGTATGCTGTCCTCAAGAGGATCTCCAGTGTGGATTTTGTGGTAAGTCAATTAAGAAAATGCTTCAACATTTTTGAAATTTCAGTCCAAGTCCATAAGATTTGGTTTGTGCCTAGACATGGCTTATCGAGCCAGAATTTAAATTTAGCTTAATTCAATCCAGCCAAAAACAAACAGAAAATTTAGCAGATGCGTGAGCCAGATTCAGTCTTAACAAATGGAATTGAAAATCTTAATGGATACCCTTCTCCTGTTTTACTACTTCATTCTGTTTGCAAAAAGCTACCTCCCCACTTGGACTTGTGGGAGGGATGGCAAATGGGCAGACAAATGTTGACTTACTGCCAATTGCACTCCAAGTTATCCTTTATATAAAGGCTTCCAGGGGAAGGCTACCCAAGCACTCCTTTTTTTCTACCATATGGCCCCTGTGTAGTGTCTGGATAACCTCCAGTTTGGTCCAGGAGGCTTTTCTTTGTCGGTTGGTCCAAGCTAGACCCTTGCTTCCTATCCACATTGGCTTAATCAAATCCCAATGTCATTTCTGAACATGAGCTTGATGTAAACACCCTGACTAGTTCTGTATAAATTGTCTAGTCAATAAAAAAGGAAGAAAAGATAAATGAAGGCTTCAAAAGGCAATCATTTTAGACATAAGGGTCAGAATGAAAGGAAGCAAAGGGAACAAAGTAAAGAAGGAAAAAAAGAGATCCAGCATTTGAAAGGTCGTTCTGGGGAACAAGACCTACATGACAGTGAATGCATAAGCAATGGGCTCGAGGGGGAGAGGCTCAGCTCTAGGACCTGGGACTTTTCATGTCTGGATGAAAACATAGCTAGTTTGAGGAAACAGTGGATAGTCTAGTGGATATAGCAAATACATGGAGAATCTGCAATTCCATTAGCTTAAGGAGCTCCCAAGATAGAAACATCTTCATTCAATATAGATTACGACCCATTTATGATTCAGTAAGTAATAATCCTAGGGCATCTAGGTGGCACAGTGGGTAGAGCGCTAGGCCTAGAGTTCAAATCCAGCCTCAGCCACTTAGTAGCTGTGTAACCCTGGGCAAATCTCTTCATCCTGTTTGCTTCAGTTTCCTCATCTGTTAAATGAGCTGGAGAAGGAAACAGTAAACTAGTCCAGTATCTTTACCAAGAAAACCCCAAATGGAGTCATGAAGAGTTGGGCATGACAGAAATGACTGAATAAAATGCAGTTTGTGTGAGTGAATGAAGCTATCACATCAGACCCATGTTGATGAAACTGCATTGGTGCGTGAGAGCGTTTCCCAAGTGGCCAAGCTGATTAATATTAGCTAACATTATATAGCAGGGACTGTGCTAAATGCTTCACAATTATTGTCTCATTCTATCTTCAACAACCCTAGGAGGTAGGTGCTATTATTATCCCTATTTTATAAATGAAGAAACAGAGACAAACAGGCAAAGTCACTCAGCTGGTCAGCGTCTGAGGCTAAATTTGAACTTAAGTCTTCCCAACTCCAGGCCTGGCACTCTATCCACTTTGTTACCTAGTGATGCAGAGAAAGGAATTGCAGTATTAGAATTTCCCCCTAGCCCAGTTGGAGCATGCCTGTCCCTAACTAGTATTATGAGCTGAGAGGGGGGCTGCCACTACTGCTTCAGAATGTCTATGAGCTTCATTTCTTTTGGGGACACACCCACACACACCCACACACACCCACACACACCCACACACCCACACACACCCACACACACCCACACACCCACACACACACACACACACACACACACACACACACACACACACACACACACACACACACACACACACACACACACCCCTACACCTCATTTTCCTTGCGACTACATTTGTAAGCTCTGCAGAGGAGGGCCCTCCAACCAGAAAGGTTGACCAGGCTTCCAGGTGACTCCTTATGTAAATGCTTGTGAAAACAATCCCAGTCCAAATAGGATTATGCTCTTGGATAAAAGCTATTCTCTCTTTGTAGGTCTTTTCAAAGTAGTGAAATGCCTGGTCATTCCATATGATTATATAGGCTTTTGGGAATGAAGTTCTAATCCCAACATGTTTCACTTACTCATTCACACTTTTCTTTATATGGGAAGAAAAGTCTCATAGTATCCACTAAATAAAATGTTTTGTCTTCGTTCTTCCGTAGGGTGTTGGTGAAAATAATTTATTTGAGTTTAATTAACTTATTGATGGTAGTACTGAGAAAAAAATCCATCCAGGAGGCAAGATGCTTTCTTTCTAGTTTTCCCTTTAAATACCTACCAAAGACATTTTAGACCAGGAGAGCTGGTGGGTTGCAATTAGATTTATACATCCTTATACAACGCAGAGGACGTATATGGGTGGGGGCCTGTGCTTGCCAGGCTAATTGCCGATCCCACCCTCAACCCAGAAAATCTGTGCTTGAATACCAAACCCGCTGGTTAAAACTCCTAATAGCATAAAGAGAGTTAGCCAACCCAGCTGACCAGAGCTATCGGACCAGGGCTGCAAGAATCAGATTTCACCCCTGGTATGTTTTTACAGTATTGAATAAGGAGCACCAGAGGATGCCAGGGAGACATTATTACCACATTTTTTTCTCACTGTTGGTATTCTGCCAAAAGGATTTAATTTTGGCAGTTCAAATATTAGCAGATTAGGTTGAGTCACAATGAACAGAGCTAAAGGGAGACTATTAAGTGAACTAATAAAAAGCTAATTTTAAGCTGTATTGATTAGAGATTTTTCTTCTGGAAAGAATACTCGAACTGCAGAACTGGACATTTACAGAAAATGAGAACCAATCTGTTAAGATGAAAGTGATTAAGCACAATGTAATCTGTTAATGATGTTTTTTGGAAGAGACTGGCCTTCTGTGGAGGGTTCACAGTGGCATAGGAAGAGTGCTGGGTTTAGATTCAGAGGGCCTGGGTTCAAAACCTGCAATGCTACTTCTTCCTTGTGTGAGTCTAGTCCCCTTACCATTCCGTGCCTCATTTCTAAAATGGCGGCATTGGACTAGATGGTCTCTAAGGCCTCAGCTCTCAATCTGTGATAAATATGTGAGATATCATATTTCCTTTTGACTAGTAAATTTAAACTCTTCAGCTTGTTGTATGAGACCCTTCACAATCTGCCTCTAGTCTGCCTTCCCATGTTTATCCCAAACTATTTTCCTTCACACACCATAGATTTCCACCAGACAGGCCTAAGTATGGTTGCCTGACTTCAGCAGTCCATCCTCTGATGGAATGTCATTGACAAGACCTAGAGCACAGTTGCTCCTCACTTCTCTTTCCCTTCGAATCTCTCTAGCTCCCTTTCCAGTGAGCATATATGCTTGCTTCTTTGTTGTACTTCACTCACCCCACTCCAAGTAGACTCCAAGAAAAGGGAAGGTTTTCTACTTTACCTTTGTATTTCTAGGACCTAACACAATGCATGACACTGTGTGGATTAGATGGATCAGACCCTTGTTTTGATTGTGACCCAAATGGACGTGCAGGTTAGAGGAGTTAGAAGAGAGAGTTAGAACACATCAAGGCAAACTGCAGAGGCTTGGAAGGAGGAGCTTAGTCCATTTGCATTGGAGATTGGATTCCCCATATCAATGAAATCAAGGATCCATTGAATATCTATGCCCTCTACCGCGTCAAGAGTAGGGATAATCCTAAAGAGCAAAATACGAACCCCCTATAATATCTTTCTTCCATTTTTGCTGCTTAGTTTTGTCGTTATTTTTACTCTAGTAGAAGGTCATAGCCAAAGGAGCTTGTCCCCGGCCCTTTGTCCTTCTTATCTTTGACACATTTTCCTTCCCATTATTATTCAGCCTGGTCTTTATTTAGGTGAGACAAATTACCTTCAATTAACTGGTCCCACTTGTCAAGCCCTGTCCTCTTGAGCACAAGGAAGGGTGGACTGAGGTCAGGAGAGCAGCCTGGATGGCAAAGGAATCTAATGCCGAGTGAAGGATCTGAGATGCTAAGTCAGAGGGAGCAGCCCTGGAAGAATGCGAAGACACAAGCCAGGCCAAGCTGAAAAGTATAGGCTATGCAAACGAAAAATGGAAGAACCTTGGCAGAATCAAAATGGAAGTTAGTAGATCAATCCAGTTCAACCAAACTAAGAGTTCATTTCATACCACTTACCCCAGGCACCATTTGGAGCATCTTGCCTCAGGTGCAAAAGTTTCTAGTTACCCCTTTGCCCCGACATACCCATCAAAAGAAACAGATAAAATAGAGCAGAACAAGAGGAGAAAGGGATGGGGAGGAAGGGGTTGAGGAGGGAAGGAGGCTGAGGAATCTTATTTGTGAGGACAGCTGATAATTTGCACTACCTGGCGATTTTGAGTGTTCAGCATGTTTCCACAGGGTGAATTAATTGCTTGGCCTTGCCTTTTCCTTTGCATAAAGCCAGGGAGATTTATCCACTCATGTTTGGACAAGACCTCTTTGCAAGTATGACCAGCTGGGTGGCTGCTGGACTGGACTGTGATAATGCTGTAAGGGCTCTCCGGGGCAGTTCATTGTCACTCTAGTTGGGAAATGCTAACAGAGGTCAATTATAGTTCAGTTTCCTACCTACAGAATTATGGCAGGATGCAAGCAGTACACATGAGATGGATAGATCAGCAGAAATATATTCTTGTCTTCCTAGTGGCAGCCAACTCTATTTTTATAAAGTCTCAAGTCCAAGAACCTGTTTGTTTTCATTAGGACTACAAGAATTCATTTCCCCACACTGGAAATTAAAGACAAAAGACAAAGAAATGGAGAAAAATTTCATGCCAAATAAAGCACCACTCCCTGTGGTGACATTGTTGGTGACATCGGATTTTTTTCCAATCATTATCTTCACTCCCAGATCTATTGTAGTGACCCCATACCATTTCCATATCATACTCATGACTAATGTGGCATCACATCCCAACACCTCCTTCATGTCTATCACCCATTTCCTGGTCCCTTCCTCTATCAAAATCAACCTTTCTTGCGTTCTATTCATTCCCTCCCCATGAAAGGAATGAACCATTTCTGTAGATCTTTCTAGTGCTTTCATCACCTACCTATGCTGAGCCCTCATTTTCTGCATCTGTAAAATGGGGACAATAACCTATATTCTCATGGTTTTAATGAACTCAAGTGTTATTGGGAGGGAAACTCATTGAAAACTTTAAAAAGAATGTCATGGAAATGAGACTTGTTTCATCATAACCTGTAAAGTGTCTTTCATAAGTATTATCGCCTTCATTTTATAGATAAGGAAACTGAGGCTCAAGGACTTTAGGGGACTTGCTTGTGGTTATGTGGCTCCCAAGTAGTAGAGACAAAACTTAACTCAGTTTTTTAAAAATTCATTGATATCTCTTGTTTTGATATTACTTTTATTAATAGGTATTTCCTTCTCCTTCCTTAGAGAATTATGCCATATAAAAAACAAATGAGAAAGAGGAAAATAAAGCAGTTCAGCAAAACTAACCAATACATCGACTATATGCAGTTAGAGTCAGTATTCCACACCCACAGTTAACCCAGTTTTTCTGCTCCCTCATCCCAGTGCTCTTTCCACTAAGACCAGAAAAAGAAGTCAGTGTAAATCCTTCCTGATACAACATTTGTGTTTTAATTGAGGCCTTATTGTCTTAGTTGAAGGCAAGCAGAATTCTATGTCTTGGGGCAGGGACAGAGGTATCTTTAGGGGAAGCCAACCCTAAGAGGCCATCTGCTTTGAGTACCTATGATATTTCAGTACTTTGAATACCTCTTGCTCACAAAGTATCAAATCACAAGAAACCTTTAACCAAAGGATTGGAATCCTCATAGGAAGTTACTTCTCCCTCTTGTAGAATCCCAAGCCTTGTTCCTAGTATACCCAAGTGCCATCTCCTACATGAGGCCTTTGCCCCAGTTGATAACACACTCTTGAGATTGTTTTGTATCACTTTGTATACACGTTGTACTTGTTTTAGTACACATATAATATATCCTATAATAGAACTGTGACTCTTGAGTGGAAAGGACTATTTCCTTTTTGGTTGGTTAATTTTCTATTCTCAGTCATAATGGCATGACTTGTACATGTAGGTACTTAATGAACATTTCTTGAATTTAATTGAATCTTCTTTGTCTTGGAATTTCAACTCCTTCGGAAACAAACTAACCTCTAAGATCTCTAAATTCCGAGAAATCTTTTCCAGGGAAGTCCAGTGGATCTTTAAGTCATGTTCTGTTTACTTGGAATTTTGCAAGATTTCAAAGCCAGCCCTACAGCCTGTCTGCCTGGAATACAAGACTCCCAAGTTAAATATTGGACAATGCAGGAATGGTGTGTACCACAAAAGGAAGAGTCTTGACGGAATTGTTTTTTAAAGCAGCTTTTTCCTTCTGCCCTAAATTTCTGGCTGGCACTGGGTCTCATGGTTTTCTGTAATTTATCCACTACTCCTGTCATCCTGTATTTTAAAAAAATTCCATAAAGCGTTTTTTGAGAGAATGCATACGTGAAAGACAATACTGTATCCCAAATAAGGTGCTATTATAAAGAAGGCCATCCCCAGGCTTTGTGTCTCTTCCTTCACAATGGGCTGGGCTGCCAGCATCAGCTCCAAACAGTGGGTCCCTTCGGCCTGGTTCCCATGGTGTCATTGTTCAGAGGTGTCAATGGGCATCAATCACAGGCTGGAGGCTTTCTCTGTACAGCCCACAGCCCCTTTATTTGGGCGCTTAAGCTAGGTGCTCCTGTTTCCAAACACAGAGGTAGGAGAAATCTGAACCTGGCTTTATTTAGCGAATTGGTCTTTAAGGAGCAAACCTCCAGCCGAGCAAGATATTATTTCCAATTAAAACCTGGATATCCTCATTGTTACTAAAACCTGGCTGGGGGGCATTAGATATTCATTCCTGAAAGGAGACTTAACCAGATAGTTTTTCATGGCATTCTATCTTTCATTTGGATGTTTGGGGAGGAGCTGGCTGGTTTTCCTTCTTTGATTCTTTCTTTCCCTTTCATTCTCTTTCTTTCTGCTTATCATTTTCCTCCTTTCCCTTCTTTCCTGTCTTTCTCTTTTTCTTAATCTTTTGTTCTTTTTCTTTCTCTTTTTTCACTCATTCTTTTTCTGTCTTTTCTCATCCTCTTTTCCTAATTCTTACTTTCTCTTCCCTTTTCTGTTCTCTGACTTTCCCTCTATCTCTTTTTTCCTTTCCCTTTGCCTTCTTTTCTCTTCTTTCTTGTTATCTCCTCTTTCCTTTCCCTTTTCCCTTCTTTCTCTATTTTTATTTCCTTGTTTTTTTCTTTATTTCTCTCTACTGCCTTTCTTCCCTTTGTCTTTCATGCAGATAGAAACCCTTCCCCGTTAGTGTCTGAGCTCCTCATCTTTTCATGCTCATCCTGTTCACTTACGCTTTTGATTGTTTATCGATCACAGGAAAACAAATCAGATTTTTTAAATGAATTTTATACACTTGCATCTGATTTGGTTACAGGTCACCTATACTGCTCCTTGTCAGGGATTTCATTTGAATGCTGTCTATTATTTAGCCTTTAATGAGGTTTCCTTTGTAATACATTAATTTAGGTTCTAAGTGTGAGGCAATGTTTTCCAACACAATTAGAAAGCAAGCTAAGAAAGCATTTTGGTTTGCAATATGCAATATGTTCAATTCAATTACATGCCAGTTCTGTGCAGATCATTGTGCTTAGGACTAGGGTGACAAAGATGTCCTCCAGAAGCTTGTTGTTTAAGAGCGCAGAATAAGATAAGAGCAAAAATAAAGAGACTCTGAAGGGAGTTGTGGTGAGGCTAAAGGACAGCTTTAGACAAAGTGCTGAGAGAATTTTGACTTCTGTCTCGTGTAAGCCTAGAAAGCTTTATGGATGGATGCTTCTAACCTGAAAGGAGAGGTGGGGAAACCCATTTTGGACTGTGAGAAATGAAGCTTGACTAGGAAACCCATTTTCTCTGATCCCAGTCTGTGAAGGCATTCTCTTCGATCTTCTGGTGGCTAAACATGGCGGATCTTTGGGTTCATCCTCATTTGGAAAGTCCTTTAGGCCCTTCATCGTCCCTGCTGCCTTCATAGGAGATGCTCCACCTTCCCATTTTCTTCCTAAAATGTAAGGCTCAGAACTGGGCAAAGTAGTATTAATCTTGTTTGACAGAAGGCAGATTGCAGTACTGGACACTGCTTTCCATCCCATTAGCTATGTTACTATGGTCAAATAATTGCCTTCATTGGTCCTCAGTTTCTTCATTTGTCAGAACTGGGATTACAACAGTGTATGAACCACCAACCTCATAGGGCTATTGTGAACAAAGCACTTTTAAGACACCAAATGCTATATTAGAATGAGGTCTTTTCCTGCCCAGCTGGCTTTCCTTCTGCCTGGGATTTCACCCGACTGAGGGTTGTAACACAGTAAAAAGAAGAATGGGTTTGTAATCAGGGCACTTAGGTTCAAACTCTGCCTCTGTTACTGCCCATGTGATTTTGGACAAGCTTTTCAGTCTTTCTAGACTTCAATCCTTTCATCTATAAAATGAGGGGGTTTAGATTTGATGACACCCCCCCCCCCCTCCATCGCCCTCTCCAGCCTTGAAGGTCCTATGGTCTTTACTAACAGCTTCCTTGCTCCTCCGCTCTCAGAATGTTGGAGTGGGAGGATCTCTGCTACCTTATTCCTATGATTGTTCCTGTTTTTCAGTCATATCAGTCATGTCCAGTTCTTTGTGACCCCATTTGGGGTTTTCTTGGCAAAGATACTGGGGTGGTTTGCATTTCCTTCTCCAGCTCATTTTACAGATGAGGAAACTGAGACAAACAGAGTTAAGTGACTTGCTCAAGGTCACACAGCTAGGAAGTGGTCAACGTCAAATTTGAACTCTATTCTTACTGACTCTGAACCCAATGTTCTATCCACTGAGCTACTCACCTGCCCTATGATATTTTTGAGAGTTATGTTGACCCACTTACCCATTACCACTTCCCTACTTATCAGTGTTAGGGGAGGCTGTGGTGAGGAAAGAGACACCGAGTCTGAGGCTTTTCGTATCACCTGCTCTTTGTTACTACCCCTACCCCAGTCTTGACGTTGGGGAGGGACTGAGATGTAAGAGCTCAGCCTCTTCGGTTGAAGTGGACCTATCTGAATTGTCTTAAAGTTACCTAGGAAAGCTGTCCCCCCACCTTGAAGCCATTGTAGATCCAGTGATCAGCTAGTCAATGTGTTACTGCTTTGATGTTCTTAAAATGAAATCCCTTTAATTTTCTTTGTTCTGCCTTTTGCCTCGTTAATTAGGGTGCAAACTCAAATGAAGAACTTTTCTTTGAGTAATAGCAGCCTCTTAATGCCACTGTAGATTCTCTGTACATATCTGTTCTTTACTTCTTGGGCTGCTTGGTTCCTGACAGACTCTTCTCAGTCCTAATGTTTTCTCCCACCAGTTCAATTAACCATTAATGTCTCTGAACCATAGCGCTACCCTATTGTGGCTTTTTTCTCCTTTTGTCCAGTCTTGTGGCTGACATGTGAGGGCAGTTGGCCAATGTATGAAAGATTTTACTCATTACTGGCAAGCCTCAAATAGTCTCATTTTTATATCACAAGAAAAAAAAGAATGTCAAGGGTCCATAGTGAGGTCATTGCAATACCATGAAAACCTCGACTACCAGATTTATTTTAGAGAGGTGGTGAGATATAGTGAAAAGAGTCAGAGAACCTTGGTTTGAAGCCTGGCTTATCCACTGCCTATATAACCTTGGACAAGGCACTTAGTTTCTCTAGTCCTCAGTTTCCTCATCTGTAAAATTAAGGAGGTGGATGTAAGACCTCTAAGGTCACTCATAACTCATAGGATCATAGATTAGAAGTAGGTGGAACCTCAAAGGCCATCAATTCCAATCCCTTAATATTATAAATAAAGAAAATGAGATACAGAGTTTGTGACCTGCCCAGTATCACCCAGCTAGAATTTAAGGCAGGATTAGAACTCAGCTCTTCCTAATTCAAGTCCAGTCCTCTACCCCACCATACCATGGTAGCTCTATGATCTCAGAGCTGATTTATATCACTGGGACATAAATGAAACAATGAAAAAGATACTGTGGCTACTGTTTTCTGGACCTCTAACTCAATGCAGTGGCTTACCTCCTGTCCTTTCGAGAAGTGTATTTGAAGTATTTATTGCACACCTTGTACAAGGTATTACACTGGGCGCTGAAAATACAAAGACAAAAAGAAAATAAGCAGGAAAAACTCTCTCTCTCCTTATAGAGATTACATTCTTACTGGGGGGATTCTCAAGTAGATTTATGATCCCATCAATGTGGGTGTTACCTTCAAGTGCATCCCATGTAAGAGTCTGGGACCCCTCTGGTTATGTGACTGGATCTCAGAGTAACACATGCTCTCATTCCCAGAGCCTCAGCATAATAGTATGAACATTTTAACTTGTAAATTGCTTAATGACCAATGGCATATTAAATTCCACTGCATTGGTTTGGCTCATCAAATTTTGTCATGCTTCTGAATTGAGTAATCAAGAAAATCCTGGCAAAGCCAATGGTTCTAAAGAAAATAGTGTATCTTGTTAAGATTGCATGCAACCACAAAGCTGGGTTTTTCCTCTCTGGCATTTCCTCTTGGGGGTGGTCTGTTCTTCTGGTACCCAAACCTTATAGCAATATCCTTGGACTGGGAGCATTTAGTCAAGGCTGAAAAATAAAATAAAAAGCTAATAGAAAAGAGAAAGAGAATCAGTCAGCTTACACTACAAAAAGAAACCCCCAAAATCCATACAGAGTTTTTGATGCTTATTATCACACTGGGTTAAAAGCTAAGAAGCAAAATTTGTAAACCTCCTTCCAATGTTGTTCCTTCTGTTTGATTAAACAAACATTTATTAAGTTCTTACTGTGTGCAAGGCATATAAAGACAAAAAAAGTCCTGCCTTCAAGAAGTTTATAATCTATCAGAAAATACAACTTTTGCAATAAGTAAATAGTTTAGAATAAATAGTTACAACACAGTTTGCAAGAAATAAACAGAAGATAATTCTCTGAGTGAGAGATCACTGACCTCTTGGGAGTGGAGAACCAAGAGAGGCACCCAAGCTAAGATACCTTAAGGATTCTCAGAGGTGGGAGTGAAAAAGGACCACCTTCTGCAGGCACATGGGGGATACTTGTTCAAAAAGAAATTCTCCAAGTGTCCTCTTTTTCATAATGAATTCATGGATCAGTAGAACTAGAGGAGATCTTAGAGCTCATTTGGTCTGATTCCCCGTGTTACATCAGACAATGGAAAACCCACAAAGTTAAAATGATTTCCTCAGGGTCCTAAAGATAGCAAATAGCCAAGTCAAAATTTGAACCCAGGAAAACAATCTCCAAACCTGGCCCTTAGCCAGTGCACTGAACCTATTCTTCACTGGTGAAGAACTCTGCAGCTGCTTGTGTGTCAAATCTGTGGTGGTCCATCCCATCCATGGAACAGTTAGAGCATCAAAGGACTTAAACCTACAAGGGACTTTAGAGATGACCTGGTTCACTATCTTCTGGATGAAAAAACAAACCCAGAGATGTAGATTGACTCACCTGCTGTATAACTCAAATTGTAAATACCAGAGCCTCCCCACAAATTCCAGTATTCTTTTCAATACACTATCCTACTGATTACCTCTCATTTAGCCAATGTGCACACAAAAGTTTGCAAACTGCTCCTCCCTTTGGAATGTGAGCTCCTTGGGGGCAGAGGCTACCTTTGACTTTGCTCTCCAGCAGTAGTGTCTTTCATTGGACACAGTGAGTCCTTAAATGTTCTTGACTTATGGTCTTGACTCACTACCATGTAGGTGGATTTGAAGGTTGCTCATTGACTTCCATACTAGAAGAAAATGTTTTGGTCTTGGGTCCATGTCCTGATAGAGTCATCTATTTCTGATGATCTGCAACCCAGACTAGAACCTGGTTTGTGGGACTTTCTACCCAGATTGTCAAGAGGCCAATCTGACTGATACCCACATGAGCAAATTCACAAAGATGACTTGCCAAAGGGTCTGATATCGCATTATCATGAGGCCTGATCACATAAGGAAGAACTGATGGAGCACACAGGTCTGGGTCCACCTGAGATCCTAACACTCTTGTGTTCTCCATACTCAGTTCAAAGGAGGCCCTGACAGTCTTTCATCCTCTGTTGCATGCCAAAAGTGGATCTAGAGATTAACACATTCAAGCTCTTAGCTAATTATGAGCTATTGAAAAGGATTCCATTTGCAGTGTTTTCCTTTCCATTTCCTTCAAATCCAATTACCACAGGTTATATTTGATTATGAACATTATCATCATTTATAAAGCACTCATCTCCAAATAAATTCGAGGACATTGAAGATAAAATAAACAAAAATTAAGTCTGATTGGGCTTAGTATTTAAGGAGGGGCAGTCAACAGAATATAGCTTAGAAAGAAAAGATCTAAAGGAGAGACTAAGTGTCTGTTGTTACATAAAGATTCCATCAGAGAGATGTTTGGGGATAGGGAAAACACATGATGACCCTGGCCAAGGAATCTCTGTCCCCTCAAATCAGAGGGCTGCTGAAAGCAAAGGGTAAAAACATCTCTGCCAATAGGAATGGCAATAAGTAACCAGGCTACTTTCATAAATATTGTGGATACCCTCCTCCAAGTCTTCTCTTGACTTTGGCTGTAATTGAGCATGGAAAATGTGAGATCATGGCACAGAATATTAGACTTGGCACTGGGAGACTTGACCTTGGGCTAGTTACCCCCCCTCCTTTCCCAGTATAATGTAGTTCCTAGAGGCCAAGGACTGTTGTATTTTTGTCTTCATCTTCCCAGTATCTAGGAAGAGCCTGGCACATAATATCTCCCTGTGGGATTGGATTGGATTGGATTGGATTAGATTGGAATGGACTCAACTTCCCTTCCCTGGGCATAAGTTTAGTCATCTGTAAAAGAAAGGAGTTCTGTGAATTAGATGGTCTCAAGGTTTCCTTCCAGCTCTGAAACAAAGGCTGTATGATTTTTCCTTTAAAAATTCCATCCTGGATTTTCTCACAGGATCATTTTGTTGAGAATTAAAAGGGATCTCAGGTCATTTAGTCCAAGCCTACTCATTCTTCAAATGAGGACACTGAGGCTCATAGAACTGAAGGAACTCACCCAAGGTCACAGAGGTAATAAGAGGAAAACCTTTTCAACAATTGATTTGAATCATGACAACTTGACCTGGGTGAATGGTGCCACCATATTCCTCTTCTCTCCCTTCTTCTTCTTCTTCAACTTTTTGCAATCTGACTCCTGCTATCACTCAACTGTAGTTGCTTTCTCTAAAATTACCAGTGATCTCTTACTAGCCTTTTCAAGCTCATTCTTGACCTCTCTACAGCATTTGCTCCTCTTGATCATCATCTCCTCTTCTTTCTAGGTTTCTTTGACATTGTTCTCTTCTTGCTCTCCTGCCTTTTTTGGAAAGCTCCTTCTCATTCTGCTTTACTGGTTCTTCATACATAGCAGGTCTACCCACCCTGCATGTCCTCTCAAAGTCTGTCTTGGGCCCTCTTCTCTTCTATGTCAAAACAGTTTGGTTTGGTTGGCGATCCTATCCTCCCTTAAATTATCATTTCTATACAGATGATTCTCAGATTTTTACATACATTCTTTCTCTTGAGCTATGGTCCTGCCTCAACATTTACCTCTTAGACATCTCAAACTGGCTCTCTTGGAAAGAGGCAGCTGGTGGTGCAGTGGATCTATTGCTGATCCTGGGGTCAGTCAAGAAGGGCCTGAGTTCCAATCTAGCTTCAAGCATTTATTAGCTGTATTACCCTAGGCAAGTCATTGAACCTCTGTTTCCCTCAATTTCTTCAATGTTCATTCATTCAAAATGAAGGCAATAATAGTGCCAACCTTGCAGGGTTATGGTGAGAATAAAATGAGATATTTATAAAAACAGAGTCCCTTCCCATTTCAAACTCAACATGTGCAAAATAGAGCACATTCTCTTTCTCTCTAAACCTTCTCCTCTTTTGAACTTTCCTATTAAAGCATTACAACTAGAGTCAAATTCATTCAAATCTAGGCTCAGGCACTTGTTAGCTATGTGAGCCTGGGCAATTCACTTAACTCTATTTGCCTCAATTTCCTCATCTGTAAAATGTGTTGGAGAAGAAAATGGCAATCCACTCCAGTGTCTTTGCCAAGAAAACCCAAAATGGGATCGCAAAAAGTCAGGCACAACTGAAACAACTGAACAACAACATTGTTGTAGAAGGTACTCCGATACTCCTATTGATCCAGTCTTTAAGACTTCTTCCTGTGCTACCTCTCCAGTCTTCTTACACTTTATTTCCCTTTACATACTCTAGAGTGACTTCAGTCCAACACTCCATCTCCCAGAATCTCTGCCTTTGCACTGGCTTTCCCCCAGGCCTAGAATGTCCTGTCCTTAGTTTTGCAGGCTCCCTTCAAAATGGAGGGAGCCTCTTCCAGTCCCACAAGCTTCTATCCCCTCTAAGATTACCTTCTGTCTTCTCTGTATATAACTTGTATGTGTATTTAACTATATATTATCTCCGTCAGTAGAATGTAAAGTTTCTTATAAGCCAAGATTGTTTTTGCCTTTGTAAATTTAGCACAGTGTATGGCACAGAGTAAGTCATTAGTAAATGCTTAGTAACTGACAGACTCCTCCTTTATAAACTGTTTAATATAGCCATTAAAATGTAAGTACCATGAGGGAAGACATCGTTTTCACATTTCTTTCAGTCCATAGTACCTGGGATATAGTAAATGCTTAGTAAATGTTTGTTGATTGGTTGGTTAATTGATTGATCAAGTTAAACCCAAATTGTCTTTACTCCAAATCCTTACAATCTGAGAACAACTGTTTTCATTTTGTGAATGGGAAAAAATAGAAATAGACCATGGGTTGACTGAGTGTCCCTGCATTGTTTATTTTTAATCGATGAATGTCCATCCACCACTGAGCTGTAGAATAGAGACCATGGTGGATAGGATTCTAAAACTGATCATCTGTTGTGTTCTCATCACAATTTTTTCCAGCACCTAATTGATGTATAACTTTTTGCAAAAAATTTGGCTTCTGCCCCCACTGGCCATTTTGACAAGTAATGCTCGCTGTGTTTCCCAGGTTGTTGGGATCAGTGAGAATCCTACTATAAATCTTTTGTAATCCTCTTTATGTCTAAACTGTTACCTCTTTTCAATTTCCTAAATTGGCTTCATTAACATTTCTGGGAAGATTTCTTGGCTTTATGACCTTCTCAGAGGTTGATTACTATGATAACTATTTTCAATGAGATGTTAGAGCCTCTCTGAAAATGGCCCCGTTCATTCCTATATGGCCTTTGCCTGTCAACCAAGTACTTTGGGATTCAACTCTATCTACCCACACCAGAGGATTTGTCTCTCTGGACTCCACCCAGCTCTAGGAGAGCTAATAATTCAACAAAAGGCAAAGCAAAAGGTTGACGATGAATTCCTGTTTCTTTTTTGCATACTGAGCTACTGACAAACAGGCCTCTGCTTGATAGATGGATTCATTATCGCTTCCTAATTACAAGCAGATTTCCAGGTGTGTTCATTACATTTTAAATGAAACCTGCCTGATATTACCCAGTGCTGGCCCAAGGGTCAGACATCAGGGATCTATCGCTCCTCTTTTGTGATTAGAGTATATTACTTTGCTATATCTTTAACAGATGACCTGAAAAACCTGTCTGAGCAATTGTTCACTGTAGTATTATTGACCGCTATCAGCAGCCCCTAGTACAGAGGCATTGTAGACATACCACTACCAGTACAGTAAGAGTCAAAGGATCATAGATTTAGAGCCAGAAAAGATCCCCCAGGTTTATTCCAAGACCCTCATTTTCCAGATGGAGAAATGGAGGTCCAAGGAGATTCACTGTCTTTCTGATGGTGGGAAAAGTAGGTGCAGACCTGGGATCTGAACCCAAGTCCTGACTAAGTCCAGTGCCTTTTTTCCCTTCAGTAAGTTGCCAAAACACTTGCATAGACAATACCGCCTTACATATATTACTTGATAGGTTGTTAGATTTTATAGGTGAGGAAACTAAAGATGGCAGGGATATGATACAGTGCAAAGAGCACTGCATTTGGAGTCAGAGAATCTCTGCTACTCACTCCATGGGTGACCTTGAGTAAATCACTTGATCTTTTCAGATCTCAGTTCCCTTATCCGTCTAGTTGCCTAGATGTCCTCAAAGTCGCCACTCTAGATCTGTGGCTCTTTGACTTATCCAAAGTCACTTAGCTTAGAATAGAGACTCCAAAATACATGCCCTGAATCCCAAATCAAACTTTTTCCTCTACATCTGGCCTTCAATGATCATTTGTGTGTGTGTGTTTGTGTATGGACCCCAATTCCACAGTTCCACTAAGAATACTCTTGCCATCCCAATTTCATGGGATAATTTTTTTGTTGTTTTCCTCTCTGTCTATAGACTACATCAAATGATCATTGGGAGCGAAGGAGCTGGTTTTATTCTAGTTTGGTATAAGCCATGAAAAAACCTACCAGTCTAAGGGTGGTGCTTTGGGAATACTGGGCATTCACCCCTTGGACTTCCACCAAGGATCATTCAAAACTGGACGGTGTCACTTCAATCAACAAATGAAACAATATTGAGTGCATTGACTCTACAGTCAAAGGGTTTGGGTTGAAATACTGCTTCTCACACTTATTGCCTGTGTGAACTTGGGCCAGTCTCTTACCCTTTGTGGGCCTCAGTTTCCTCATTTGTAAAATAAGGTGGTTGTATTTTTAAGTAATGACTCCTGGGGTCCCTTCCAGACCTAGATCTGTGATCATTTGGACTCTGATTTATGAATGAATCAAACATTGAACAAGTGTTTGGCACTTAATAATAGATTGTAAGAATATTTTTTAAATGAAGTCTATTAAAAGGGTACTTGTAAAATTCTCATTTTAATCATTCAGTAAGTCAGAATCTGAATGGACAGGGTTTTTGTTGTTGTTACACTTTTCTGGAGTCAAAAATAACTGGTCTTAACCTTTTACTCTTAAACATTTTTATCAATAATTCAGATAAAGACACCTTTACCAATACAAGATGGTAGAGGAACAACTAGTCTACACTTCTTCTAAAAAGTTATCTACAGGTTCGAATAGACCAGGCTCAATAGGAGGCAGCTGTGTAATATGGCTGCCCCAAAAGCTAATGAGACGTTGGGCTGAATTAAAGAGCTATCAGATAATATCCTTGAGTTGCCCAGGATCACACAGCTAATAAGTGTTTGGGGCCAGATTTGAACCCAGGAAGATGAGTCTTCCTGATTCTAAACCCATAACTCTATCCACTGCAGTACCCCCTAGATGCCCCAATACCACCAACAAAAGAGATTGACATCCAGACATGAGGATGGAATAATCTCACTGTATTATACCATGGTCAGTTTATATCTAAGGTACAGCATTAACATTTTAGGATGGATGTTGATAAACTGGAGAACATCCAGAGGATGGTATCCAGAGAATGGTGACCAAGATGGGTAAGGGCCTTGTGATCATGTCACAGAAAGCTCTTTGAAGGAACTGGGAAATGTTTAATATAAATAGGAGAAGGCTTGTCTTCAAGTATAAAGAGGGTTTTTATGTAGAAGAGGGAGAAGTCACAGAAAGATAAATTTATCTTTGATATAAGGGGAACCTCCTTACAATTGCTGATTTAGTCATTTCAGTCATGCTAAACTCTTCATGACCCCATTTGGGGAATTCTTGACAGATTTACTGGGGTGGTTTGTCATTTCCTTCTCCAGCTCATTTTACAGATGAAGAAACTGAGGCAAACAGGGAAGTGAATTGCTCAGGGTCACACAGCTAGGAAGTGTCTGAGGCCAGATTTGACAATGGGTTCCTGACTGTACCCCCAATGCTTTATCCCCTGCTATGCCACCTAGCTGCCCTTACCCTATCAATTAGGGTCATGAAAAGCAGAATGGGCCATTTGGGGATATAATGAGTTCTGCTTTGCTTAAGGTCCTCAAGCTAAGCCTGTATACCTGTTTATCAGGCACGTTTTACAGGGTAGTCTGTTTTTGGATGTGGGTTTGACTAGGGAAATTCTGAAGGTTCCTTCCACTTCTGAAATTCTAGGATTCTGAGTCTTTATCATTTTTTTGGCCTTAAGTGTTTCTCCACATTTGGACAGGATCTATTGTCCCTATCAAAAATTGGCACATTCATCTGTAGGCAAAATAGATTTCCCATGGGGACCATGACAAACAAAGGAGCTAACTGCTTCTCTTCCTCCAAATAGATCTTTTCAGGCACATGCCTTTTGTACGTTAATAAGAAGTTTGTTAGGCTGGGCAAAGTGATAAATAACACTTGGGATTATTCATTTGTTCTGGTGACTTGCAGTGGGAGATTTTAAAAAATAATCTTTTAATATGTTAAGAGCCTCTACTGAGGATAGTAGCTATCAGTTAAATAAGCAAATCATTAGATCGAGACATTTATTTTTTATGTTTGGATAAGTAAGAAGAGTTCATCATTTATCATTTGCTCTTTTAAAAACTTTATAAACCAATTTGCCATATCATTTTATAGTAGTTCTGGGCTGTAGCTTAATAATGCTGCATTGCACTGTTAACTTTTAGCAACACAAGCCAAGCAAAGCACGATCTTAATGGGACAGTTTAATGGGAGAGAGAAGATGAAGATTAAAGATGCCTCTGTTTTGCAGATAATATGAAGCAGGGAGGGAAAGCTACCATACTAAATGACAGAGCCAAAATTCAAAGAGATATTGACAGGCCAAAGCACTGGGCTGATCTCATCATATAACATTCAGTGGGCATAAATGTAAAGTCTCACACTTGGGTACAAAAAATCAACTTCATGAATACAAGATCAAGGAAGGAAGGGCTAGATAGAAATTGTTATAGAAAAGGTCTAGGGGGTCTTGGTGGACTACAGGCTAAAGATGAGTCAGCAGAGTGATTGGGCAACCAAAAAAAAAAAACACTACTAAGACCATTTTGAGCCATAGCAAGAGAAACAGGGCTTCTATGAATATAGAAGTGACAGTCACACTGTATCCTGCCTTCGTTAGCTCTCATCTAGAAGATCATGTTCAGTTCTGTGCCTCACAGCTTAAGGGCATTAATAAAATGGAAAATATCCCAGAGATGACCAAGGTGGTCAAGGCCCACAAGTTCATGCCTATGAGAAGTATAAGCTCCCTGAGGACAGGGACTGCGCCTTATTTTGTCTGTATATCTTCAGAGCCGAGAGTAGCACCTTCCTCATGCGTAACAAATGCTCCGTCACTATCAGATGTATAGAACTGAATCTGCCACCCTTGAAAATGTTGCATTTATGTCCCCTTATGACCCCCTTGTTGCTCTGGGTACCAAAGTCCTTCGAAAATCACCTAGCTGGCTGAAGTGTGCAAATTACAGATCCTGTGGCAACTCCCTACTAATCTGACAGCTGTGAACATTTTAAGGTCTCAAGTTATTTTCCTCAGGTTGGCACAAATTAATGCTGGAATTTTGCCCTGCAGAGTTGCCTTTTACTGGTGATGTTATGAAGCTTAGCATCTCCCAATAAACTCATCTTGTCCTCCTGGGTCATACCCCCTCAGCCTTGGCAAAGGACTCTTCCAAAACAAATATAGAGGGTGTGCAAATCTGAGACTCCATTTCCTTCTGGAGGAAGTGAGAATACCATACCAGGCTCGATTAGGTGGAGTGGTCACATCCAGCCGCCATTGATCCATGTACACAGCCTGAGCAGACATACATGTCCTACCAATGTGGCACAATTCCCTCATCAGGGAGAAGCATGTTGTTTTTCTTCAACTTAATCATCTTTAAATACATCACGTCGATTAGGGTTCTTCACGCAGTGTGGCAAATACCGGGTCAGTGATTAATAGATACTCTCTCTAGATTCTGCTTTGCCTCTTGCTATTTTCAAGAGAAATACTGTGACCAACATTACTGAGACAACCAGGCCATTGTATGAATGATGGATACTGTTGGGGCCTGCCCAGTGAAATACGGTTTATCAGCAGTGAAAAAAAAAACTAAAAGCAGACATTGTCTGATATCTCTCTGTCTCTATGAGTCTTTGTTTCTCTCTCCCTCTTTCTCTCTATCTCCCTCCCCCTCCTTTCCTCTCTCTTTTCCTTCCTTTCCTCTGTCTCTGTCTCTGTCTCTTTCTCCTTCTACCTGTCTTTTTCTTTGTTTCTCTATCTCTGTCTTTCTCTCTGTCTCCATCTCTGTCTGTCTACTGAAAACAGCATTAAACAACAGTCTTCAGTGCGTCCTATCTTTGACACTTAGCCCAAGAAGTATGAGACTCATAGCTGTCCTGAAAAACACAGACTGATTTTGTTAGAGAGTGTTAAGAAATAGCCAGGACATTTTCTCATTCCTAATCTTTTAACCGTGGAATTGTGTTTGTCAGAGAGAAACTGTATGCAAATGCTTTTTTTTCATTTCTACTTAAAAAGGTGAATAATGAAAATAAAGCCTTATCTTTGAGTAGATAAAAACTGTCAGATGTAATTATTGCAGCTCTGTAGCACTTAGCATGTCCTGAAATAGGTAAGTTAATGGGAAGGAAAACTTCAGAGCTGCCTTTCAAAAGATTTAATTTGGATTATAGGGAAGAGGAAAAGGGGAGAGACACGATTTCCAAATTGAATAAGATTCACAGCACAGGGAACGTGCAGACATGATTAGTTGAGGCTCAGAAATAAAGCTGCTTGGAAAAAGCACTGAACTTCCTGCCTCCTCAAAGTAAAAATGTTCATAATAATAGGTGGTGTTATGGAGTGACCAGAAGTTTCAAGGAACCTTGGAGGCATTGCTGCATTTGTGCAGATTACAGGCAGAATTAGATTCATTTTACAGATGAGGAAGCTGAGAAAGGACAAGTCAGTTATCCATGATCACACAGCTATGAAGGACTGGAGAAAAGATTCCTCGCTCCAAATTCAGCCATCTCTCCAGAATGCCTTCCTCTCCCACATCTCATTTTTTCCTCTTTCCTCTCAAAGCAAGATAAACTGGTCCTGTATTTCATTCTTAGAATAATTGTGCCAGGAAGTCTTTCACCTTCAGGCCAAGTACTATCAGACTCTGGTTCGCCGTTGGAAAATTTAGAACACCTTCTCAAGCTTACCAGGCTTAGGCCAAGTATTAGATTTATTCACCATGTGATAAAGTTTTTATAAAACAGACAGACATAAGGACACTGTAGTGGAAAGGGTTTGGCTTTTAGTGTCTTGGGACCTGGGTTCCAATTGTGCCTTTCCTAAGTATTACCTCTGTGTCCTTCGAAAGGGCACTGAAGCCCTCTGGGCTTCAAGTTCAGTGTCAGAAAAATGAGAGGGCTGGATTGGACGACTTCCATAGCCCCTTTCAGCTTTAAATGGTTGACACATTAAGGAGCTATGATCGTGACAGAATCTGTAAGGATTCTTAAGGAATTGCTAGCATCTCAGATGGGCAGCTAGGTGATGCCACAGAGGACCGGGCCTGAAGACAAGAGGACTCATCTCCCAGAGTTCAAATCTAGCCTCAGACACTTACTGGCTATGTAACCCTGGGCAAGTGCCTTAACCATGTTTGCTTCGGTTTCCTCATCTGTAAAATGAGCTAGAGAAGGAAATGGAAAGTCACTCCAGTAACTTTGCCAAGAAAACCCCAAATGGGGTCACGAAGAGTCAGACACAATTGAAAAATGACTCAACTCAATTGACTGATTATGACAACGATCTTGCAAGTGACAGGAGTGGGATTTGAATCTTGACATTCAAGTTCAGAATCCTGTAGTACTACTACTACCACTACTACTACTACTGCTGCTACTACTACTACTACTATTACCATCACTGCTACCACCACTATCCCTACTGCTAGTACTGCTGCGGCTGCTACTACTACTACTACTACTACCAATACCACCCTATCCTTGCTCCTCCTCCTACTACTACTACTATTACAACTCATGTCATCCTCATCATCATTTCTAGTATTCTTATATAACACCTACTATGTGTCAGGTGCTTTTCAAATATACTCATTTGATCTTCATAACCTGGGAGATAGGTGCTATTGCTGTTCCCATTTATAGATCAAGAAACAGACAAACAGATGTTGAATGACACAGCTAGTAAATACTCCAGTCTGTATTTGAGCTCAGTTCTCCAGGACTCCGGACTCAGTGCTCTGACTGTGGCCATTGGAGTTTTAAACCTACTTTTTAGCTCACTTTCCAACCCCCTTGTCCAATCATTCTATAGTTTTTCAACCCAAAGCTCAGATGTTGTCTTGTCATTTTTATGTTTATTTATCAGATATTTATTGTGAACCTACTATGTGCAAAGCCCTGGAGGTGACCATCTAACTGGGGAAAACAAAACTGCAGGACACCAAGGTTATGTCTTTCATCTGCTGAGAAGCAGATAAGAAGCCTCTGAGCCAAACAATGACATTTAAAAGAGAGCCTCATTTGAGGCTGCTAAATCCCCATGCTGCTGAGGCACAAGACTCTGGATTCCTAGGCAAGGGCACTTTGCAGGTGGTTTACCGAATCTCTATTTCAGAAGGCACTTTGGGGAACAGATGGCACCAGGAATTCCCATGGTAAACACGGCTTTCTCATGCACGCAGGCATGCTTCAGAATTTTCCCCCTTCTCTGTGATGAAGGGAAAGGGAGGATTTGATGCGTTTGGGTTATAAGTCATTATAACCTCCTACAGTCAGTGTATCCTGGCCTCCTGCAAGACAGTGAATGCCAAGGAGAGGCACACCTTTGTCCCCGATTTTGACCTCTGGGCTCATACCCTACTCCTGCCAAGGCACATGCCTCTGTCTTTCAAAGACTCCTGCCTGTGGTCTTTGTAATGAATAGGTCAGCATGACCCACCAGGGTTAGAAGGTTAACAGATAAATCGACATTAATCTCAATATTCCCTGTACTTGCCACAAAATTGGACATAGATAATTTTTTCTACTTATTTTCTTCAGTCTTTTAAAAAAAATTTAAAAGAGTATTATGCTTTTGTCTTAACCTCCCAGTACCTCCATTAAAACCCTAAGACAAAAAGTTGCCAACAAGTTGATCAGCATCCCCAGAGAGAGTTCCCACACTGGGAGACCCCAAGCACGTGATGAGATCATAGGTCCAGACCAAAGAAAAACTAAAAAAGAAATTACATCTCATATTTATTTTCATTTTAGTATCCAAGAGTTCTTTTAGAAATCAACACATCATTTGAAGCTTAGGGTCATCTATTTGCATGTAAAGGGCTGAAAATAACCCCTCTTCTCACAAGCTCGCATTTCTGCAACTTCTTTCTACATTAGCCAGGAAAGGTGGCAGGAGCTTGGAAAAAAAAAAAAATAAATACGCAAAAACCCAATATCAAACAAAGGAGAAGAGATCAATTAGATTAATGCAGAAGCTATTATGGGGCATGTAAAATATACTCTCTATGATGGCATATTCCCTAATTACCTAAGGCCTCTTGTAAAATTGATTTTATGTAAACACGACAATGTTCCGAAACCACCAGCCCCTTGCAGCAGAACATAAGTTGTTGGAAATTTATTGACCTGTCGTTCACATGTGTTACTTTACTACCACTTAATGGTCTGTTTAGATAGTCTGGGTGGATGTGAACTCCCAGTGAGCTACTCCAAGCAGCACACATTGACAGGGAGCTGCCATGTTGATAAAATATGGAAGGCCAACTCCAAAGCACACAGGGTTATTCATCATTAGTTATTTTCTAATCGAAAGCTGAATTTTCTTCAACAGTTGGGAAAGGTGAGGAAGAAGAAGAGATCTCCCTTTTCTGTACAAGGCCAGTCAGTCCATGTCCAGTCAGATATCCAGTGAGGATCAACAGGCAGGACATAAACTCCTTGAGGGCAGGGATTCTTTTGTTATTATCTTAGTAGGCCAAGCCTCTCGCACAGTGCTTTGCACATAGTAGGTTCTGTCATCCTCACTCTTTCACTTATTTTCAGTCTCTCCATCATTCCCTTTTTGTCTACAAACATGTCAATGGCCCCCTCCATTCTGGAACCAAAAAATTACTTGGTCCTTTCATTCCCTCTTACTTTCATCCTATATCTCTTCTGCCTTTTATAGCTAAACTCAAAAAGAAGTGTCTTCACTTTCTCTCCTCCCATTCTTTTCTTAATCCTTTTTGATCCAGCTTCCAACCATAACATTCCACTGAACCTGCTCTCTCCCAACTTGTCAGTGCAATGGGCTTTTTTCAGTCCTCCTTCTCCTTGACCTCTGCAGTCTTTGACATTGCTGATCACTCTCTCCTCCTTAATACTCTCCTCTTTAGGGTTTCAGGACACCCCCTCTCTTCTAGTTTTCCTCCTACATATCTGCTCTCTCTTTTTCTATCTCTTTTGCTAGATCCTCTTCCAGATCATGACCTCTTAACCATGGTTGCTCCTCAGGGTTCTACCCTGGGTCCTCTTCTCTTCTCCCTCTATACTACTTCACTAGGTGATCTCATCCCATGGATTTAACTATCATTTCTATGCTAATGACTCACAAATCTACTTTTGGTAAATCTACTTTTGCTGCTTCGTTGACCTCCAGTCTTTCATCTCCAGCTACCTTTCAGACATCTCAAACTGGATGTCCAGTAAACATCTTAAACTCGACATGTCTAAAACAGAACGTGTTATCTTTAAACCTTCTCCCCATTTACTCTCTTTCCTCTGTTACTATAGAGAACACCACTCTCCTCCTATTCTTCAGGCCTCCCACCTAGGAGTCATCCTGGACTTCCCCTTCTTCTCTCTCACTCCCTATATCCAGGTATTGCCAAGGCCTGTGGATTTCACCTCTGCATCATCCCCCAAATTCATCCCCATCTCTCCTCTGACACTTTCTCCACCCTGGTCCAGGCCCTCATCACCTCACATCTGGGCTGTCTCAATAAGTACTGGTGGGTTTGCCCGCCTCGAGTCTCTCCCCATTCAATCCCTCCTCCATTCAACCACCAAAGTGATTTTCCTAAAGCACAGGCTGATTGTATCACTCTTCCTACTCAGTGAATTCCAGTGGTTTCCTTTTGCCTCCAGGATCAAATACAAAATGCCCTGTTTGTCATTCAAAACCCTTCATAAACTAGCCCTCTCCCTCCTTTCCAGTCTTCTTACACCATACTCCCCAACCTATTGTCTTTGATCCAGTGACTCTGGCCTCAAAGCTGTCTATAAACAGCACCTTCCATCTCTCGACTCCAGGCTCTCTGGCTGTCCCCCAGGCCTGGAATAGGAGCCCTCCTCCACCTCGAAGACTGACCTCCCTGGCTTCCTTAAAGTTCCAGTTCAAATCCCACCTCTTACAGGAAGCCTTCCCCAACCCTTCTTAATTCTAGTGCTGTCACTTGGTTACTTTCTATTTAGGTAGCTGGTTGCTTGTTATCTCCCCTCTTAGACTGTAAGTTTCTTGAGAGCAGGAACTGTCTTTTGCCTTTTTGTGTATCCCCTGTATTTAGGACAGTACCTGATTCACAGTAGGTGATTAAAAATGTTTATTGGTGGATTGGTAAAATGCTTGTTGGATCGAATTAAATTGAATGCTGGGTTCTATGGTGAATACAAAAATGAAATCTCTGACTTCAAAGAACTTACAGCCTAATAGTGTTACAGCCGAAGTACTATAATATATGCTTCAGTAATCAGTGCACCCGTGATGTCATCAATGTGGATATGCCTTGTCTTGTGTGATTCTGGTCTGTTTCTTCCCATAAGTCTTCAACAGAAACTTCACCCAGATCTGGAGGTTTTCCCCAAGTCTTCACATTTTTAAGGTGCCTCCAATAGAATATAAGTTCCTTGAGGGCATTCTCTGTTTCTTTTCTTTCTTTTATCTTTTTTTTAATACCTCTAGTACTTGGCACAGTGCCTGGCATATGATAGGTACTTAAAAATGCTTACTGATTATTTGGTTGATACAGAGGTTATTTACCTTTTAACCCTCTGCTCTTACTACTTGACCAACTCACCCCTTTTTTAATCACATATTTCTCCAAAATTATCCTTTATATGCTATGACTAAGAACCATAAAAGCTATGGAAGATCACAAAAGTAATTGGGGATGGGATGGAAGAGGAATTGCCTGATTTTAAACATCCTGGGATAGAAATATCCACCTCTAATCTGTGTTATATATCAATAATAGACAAACCACCAGTTGAACATTTACCCGTATAAAAAGATATTAAGAGAGTAGATGCTTCACCTCGTTGCCACCCTTACAAAGCTTCACACATAACCACAACTCAGGAAATCAGTTCTAACACACTGTAACCTATTTCCAAGTGGTCTCAGTAAGTTCATTTCTATGGGATTTGATGCTGATATAGACAAAGGAAAGTGGAAGTCTCTAACAAGCACTCCAGGTTAGAGCGAACAAACCTTAGGTACCTCTAAACTAATCGTGGTCAAAATAAGACCAGTAACAAAAATAAGCAAAGATTAATAGCAGTGCCTTTCTGCCAAGGTTGTAATTATGAACTCTTCCGCCATGGTAGCTCTCTTCTCCCCCTGTGGCAGAAGCTAAGCTGAGGGACTTGACTGCCATTGGAGAATTTCAGGGAAGGCTTTAAGGACAAAGTAGCTCTGAGGTTTGGTGCCTTAATTAGTGATAGAACAGTGTTACCATTAATGAAAGAAGCAATGGAGGGCATAGCTTCACAGTAAGAACAGCGGAAAGTAAGGTAGACATCTGAGGAAGGTGAGGCAGGGTTAAAATACAAGACTAAACTAAGCAGAACGAAAAACGTGTCTAAATCAAATCAAGCTAAAAACTGATCACCCTAGTCACCTTGGAGTCCTGCCTCTTCCCCCTCCCATTCAGGTGTGTTGAGAATCAAGACTGGCAATGGAAAGTTGCGTCTCATAGATTCCAATAGGTTTAAAGCCTCAAGGGACCTTAGATACCATCAAGTTCAACCACCTCATTTTAACCAACAAGGAACTGACATCCATGGAAGTGAAGATGGTTTATCCAGGGTCATACATCCACTAGAGAAATACAGTTGGAATTTGGACATAGACCAGAATCATACAAAATGAGAAGGCATGATCCATTTCAATCTGCTAACCAGAGTACCCACATCAATGAAATAATTGGTTACATATGCACAGAGCTTTGACCTAGTAGGGACCTGAGAGATCATCTGGTCCCAGGATTGGAACCTAGGTCCTCTGACTCCACATCTGGCACTCTTTATACTTTCCATGCTGCCCTAGCAACTTCACAATATCATAGATTTGGAGCTGGAAGGAACCTCTAAAACCATCTAGTCCCCCTGCCCCCGACCTTGTTTGGGGGGGATATTTGTTTTGTTTTTACAGATTAGGAAATTAAGATTCAGGAAAATTGAGTGACCTCACATTTCCATAGGACATATCTCTGGCCCTCTTCATACAAATCACACAAACAACTTTAATGCAACTCACTTCTGAATTTGATATTAAGGGAAAATCAGCCAGCTGACCTCAAAGGAACTTTTTTGACATTCTTACTCACTTTCCACTTCCTGCAAAGTGTGTGCGCATGTTGCCCCAATCAAATAAAACACGGTGGGTGGTTTGTGGTAGCCTAAAGTGAAGAAGTAGGTTTGCCCAGTGTAGAGGTTGTACCTATAATGAAAAAGTGGGGAGAAAAGAGAGTAAACTCGCAAGCCACACACGGAGAAGGACACCTCTTTGCCTGATGGTTGGCATGGTAGATAGATCTGGCCTTCAAGTCAGGAAGACCTCAGTTCATGTCCTGTCTCAGACACACAGCACTCCTGGATGACCCTGCACAAGTCACTTAAACTCATTGTGCCTAAGCTTCCTCATCTGTAATACAGGAATAGTAACACTGCTTCACAGGGTTATTATGGGGACCAAATGAGGTCATGCATGTAAATAGCTTTGCAAACCTCAAAGAATAAAAAAAACTATTATTATTATTGCCATTAGTATTATTAACTTATACCAAATAAGAAATAGGTATTTCTCTATATATCATTGAGCAGTTTTTATCTCTACTACTGACTCCGACAAGTCACTTTTCCTATTTGGGCCTCAGTTTCCTCATCTGTTAGGTTCCTTCTTGCTATAAATCAATGATGCTATGGTCACAAGACTGACTTAAACCAGTGGGTCAAAAGTTAACAAAAGAATAAAGAATTTACCATGTAAACATAGTCCTTAGTATCGTAGATTTAAAACTAGACATCTGTTCATTTAAGACCATTATTTTACAGATTCAGAGTAGGGAAATGATTTGCCCAATAGTATATAAGTAAGAGGCAAAGAGAGGATTCAAACTCAGGTTCTCTGACTCCAAGGTCAGTGTTCTTGTAGATCAGGGAAGGGTGAGAAAAAAAAACCATAGTATTTCTGAGCCAAGACTATCAGTTGCTTCCCAAAAGTCCATTAAAGAATCATCCAATTCTGCCACGAGGAGAAGGAGGGCAAATTCTCTCTGTCCCTATCTTCCATATAGGGTCTCAGTTTGACAAGAGTCAGAACAAGGATCCTTAGAGTGATGGAATCAGCCAGTGCTGGGTTCCAGACCCTAAGCCTAACGCTCAAGTCATCCAGATTGTTTTTCTGCCAAGTCCCTTATCCCTCCTGTGAACCTAGTCCTTAATGTAAACCAGAACTGTTAGGAGCTCCAACTCCGTCCCTGGCACTTGATGCTCTCAGGACTCCTGCACAGCTCTGGGCAAACAGCCCCAGTCCCCAAATGGGTTTTTCCTGGGTCTTTGCTTTTCAGCATGCAGTTGCCTTGAAAACTTCCCTGACTCAACTAGTCCTTGTCAAACGGAATCCTTCCTTCCCACTGAATTGTTTTTTTTTTCCCCTTCTTCCTTTTAGTGATTTATCTCACATGCCAACCTCTAGGGAAATTGTGTATGGTGGAGGAAAGACTCAAATCAAAACAAAAACAAGACTTGAGTGGTCAAAGCCCTCCCCCCCCCAAAAGTATCAAAAGCAGTTTCCTGTATTTTCAAAGATTTTGGAGCATTTGAAAAACTGATATGTCTGAAATTTCAGGGGATAATATCTGAAATCCAGTTATTCCCCAAGTGTCTATCTCCTTCTTCTCGCCTATCTTCTTTCAGTCTTTTCCCTTTTCTCATCCCTTGCTTTGGATTTCTTTGTTCTTGTCTGACTGTTCCTTATGATCTATCATACTTCTGTATAAATATAAAAAGTTCTCTAAGAACGTGAGTTCATGTCTTTCCTTTACTTCTCCCTCTGCATAGTTATTTTCATTCATCTCCCTTCTGCTTTATTATTTTCTCTTTCCTGTTTATTATTTTTCTTCACACTGGTTTTCCTTTCTCAGATTGCCAAGGCTTTCTTGATCCCTTGTGACAGAAGGAAAGAAAGAAAGAATTACAGAATTTGGGACCCATACAGATGACAACTCATGCCATTAGCAGAATAAATGAGTCAGCCTAACTCTGGCTCCAAGGAGGTGGCTGGTTCTTGAGGTAGTGGTTGAGGAAGGCTTGTAGAGTAATGCTACTTCAAAGGAATGTCTACATTCACTCAGATGTGTGGGGAAAGTGGAAGATAGAAACACACAGCATTTCAGGGACTAAATTACTCAGGTGGAGCATGACCAAAGAGCAAACAATCTTGTGTTGTTATTGTTAGCCCTATCTCCCTTTCCAAGTATCTAGCTCTCCATCCACTGGAGCTCCAAGGACCTAAGTGGAATGAGTGAGTGTGCAAGTGATAACTCAAGAGGCAGTGAGCTGCCCACTTCAGGTGCTGCAGCCACTGGATATAACCCTGAGTCCTGAGTTTGAACTGTTGCTCTGGATGCATTGAGTCTAAGATGCCCAATACATATCCAGGTGGAGATACCCAGCAGACAGTTGGTGAGATGAGACTGGAGCTTGGGAAAGAACTATGTAGATGTTGGAGTGATCAGCATAGCGAGGACAGCTAAATCCATGGGGAATGAATGAGATCACCAAAATTTTCACTCCCTCCATTAACAGTGAGGAGATTAATACCCCCTTGTATGAATGGCCCCTTAACCCTCCTAAAGTTATAACTTTATTCCTTAAGCCTAAGATTCTCTAAAGTGGTAAATTAGACATCAAGAAAAAGCTAAGAACTTAGGCAGTTGAAGGAACTAAGAGGTGAGCTGGCTGCTGCCGGTTGGTGGCACTTTTCAAAGCACTTTTAGGAACTCAGTTCAACAAACATTTATGAAGAGTTTGTTGAAATTGCTACTGAAAAGGGTATATTGTCCTACTTTCTGATGGCTCCATTCACCATTCTCATAACTTTCCAAATTAATATGCTCTTGACTAGTCATCATGACCCTATTCATCATCATCATCACCATCATGGCCATCATTTATACAGCACCTACTATGGGCCAGGCACTGTGCTAAGCCCTTTACAGATATTATTCCATTAGGACGTAAGCTTCTTGAGGACAAGGATTATCTCCATTGTTGCATTTGGATATTCATTGTTTAGCACATTCCTAGGCACATATTTCATTCATTCATTCCTTCTCATTGCCTTTATACCTCTAGTACTTACCATAGTATCTGCCAAGCAATAAACTCTTAATAAACACAGGGCTGAAACAAAATGGACACCTCAACATGGTGCATACAGCTTCTTGGGCTAAGAAGCCCTTCTTAAAGTCACTAGATTCATAAAATGTTCATCAAAAGAGACCCTCATGTGGAGGTTTACTCAAGCTCTCTATTTTGGCTTTGAGTCCACAGGGCCTGGCACATCATTTGCATGCAAAAAAGCCTTGTTAAACTAAACTGAAGTAAAAAGAGGCAGCAAGAAAGAGGTGACCTGTGTCTAACTAACCTCAGCATCTAGACTTCTATTTTAGATTTTCCCGAGTCCACTGACAAACCATGCCACTGGACCTCTTCTCCTTGGGCTATGTAGATCAGGTTTATCAGGGGGCAGATAGCCAGGGCGTTATCTCAGAAAGGCTTGCCTTCTCTGCCAGGATCTTCCTCTGAGCATCGACTTACTTTTACTTATTGTTGTTATTTCCTGTGAATTGGAAGAGTGGGTAAGTGTCTGGGTAAACTCAGTGACACCCGAAGGAAAGAGGTCTCCTGTCTGCCAAGTGCCTGCGCCTTGGGCAGGAGTTACAAACCATGCTCTCCCCCAAGGGATTAACAACAGCCCAACAACAACGATAATTTTAAAATATTGGAATTGTTGGGTAATGACAGGGTAGAGGAAAGAGGGATGGGGAAGACATAGAGTGGTTGTTTTAAAAACTTCATACTCCCTAATTGAGTAATAAGACCCTGCTGAACAGTGTCCCCCTTCCCAGGGACCGATGCTTTTTCCCACAGTAGGACCTCATTACAGTGAGAGGGTTGATTTGTGTGGTCCTGCGAGCATCAGTGAAGGTCAGTCATTTCAGTTGCCTCAATGCTGCCTAGAAAGGAGAACTTTAAAGATTTCACAGAGTCAGGGCTGGAAGAGATCTCAGAGGTCACAGAATCCTACAGAAATCACAGATTTAATGTTAGAAGGGAACCCTCAAAGTCATCTAGTCTAACTCCCCCCTGAGTCAACCAGTCAGTCAGTCAACAAACATTTATTTAGCCCTACTATGTGCTGGTCACTGTGCTAAGTCCTGGGGATACAAAAGAAAGGCAAAAGATAGTTCCTGCTCTCCAGTCAAATCCAGAGTTAAGTGACTCACCCAGGGTCACACAAGTAGTGAATGACAAAGGTCAGATTTAGACATAGATCTTCTGTCTCCGAAGCCTTTACACTTTTCCATGTGGCCTACACAAAGTCATCTTGGCTTAGGCTCATCATTATACAGATGAGGAAACTGAGACGAAGGAGGTAAGTGACATTCTTAAGATGACCTGGGTAGTATATGGTTGAGCTAGGATTTGAACCCAGATCTTTTAGGTCTAGACCAGTTCACTCTTCTGTTATGTCACCAGAAATCCACTGGACTCCAGTGGCCAACTGTATATAGGATTCAATTCCATCCAACAAACATTATTAGGCAGCTACTCATGAAGCACCATGTTAGATAATAAGGTATCCAAAGATAAAAGAATGCAAGTGGTTTCTGACCTCCAGCTTACATTTTGGGTATAGATACATGAGAATGAGGAAATTTGAGGAGAAAGAACCAAAAATTCCAATTCACAGGAAATAACAACAATAAGTAAAAGTAAGTCGATGCTCAGAGGAAGATCCTGGCAGAGAAGGCAAGCCTTTCTGAGATAACGCCCTGGCTATCTGCCCCCTGATAAACCTGATCTACATAGCCCAAGGAGAAGAGGTCCAGTGGCATGGTTTGTCAGTGGACTCGGGAAAATCTAAAATAGAAGTCTAGATGCTGAGGTTAGTTAGACACAGGTCACCTCTTTCTTGCTGCCTCTTTTTACTTCAGTTTAGTTTAACAAGGCTTTTTTGCATGCAAATGATGTGCCAGGCCCTGTGGACTCAAAGCCAAAATAGAGAGCTTGAGTAAACCTCCACATGAGGGTCTCTTTTGATGAACATTTTATGAATCTAGTGACTTTAAGAAGGGCTTCTTAGCCCAAGAAGCTGTATGCACCATGTTGAGGTGTCCATTTTGTTTCAGCCCTGTGTTTATTAATCCTCCTGTAGGAGGTGGTCCATGAGTTGAGCTTTGAAGGGAACTAAAGATTCCAAGAAATAGAGATGAGGAGGGGATGCATTCCAGGCATGTGAAATTGCTTCAATGGAATACCAAGTCCTGAGAACCATAAGCAGGTCATTTTCTCTGGAGCACATAGTGTTTGAACTGGGATATTGGGAAATAAGTTTTGAGAAGTGGGCTTTAAATGCCAACCTGAGGAGTTTGTGCCTTATTCAAAAGGCCATAGGGAGCCATTGAAGATTCTTGGTCAGAGCAGGGACATGGTCACTCTTAATACAGGAGTTATTTTAAAGTTCCACATATTGGGGTGACAGGGAAAGTAGAAATACCTGTCTTAAAACTTAGATAGAACTCCTCCCAAATGTCAAAAAGAATCAAAGATCTCAGAGCTAGGAAGAACATGGAAGCTCCTGTCTCTTTCTCACTGCTCACAGGAGAATGAGGTCCTTCCCTACTCTCATCGCATCACTGGTTTTCAGACCCATGATCTTCGCTGGCATCTGGAAGAGCGAAGCAAGAATTATACTTTAGTAATGGCACCCTAAGGAGCAGAGAGGGTATTTTTGTCATTGTTGAGATGTGTACATAGATATGGATATGAATATGAACATAGGTATAGATTTGGATATGGATATACATATAGATATGGATATGGTTATAGATATACATCTGGATATGGATATGGATTTAGATATACATGTGGATACATCTGGATATGGATATACATATAGATATGGATGTAGATATAGGTAGATGCTTTCCTTACACTGAGATAATGAATCCTGGGAGATTGCAAGGATGTTAAAGGTAAAAATGGTGGTCAGGTCATTAGTTCTTTCATAACAATTGTGGCTATCCTGAATCCCTCTGTGCTCAGACAATGAGACAAGCACCCCAGGACAAGTTCATATCAGGTGGAATCTAGAGGAGGTTGATAGAGGATCTGAAACAAGGAACTCTTTGTAGTTTCTTTTTTGTAACTGCACATAGCTTAATGCCAAAAAGTTCTGCTGTCCACACTGCACAGGCATTTGTGATGTAGCAAGTCCTGCCTTATAAGGTAGGTTATTCTGAATTTCTCCTGGACTATAATGTACAGGGAGAACACTTTCTTAGCCCTACCTAGGGCCCAGAAATGCTTTAGCTGGCTCTGCTACCAGATCAAAGCACTGCTTAACAAAGACAGAGATGAGACGACCACACCCCCACACACACACACGTGCACACACACATATGTGTTGTGATTGAAAGGATGTTAGACCTGAAATCCAAAGACCTCGATTCAAATCCTGACTCTGACCCTTACTACCTACATCACCTTGGGCAAGCCAACCATACCCAAGCTTGCTGGACCAGATGAGCATTAGCATTCCTTCTAATTCTATAGCCCTGTGATCTGGGGCCAGTCTCAGTAGTTCATTAATTTCTGAAATCTCCTAACAGGTATTGGATTTCAGTGCCATGTTCCCTATATGTTTTGTATTTACCTTCAATATGAACATCAGACCACTTAAAGGTGGCTTTTCAGAACCATCCCTCCAAGACCTCTCCCAAAGTCCAAAGCCCACCCTTAGCCTAGAAACTCTTTGCCCTCATAAGAGGCTTGAAGGAAGACAGAGTGGGATTCCATCAGTGTCTTCGGGTATCAGAAAGACTACCACCTAGAGGGGGAGGGATTAGATTTATTGTGATTGAACCCATACGACAGAGTAAGGTGAGATGGGTGGAAAGTGGAAAGTGGCTGATTTAGTCTGAACACCAGGTAGTTGTATCCAAAAATGGAAAAGGCAGCTTAGAGAGGTGGCCAGTTCTCTTCCCCTCATGGGAGCTCTTCAAGCAAAGGCTAGAAAACCAATCAATTAAGAAATCATCCAGTATTTATTAAGTCCCTATTATGCACCAGCCACTGTAATTGATAGGCAACCTTCATACAGCATTTTAAGGACTGCACATGGTTTTATATATATCTTCTCCTCTGATCACTATATGAGGTTCTGGAGACACAGACACAAAAATGAAGCCTCAAGACGCTTCCATCCTGTCTGGTGTCGAAGAAGGGAATTTCATTCCAGTATGTATGGGTTGGACTAGATACCACTAAAATCCCTCGCAGCTCTGGGATTTGGGGAGCAGGGCTCCAGAAAACACATTCCCTACATGTCCCCATGCTCCTCTTGCCCAGGGCACACAGAGCTCCTCATCCCCGGCTTCCACTCGGAGATACTGTGTGCTGGAAGTTCAGTTTCCCCAGAATAAAATGATTCGCATTTACCTACCTAGCAGCTGTCAAAGCCTGCAATTTTTTCTGTAGGCGTAAGCAATTTTTTTTTTTCTTAAACGTGGTTTCATCTCTAGTTTGTTATCTGCCAGCAACAGTGAACAGAGGTTCTATAGTCCCCATCCTTTCTCCTACGAGTAACAATTAAAGCAAAAATCTGCCGAGAGTACAAATGCATCTTTCAAGGATTGTCACTCTTGTGTCGTGTGCTGAACAGGCTTAATAGGTTTGCCTGGAGACCTTCGGAGGCAGAAATGGGTCTGTAATTTTCAATGGGAACTCAACAGGAGAAAGGAGTCACTTAACCACTTATGGGCCAGAGTAATAAGGAGCCTCCCTGGTCCAGCTCAGACAAGGGGGCGCTGGCTTTGGGAGGGAGGAAAAAATGGGAGGCAAGCTTTTTAAGTGAGGGATGAGGGCAAAAGAAAGATATAGAAGGGAAAGTGCTTGGGAGAGCAAAATCACCTTGAATACTGTGTCCGCTTCATTCCTAAGGGTGAGTGGAAAATCTACTGGTTGAAAATTATCAGTGGTCAAGAATACTGAGAAGAAAAAGAAAGAGAAGGGAGGGAAGAAAGGAGGGAGAGGAAGGAAGGAAGGGAGGGAGGGAGGAAGGGAAGAAGGAAGGGAAGAAGGAAGGGAAGAAGGAAGGGAGGGAGGGAAGGAGGAAGGAAAGGGAAGAAGGAAGAAGAAAGGAAGGTAAGAAGGAAAGGAGAGGGGAAGGGGGAAGGAAAGAAGGGGAGAAAGGAAGGAGGGAGGAAGGAGAAAAATGAAAGAAGATGATTTGTCTCTAAGTGCCCTTTTTCACATCTTGGCATCTGATTTGTCTACCACTCCACTGTTGGCAATCTGTTAGGGTAAACAATACATCATTATGGCTCCAGAAAGATAACTCTTGCCCCTCATCCTAGGCTGCTGCCACCATCACAAGGAAGCTTTTTCCCATGGAGCATGGAGGATCCTCAGCAGGCTGGCCTATGAACTGGGAAGGGGCATTTTTCGAAGTCCTTTTCTCTTCCATCTCACTCAGACTTTCTGCCATCCACTTAATGAGGTCCTACTTCGGTTAATGCCTTTGTTAGGTAGCAAATGATGTTTCCAGCCTTCTCACAAAGACACTTTGTGTTCTCTGTCAAAATATTCTCTTACCAGAAATGATGGAAATGCCCAGAAGCATCCCTGCCCTCCCCTTTGGGGTTGGAAGAAGAGGGTGTTAAATGTTTAACCTGGATTGATGAGCTTTCCTAAAACTATTCGATGAAATGAAAACTTTCTTAGCAGAATAAATTACACTGTGACTGTTCTCTCAAATGGACAAGTTGGTCTCTCTCTCTCTCTCTCTCTCTCTCTCTCTCTCTCTCTCTCTCTCTCTCTCTCTCTCTCTCTCTCTCTCTCCCTCTCCCTCTCCCTCTCCCTCTCCCTCTCCCTCTCCCTCTCCCTCTCCCTCTCCCTCTCCCTCTCCCTCTCTCCCTCTCCCTCTCTCCCTCTCTCCCTCTCTCTCTCTTTCCCTCTCTCATTTTGTATTTGGTTAATGATTCTAGCCCTGAGATCATAAGGCAACTTAGAATGTAAAGGATATGGGGCAATAACTTTAACCTCTAAATTTTAACTACATGTTGATTTTGACGCTGAAATATTGCAATTAGCTGGGACTGTTTTCCAATGTTTTAATTTTTGCTGATGCTCCAAAATGTTGCAGAAAAGCTGATTCCTAATTATTACATACGGCAATGCATACATTTCTTCCTAATTAAAAAGCCTCTAAATTCTGAATAATCAATTTGTGAAGGCATATGGTTTTGAAAAATTATGCATTTAATTTCTCAAGATTTATTAGTAATTTGAACTGTAGCTAGTTAATTATGGTTATAAAACTGATGTGGTAATACTGGAGATTGATGTAACGATATGACTGCAAATTTATTTTGATATGTCTCCCTTAATATCAGAACATTACAATACACTTACATTTCCAGCCACTTCTTAATTACGCTCAGAAGCATTAGTTTAATGAAAGATAAAAGGATTTGATAAGTGTACATTGGAATTTATTTGAAAAACTATTTTCAACATGAAACAAACATATTATTTTTTTGCCCCTAGCAAAATTAAATTTGTAGTTAGCTATAAATGAGTAGATAGCAGCTATGCCTTAAAATTAAATAGTCCTTGAGACAGAGATTTCCATTAACTGTTGTGACACATCACAGAGATGTTTGCATGAGAAAGTAGTTAAACTGTACAAGGGAAGCCTGCTGGTGAGAATGAATGGGCTTGAATGTAAACAATGATGGCATTATAAATAATCACAATGGGGGGGGGGAGGGAACATTTTTTCTGTTTCCTTTGTCATGTGAATTTCTAGGCAAAGAAAAATATCTAACAAAAATAGCTCTTTTGAATATGAAACAAAACCAAAGCTTTGAATTTTTATGTTGTTATTTTAGTTTTAAGAGAGAAAGTGGGGGCTTAATTGATTGTTTGGGAACTCTTTACTGATCTGTTTCACTTGAAATAAACATATACTTTCCTAATAAGCTAATGCACAGAACCTTATCACTGGCTCCAAGAAAGGGAGGAAAGGGAAAAGGAAGAAATATGTTTTTTACCAGAATGTGTCAAGAGATATGGGTTTAAATGGACTTAATCTGGATTGAGGAATTGGAAGGTCACTATTAGGATGGATTTGTAGTTCTGGAGTGTTGTTCAACATCAGAATGGATGACAGAGGCCGGATGGTTGTTTAAGCTTTCTCACTGGATGGTTAGGTATCTTGCAGCATGTAGGGACAACAAAAGAATTGACCAGATGACCTTTCAACGTCCTTTGCAGCTACATGAAAATGAGAATGCATAGATTCTGGCCAGGATTTGCAATCAAAATACCTTTGGTTTTCACTGTACTCAGCCTGTTCCTTCCAAAGATGCTAGTTTGGAAATAATACTGTAAGTTCAATCAGAATTTGCAAAAGAATTTGTAGTAACTAATCTATGCCAAGCACAGGGCTTGATACTGGGGATACAAAGACAGAATCGAAACCCGGTCCCTGGTCTCCTAAAGTTTACAAGCTACTGGGGAGGGTGATTGTAATGAGTATCTAGAAAGAAAGAAATGCAAAGTAGTTTCTGGAGGGAAGCAGAGAGAAAGTTCTAACTGAGAAAGAGAAGAGAAAGAAAAGTTTCATGTAGGAGGTAAAAATCCAAACTGCATGCTTTAAAAAGAAAGCCAGAGATTCAAAGAGGTACAGGTGAAGAGGGAATTGTATCTCATTTTTCTCCCCCTTATCTATTAGGGATCCACTACATTATATTCCTCTGCCTTCAGGAGGATGGTGGTAAGGAGAAGGGAATGTGAGAGGAAAGGCAGAGGCAGAGGGAAGTACTTTGCACCGTCAACAGAAGAGAGCAAAGGAGTTCACACGTCCCTGGAATTAGCGTGAGGGGGTTTGCTGACTTGCTCATCTTATCAGAGGTATATCCCTTGGATAAAAGTCTGTAGGAATCAATCAAACAGTCAGTCAAGTCACTAAGTACTTATTAAGGGCTGTGTGCTGGGCACTAAGGATAAAAACAAGGTAAATGGAAACAAGCCCTACTCTGAGGAGCTAACTTTATCTAAAGAGGGGAAATGAGAACAAAATTATGACAAAAATAATAATAAATCCTGTGCTTCCATAGAGTATATTCAGTAAATGCTTATTGTTTGTTCACTGGATCCTGTGAACATTGTATTAATTCCTTCAGGCCATCAGGTTATCAATTTTACTCTAAAAGCTTGGGGTTTTAGCATCTGAAGGAATGCTGGGACATATTTACGAGATAAAGTACCCAAAGTAAAGCTAGAGCAGTTGAATATTTATCAAGTGGATTCTGCAAAAAAAAAAAAAAATTAATGAAAAAAAAGATGAAATCAACTGGATGCTGCTGAGGGCAGTAGACTAGTCCTGGCCAGAAAGGAAATGCTCAGTCCTAAGATAGATCTGGACTTATGGAAGATGGACCTCATGGACCTTTGCTGAGTACTTATTTGATCTTCACAGGTTGAAGGTAGATTCTATTATTATCCACACTTTACAGATGAGGAAACTGAGGCAGACAGAGATTAAAATGACTTGACCAGAGTCATTCAACTACTGTCTGAGGCTGGATTTGAACTCAGGTCTTCCTGATTCCAGTTCAGTACCCTATCTACTGTACCATCTTGCCACACACCTGCTGCTCCCCAGTTTCTCCAGGCTGTCTGTTGCACTTTGAAACCTCTCTGTAAAGAATCAAGCCTGAATGTGCCCTTACTGCACCTTTTACCTACTGCTTTGGGGCCATTCAGAACCAGTCTAATCTGTCTCAGAAGTCTTCCCTTCTCCAGCCCCACCAGCCTCTACCCTTTGACTGATGCTCCTAAAGCATGTTCATAAGGCCCTTCACTCTTCTGATGACCTTCCTCAGGAGAGTTTCCAGCTTATTCAGGTCTTCCCTAAACTGCAGTGTGCACGATACTCCAGATAGAACCAATGAAGGAACAGTAAGGGTGTGCCTATCGTCTCCCTCATCCTAGAGGCTCTGCCAGTCTCTGTACCTCAATGGGCCAGAGGATGCATTTGCTCATTCAGAGTTTTCAGTCAACTTTTTCAGAAAGGTCCCAGCATGCCTCTCCCATGTTACACTGTGAAGTGAATTGTTTTCATCCAAGTGGAAGTAAAAGTCATCCCTGTTGAGTTTCATCTAAATACATTTGTCTCATTGTACCCACCCGTCGAGATCTTTTGGATCCTGAGTCGGCCATCCAGCGTGTCAGCTCTCTCTCCTAGCTGGCATCATCTGCCTCACTCATTAGCTCACCATCTCTCTGTGCATTTTAGGTCCCCTTGTGCTGAAGGTGAACATGCCAGGTTGTGTTGGTTCATTTTTCTGATCAGTTGGAGTTGTTCAGAGAATTCAAATGGTTTTCTTTTAGTTCTCTGTGCAGCCCGAGGAAAACTAACCATTTTATACTAAGCCAACTTGTCTGAAATCTCAGGGCCTCCAGCTAAATATTTCGATGTTTTGTAACCTACATAGGAAATTTCCCTTACTGCTTAAAGTAACAAATATGCTATTGTGAAAATAATAGTGATCCAGGGGAAGAGAGACCTGAAGTCTATATAGGCCAAACTCTGCCTCCTCTCTCAAGGCAGCTGGATAGGGCCTGGGCCTAAAATTACGAAGACTTAAGTTCAAATTCTGCCTCAGACATTTACCCCCTGTGTAACCTTGGGCAAGCCATTTCACTTCTGTTGCCTCCCTTTTTCATCCATAATACGGGGATGATAATAGCTCCTACCCTCCCAGGGTGTTTGATGAAAGAGATGGTGTCTGTAAACAGCTGAGCATAGTGTCTGGAGCATGGTAAGTGCTTTATAAATGTGAGCTAGTATTATTATGATTAACTCTCCAATTCTGGGCTAGCCTTTTCATTGTTCTAGTGACTTCCTTTCCTCATGGGTAAATCAGTAGGGTTGTCCTCTAAAGTTCCTCCAGGATCTGCCATTGATTCTGTGATTTAAGTAATATAGAAATATTATTTTGGTTAGACAGAATTTCATCATTTATTCAGGTCTGTCAGTGAACAAACCTTCATTAGGCACCTACTGTGTGCTAATTAAGTGCTGGGGATACAAAGAAATGAAAAAAAAAATCAGTCCCTGTCCTCCAGGGGCAGACTACTAGGTGCAAACAAGATTTAGACCAAGAGGGAGGTGCTACTACCATGAAGATCTGATTTTTCCTGACAATTACCCTAAAGTATTTTTGAGTTTCCTGAAAAATTTCCCTTTCTTCTAAATTACCTCCAGTGATAGTTATAAGATCTGTCACTGGAAAGCATTTTACGTATGCAGAGACTCAGGACCTAAGAAGAGACTTGGCTTGACCCAAGGAGGAAGTCTTCTGCTCCCAAACTCAGGGCTGTTTGAATAACACCACAGCTATTTCATGAAAACATGTTTGTTTAATAAGTGATATTTCTTTAGTCCTTTACAGTTTGTATGGCCTTTTTCATAGGTTAGCTCGCTTCCCAGCCTCAGAGAATTGCAGGACTTTACCAGTCACCTACTCCATCCTGTACAGGAAAGTAGTCAACATCCAGAACATGGTTGTCCGCCTTCTGCTTGAAGACCTCTAAGGACAGGAAGCTTATTACCTTCATCTCATTCCATCTGAGGACACAACTGCCACCCACTGCCCTGGTTCAGCTTTCTGGGATCAAGCAGGACAAGTCAGTCAGTCAACATGCATTGATTAAGCGTTTACTATATGCCAGGCACTGTGCTGAGTCCTGGGGTACAAAGAGAGGCAAAAGCATGTTTACCCTCAAACAAATCTAATCCCTTCCCATATGACCCTTCAGATATTTGAGGACGGCCATCATGTTGCCCCTGAGTCTTTCCCAGTTCCATTAATTGATCTTTCAACTTGAGTCTCATGATACCCCTGGGAGATGAAAACTAAAACCATTGTTCCCATTTTGTGGATGAGGATCCCCAATCCTAGAGAAATTCAGAGGCAGGATCTGAACCCAGGTTTCCATCCCATCTATCCACCTTGACACTTGCCCTCACCATGACCCAGCTTCTACTGAATCTGAAAGCTTGGTGTTTCTGACACAGCTAAGACTGAGGCAACTCCCTTCTCTGTCCTCATTAAATTTCTTACTCAATATTCTACAACTCGGACGCTCTAAATAATTGAGCTGGGCACCTGAACTTTCGATAATACTTCGAGGTTGCTCCATCACCATTAAACGCATAGCCACATAAATACCCTGTGTGCTCTGACATATCTCCCATTAGTATCAATAAGAGTTACACTCCTGCACCAAGGGGAGAGAGAGGCCACAATAAGGCTTTTAAAAAGCTATTTAATATATCGGCTTTCACGAAGATAGACGGTATCACTAAGACGAAACAAGAAAAGATGTGCCCAACTTTACAAGGTATTAGCACTGTTAATCACATTGTGAAATATTGCTGGTATATATCTTGAAAAACACACAGTGGTCATATTTCCAGTGGGAGAAATGACAGTTTTAATGTTGAGATTCACAGATGATTCTAAGATAACTTTCCCCAAACTGGGATAAGTTTAAAGCTGCCTTATGAGAGAGGAGGGAAATGGAACATCACTGATTCCATTATGTTCCCAAAGAAAGTCCTCCAGAAGTCTTACAAAAGGGACCCTGGGAATTGACATAGATTTGCTTTAAAAAAATTTTAAAAGGCTAATCCAAAAAAATTCAACTTGTTTTGCTTGATGGGGGAAGTAGATAAAGGATAAAGATAGGAGAAAGAGTTGGGCAGCAAGGTGCCACAGTGGATAGGAAACTCAGGAAAACTGAGTTCAAATCCAGCTTCAGATTAGCTGTGTGACTCTGGACAAGTCACTTCACCCTCTTTGCCTCAGTTTCCTCATCTGTTAAGTGAGCTGGAGAAGGAAATGGCAGACTATTCCAGTATCTGCTCCAAGAAAACCCCACATGGGGTCATGAAGAGTCAGACATGGCTGAATGACAACAGAAGAGGAAGACTGATAAGGGAGAGGATAAACTTGACTTTATAGCGCTATTCTATCCCTGCTTTCTAAAACTAGATGCAATGAGCAAAGATGATGCTTATTTCAAGTTGGCAGTTGAACCAAGACTTGCAGGAAGTTAAGGATTCTAAAAGGCAGAGATGAAGAAAGAGAGCATTCTGGGTCAAGAACAAGTTGATCGATTTGTATGGACTTCATCCCTTCTGCATTCCTATCCGTATGACCTTGGGCAAGTAGTTCAGCCTCTCTGGGCCTCACTTTCCCTATCTGTAAAATAAAAGGGTTGGACTCAGGGATTTCTAAAGATGTTCTAGATCCCATCATCCTCTGGTATGGTAATCCAGTGAGAAAACTTCCAAGTGGGATTTATTGATATTTCATTCAAACTTTTTCTGTGATTTCAAACAGAGATTCATTAATCAAAGGTTAAACTGAGAAGGTCCCAGATCATCTCCTTGTCATCTTCTAGGGAAGCTTTACTTTTTAGTTCTTCTTAGCATAAGGACCTTAAAATGTCCTAGAGTTTAAAATGGAGGTAAAGACACAAGGAATAAAGCATTGTTTCAATCTGTCAATAACTATCCATTGAGCCAAGTTTTACTATGTGCCCTGCACAGTGCTAGCCACTATGGGAAGAAGAATCAGGCTGGGTATCATATGAAAAAATTAAAGTATGATAAAACTGTCTGAAATGGGGGTGGGGGTAGGCATTGGGTTTGGAGAAGCTTGGATGCTTCTTAGGTATGTGACACCTTGGCTGAGTCAATGACCACATCCCTCAAAACAGCTGAGTGGATTGGATTATCTTGAAATTGGCTTCTGCTCTACATCCATTCCATCAGTAATAAGCCTTAGTTGTGAGAATAAGGGCTTTAGGAGATCAGATAAGGGAGAAATAAGGGTGGGGGAGGAAAGGTTTTCTGGAGGATGAGAACAGAGACTTGAAGGAAGGGTAGAGGGATGAGGATGAAGTCACGCGGTGCCACAGTTTGACTTAACTCCCAGTAGTTTGTTCTCTCTGGCTCGGCACTGCCTAGAATGTTGTCTTTGCAAGACCTAGTCATTCAAGATGAAACTCACCCAGCTCAGAAATCCCAGAGCCAGTATGGACTTTGGAAGCCATTAAGCCCAACTACTACCTGAAGCAGAATCCCTTCTACATAATAGGTTTAGAATCAGAAGGAAGCCATTTGAGTCAATCCCCTTCTTTTTAGTTTAGGAAAATGACACAAAGAAGGGTTAAGTGGTTTGCTTGAGGTCACACTGATGATGTGATACTTGAACTCAGGGCCTCTGACACCGAATCCAAGGCACTTTCCACAGGACTATGTTCTCTACCTGACAAAAGGTCATCCAGTCTCTACTAAAAGCCTTCCAGAAAAGGGAAACCTACCCTCCTGAGACAACACATTCCATTTTCAATAACTCTCTTTGCTAGATAGCCTCTCTCCATAGGGTCAAGCATAAGTTGGCTTCCCAGAAGCTTCCTCTCCTTGCTCCCTTTCCCCTCCCTCTGGGACCAAGCAAAACAAGGAAACACTCTTGGTTTATACCTGATTTGGACGTAAAACCTTGAGAAACCAGCCTGATTCTCATGACTCTGGAGAGGGACCAGAGAACTCAGGTACAATTTGACCTTTTAACCAGAGTAAACCTGGGCAGAGGATCAAGCTGGTACATAGTACACTCAGCTTCACTTGGGAGCCAGGAGAAAAGAAGAATTTTAAGCTTTGATTTCTTTTAAATTGTATTTTACACCAAACAAATATTTGACTTGCTGGCGCTAGTCAGAGGGTGGGGAGAAAAGACTGGGTACATCAAAGGCGACTTCATTCTTCCACATTTTTTCAGGTTTTATGGTTGATTGGGGGTCCTGTTGGGGAAAACCACTGCTTTCTTTGGCTGTGGAGTTCTGGTGTCCCGCACTGTTATTTTCTGTTGGTTGCTTGTTTTTTTCTCCCATGACTTAAATAGAACCATCAATGCTTTTGAAAGTACTCCCAAGGCTTAGGATATATAAATGTCTTTTTGTCTTATTTCAAAAGAACCAGGTGTGTTTTTGAGGGCTAATCATTGTTGAGCAAATCCTTCCAAATAATTTTTATAGAATATCTTGAGAGCTATTTTTTTTCCTGGAAGAGATCCATCTGGAGACTTTTGAAGGCTCCTGATAAGACAAGGAGGAGGCCAGTTGCGGCTTGTGCAAATAGTGCTCAGGAATCACTCAGCTCCAACCAGCTGGTGCTCATGGGAGGGAAAGAATGGAGTGGTATTTGTCAACATGTCACTGGCCTGTCAGTTTGTTTTACTCTTTCTTAGATCTCTTGTTCTTTCTTCTTTTCCAGCCAGCACCTTCAGGATGATGACTCGAGCTGGCAAAGCCCCCTCTGAAAGGGGCTCGCTACATTTGCCATCACATTCCACTGGGCTTAGGTTAGGTTAGTCCACCTGCAGTTATTGCAGCAGGAGGAACTCGTTCTCCTAAGAAACCCAACTTACAAATATTGATACTGCTTTAGCTCCCAGAGTGGATGTTGGGAAATAATTGGATCACTTTGTATTTACTTATTTACCTATATATGTATTGTTTCTCCCCAAGTGGAATATAAGCTCCCTGAAGGTAGGGGCCTTTTTTCTTTCACTTAGCATCCTGCCAATGACATGGCAATTATTTAACAAGTTGTGCTGAATTTCAACCCATTAGTTAATCAACAAGTATTTTTAAAAAATCTACTATGTATGAACCACTGGGAGGTACTAGGACACAAAGACAAAAGTGAAGCAGCCCCTGCCCTCAAAAAGTTTGCATTGTACTGGGAATAAACCAGTAAAAATACAAACTGTCCAACACAGATTTCAGGAAATCTAATGATTCCCCCTATCTTATTAGCATTTATTCCCTCTTATTTTATGGGGAAGGGGCCAATGATTCATAGTTGTGAACCTCTGAAAAGATCCAAAGTCAAAGGTTCTTTACCTACATATAAGACTGGTTTACGTTTGCTAAGGATCTGGCTAGGTCAACATTCATAGACTTGGGTGATGAGTGTTCTTCAGTCCTTATCTCAATGGCTAATAGAGATTGACCCTCATTTCTCCTGAAAGTAGTGATCCCTCTCTCCTGAGATATAGAAAGAAGGAAATACCTCAGTCTTGTTACTCACACATTTTACATGTTTCACGGTCAAACTGAGGCATTTGGGGGGGGAGGGAGGGAAGGCTTCTTTGCCACTTTTCCTATCATGGCAAACATGGCCAAGACTAGAGCAAGGGAGCTGGGACTGTCTCAGATGTAGATTCATCCTCAAGTCTTTGTCCTTCTCCTTCTATAGTTTCTTTTTTCAGGTTTAAGAAGTTGGATTCATTCCCTCACTTTTATCTGTCACAGCTATGGAAATGAATTCACAAATCTATCAGCAGCCATATTCTTTGCCCCTTACGTCTGCAGGAGGAGGTCTAAACTCTTTAGCCACCTGACCTGTCTTTTCCTCCTTATCTCCCTCTGTAGTGATTAAACTAGGCTATTTACTCCACACCCCAAATTATTTGCAATTTTCTACCTTTGGACCTTTGTAACTAGGTAGCAGTTAGGAGGTGCCATAGTGCACAGAGGTTCAAGCCTGTAGTCAGGAAGACTCAACTTTCTGAGTTCAAATCCCACTTCAGGCACTTATTAGCTGAGTGACCCTTAAATGCATGGCATTAAATATATGTGTGTATGTATGTGTGAGTATATACATATATACACATAACTATGCATTAGATTTACATATGTATACATAAATTAACATATTTATATACTCACTTGTACGTATATACAAGTGTATATACAACAGCTAGATTATAAGCTCCAGTGTTTATATGTATGTATACATACCTGTGAGAGCCCTACTTTCTCCAGCTGATATAAGCTCCGTGAGGGTATGGATTGTATGTCATGCTTTTTTCTGTCTCTGAAGGTACCTGGCATAGTGTCCTGCATTAGTAGGCACTCAATAAATGCGGATTTATTAGTTATTTGGTTGTTAAATGGTCATAGAGAAAATGTCCTAGGGCACGTATGCTCAAGTGATACATGACAAAGAGGAATTTTACATTTTTGCATTGTTTTTATTGACTCCCCGGTGAGGAAAGATTTTCTTTAGGCTACTTGAAGACAGCAAGGGAAGGAGGAATCGGGATTGTATCTGCGAGGGTGTTTTCTTGTTACTGTGCTAAAAACCACAATTACAACAACATTTCAGTGAGTTCACAGAGAAGAAGTCCCACCACAGCCACTTTATCCTTCTCTTGATGGAGTAACTAGACTGGTCAGATCAGGGAATACTAGATATGGGGTACTTCTCTATCTGGACTTCAGCGAGACGTTTGACAAAGTGTTTCATGTTACCCTTGTAAAGATGTGTCTCCTGGACGGTAAAATTAAGTGGATTCATAGCAAAAGAATTACAGGGAAAAGAGAACTGCGTCTAGCCAGAGGACCTGAGTTCAAATCCTGCTTCCTTCACTTGCCTTAGTGACCTCATATGAAGTTTCCCCATAAAATGAGAAATACATTCCTGAAGCTTAGGTGGGTCAGTACAAAGAGTATGAGACCTGGTGGCAGTAAGACTTGAGTTCAAATCCAACTTCAGACACTTACTAGCTATGTGACCCTGAGAAAGTCACTTCACTTCCATTTACCTCAGTTTCCTCAACTGTAAAATGGGGACAATCATAGTACCTACCTCCCAAGTTGTTGTGAAGATCAAATGAGATAATATTTTGAAAGTACTTAGCACAGTTCCTGGCACATAGTAGACATTTTAATAAACATTTGTTTCCTTCTTTTCAACCAATAGTCCATTGTATTCTCCAGTGATGGGTGATCAAAAAACAATATCCAATAAGAATAACTGACATTGATTTGTTGTTGCTGAATCATTTCAGGTGTGTTTAACTCTCCATGACCCCACTTGGGGTTTTCTTAGTAAGAATACTAGAGCAGTTTGCCATTTTCTCCTTCTAGCTCATTTTATAGATGGGGACATTGAGACAAACAGAGTTAAGCACAGCTAGGAAGTATCTGAGGTCGTATTTGAACTCAGGTCCTCCTAAGTCCAGGTCCAGTGCTCTATGCATGATGATGCCAACTAGTTGCCTGTCAACATTCATAGACCCCTTGAGACAGATCATCTCATTTCATCTTCACATAATCACTTGAGGTGGATAATACAGATATTTTAACCTCACTGAACCTTGTTTTCCTCCTCTGTAAAATGGAGATCATAATAAGACAGGTTCATATGTGGTCATAGATATGATTGTCATAGATAATAAACTGTAAAGCACTTAGCATGGTACCTGGCACACAGGGGTATATAAATGTTAGCTCTCACCATTATTATTGTTACGTAAAACACTTCATAAATTGTTAAATGCTGCACAAATGGTAGCTAGTTTTATTATCCCCATTTTATAGATGAGAAAACTGAGGGTAAAAGACGTAAATTGACTTTGCCATGGTCACACAGCCAGGCAGCATTCGAACCCAGGCCTTCATGACTATGTGTTCAGCACCTGTCTGCTAATCTACTACTCCACAAAGCTTCTCCAAGAGATGGGAGGATCAATGTCCACTCCCACTCAAAGGGGAGATCCATGATGCAAACCAGGACTCTGTCCCTGGCCCAATTCTGCTGAATTACTGCTTCAGTGACTTTAATGATACCTTTGCCCAAATGGTGCCCAGATACTTCGTCATGGCTTGGTCTCTGGGCATGTTCCTCAGTGTTTGAAGGTTATACCTCATGGAAGGGCTGCTCTATTATTCTTGTCCTTGTATCACCAATATAAAGCAGGGTGCTGCGCATGTAGGGGCATTTGAAAAAAATGTCAGTTCAACATCCAAGTCTGTTCCCAATTGGAACATTTAATTACAACTAATAACAATCCTATTAAATTGTCCCTAACTGTTCCTATTTGTCTAACTTCAAGACAGAAGCTGCCCTGGGATCATAGATTTGGAAGGAACATTAGAGTTCATATGTCTCATTTTACAGATGAGGAAACTGAGGCACAGACTTCCTCAAAGACTGGACTCCCAGTCCAGGGCTCTTTCCCTGAACACTGTGCTGCCTTGTGATTAATCCTGTTTGGCAGCTTGGTGGAGGTCAGACCCCAGGGCTTTGGTCCTCCTGTCATCCACTCCCTAAACCACATCCTTCTGCCTCGTCCCTTGGTACCAGAGGAAAAGTGTGAACCTAATGAGTATCTTCCCCTGACATAACAAAAATTATTCCTCACCTTTGTTTTGCTTGGGTTTTTTTTCCCCCAGGGAGGAAAAATCTTCCCTTCCTCCAGTCCTGAAGCATCTGCTCAGCTGGGCTGTCTGAGACCTCTTTCGGTTCCTCTGATATCGCACCATATGCTGCTCTCTGCTTGGGTTGCACATTTCTCCAATTGACAGTCACCTCGCATGTTGTGCGGACCTGGAGCACATTTACCATCTAGTCTATACTTTATTCATCATTTACATTAACTCTGTAGTGCCACGAACTTTAAATCCCTCCTTTCACCCATTAGCACAGTCAGTTTTGCATCGAGGAGTTTTAAGTATCAATGGATGGGCACTCATTCCTTCTAACTGAGCTCATTAAGCCCTTTATGATTTCTAGTCTCCTTTGAGGCCAAGAGAGCTTTGAAAGCACAAGAGATATGTTGTTTCCTCTTTAGCACCAAGGACAGAGTTTCTTAGCCGTCCCTTGGGTCAGTCTTAATTGTGACCCCAGGTTCTGCCAAGGGAGAATCCCTGTAAACATTTGGGGGTGTCTTTGTTTCCGTAATGGCACATCCCATGTTATGTGATGGGAGAGACCTCACACTTTCTTAGTAATAAAGTGGGTAGGAGTGATTGGAACACCCCAAACCTGCCATTCATGAGGTGGACTCCTGATTGGAAAAGAGGGAGCCAGAGATCAAGGACTGGATAAAAGATTTTCATCAATGATCGATCAATAAACATTTATCAAGTGTCTAAGGTGTTCCAGGCATTGAGTTAAGTGCTGGAATTTAGTTCAGAGGATTTGGTTAAGCAAATCCCAAATAAACAGACCTTTGCAAACTTTAAAATGCTATATAAATGCTAGCTATTATTGTGTTCGTGTGTGTTCAGTCATTTTTCGGTTATATCCAACTGTTTGTGACCCCATTTGAGTTTTCTTGGCAAAGATCCTAGAGGGATTTGCCATTTCCTTCTTCAACTCATTTTTCAAATGAGGAAATTGAGGTAATCAGGGTTAAGTGACTTGCTCTGGATCACATAGCTAGTAAGTGTCTGAGGCTGAATTTGAACTCCAGTCCTCCTGAGCACAGAGCTCTATGCACTATGGCGCCACCTGGCTGCCATTATTATTCTCTTTGGGAATCAGGTCAGAGCAATATGTCCTGATGGTAGAAGTCATAGTGGGTGGAGGAAATGATAACTAGTTAGAATAATTTAGGGAGCTTGATTGTGATCAATCATCACAATGTCATTTTCATTCGGTGGGCCCACTAATGGGGAGCTGGTTGAGTTTTCCCTGAGGTATCTAGCTAAGACAGAAAAGCTGGTGGGGAAGTTTCAAAGAATGGGGTATGAGTCCTGCCTCTGACACATCCTAACTGTGGGACCCTCTAAGACCCCAGTGAACTTTCTAAGAAAAGCTATAGAGAAGGCTCAATCTGTACCAGCGGAGGAAGTTTCCTCACCCAGGAGGTCCCTAGACTCATTAAATTATCCCATCCCTATTTAAGCTGGGTCTCCAGCCAATACAAATGTCATCCCAAAAGATGACTAAGGTCTTCAAATCACTAGAGAATTCTTTGGAACTTTACTCGTCCTGGCTATTATAGATATTCTGATTGGCAATGGGACATCATAACAGCATTTTAAGCTTTGCAAAGCACCCACCATACATTATCTTGTTTGCTTTTAACACATCAAGCAGGTGCTATTATTGTGCCCATTTCATGGATGAGGAGAGTGAGATTGAGAGAGGTTGAATCACTTGCCCAAGGTCACTCAGAGTCAGTAAGTAGGTGAGGCAGGGCTTTGGATTCAGGTCTTGTTGACCCACTACACCAGCATGGTGGATGAGACTAGGGTATGGTACATCCCCAACAAGGAATCATGCACCAAAAGCAATGGAAAGTGACTTACTCTAAGTAAGACTTGAAGAAAAGTGGGGTGGGATAAAGAGAGAGAGAGAAAAAAAGAGAAACAGAGATGGCAGGTAGACAGCAGGTGTGTTGGCAGATTTAAAAAATGCTTCCAATCATATGGGATGGGAGGTAACCTCCTTCTTTCCATATATATCAATCAGTAAGTTAGTATTCATTTATTTATTAAATGCCTACTATGTGCCAGACACTGTTCTAAGCACTGGAGATACAAAAAGAGATTTTAAAAAAGACTTTGCCTTTGAGGAGCTCACAATCTAATGGGTAGACAACATTCACATAATTATGTATGAATATTGGAGATAATTGGTAGAGACAAGGCACCAAGTAATATAACAGGGATCAGGAAAGATGGGACTTCAGTTGGGATGTGAAGGAGGCCAGGGAAACCAGGAGGTAGAGATGAGGAGAGAAAGAATTCCAGGCATGGGGGGGAGGGGGGGATTGGCCAGGAGAAAATGACTGACTGGAGCCAAGGAACAGAGTGTCTTATTAAAAGAAGAGCCAAGAGACCGTGGCTCAAAGAGAAATGTGGAGGAGAGAATGGTGTAAGAAGACTAGAAAGGTGAGGAGGGGGCTAAGAGGAAGTAGGTAAAAGTCACATAAGCACCGTTCCACTTGAGAAAATTGCCACATCCAGCAGAATGTTTCATTTTTGAACAGACTTGCATTGATGAGACCACAAATCTATTGACATATTGGAGTCATTCCAGGATATGTATTTTCTTCTCAAGCCGTGTCCAGGTTTGCATCTTTTCCAATCTTGACAGCAGGTAAAACTTGCTACTACTTAACCCACTGGCCCTTTGCTCATCCTGGCTATTATAGATATTCTGATTGAATGAATGTCATTCGTTTATTTTTGCTATTTCAGTATTCTTCAGATGAATGTTATAGCCGGAGAGTGAAGGCTAGCCAGCATTCCCATTAATAATAAATTCATCATCTCCATAAGTGCCGAACCATGAGCTCATGGCAGAGTTGTTTACGGCAGCGCAACCTTTGCAGAGGGGGACAGAGAGATCGTTATTCCTCATGAGGGACAGAGAGTCATTTAGCAAACCTTTATCAACTTCTCTTTGTGTGCTTAGAGGATGGAAGGACAAAGTGACATTAGACAGAATCCCTGCCTTCACAGACCTTACAATCCAATAAGACATAGAACCAACATCGTCAAATACCAGTAACACAAGGAAGAGTTTGGTATGGTCAAAAGAGAGTTCCAAAGTGCTAGGAGAAACAAGGCAAGATTATTTCTCCTTGGAAAAATAAGCCCTAGTGGAAAGGTAGGAATATTTAAAAGTGGAATGCATAGGAAGGATTCTTGAATACAGCCTAATTTTCCTTCTAGGACCCACCCTCTTCTGCTCTGTGAAGACTTTCACTGGCATGTACTAGAAAGATTATAACAATAATTATTTTTCTATTTCTTTTTCTATTAAGTTACAACATCATCCAGACCATCTGGGTAAATTTGACATTAACTACGTTCCATCATTAGCTTTGCTAATTGTCTGAAGAATTTTAAAATATTGATAGTAGCTCAGTGATGGCCATTTCTAATTGCTTGTGTTACAACGTCTAGTTATTCTTTTACTATGAAAATATTTAAGGGGTTAAGCTTCTTTTATTTTTTCAGGCTGTATATCAAAATGATTGTGTTGGCAAATCAGGAAGGTGGGTCAATTGCTCGATGGAACAGTAAGGAAGGACTGTCTTGGCCAGTAATTGTCCTGATGGCACTGGTGTCTCTTCCACACTGTGACTGTTTGTAAGCAGACCTTAAAAGCAAAGATAGCCTAGGTTTCGGATCTGTTGTTGCTAAATTGGCCCTCATTCTGAAGAGGTGCCATGTTGGTGATGGTGGAACAAGAGGATCACAGGAGACCTCTCTGGGGCAGAGGAAGCTAGCCATGAAGAGCTGTCTGGAGGGTGTCTCTTAGTTTCCATTCCCTTGATTTGCCCGTGCTCCCTGAGAGGCAGAGAGTCACACAGTCCAAGATAGCTCTTTCTTTGACAGTGTCTTTCTGAGACCTGTCCTGTTCTCTGGACCTCTCAGGACCAGAGGTCATTTAAAGTTTGGTCTCAAGCTTCCATATATGTGAATCGTTTGAGTGCAGAAGAGACTCTGCAAATCACCTGTCCCATTCACTCCAAAAATCTCAACAGAAATGATCGGAATATGGTATTGCTTTTCACGAGACAGACACTGGTGAGATAATGCCTGCTTTTTATTAAGCATGATTAACAAATTGTTCTTGCCAGAAACAAAAACATGGCCATTTTAATGGTGTAAGTACAAATACTGCAAGGAAAAAATCTTATGCTTGCTTGTAACCAACTCAAAGACCATCAGTTGTCTCTGGCCCCCCTGAGAGAAGCCCTCTTTTTGAGCACTATAGAGCCCTTTATCCTGTTGCTGTGAGAAGCAAAAGAGTCAGCATTATCATAAAAAAATCTTCATTCCCAAGTCTGCATACACGCTGAACGTCCCCATCAATGGAATTCAGAGCACCAGGTCTCGGTCATGGAACTCATTGTTTTTAATGATGCCTTAATAATAATTCTTCCTCATTTTATTGTATGCATAGCAGGGCCGAGCTGATTGCCTAAAACACTGGCTCATTTTTTTTCAGGCTGATTTAAGACTTGTCACTTTTTTTTCCCTTCAGTCCATTGCTGTAGATGGGTAGATAGAAATGACTGGCACTCTGCCAGTGCCTCTGGCCCAAGCAGACAGAACCTGGGGGTCTACTTCATCTCTATCAGGGATCGCAGATAATGTGACCCTGGGACTGTAGTGTTCCCATGATTCAAAGCCACAGACCACCAGAGAATACCAGGCTTAAAGAAGAGGGGCCTTTGCTTCTCCCTGAAGCAAAGTAGAAGCACAGGACAGTGTTCCAAAGGCCACTCAGGCTGCACCCTTCCTCCCATTCGGTTCTGGGCCTAGATTGTCTATTTACAGTATTTTTCCTAGACATACACAAACACACAACAGTGGACAAGCTCTTCATGTGGTCTAATCAATCAATAAACAGTTCTTAAGTACTTACTTAAGTACTTAGCTGTGTTAAGCATTAGATCAATCAATTACCAAACATATTAATAATTTGGGCTGAACTAAGAGCTAGAAATACAAAGGAAAAGCATAGCCTTGACCTCAAGGAATGTACACTGTAATGAAGGAGACAACAGGTATGTAAATAAGTTACACACAAGATACATACAGAGCAGATGGAAGGCAGCCTTAGAGAGGAAGACATAAGCTGCTGTGGGATTAGGAAAGGCCTCCGGTAATCAGTCAGTAGCGAACTGATAAACATTTATTAAGCACCTACGATGTGCCAGTCATTGTGTTAATTACTATAGAAGGTGGTGTGTCTTTTTTTGTCCTTTTTTTCACTTTAAATAGTATTTTATTTTTTCCAATTATAGGTAAAGATGATTTTTAACATTCTTTTTTTTAAATTTGGAGTTCCAAATTTTATCCTTCCCTCCCTAAAATGGTGAGCAATTTGATATAGGTTATTGAGTTGGGTCTTGATGAAAGCCTAGAGTTTCAAGAGGTACAAGTGAAGGGCTAGACACACAGACGTGGTCATTGCTGGCAGAGATGTTATAAATGAGTCCAGTAGAAGCTGATAAAATCACCCAGTGAAATAGCTTACACGGAAAAGAGAAGATGGCCCAGGACAGAGCTTTGGGGGACACTCATGGTTAGTGATCCCATCATGGATAAAAATCCAGCAGAACTGTTCAATTGCTTGTCATTAGCTGGATAATAGCTGTGCTACAGTTGTCTGAATGACTCCCAGCCATGATCCCATGTAGCACTAATAGAATGTCCTAGTAGTGAAACTTTCCAAGACTGGGTCAAACTATTCCACATCAATGATATTCATTGCCCAGGAAGTTGGGGAATTGAGAATTTAAGTTCTAAGTCAAATCAGTGTGCATTTATTAAACACCTACTGACCAGGCACTGTGCTAGGCTCTAAGGTTATTTCTTTTTAAATATTATTTAAAAAAATAAAGGCCAGAGGTAGTCCCTGCTGTCAAGAAATTCACCATCTACCAAGGATAGCTAATAAGCAAACAATTATGGGGGGGGAAAGCTATGTTCAGAATAAATTGGGGATGATCAGCACAGGGAAGGCAATGGTATTGAGAGGTAAGACTTTAGCTAGAACTTGGATGCCAGGGAAGACAAGAAGCCAGAGAGGAGGAGGATTCCTGGCACTGGGGACAGCCACTGGAAACACTCAGTGCCTTGTGCCAAGGACAGTAAGGAGGCCGGTGTCTCTGGATCAAAGCATAAATGACAAGAATTAAGAAAACTGAACCAGTAGGAAGGAGCCAAGTTCCAAAGGGCTTAAAAAACCAAATGAAGGATTTTGTAGTTGATCTTGGCAGTACTAGGGAGCAAGAGTTTCCTGAATGATAGAGAGGGAGCCACGATCAGAGGTACTTTAGGAACATCCCTTTGACAGGGGAGTGGAGAATAGATTGGAGCAGAGAGAAGCTGGAGGCAGGCACACCTACCAGCAGTTACTGCAGCAATCGAGGCAGGTGACCAACGTGAGGTATTGTCAGGGGACAGAAGGAAAAATAGCAGTTGCTAAGGATGGAGAATTGATCCAATGTGGCAAGAACGGGTAGTGGAAAATTGAGGGAGGAACAGTGGATGGCACCTAGGTTGTGAGCCTGAGTGACTGAGACGATGGCAGTGCTCTTGTCAGTAACAGGAAAGTTAGGAAGGAGGAGGGCCGGGGGTGCAGATAATGAATTTAAAGTGTCAGGGGGGCATCCAGCTGGAGATACTCAATAGACAGTTGGAGATTTGAGACAAGAAGTCCAGAGAAAAGTTAGAGCTGGACAAATAGATCTGAGAATCTTTACAGATTGCCTTTAAATTAGGCAATTATGAATTAACTGATAAACTGGTTGTCTTATTGTGCCTGGAACATCATAGACATTATATAAAGACTTATTGTCTTCTTTCTCCTCTTTTTTTGTTACACACACACACACACACACACACTCACTCACTCACATACTCACTCACTCACTCACTCACTCACTCACTCACTCAGTGTCTGGTCTCCCTCCCAAAGCCTAGAATGCTTTCCTGTCTCATCTCCTGCCTATTAGAATGCCTAGCATCCTTAAAAACTCAGTTCAAGTGTCAGCTTCTACATGAGATCTCCCCAGCCATGTCTTCCTCAGCGCCCATCACCTGGCATCCATTTCATATATACATATATGTTATCTGCCCCAACACAGAGCAAGCTTATTGAGGTCAGGGACTGTCTCATATTTGTATTCCCAGTGCCTGACATACAGATGGTGCTTAATAAGTGCTTGTTGATTGATTGATTGATTACTATGTGCCAAGCACTGTGTTTGATTTGAGCCAATGGGTGAGAATATGACTTTGACCTTTGTGAGTACAGAGAAAAAGAGGAATTTTCTTCACTAAGGAAATGTATATTGTCAGTATCTCACACACACGTAGACATACACTCATATGTATGCATATATATATATGTGTGTGTGTATATATGCATACACACATATAAATATGTATACACATTTTTGGCTACCAAGATCTCCAGGGTCTTTTGACTGGCTTTATGTGGCCGCCTGTGCCTTCCCCACTTGACTATGTAGTCTTTTCTCTTCCTTCAGACCCTGTGCTTAATTTCAAGTACATTTTTTCTCCAAAAGGCTCCATCATGTACATGCTCCTGCCTTCCCTTCCCTGAAGAATCTGATGGAATTCCTTGGGGTTTTCCTTTCCCCTTTCCTCAAAGACTTTTGTCTGTGTGGAGAGCTTGCCCTTGTCAGCATTTCAGACCCAAGGATGCTGTGTGGTGATCCCCATCAGATTCTAGCTGCTCCAGCTGATTTATCAAACCTGTGGGAATTCAAATCCCTGGTGATTAGTGCTTCTCACCTTATTACTGCCTGGAAAATCCTTTCCTGGTTCTTTTTCTAATAGTTCTAAACATCTGGTGAAAAAAATTCAAGCATGACTAGAATTCTTGCTGCTTAAGTACGGTGCCTAGAACACAGCAGGTGCTTAATATATGTTTGACTGATTGTTTTCACCACCAAAACTCACTCTGTCTTCACCTTGTATTCCAAAATGCCCAAAGCTGCCTCTTTCCTCTCTGCCAGTTTAGTGGCATCCTGCTTCCTCTCCCTCCCTTCTCCCCCCCACCCCCTCCCATGCCTTCCCACTGAGATGATAACAATAATACTATAGCTAACATTTATACAGCACCTACTATGTGCAGGCACTGTGCTAAGCACTTTATTTTTATCTTATTTGATCCTCACAACAACCCTGGGAGGTAGGCGCTGTTATCATCCCTGTTTAATAGATGAGAAAACTGAGGCAGACAAGTTCAGTGACTTGCCCAGAGTCACGAAGCTAGTACAGTTATCCCCTTCCACCTAACGACTTTCCCCATCTCAGTTTTGATATATCCTAGGTTGGCATAAGAATTAAATCGGAATTTGGGGGGGAGTCTTGCAGAAGCTGGAGATAACATGCAAGGGCCAGCAGATGACACAGAAAAAGTTTAGAAACTCAGAAATGCATAAAATATAGGTACGGTATTGTATAATATAAACCCAAATTGTATAATAAAGTACCGTAAACGTCCCATAAAAAAAGAAATAATTCACACTTCTTCCCTGGTACAAAGGGAGGGCCAAAAATTTTTATGCGGGTTTTCCAGATTGCAGGGGCACTGCACCCTGAGTCCCTATAACTACAAGCTCCGGAGATCAGATTTGAACTCAGGTCTTCCTGATTCCAGAACCAGCACACTCTCCACTCTGGCACCTTTTGTTCATACTATATACGTTTTGTTTGTTCATGTTTATTTGTTTGTTGTCTCCACCGTTAGAACATAAGCTCCTTGAGATCAAGGACCATATTTTTTGCCTTTCTTTGTGTCCTCTAGCTCTTAGCACGGCGCTTGGCACGTAGTAAGAGCTTTAAAATGCTTATCGATTGGCTCACCAACAGACCTACCTATGACAAACTATTTTTCTCTTGAGGGGTTCAGGTTATAGTCAAATGCCACCTCTACTCTACCTTTCTGTTTATTTTTGTTTTTAGATATAGATCTAGGACTTTGTGGCACAAACAAAACCATATTCCTTACATTTGAAAGGATTGCGATTGAGCCCAGATTCCCAAGGCTGCCTGCGATAATACGTCAGGAAGGAGCCAGAAAATCCAGTTTACTGATTTCAGATTCAAATTCAAGGAATATTTGTGAAGTGACGATGTGATATCATGGAAAGAACGCTGAGTTTGGTTCCTGGTTCTGCCACATGTTACCTGTGTGACCTTGGGCATGTTTTTGGAGTTCTCTGGATCTTAGTTTCCTTATCTGTAAAATAGGCAGGTTGGATCTGGTGATCTCCCGGGTCCTTTCTAGTTTAAAGTCTCTAATCCAATGAATCTGATCCATGGTACCACCTGTGTGCAAAAGTAAGGGGCTGAGAATTGTGTCCAAACTCTGTTCTGCTGCCCCATACCTATGTGACTGTGAGCAGACTGCTTCCCTTTTCTGGGTCTTAGAGCTCTCTGTGGAATGAAGGGGGCAGATTAGATAGTCTCCAGTCCCTTCTGGCTGTAAAGCTTCTCTCCTTTGCCCACCTGAGGGACCGACGATCTTTCAGCCACTGTTTCCTCATCTCTCTTATGAGGCAGTCAGACTAGATGGCCTCTGACATGAATGTCAGCTCAAAATCTGTGTGACCTCATCAGATTTACAGTCTAGTGGGGTCAGAAAGCATAACGTGGTGGAGAGTGGGTTGGGGTGAGGAAGACCCAGGTTCAAGTCCAGTTTCAGACTCTCACTAATTGTAGGATCCTGGGCAAGTCACTTAACCCCTCCCAGCCTCAGTTTCCTCGTCTGTAACATGAAGGTGCTGTATGGCTGACCTCTGAATTCCCTTCTAAATTTAGCTCTACAATTCACACAAAATAAGTATAACTACAGTACGGCAAGTTAATAGTTTTAGAGAGGGAGAGTAAAAACCTTCACTAACCCTGGAAGAGACACCCTTTGAGCTGAGGTTTAAAAGATATGTGGGGTTCATTTGGCAATGAGGAGGAGGGAGGGCATTCCAAGAATAAGGTACTGTGTATAGCAAAAGCATAGAGGTAGGAAAACACAGGGGGAGGCAGGTTCAAGGGGCAGACAGACAGACATACTGACATGCACCTTATGGCTTTTGCTCACTTGAAGCCTGGGTGACGGCTTTCCTTTGTAGAGTGTATAAACGTGCTTTAATGAGAGATTTTCTGGACAGGCTAGGTAGAGTCATTGAGCAATATGTTATTAAATTCTTCATTTCCTCTCTTATTACTAAAATAACCTCTTAAAGCCACATAATAGCCACTATTAGTTCACATAATCTCGTAAATGAAGCACTGAAGTATGAATTAAGATGGAAATTACAGTTAGAGTTTGCCTCTGTTCCTGATTTGCAGGATGGCCATGGAAAGACTCTTCAAGTTGCCTCAGTTTCTCCCTCTTAAAAATGGGATTATATTTCATCATTTGGTGCCAATATTTCTTTTTAATTTTTTTCACAAAGTCTTGCCTTCTTTCCCTCCCCCTTCCTCCCCTCCCCATTGAGAAGGCAAGAAAAATAGAACTCATTACTATCATGTATAATCAAGAAAACATGTTCCCACACTGGCCACGTCCAAAAACCTTCCGTTTCAATCTGCACTCTAAGTCCATTCATCTCTCTCAGGAGGTGAGTAGTCTGTAATCGTATGGGGCAGCTAGGTGGTGTAGTGGATTGAGCACCAGTGCAGGAGTCAGGAGGACCCGAGTTCAAATCTCACCTCAGACACTTGACACTCACTAGCTGTGTGACCTTGGGCAAGTCACTTAACCCCAATTGCCTCATCCTGGGTCATCTCCAGTCATCCTGATGAATATCTGGTCACTGGATTCAGATGGCTCAGGAGGAGAAGTGAGGGTGGGGATCTGTACACCCCCTCCCTCCCTCAAAACAAAGTCAAGTGCAAGTCATGTCATCATTTCTCTGATGGCATGGTCATCTTGGGCAACGAAGGATGAACACACATGAGCCCTCTGGAATCATGCTTGGTACCAATATTTCTGGTGACTTTGTCAACTTAGGGGCATAGAGGAGCTTAGCCCAACACAACAATCATCCATATAAGATGGAAGAGATAATGCAGTTATAACGATCCAGGTGTATGTAAGTAACTGAAAATATCTCGAGTTGGTACAAATGAGTCTTTTCCAGGCTCCCTCCTTTTACAGGGGGTGGTGGACTTGACCTGAGATTTTATTGATATAGGGCACTCCCTGTGGGAAAAGTCTGTCTTCCAACGCAGGCCAGCACCTTTTCTGTAACCTATAAGCTTAGAGATTTGCCTGAGGGCACCAAGCATGCCCAGGCACACACAGCCAATATATGTCAGACACCGGACTTGAACTTAGTTCTTCCTGACCCAGAAACTGACTCTCTATCCCCAATTCCATGCGATTGCTCATTCACTGTTCTCATTTCCAATTCCTAAAAAGAATTTCCATAGATAACACTTCCCCTGCTGCCAGGGACCTATCCCTCAAAACTAACTTGTTCTCATTTTGCTTCTCCTTTTGTATAGATTTCTACATGTATATATTGTCTCCTCTGTTAAAATGTTTAGGGAAATAGCTGTTTTGATTTCGTCTTTGTAAACTAGCCTTCAGCTGTACCCAGCACTTAGTAGGCACTTAATAAAATACTTATGGCTTGACTGGTTTTTATGTTGGTGAGAATCAGAGGGATACAGAATAGAATCTAAAAGAACCAGGCAGCCAGGGAACTGCTCCTGTGTGCTGAAATTTAGAGGGTAAGTTCCAAAAATGAACTGACCTTTCCATTAGCCAGCAAGACTAAGTAGCTAAAATAAAAAGCTACACCTACTAATAATGTATGTGTAAGCCACTAGATTAATTTTTTATGAATAAATTAATTTTTGGATTAATTCCTTATTAATTTATTTTCTGGATTAATGTCCTATCAACTTATTTTCTGTATTAATGCCTTATCAGTTTATTTTCTGTATTAATGCCGTATTCATTTGTTTTCTGGATTGATGCCTTGTTGGTTCGTTTTCTAGATTAATGCCCTATTAATTTATTTTCTGGATTATGCATTGATTTTCTGAAATAATTTCTCCATTTTCCCATTATGAATTATACAGTTGATTTGAAAGTGAAACCACTTCATTTGGCTCGAGTACCTTGACTATGTGGAAGCGCTTTCTGATTGAACCCTCCCTCCCTTATATAAGGCTCTGGCAAAGAGGGAGGCCATGAACCCCCTGGAGTAGGAATCACTGGAACTCTGTAAGAAGTGCAGCCAGAGGAAGTCAAAGAAGACAGTGGTCACTTGGAGTCAGAAGATGTGTTGCTAAGTATCTGACTGACCTGGGCAAGGTGCTTCAAGTCTCTGGGCCTCGTTTCTCATCTGTAACATGATGAGGTTGGAATGGCTGGTCTCTGGGATCCTTGCTGTCTCTAAATCTATAATCTTCCTTTATCAAAGAGAGAGAAAGCTTATCAAAGAAAGCCCTTGAGAGGAAAGATAGATAGCAGAGTGGTCAAAACCCAAGGAGGAAAGGGCAGCCACGGGGCAAGCTGGCTTCACGGCCAATCCACCCCTGCCCCCCACCCCCCATGATGACTCATCCATCTAGAGTGCATAGTTGTAAAGTGCATGGGGCCCCTCAGGTGGTAAGTTCTGTGGAAGTGAGCATGACTTTATTAGCAGGTGTTCTTTATGAAGAGCTGGAAATCAAAGACCAGGCGTGACAGTACCTTTCTAATCACTGGTCTTTCTCCCAGCAACTGACACACAGGAATTTGGGCCTGTCAGAGTCAAAATAGTAATCTTGATGTCAGCACTTGCCTGGGATTCAAGGAAAACACTGCTAGGCTCTCTGTTTTCACTTCTTAAACACACCCATCGCTCATGACTAACCATTTACTCTGCTGTCAAAACTGCATCGAGAGGAGTTTAGATGAGATTAAGAGTAAAACACATGTAAAGAAGCAGAGGGTATTTTACAGACCTCCCCCAGCTTTTGTTTCTGATGAGCTGCCTTAGTTTTTGCTTGCCTTGTGCCTCATCCAAATGGCCTGAGATGGATAAGCCTGAGCCTGTGAAAACCCTTCCTATTTAGACATCACAGGGCATTTGACCAATTTTGAGTAAGGCCGTCAGTAAAGCCAGTATGGCACAAGAGCTCTGGGTCTCAGCATGGCTCCTCAGTTCTAACATGCTTACAGACCATGATTCATGGGCCTTCATTTCGGACTGTCCAGTGGATAATGGCTGTACAAAACACAGAGAAACAGATGTAGGCCCCGAACCTGGGCGATAAATTTTTGGTTTATGATTATGGGTTTCAAATGTGCTATGTCACTCTGACAAATAATACTGTAACTCAGAAGCAGAATTGGTTTCTCTCACTGGCTCTAACTTTTTTTTTTTTGGCATTTGTCGTCAAGAAGATTTTTGTCATAAAGTTTGTCGAGCCGTTCACGAAACACAGAAAAGGAGAAATGAGTTGGTCAGGGTCATGGAATGTTATTTCAAGTAACTCCCAAAGGAATGGTTTGAGCACACCTCTTTCTTATTTGAACATCAGAATTTAGTGGGTATTTAAAATATGGGCTAACAATTTTTATCTCATCTTAGACAAATGAACCAGGCAGCTATTTGCTCCTTACTCATGGATATTTATCTAGTTAATGGATAAATAATTATGATTTGTTCTTGTATCTCCCTAAATTTGGCTTAAGAGGAGGAATTTGGGAAAGAGGAAAGGTTGGGGAGGTAAATATGAAATCTAAGATCTTGTTCTCACAAAAGAGTGAAATAGCATGTGACTCAGTCATGGACCTGTTTTAATAAATTAATACTTGGATTAATCAATAACAGTAACAGTTGTTATAAGCATAATTAATTCATCATGGAAAATGATGAATTGACTAGTTAATATCAATACATTAAGGAAAAGCCATCTTATTCTACTCACAAGTATTTAAGTGCAAATTACTGGCATTTCATTTTCAAAGTGGCCATGGAGCCTTTGGTATTTTGGAGAAACTCCAAGAATTCAGTTCAATTCAAGAAGCATTTATTTTAGCACCTATAATGGGGGGAGAGGTGCAGAGAAAGGGGGCTGTGCCAGGCACTGCCTTTGTATGAAAAGCAAACAAAACAGTTCTTAACCTCAAACAGCTTACATTCCCTTGAGGGAGAACACTTTCAATGAGAAGAAAATTCAAATATGCACATGTATAGATTCATATATGTATAGATGTATATATGTACACACACATACACACAAAAAGGAGTTTGGGGGTGAGAGGAAACAGATCAAGAAAGACTTTTTAGAAGATGTGGTATTTGCAGTGAACCTTTAAGAACTAGGAATTTCAAGAGATGGAACATTCTGGTCATTGGAGATACCCTGTACAAAGGCATGGACTAAGGATCTAGAACATCATATATGAAGAACAAGAATGAGGCCAGTTTGTCTAGCACACAGAGAAGGCTTGAGGGGTAGCAATGTGAAATCAATTTAGAACAGAGGTTTTTAATTTTTTTGTGCCATGAACCCTTCTTAAAATCATGTTTTTAAATGAATAAAATAAAATACCTAGGATGACACTATCTACCAATTGACCAACCAATCAATATACATTTACTAAGTGCCTACTATGTGCCAAGCACTGTGCTAAGTGGCTAGAGATTCAAAAAGAGGAAAAAGACAGTCCCTGCCCTCAAGGACCTTAAATGTAACAGAAACTAATTATATTGAAATACAGTCTATAGACAGGAATCATGTGGAATCTAACAGACTATAATAATTATAACAATTTTAAATTAGTGGTAAGCATACTGATATTTTGAGGTATCTGCAGCAACTGTGATATAAGATAAAAATGAATATTATAGCTATTACTAATCCTATGGTGATTTGTGGACTATGTTCATAAGTAAAGGGAACGCTAAATTTTAGTTAGAAGTTAGTGAAAATAAAGATGTAATATTCCCCCTCCCCAACCACCTCCCTTCCATCCACTAGCTCTTCTCAAGCAAGGAGGAATGACATCATCAGATCCAGGCTTTAGAATGATTAATTTGGCTGTGGTATATGGAGGGTAAATTAGAAACCAGGGAGACCATCTATGAGTCTAGTGCAGTGGTTTGGATGGGAGGGTCTGAATGTGAGTGGAGGGAAGGGGATATTTGTGAGGTGTTGTGAAGATGGAATTGACTAGACTTAGCCACTGGTTGGCTTTGGAGGAAGAGGAAAAGTGAAGAGCTGAGGATGATGCTGGGGTTAGAAGGATGACTTGATGGTTGAGGTGGGTGACTGGATGGATGGATGGATGGATGGATGGATGGATGGATGGATGGATAGATAGATGGTGATGCCCTTTAAAGAATCAGGGAAGTTGGAGAGAGGAAGAGGTTTTTGAGTCATGTCAGAAATTCTCTTACACAATAAAAACCTCCTTTTATTTTGGGGGAGGTGATGTTCTCCCTTTGTGCAGGATCCTCATGAGCACTTAGAGAAGTGCTTGCTATATCTTTGGTCTCTTCATGCCTTCCAGGGATGAAAGACATAGTCCTCTTCTTCAGGAAGTAAGCCTTTTTGTTCTAGTGACACACTAGATTTGGAGTCCTGGAGGGTCTGGGTTTGTATACCAGCTCAGCAACTTAATGGCCTTGTAGATTTGGGCACCTCCAGGCCTCAGTTTCCTCATCTATAGAATAAAAGGATTGTATCAGACAACCTCCAGCTCCCTTCCAGATCTCAATCTATCATTGGACTAGAAGAGTTAGAGATTTTTATGACCAGAAGAGGATTCTAGGGGTCTGTGTTGTGTTTCTTACAGTGATGGAGGCAGAACCAGTGGAGGAGCTCCATTTTGAAATCCCCCCTTTCTCCCAGGGAAGGAAACTTTCTCAAAGTTTCCCATTGTGAAGTCTTTGTGGAAACCTTACAGTGTTGAGATAGTTCAATTTAAGTCCTTCCTAGTACATTTTAGACATGACTGCTTATTATCGCTTGCCTAATAACTCTCTGTTCAATCTGTTATTTAAAATCAAGTGGACTTATTTTCCATGGAACTTGTTTGGGGTGTGGAATTCAGGGTTATGGATTGTGTGTCCTAACTTAGAAATGGATGACATCATTGGGTATCTTAATGAGAGTATGTTAAATGTTGGCCACTCTCTTCTCCATGTTTGGGCATCTGGGAAAGGGGTATTTTCTCTCATTCTAGAAGTTTCTTTTAATACAGTAGAGTCACAAAATGGTGACTCTAAGAAGACCATAAGGATGAAGGGTCTGCATCATCTTCCTTTGCCTTTCTAATATCAAGGGGTACAATGGGAAGTGTTGCCATGGGTCTTTAGAAAGGAATCTTGGACAAGCAGTTGCCTCAGCCCTGCAAAGTGACCTTTGGGACTTTTCTGAGGGGAGCAGTGGTGCTGCCTGGGGTACAGTGGTGTTCCCCACCTTTCCCCTCAGACTTACTTTTACAGGCTCCACATGCCAGAGTGCTTTAAGTGATTGATTCCCAAAGGGTGTGAAGAATGGGAGTGGAGGCTGTCTTTGACATTTATCCACTGGATACTTCATTCCTTGGCAAGTTGAGGAAATTAGCCACCAGGTGACTTTGGTCTTTCTATAGCCATCTTTGTCTGGATTGGGTAGAGTTATTTATAAATACATTGGTTCTGAACTTGCCTTAATTCATCCCGCACATTCTTCCCCCACCCCCACCCCCCCATACATACAACATACTGCTGTTGCTGCTAATGTCTTTTCTTCCTTAAAAAAAAAAAGGAGTGAGAAGAGATAATGATAGGATTTCACAGCAGGGTCCTTTCAAAACAAAAACAAACAAAACCCCACATATATGCTTGCAACCAAAGTTCAGACTTAGCTACAGTTCCCCCAAATATTTAATTTGTATCTTTAATTTTAGAGGTTTGCTTGTGAGTCAAACATCACTTGGGTCATAGGGTGAATTTTGACTTGAAGTAAGAGTGGGAGCCTTGGAACTGAGAATCAGGCGATGCCTAATTTCAACCAATCTATGTTTAATCATATGTCCACTTCACTGTCTTGGGCCTCAATTTCCTTCCCTGTAAAATGAAGAGGTTGGAATTAAGCTTTATGCAAGAAAAAAAGTTCCGGATTTGAGCTCAGAAGGTCTGAGTCCAAATCCACCTACTGCCTGCCTGGGCCACTGCACAAGCCAGTTAATCTCCCCCAGATTTTTCTGTTTCCCATAAAATGAGTTGTAGCTGCATCCGCAGTGTAGTGGTAAAGTAGTGCATTTGGAGTCAGTAGATGTGGGTTCAAATCCCATCTCCGTCACTTACACCTAGCTCGGTGACTGCGCATTTGAAGTCCCTTCAGCTCTCTGGGTCTCCCTTTCCGGAGGTACGAAATGGGGAGAGCGCTCGGGTGCAGGGCTCTTCCCTGGAGGCGCTTAGCCCCCTACCCCGCACCTATGAGGTGCTTAATAAATGCTTATTCGTGGATTGACGTGTCCTCTCCCTCTCCTCTCCAGCTCTGTGACCGGCTGGGGAGCCACTGACCCTGGGTCAGAATTCTGCGGCATCCCCTGCCTCCTGCTGTCCGGGGGCACCTCGGAATGAGTGAATACTCGCAGGGGGCAGTTGTCATCCCGGAGGGAGTCCAGGGGGACTGTCAGACACCTAGGAGGGCGGAAAGAAGCGGGAGATGGTGCTTGGAGATCCCGTTTTACGGCTGGACGGGGGCTGTAGCTGCCTGTCTTCTCAGGGAGGGGAAAATTCATAAGTTGCAAGGACTTTAGCGACAGAGGGGCGAGGGGGGAGGGAGGAGGGAAAGAGAGTAGGAAAAACACATATGAAAGACAAAAAAATCAAATAAAAAGGGAGAGGCGTCTTTGCCCAAACATTAGCCAGAGGCAGCCTTTTTGCGGTTTCCCTTTCCATAAAAAAAAAAAAAAATAGGCGCAAGCTGGCAGGGCGGGAGGGGGCCGGGGCAGAGAAAGGACCCTCGTGGTGGCATTGTTTTGGAAGGTGAGGGCTGGGCAGGAGCCCCAGATCCCGCCCGTGGCTGCCTGCAGCCCGGCTGGCTGCTTTTGCAAGGCTGCAGGGCGATTTTAAGCTGTGTGAGAATCCTGGGAGTTGGTGATGTCAGACTAGTTGGGTCATTTGAAGGTTAGCAGCCTGGGAAGGGTTCATAGAAAGTTCACTCGCATATATTAGGCAATCCAATCTTTCATTCTGGGTGACACCAGGAGTAGGAAGTGAGCTGTTCAGAAGCAGAAGGATCTATTCTTTGCAGAAGGGGGGGACCCGAGGTTCCCCCATCCGAGGCGCTGGAGGACCGGGACTCCGGGGACCGGGACCGTCTGGTCCAGAGCTCCGCAGGCAGCCTCCGCTGGGGAGCCTGCGTGGATCCGGGGGGGTTTCTGGGGGCGTTTCCCCGGACCTGGCCCTTGGCATTGGCCCCGATCCCCCCCGCCCCGCTGGATTGGCTGAGCAGCCTGGAAAATGGTAAATGACCATTCGGATCAATTACAGGCTTTTAGCGGTGTTGTCTGTCATAATTCATGATTCGGGTCTGGGAAAAGGACCAGCAGCCCAGCGTGCCAAGAAAGGGGCAGAGTTGGATGGAGTTGGGTGGACTTCTCCCGTGCCTCCTGCCTCTCCACCCCTAGAGGATAAAGCACTTTTGCAGACATTCAGTAGAGAGAGGGGAGAGACCATGTTTGACTGTATGGATGTTCTCGCAGTGAGCCCTGGGCAAATCCTGGACTTCTATACTGCGAGCCCGTCTTCTTGCATGCTCCAGGAGAAAGCCCTCAAAGCATGCTTCAGTGGATTGACTCAATCCGAGTGGCAGCGCCGGCACACTGCTCAATGTAGGTCCCATGCTTTTCTCTCTGTGTGTGCGTGCGTGTGTGTATGTGTTTCTCCAGGTGTGTGGGTGTAAGTGTCCCCCCCCCACATACACACACACCCGACCCCCATTCATCCTTGCATGCAATAAAGATGTAATTACTAGGACAAAGGGCTGTCTTATTTAAGACTGGCTGGAGGAGAGATGTGCCCTCAGCAGAAAATACCCTGAACAATGTTTTTAGTCCCCTCCGCCGTCCTGTGTCCCCATCCAAACATCGCTGGGGGGCAAAGAGTTTCAGATCTGGGCAAAGAGGGCAGGGGAAAAAAAATAGCAAGAGTTTGGGTTTGGACAGACTGACATGTTATCGCCCTGCAGTTCTGAACTCAGAAGTAGGTGGAGAGGCAGACGGACAGACAGAGCGCTAAGTTTCCCAGTTTTGGGGATGACCCAAGAGAATACAGAGTAATCCAAATAGCATTTGTCCCTCTCCCAGGCAAGGAACTGGACTCTGATCCGGAGTTCATGGAAAGCGAGCTCCCTGGGACCGTCTCCTTCTCCTGTTTGCCTTTGCTCGGAAAAGGCAATATTTCTTAGTCCTGACCTTACTGCCAACTTTCTGGTTCACTTTGTTGCTCTGAGAAGTCGCTGTTTTGCTTAGAAAACTCCCGGCCCTGTACACTCCTTGTGTTAGGCCATCAATTATTTCCATATCTGGAGCTTCAGGCAGGGGGGATGGAAAGGAGCTGAGATGGAGGGGGAGGAAACCTTGTGCCTGGTAGCTAAGTTAAAAAAAAAAAAATGTACGTATTGACTATTTGGTTATCTGATCCTGACACTGGCGAGGCTGAGGCTCACAGTAGCGGGCTGAGCAGCCCGGCCTGGAGCTTGAGAAATGACCAGGCGGACGGGGAGCTCCCACCTCCGAGCCCCTGCCACTGGGAACCGGCAGGATGCTTCACCGCCCTGACACTGATTTAGATCGACGACTGAGCTATCTATCATAAGGTGTTTTTTAGCACCTTCCTTGACATTCGTTTGGAACCTTAGCCTAGAGATCCAGACCCACACTTCCAACCTGCGTTTTCCAAGGGGGTCAAAGTTTAGCTTGAGGAGAATTTAGTTGACTCTCGGGTGGCTTTGAAAAAACATCCACGGTTTAAACTTCCTCCTGAACTTTTCTGCCCTCAATGGTCAGGTTGAGACTTGGCCCCAGGGAATCACTAGAGTGGGATGGGTAAAAATCTGGAACCACTGAGTGCCCCCAACTCTCTTTCATTTTCTTTTTCCCACCCCCAGCCCTGGGAAGAAGACTGCCACCCGCAGCCTTTGCAAAGCTAGCTTGTCCTCCTGGAGCTACTTCTGAAATGCGTCTTCTTTGTGATGGGCATTCTCCTTCCCTGGGAACTGGGAGCCTTGCAAGATCGCTTTCTAAACCCTGCTCCCCTCGTCTTAAAACTGGCCTCTCATTGGCAACGAAAACCCAGTTAGCAATTCCAGCAGCCCGCCCCGGGAATCCTTGAAACTTTTTCTTTTAATTTGTAAGAGCGCCCCGATACAAGGTATTTCTCTGCTGGGGAATTTGGAGAGGGGGAATGAATCTACATATAGGACACCCTCTGGAAGTTAGGAGATCTAATAAAGCTCTTACAAATACTTTTTTCTGTTTTGTAATTGACCCCAAACATGCCTATTAAGTTGTAGAAGGAGGGAAAAATGCTTTGTTTGCTCTAGCCCAAGTTAAACATAGGATTTGCCTTATCTGGGGAGAGCTATTGGTAAATGTGTCATTCGCCCAGGGCCAGAAGATAAGAGGGGAGTGTTGATAACCGCAAAGTTCAGCTAATCAAAGAAGTTTGCATTAGGAAGAGTAAATAAAGAAATTGGACCAAGGGATCTCAGGAATTTAAGTGTGTCCTTCCCACCCAACTCCCCCCCCCCCCTTTTTTTTTTTCTTGCCAGCCATCAGATCAGCCCTGGAGGATGGTGAGTGTCCAGGCTTGAGCCCCAACTTAACCAGAGTGAAAATAAAGGACCTCGAAAATATTAGCTGAGCTCTACAAATTTTCTTATCATCCAAATGCTCCGTCTTAACTGTTTGCCAAGCTGATAGGGCAGATAGAGCCTTAAAAAATGTTGAAGATAGCGTCCTAATAAGTGTGCCCTGGTCCCATTTGTAACTACAGGACCAATCCTATCATCGCAAGGCTTTATCAAAATAGCATCTGGGTTACAGAGAGAGTGAAGTGAGCTTGGCTCCCTAAGTGCTATCTCTTCCCTCCTCCCTTTTGTTTTATGAATGCCTAGACCAAAAAGAAGTAATTTTTTTTTTTTTTAATGAACAGTTTGGGCTCTTCCGACAAAGGAAATGCTTGGTAGAGTTTTGCTCTTGTAAATTCTGAGGACGATCAAGGCTAAAATTCGGAAAGGCATTTGAGCCTCAGACCCCGGTGATTCCTTCGTAGGGAGGTGGTGTTTTTTTCTCCCAAGTTATTAAAGTCAAACTTCCAAGGTTAGCACAGACCAGAAGTTAACTTGTTAGACATTTCCTTCTCTCCTTCTCCTGCTCTAACCTCTTTTTTATCTTTCTTTCTTTTTTCCTTCCTTCCTTCCTTTCTTTTTTAAGTCAGAAAAATGATATTCGGGCCTCTGAATTGCCCCTGTGGAAAAATGCTGAGTCCAGCTTAGGTGGATACTGAGAAAATGAAAACTCCAGGCAGACGGTGCCTTCTAAAATGCCCTGGAAGGAGGATCCTATCCTGCCCAGTGGCAAACTTGTTAGGTTTCTCTTCCCATGCCTTGTGGAGAGGCCTTGGGGACTGACTGCCGCAGATGTTTGCTGCCTTGGATCCTATTGTTGATGTCCAGAGTGTAAATCCTGAAATCTTGTGGATTTCAGTAAGTATGGTTAGTTTCAGTGAAGTCAAACTGGAACAACTTCTTGGGACATTTTCCTTGTCATTTTCATCACCGTAAAATGGGAAGATTAATCTTTCTTAACCTGGTGAAAAAGCATTAATAGATTTTTTTACTTGTCGTGAGAATTTTGCAACTCAAAAAGGAAGGATTGTCTATTTAAAAGACATACTTAGGGGTGAGTCATAGCATAAGAAAAGACCTTTCCCCCTATAATTGTGACCTAAATTCTAAGCATTGAAAGTATCTAAACCTTGTCAGTGGGAGATAGAAAGTGGGGTCAAAGGACCGAATTGGATAGTGCCCAGGCTGACAGCTAGCTTCCCTCCCAATTGCAGTTTTGAATAGAACACTTCTTAGAAAAGGCTCCACTGTTATTTTAAAGTGGGATATAATTTTCTGCTTCTCAGCAACATGAGTGTAGTAACTCATACCATCAGAAATAGGAGAAGACGAAAAGAGACTAGCTGAAACCTGAAAGACAGCCCAGGCAAGGGAGTGTTTAGAAACCAAGGCAGAAGCAAGAGGTTCAGCTTGATAAGCTAGTGAAGTTTTTCTTTCCTGTTGGGGATACAAATAGAAAGAAAAAAAAGACAGTTAATAAATGCGAACAGTTGTATAAATTGATTACCTGGCAGGTTTTATTGATCTGCACTTTTGGTAGGAAAACTGTTCTTAACTCTGTTTGTATGAAGCCGTAGAAATATAAGATTCTTCAGGGGGGAAATGGGACAAATAGAGATTTCCACTGAGACTTAGATTTCTCTTGGCACTGGACTTTTGGATTGATTTAGAGCTCCAAGATTTGCCTGCAGAATCAACTTATGTGGGACTCAGGCCTTCTGGCCTGTTAACAGAGATAGTAGTCTTCTGAGAAGCTGCCTAGAAAGGGTCAAAACTTAGGGGGTCCGTTTCTCTCCAGAAATGGACCATCCCATTTTCTTCCTTATTGGAACAATTTTTCATTTTCTTCTAAGATCTAGCTGGGAAATATCTCAATTCATTTTTCCTAGTAAGGAGGGAGGTCTAAGAGAAGAGATTTCCTTTTAAATATTTTGTTCCCCTTCTGAGTAACCAGAATTTCTTTATAGTCAAGCCCTGGGGATACGGAGGAAAGAGAAATAACAGGTCATTGCCCTGTTTTCTCTTTCTCTTCCTCACCTTCCCATGCTGTCACAACAGAATGATGAAGTTGAAATACTATGGGATTTGGAGACAAAGGACCTGGGTTCAGATTCTGCTTCTGCTACTATCTATGTGACCTTGGGTGAGAGGATTCACCTGTTTGGGTTTTAGGTTCCTTATCTGGAAAAGAAAGGCTGCTAGACCCAAGGATGTGCCCCTGACACTTACTGTGTGGCCATGGGGGATTCACTCATCCTCTCTGAGTCTAGATTTCTTTTTCTATTTTTTTTTTTTTTAAAAAGGTATCTGGACTAAATGGCCTCTGAGATCCTTCTCACATTCCATATCTGTAATGCTATGAATTTCTACCTGTATGTCCTTGGGCAAATCACTTAACCCCGTCTTTAAAATAAATGGGATGGCCTCCAGTTCCCCATCGATGATCTATGACTTCTAATTGTCCTTCAGAGCTCTGGATCTATGATCCTATCTTCATTGTCCTTTTCCCCATTCCCATTTCTCTTCCACATTTACAGAATGTGCGCTGGATCCAAGGCCCTCTGGGAAGAACCCACAGCACAGCTGTCTAATAAAACATTCCTGCCTGACCTCCTGGAGTTTGTTGTTGTTGGTTTTTAACTAGTTTTAAATTCAGAAGGAAGAAAGGAAGGAAAAAATGGAATTTTGGATGGAGAATTTGAATTTCTAAATGGAAAATTGCTGTTATTTGGAAAAAGGTTAAATTTACCAAAAAGGTACCTATAAAACCCAATTACAAAATGGAGAGATGATTCAGGTTTATTAAAACTTTCTTCACCATTGGAGAGTGTGTGTGTGTGTGTGTGTGTGTGTGTGTGTGTTTCTGTTTCTGGAAGGGTTTCTTGATGAATTTTGTGTTCATGCTAATTCTCTCATGCTTAATCATCAGTGTTGTACTTTAAATGTTTTTCTGTAAATTCATTAGTCTAGACCTCAGTCAGCTGGGATGCTTGGAGAATGGGTTTTCTGGTTGATTGAACATTCTGGTTAACTGAATGTGGGCTAATCAGAAAATTCTTTTTGTATTACCCCTTGGTGAAAATAATTCTGAATTTGTTAGTTCCATCTCAGTGTGTGGGATATTTGAATATAATTTTACCTTTTTTTCAAATTTGAATATTCTACTTCCCTTTGAGTCTTCTTACAGAGTTCTTACAGGGTAATATTAACTCACATTTATATGATCATTACATAATTTTCAAAACATGTTTCATACATTCTCTCATTTGAGTATCAGAATAGCCCTATGGTAGGTGTTATTCTCCCCATTTTATAAGTGAAGAGACTGAGGCCAGAAGGTTAAATGAGGTGCCCATCATCACACAAACAGTAAGGGTTTGTGAGAGAATTTGAACCCAGGCCTTCCTGTCCAGGTCCAATATTCTGTCCACTGTATGACGTTTCCTTACTGTCCTCAAGCCAATACAAGACGTAAGAGATTATCTTCAGTATATTCTCACTCACTAATCATGGTATCACAGTGTTTAGCACTGGAGGGTAACTTGGTGATTTTCTGGTCCAGTTCCCTTATTTTTCATCTTAAGAAACTGTAGGATCTTTGTGATGAAAGGAATTTTAGGACCATTTAGTCCAACTCTTTTAACTTTACAGATGAGGAAACTGAGGCTTGGGGAAGTCAAGTGATTTACTGGGGTGATGTGAGGAAGTAAGAACTGGAAATTCCAACACAGACTCACTGACTCCAACTCCAGAGAACTTGGCATTAAATTAATCTGCTTTAAGGAGAGAGAGAGAGAGAGAGAGAGAGAGAGAGAGAGAGAGAGAGAGAGAGAGAGAGAGAGAGAGGAGAAGAAAGAAAAAGAAAGGAAGGAAGAAAAAAAGAAAGAAAACCCCAGATACGAGTCTGTTGAATTGTTGTCATTTGTCTCTTTTCTTAAAAGGATGAGTTTAGGAGGAGGAAAAAAAGAGATTAATTGAGGATTACAGGTTAATCAATGTCTTCTTACTATAGTGATATGTAGGTAATTTCCACCAAACTAACTTATCAAAGAGCAGATGAGATACCATGTGCTGTCTGCAAGGTCTAATAATAAGATATATCAATCAAGATATTCCTCTGCATTCTGGCCTCATTCCTGGGGCATCATTATCTTATCTCTAAAAGCATAAACTGCTCTGTGTGTGTGTGTGTGTGTGTGTGTGTGTGTGTGTGTAACCCCTTTATAAAGCAATGGAAAGCAAAGTTGCCAATATTGCTTCCTCCTAGGGAGGAGGAGAACCAGGACCAGTGGGCAGACATAATCATTGTCCGTAGTTGTTAATAATGCAGGATCCAGAGCTTGGCCAAGCAGTGGATTTGCAGAATTCCGTGGCCATGGATGGTGGTGGGATGCTGCAAGAGCACCATTCACAAAGAGTAGACTGGTTAGCCCCATCAAGAAAAGGAGAAGAAACCTCATCTTTCCAAATATTAGTGACTTTTGCTTGAATGTTTTCTCTTACTGGGGACATGGTTTCAAGGAAAGATGCTCTTCCCCTAGAAGGGAGGGGAGACAATCTAGAGAAAATGAATCCAAGTGGGTTAGCGGCAGGTGGGATATATCATCATTTCAGGACGATTCGTCCAAATAGGATTTAGGAGTTGGGAGGAGAAGCATGAGGTGAATCACCGCAAATTCAGAAATCATAATTGCAAATATATCTTGTGTGATTTCCTAGTCCTTAGCTGCCATCTGCTTTCAGGGGATTTCTGACAAGACAGCCTCGTGTTTACTCTGTATTTTCTGTGTAGGCTGATGTATTATCTACCTAAGTGTGGACTGGGAAAAATAAGGCGATTCTTGTTGTCTAAACAAATCCCCATTTGATTTTATATGGGCAAAGTTTCCCTCCTCTGGCTCCATATTAGCAACTTCAAGGCTTTTTTCTTTGCCCTAGTCACAAATACTGGAGAGTCTGGTGACTGCTCCTGTCTGGTCCTTCCTTTCCAATCCCTGACTCTTATTTCTCTGCCCATGTGCCTGATTCCTTGTCCCCTGAAAGTCCTCTTGCCAGGGAGTTGAGTGTGTATTGCATGATGGGGATGGGGAGACAGAGAATTCACGGAGAATCCCCTGGGGTCTCCAGACCACAGTCCTGGAAATACTGCCCATCGTATAGATTAGGAAGCTACATTGTCATGGCCAAAGACATTTCCTTTCTTGTTCCTTTGGGTGTCAGGACAGGAGTTATTTTTCTCATATGACTCAGGTCTACTTGGATGTCTATTGTCAACTTCATTCTTGTTCTCTGCAGAGTCAAATTTTATCAAATCAGAAATATAATCTATGAAACCACTTTGGTGGAAACGATGTAGCTAAGATCTGCTTAGATTAGATGATTATGTCAGCTGAGTAGAAATGAAAATTTGGACCCCATCTATCCCAATTTACTGAGCTTTCAACAGTAAATGGGGACTTGATGATGTTAAGAATGAAAGAAAGAAAAAAACCCCTTCCAGAAATATTAAAGCTTTCAGGCTACAGTACCTTTGTCTCATCATCAAAGACCATAATTATAGAAGGCTGCTGTTGTGGAGACCGGTTCAAAAGATTTTTAGGGCCTGGTCTATTGGAAAGCTTGGAGGCGTAATTAACTAAAATGGAAATAGATGCAAGTGAAATTTTGTTCCTGATGTTTTAATTTAGTGCAGTCCCGCCATGTGTTATGGAAGAGAATTCTTAAAGGCAAACATAATTATTTCATTATGGTCTTCAGAATGCCTTCATTGGCTTTAACGACAAGAAGCTGCCGAAGAAGCCATACGTTTTAATTAGTCCTCCTTCTATTTACATCAGATAAATAACAAATAATTGATGAAAAACAAGTCTTTGGAATGGCTGATTTCACAGAGAGCGCTGGTTACAGTTTAATGATGAAACATTTCTCTTATTGCTTTGCATTTTAATTATCTAGACGTTATGGTAGTGATGCCATAGAGCTGAAAAACCGTCTTTTCCATTTCATTACAGTCACGACCAATGCATAAGAATTTGAAGCCAAAAAAGGTGGCTCGAGGTGTATTTCCCGCAAAGGCAATTGCCAGTGCCGTTCATTTTAATAAGTTTGCTAACACATGTTTGGATCACATTTAGTCTTTGTATGTTTCCTCTCTGTTCCCCCATGAAAACCAGCTGGATTTCTACACCTGTTCTACGGTTGTTAACAGCTTCTTCTGTCCCTTTTCTGTCGCCCCTTCTGCCTTTTCTAAGGGTTTCCAGGAAACAGCTTTGCCAGGGGGGAATGGCACCCTTGTTCCATTTATGGGTCTCTTTATCTTTGATTTTATAAGAAAACATAATTCAAATGATTCACCCCTCATGGTGTACGGAACACTAATTGTTATTATTGATTTTCCATTTTACTGCCATTACAAGTAACCCAGATGACTGGCAGATAAAGAGTAATAACCCATAGAGTTCTGGAACTGTTTCGTGTTTGTCTGTAGTACTTTATGTAATCAATATTAACTGCCCCATTGAAACTAACTGCTGTATCAAATAACAGTAAATCAAATGAATGTGCTTACAGGTTATTTATTGGAAGCTTTAATTGTTCACTGGGGCCCTGCTTATCAGAGGGAATCATGGAAAAGTGGAAATGGAAGGACCCAGTTTGGATATGCAGGAAGAAGGGAGATGGGGGCCAAAGAAAGACCCCACCACGCCCCTTCGGTTACCATGGCAATAATACTTATGGGACTCTGGGTGGCAAGAGAGGCTCCAGACAATTTAAAACATGTTTCTTAGGTTCCTACTATGTGCTGAAAAGGATGTAGAGAGTAATAGGGCACAGTTCCTACCTTCAAGGAGCTTATGATCTAGTACGAACGGTGAGACAGATATACAAAGAACTATGTTAGAAGGCAGAATGTGACAAAGATTATACCAGCTGAATCTTTGGGGGTGATAGGAGAAGGAGAAAGTAGTTCTGTCTTTAGGTGAAAGGATCGGAGAAAATGTCATGGGAGAAGTTCAGGACCTTGAAGAATGACTAGATTTAAACACACGGAGATGGGGAGGCAGGGGATTGGGAGATATCCCAGATGGAGAAAACAGAAACAGATTGAATCACAATGCTATTTTAAGAGTGTGATAAACATGGCCAAGCTCCTTCATAAAGGTCTTATCTCCCTAATGCCATCACGGGATAGGGAGCAGTGCAGAGGGCACTAAGAAAGAATTATTTCCTTATGCTGGGACATGAGCATTCGAGACATGCCCAGAATGTGGACTATGCTGTGCATCCCTTCAGCTACTCCTTAGTCATCCTCATCAGCTTTTTATTGTCCTATCCCATCATTTCTTAGATGGGCAATAACAATGACTGTATTTGGGAGTGGGGTGGGGCACCAGTGATGACAATATCGACTCCTCTGTGACTACTCACTATGATGTAAGCTTTATTGATGCCCAGGGATTTTTATCACAATCATTTCTAGATATATCTCATTTTGCAGGCCAAACAAGTCCTCCCTTGTAATGAAGGAAAACATGTAAGCAAAACCAACCAGCATAACGGGATTCTGACAGGAGACACAACATTTCAGATCTGGGGTCTTTCTCACCTCTCTGTGGAAAAGAGAGAAGAACTCTGTCACAATTTCTCCAGGGTTAAGATGGAATCATTTTAGGATTCTGGTGGTTTTTTCATTTACATTAGTGTAGTAGCTTTGGTTCTTCTGAGTTCCCTCTTCATCAGTCATGAGGCCTCCCATTTTTCTTGTAATTCTTCCTGTTCAATATTCTTTTTTAAAAAATTGCTTTTTTTTGTTTTTGCATCACTTTAATTTCCAATAGTTTTTTGTTATACTTTTAATATAATCATAGCTTACATTTGCTTAATAATAAAAACCACCATCTCTAAAAAAGGAGACTTCTTATTGCACCTAATGCCTTGTAATCATTTGGAGATAACTATGGGTTCTGCCAATCTAGAACCCTTTATAAAGGCAAAGGATATATTCTCTTGGATACTACCAATCAGGAAAGGTTTTTACTATGAGCCTGGGCACAAGCTGTTTGCCCATAATGAACCTAACTGGACTAAAAGCAAATTATTAATACTTCACTTACATACATCAAAAGACACTTGCTAGCTGTGTGACCTTGGGTGAGTCAAATTCTCTCAACCTTGGTTTCCTTTTCTGTAAAATAGGAATAATATTAGTAGCACCTACCTCCCAGCATTGCTGTGAGGATCAAGTATTTGTAAAGTGCTTTGCAAACCTTGAAACTCTTTATAAATGCTGGCTGTTATTAGGATAAAGTCCTTAAGCGTGTGTTATGAGCCTGCTGTGTGCCAGACCCTGTGGATACAAATGAATGTGAAAAACCGTCTCTCCTCTCAAGGTGCTAATGGTCTAAGAGGGGAGATGACGTGCAAACAACTACTACAAAGAAGAAATTATAGGATAAATTAATTGTCCATAATCTCAGGGAGAGGGCATTAGCTTCGGGTGAGAGTTCAGCCGGAATTTGAAGGAAGCATTTGATGGATGCAAGAAGAGAGAGCATTCAAGGCATGAAGGACAGTTACAAAGAAAAATGCCCAGAACCAAGGGACAGAACGTGATGTTTGAGGAAGAGCAGGGAAGACAGCATCACTGGATTGAAGAGTGTGTGTGGGATGATTGGGAGGCAAGGGGGTGCGAGGCAGAAGATAAGAAGGAGGCGAAGGTGTCAGGCTGGGAAGGGTTTTGAAAGCCCACTGGAGGATTTCATATTTGATCATATTGATGACACTAGGGAGCCACTGAAGTTAATTGAGTTGTGTTGGGGTTAGGGATGATACATGTTTCCAGGTGATGAATATTTGGAGTCACTGTGACAACCCATAAAACTGACAAAAATACAAAATGTTTTCCAGTTCTGTGTGCCACCTTTCCATCTCTCTAGTGATGGAAGTTGACTATAGGAGAGAGGACTACAGGATACCGGAGTCCATCTACTAACATTAGTTGAACTGTCAGCGTGCATCATTTGTGTTGTTTGTCCACTGAACAACATCCCCTTGATAAATTACTGAAAGAAATTAATTAGAACCAGACTTTTTTTTTTTTTGCTACAAATGAACCCAGAAAGAATGACAAAGGGGTAACTAAGTTGAAGAATGGCCCACTAGTTAAGAGATATTAATAAAGAAGCTGGGATTACTCTTCTCCCATGCCCTAAACTTGTAAGTGATTTTATTTCATGGGAGATGTGGTCACCTCTCCTGGAAGGATTCATTATAAACATTGCAGCTGTCATCATCATCCACAGTAGTAACAGCTACCATTTATGTAGGTTTGCAGAGTGCTATACATTTGTTAACTCCTTTGATCTTCACAACAACTTTATAAGACAGGTACTATTATTATTTCCATTCTACTGATGAGAAAACTGAGGCTGAGATTGATGAGTTGAGAATGTCTTATCCGAATACTCAGCCAGCAACTGTGGGAGGCAGAATTTGAACTCAGATCTTTCTGACTCAATTGCCTAACTAAACAGGTCACTCTGGGAATCACTATCAATTCTATACCTACATCTATTACAGAGGATGAAGCAAAAAAAATTGTATGAACTTGAGATCCTCTGGACTTGATTATCATACATATTTGTATGCATGTAGGGACTTATGTATGTATCAAGATTTATATATATATATATATATATATGTGTCACATCACTTCTGTGACCATAAAGATGTGTTCTCCTATAGAGAATCATCTCTGAAGAAACTGCTTTGTTCTTTTCATGTTTTCATCTAAGGAGTGCCCTCAATAGAAAATTCTCATAAAGATTTAAAAAGAAAAGAGACACATATTAATAACTGCCTGTATTTTCTTTGCCAAATTTCCCCCCTGGAAATACCATCCCTTATAATTTCTAGTCCTGCTCAATACTTCTTTTTTTGAGGGTGTATGTATGTATATTTTGATAGTTGGTGACTTCCATGAAAGAAATGGTTCCAAGAAAAGATAAAGAATGCAATGCTGAAAAGTATAGTTCAAAGTTTTAATTATATTTAAAAGTTCAAGTTACGTGCAAAGTTTCCAGACTATTCAGAAACCAACTATTCAGATGTCCATCGTCTTTATTTCCTTCCAGAAAAGAGTCAGAGGGCTCTAAATAAGGTGAGCACTGAACATTATCATTAACAACTAAAATTTAGTCTATCTTAATGGTTAGAAATTGACTGGTTACAGACATTATCATTTAAGAAACAGTCATGGATAGCCAGTTCTTTGGTTAGTCGATTAGAAGGCGCTGAGTGTGGTCACATCAGATCCACCTGACCAACCTGACTGATTAAAGCTAGCTTTTAATTCTGAAAAAAAGGGAAATGGGGAAAAGTAATGATACTGATTCTAACTATGTTTTTTCAATAAATTTAAGTGATAGAAAAAGTCACCAGAGCAAGAAGGGCAAAAATTCTCAGAAGCAACATTAGCCAACAAATAAATTATGTCTTTGACATTGTCATGGCAGCCAAGACTAATGCTAAGCTCATTTGGAAAATATTTTTCAAAAAGAAAATGGCCATTACAAGCAATATTACCTCTGAAAACAGCAAAAATTCGTTGGGGAGGAGAATCTGACATGAGATCATAAAATCTCAAAATTGAAAGGGATCATAGAAACCATCTAATATAACCCTTACAGAAATGGAAATCTCCTTTACAAGACAGCCAAGTGGTCAGCTAAGCCTTGTTTGGAGATCGCTAGTGAAACAACCCTTTCCATGACTACCTTCTCTCAGGCCAAAATTTGCCTCATTCTTTCATCTTTACTCCTAGTTTTTTCCTCTAGAGCCAAGCAGGACAATTCTGACCCTTTCTGGAGATTTTCATTTCTCTGATCATCTGTTTGAAGTCACTTCTCATACACAGATTATTAATGGTAAGGGATTGGGCATACCGTCTTTCCATCTATTGACTTTTACTTTACTTGTGACTGATTCTGCTAAGATGAGATATGCTTCATAGTCATATGGCATCATCTGGAAAATATTGGTGTTGAAAGAATGGAATTTTGTTGCAATGAGATCATTGAAAATACAGTGTAATTCCCCAAATGTCAAGCCCAATGTTCTCCTAATTAATTCGGAATTTTGCTCACTACTCATCTCTAGTACCTGTCCAAGAGATGTGTATCTCAAAAAAAAAAAGAGAGAGAGAGAGAGAGATGGGCAGATCACATAACAAGAGTGAAGGATGACAGATGCATAGTCTAAGGAAAGTTTTTTTGTTTCTTTTTATTTTTAGATGAGAGGGAAGTCTTCAACATTTTAAGAAAGTTCTCTTTAAAAGATTTATGGCAGTCCACAGACAATCTCATGGGATGATACTGTTTCTTGAACTAGGAGTATCATCTCCTGACTCTGGGCATTTTCACTGGCTATCCCCCAGGTTTAGGATGCTCTCTGTCCTCACTTCCACCACCTAGCTTCCTTCAGGTCTCAGCCAAAGTCTCACTTTCTATAAGATCACCTCTCCAATCCCCTTAATGCTAGTGTTTTCCCTCTGTTGAGCATCTCCCGATTTATCCTGGCTATATCTTGTTCATACCTAGTTGTTTACATGTTATCTGTCCCACTAGACTATGAGCTCCTTAAGGGAAGGGACTGTTTTTTGGTTTTTGCCCTTTTTTTGTATCGCCACCACTTTGCATGATGCCTGGAACACATTAAGTGCTTAAGAAATACTTGAAGACTGACTACTCCAGTGAAATGTATGCCCACATGAATCTCATGGACCCATTGGAAAATGACAATTTATCAAGCAAGTTAATTAAGCGTATTTATTAATATACATATACAACATAAAAGACATAATATATACATATTTCAAGGCTGCATTTTGTGATAGGAAGCCAGATGCTATTTTTAAGCCAAGAAAATAAGGCACCACAGGATTTCATCTTCTTTATGCCTCTCAATCACTTGTGTGGCCATAAAGATGTGATCTCCTATAGAGCATCATCTCTGAGAAACTGCTTTGCCTTTTCTGTGTTTTCATCAAAGGAGTACCTTCAGTAAAAGCATGCCTAGAAAATTCTCATAAAGACTTAAGGAGAAGGGGAAACAGGCATGTGGATTAATAACTGACCTTATCTTCTTGGTTAAGGTTTTTTTCAGAAGCACCAACCACTGTAGCTTCTAATATTGTGCAATATTCCCTTCTTTGAAATAGCTAGAAAACCAGTTGCTGAGATTAAAGGAAAATTAAATTATAAGCCTTCTACAGGTTGAAGAGATTGCACACCCTTGGAGAATTCTCTTCTACTGGATTCACTTCCTAAGCTTTTTCATTGTGTCATGTCTTAGTAAAATGCCTTTGCTCCTGAAGAATGAAAGAAAATCGATTGTGGGATCATTAAAAATCATCGCCTTTAGAATATATTTCTTCTGTGTTTGGTCAGTTCTAGTTAGTCTTCTAGATGTTCTTTTCTGTGAGAAAGTGATGTCACTAGTAGTCCTTCATATAGTTCTGAGGTAGTTGATTAAAAACATGATAATTCCACTATGCAAATATATTCTTACAATAACTCTGGCAGATCTGTTCCACTTCAAATATGTTTGTTGTCCTTGTGATTTGACCTACGGTTGCCCTCAGGCGGATCTGCTTAGTCCAGAGGGAGGCAAAGGTAGATAGCCATTCTGGATATATATATGTATATATATATATATATATACATAGATATATTTATGTGTGTATGTATGTATATGTGTATGTATATATGTGTGTATATGTATGTATATGTGTAGGTATATGTGTGTATATGTATGTATATGTGTGTGTATATGCATGTATGTGAATATATAATATATATAGTGCCTAATATGTGCCAGATACTGTGATTGATAGATAGTTTCACATTCAGAGAGTCAGGATCCAGGATTGGATGGAATATAAGTGAAGAATTTGTAAAGAGGTGATCTAGAATTGCATTGGCTAAGAAAGAATGAAAAATTTCCTATCCACACCAGTAGAAGCACTGCCCATATTAATGAAATTATGAATCCATCAAGAAATAAAAATAACAAAAACTAACATTTGTCTAGCTCTTCAGCCAGTCAATTAATCGATCAACCACATTTTTTTATTAAATGCCTACTCTGTTCCAGGTATGACAAAGGTTTTCTAAAAAACTGAAATAATCTCTGTCTTCAAAGATCTTATAGGCTACCCAAGGAACTAACATGTATAAATATGAACATATCATATGTACAAATATATTTATGCACATATGTATAAATATATACATATATACACAAATATGAAATAAGTTTGTGAGTAAGAGGTACCAGTAGCTGATTTAGGAGGTGGTTTACACACATTATTGCCTTCTCTGTATTATCTTCAGGTTACCCACATCCTTCCTAAAATATAGCCTCCAGAACGGAACACAACACTCCATATGTGGTCTTCGAACCAGGACAAAACATAGTATAATTATTACCTCCCTTTTCCAGGACAACTGTGCCTTTCTTACCAAAGCCCAATATTTTATGTGCTTTTTTGGCTAACATATCACTCTGCTGACTCATAGCAAGCTTGAAATCTGCTGAAACCTTTAAATGTTTCACCAACTTCTGGCTCGCCACACATCCCCCATTTTGTGTTTGTAAAACAGATTTTTAAAATAAAAGTGTACGACTTAGTCTATATCCCTATTACATTTTTCTGGTTCAGTCCAGTTTCTACGCTGTGGAGATTTTTCTGATACTGACTTTGTCCTCGAATGTGGCAGAGTTTTATACTTCTTTCATTTGTGTCATTTGTAGATCTGCTCATGATAACACCCTTGCTAGGGCTTAGCATCACTACCAACCATGACAACAGTGCTTAGTACGTCGTTGTTCAGGTGTTAAATCATCTTTCAGCTCTTCTTGACCCCACTGACCATGGCAGGCCAATACTGCCCATGGAGTTTTCTTGGGAAAGTTACTAGAGTGGTTTGCCATTTCCTTCTCCAGTGGATTACAGCAAACAGAGATTAAATAACTTGCCCAGGGTCACACAGCTAGTAAGTGTTTGAGGCTGGATTTGAACTCTGGTTTTTCTGAGTCTAGGTCCAGTTGCTCTAGTCACTGAGCCATCTAGCTGCCTCCACTTGGTACACAGTAGGCACTTTATAAATGTTTATTTACTGGTCGACTGGGTCTTTATCCAATGTGTTCATAAAAACACTGAACAGCTTGGGTCCAAGTTCAGAGCCCTAGGGCTTTATACTAGAGTCTTGACAACCTGACTTTCAACTGTTAATGCTTAATCTGTTTAACTACACTATTGGCTAGGCTGGAATTCTCCATTTTATTAAGAAAGAAAGTTTACTTATTTCAGAGACACTCAGCTAGAGACTGTGTGAAATGGCTTGCTAAAAATCTGGGTAAATTTCCTTCTAACATGAGTAGGAGCTGCCAATCTGGTAATCCTGTCAAAAAACCCCAAACAGTAAGACAGACTAGTTTGGCATGCCCTGTTCTTTATGAAGCTGTGCTGACTCTGATTTCAGTTGACCTTTCCAGTGTCACTGGACATTACTCACCCACATGCTCCCTGCTATCCAAGTAATGTGTCTTTCCATACCTGAGTCAGAACAACTCCTCTCCATGCTCACACCTTGGCAGTGGACCTCCTCCATTCTTGGAATGCACTCCTTCCTTAGCTCCCCCTCAGAGGCCCTTTCTTTTTTACAATGCAACTCAGAAATCTCCTACCAGCTGCTAGCATCCTCCCTCCCCAAATGCCTTGTATTTACCTTCTGTGCGTGTACATGTGTACATACACATAGATTCACATATGTGTATGTGTTACATGTATTTATTAACTTTGCATTTATGCTGTATTTTTTGCTTCTTCCATGATAGATATTGTGATTAGGGATGACTTAATTATTTGCATTTGTATCTATAGTACCTAGCACTTAGTAGCTGCTTACGAGCTACTTACTGGTCACTGTTAGCCATCCTTACAAAAATTCATTTATAATTGTTCCAGAGGTTGAAATTAAGCTGATTGGCCTCCAGTTTCCAGACTCTGCTTGCTTTCTCTTTTTGGTGGGGGGGATCATTTCATTTTCCTTTCCCAGTCCTGTAGTTCCTCTTTCATTCTACATGATTTTTTAAGGCTGACCAAGGGTGTCTCAACCATCATATGTGCTCTTTCTTTCAGGAATCAGGCTTTTGTTGTCTGTGCCTGTTGATGTGACCTCAGCAAAGGGCCCTTCCTGTTTATTTTGAGAATCACCTCCTTGACCCATGAGTTCTTTTTTGTTTTGTCCTTTCCAATCCAAAGATTGTTCTCCTTGGAAGAGCAAACAAGAGTTCTTTGGTTCTGTCTTTTCTCCATTATCCACTGTCATCATCATAAAGAGCTGTCTTGGTGTAATGGATAGACTGCTAGAATTGGATCCAAGAAGACCCAGGTTGATATACTACCCATTTGACCATGGACAGTTCACCTGAGCTCTAAACCTGAGTTTACTCCACTGTAACATAGGATCAATAATGGCTCACCCCATAGGGTTACTGTAAGTCCCAAGTGAGATACTATGTGTAAAATGCTTTGTAAACTTCATTCTTCCTGTTACTATGCTGCTGGATTGTTCCCTTCTCTCCAGACAGCCATCCTTCCTGCTCCCCTTTTGATATGTAGATTTAAAGGGTGCTGGATTTATATAAGTCAAAGATCCTAGGTATAAATCACAGCCTTGCTGCTTGCTACCTGTGTTACTTTGATTAAGTCAACTTAAATCCCCTGAACCTCAGTTTACTCACCTGTAAAATGAAGAAGTTGGAGCAGCTGGTTTCTTAGACCTCCTCCACCTCCAGCTCTTTGTGGCTGTGATTCTGTTCAAAAAGAAATGAACAACCCAGTGAGATAACTAGGCAAGTATTATTGTTCCCATATTATAGGTAGGAAAACCGAGGTTCAGAAAGGCTGACTGATTTGCTAGAGGCCACTGCTTCTTCCTTTTCCACCCTCTTATTTCTTCTGATACTCCTAAATGAGAATGGTTACTTATTTGCATTCACCCTTGGGGTGTAGCCAGACAGAGGAAGATTTTAGGTTGTATATGCCCCACAGTCCCCTTATCTTTTTTTCTTTAAGGGAGGGCTTTGCTTCTACCAGACTAGATGGTAACTATGTTTCCATCTCATAATAGCCATGAATGCCAGGAGATCTTTCCTGCTTACTCTTCTGAGTTAACCTGTGGTCCCAATGAGGCAAGCTGAGAAAGTAAAGAGAGGAGAGGCAAAGAATTATTATCCCTGTTTTTCACAGAAGGAAACTGAGGCTCAGAAACATTAAATATGTTTCCTGTGGTCATACTGTTAGTATCAGAGAGATGGCATTTCAACCATGATTTTCCTTTGGCTAGATCATTCAGCCTTTAAATATTAGCATCCTGGAGCAAATGACCTGTCTCCCAGCCCTAGTTGTAACACTACTTCAGGACTTACCCATGGCCACTCAAGCTGGTGGCTTCTTGACTCACAGTGTGAGACTTTTGGCCTTGTACTGCCATGGTTTTCTCCTGTGACTGATCCAGTGTCAATACCCAAACTTTCAATCAACAAGCATCATCTTCAGTAATAAGCTCTTGTCCTTCAGTGTGACTGACCACTTCAGAATCATAATAAGAATCATAATAAGAATCATTGGCTCATAGATCTAAGCCTGACAAATCAACACTCATCTTAATGGTTAAAGTCTAGTACTTTTTTTCTTTAAAAAGCCCATGATGTCTTTATAGTCACCCCTCGTTGAAATATATTTTCTCCTGAATGAAAATCAAACTGATTATATTTTTTTTATGTTTTATAAATGAGAAGGAGCTAGGACAGAGTTCATAAATGGAGACTTTGACGCTCTTTCCCTGTTTCCAGTACGCAAAGAACAGTCTAGGTATGGGACAGATTGGTTTGGGCAAACTTCCCCTATTTGGGGGACATGTCCTAAAGCTGGCTGTGTCCAGGACACTCTATGTAAGTTTTGAGATGATTCATTTTTTAAATTAAAAGAAAATGTCCTTCATCCTGATGTTTATTAAAGACCTGTTTTCATATAGAGCACCTTGTTAGGGATACAAAGCTAAGCTAAAAAGGCTACTCTTACCCTTATGGTCATATAGTTTCAGGGGAACTAAGACAGAAACCCAGAGAACTGTAATGTACAATATAACATGATATAGAGAGAGAGCTCCTGAAGATAAAATGCTGGATCAGGTCTGAAGTGGAAAGTTGTTGCTGGCCAGGGACATGAGAGAAGGTTTCTTGGAAGAGCTGGCATGAAAAGAATGTTAGGAACTCACCAGTCAGAGTAAGGATGCGTGATCAGGGTCACTCTCAGTGGGGCTAGTGAAAGCATTCGCAGCATATGGAACAATATGGAGGTCAGGGCGATGAGAGGATCATAGGTTTAAAGATGGAAAGACCCTTAGACATCTTCTAAGTCAGAGGTTCTTAATCTGGGGCTGAAAATGTGGTTTGAAAAATTTCTGTAATGATATTTCAATACAATTGATTTCCTTTGTGATATTATGTATTTTATTCTATACATTTTAAAATGTTATTCTGAGGTCTATGAGTTTCACCAGATCTCTGAAGAAGGTCCATGAGACATAAAAAAGATTAAGACCTGTGTTTTAGACCAACCCCATTATTTTACAGAAGAGGAAACTGAGGTCCATAGAAATTAAGCAAATTCTCCAGATTTAAATAGCATGTATCTGCAGTGAGTGAGATTCGACCCCAGGTCTTCCTGACTTAGTATCTGATACTGCCCACAGCACTAGTATAAAGCATAGTGGTACATGGAGTAGGGCAGAGAATCTTGTTTTGGGAGTCAAAGGACCTTGTTTGGAATCCCAGCTCTATGACCTTGGACCTAAAGATCAGTGTGACCTTGCACAGGTCACTTAATTTTTCTAGACCTCTGTTTCTTCACCTGTAAGATGAGGAGGTTGGACTCAAGGAAGCCTAAAGTCCTTTTCAGCTTTAACTCACATTAAATCAGTGAGTAATATCTGGTAAAGTCAGAAAGGCATAGTGGTGGCACATTGTTAGATAGTGGTCTTCAAATGCCAGGTAAAGGGATTTTCACTTGTACTCTGTCTTCAAGGCACATAGGTGCAACATGAATAGATCTTTGCATGAGATAGAGATAGATACAGATGCACTAAGAATATAAGAAAACCATATATGATATGTGTAGGAAAGCCATATAAAGAAAAGAATATATTTAAGATATGCAAATATATGATTTACACATATTTATGTGTATAAAATATGTAATTTTATATATTATTGAGTGTCGTTGTTGAGTCATTCAGTTGTGTCCAACTCTTTGTGAACCTATGGACCATAGCACTCCAGACCCTTCTATCCTCCACTATATCCTGACATCTGTCTAAGCTCATGTTCATTTTTCACATGACACTATCCATCTTATCCTTTGCCATCCATCCCCTTCTTTTTTTGCCTTCAGTATTTCCCAACATCAGTCTTTTCCAGTGAGTTCTATCTTCTCATTATGCAGCCAAAGTATTTAAACTTCAGCTTCCATATTTGACTTTCCAATGAATACGAATTCATTTCATTAAGTATCAACTGATTTGACCTCCGAGATATCCAAGAGATTCTCAAAAGTCTTCTGTAGCACCACAATTCCAAAGTATCCATTTTGTGGTGCTCAGTTTTCCTTACAGTACAACTGTACTGTACATTGCTATTGGAAGTGATATCTCTGCCTTTTAGTTTGCTATCCAGATTGCCATAGTTTTCCTTCCAAAGAGCAATGTCATGGCTACAGTCACCATTTACAGTGATCTTTGAACCCAAGAACATAAAATTTAATACTGCATCCACTTGTTCCTCTGTTTGCCAGGACGTGATGAAACCAGTTGCCAAGATCTCAGTTTTTTGATGTTAATCTTCAAACCAGCTTTTGCACTTTCTTCTTTCACCCTCATCAAGAGACTTCTTAATTCCTCTTCACTTTCTGCCATCAGAGTGGTATTGTCTGCATATATGAATTTGTTGATATTTCTCCTGGCAACCTTAATGCTGGCTTTTGATTCATCTAGCCTAGCATTTCACATGATGTACTCTGCATATCAGTTAAATAAGTTGACAATATACAGCCTTGTTGTATTCCTTTTCCAACCTCAAACCAATTAGTTGTTCCATATTCAATTCTAACTATTGCTTCTTGACCCACGTACAGGTTTGTCAGGAGACAAGTAATAGGAACTGCTATTCTCATCTCTTTGAGGACTTACCACATTTTGTTGTGATCCCCACAAAGGCTTTAGTGTAGTCATTGAAGCAGAAAGAGATGGTTTTCTGAAATTCCCTTGCTTTCTCCATAATCCAGCAAATGTTGGCAATTCGGTCTCTAGTTCCTCTGCTTCTTCAAAGACCTTCTGGTAATTCTCATTCATTTATTGTTAAGCCTCGCTTACGGAATCTTAGGCACCACCTTCCTAGTATGTGAAATAAGCTCAATTGTTCAATAATTTGAACATTTGTCATCATTGCCCATCTTTAGGATTGGGATGTAAACTGATCTTTTCCAATCCAGTGGTCATTGATGAGTTTTCCAAATTTGCTGACATATTGAGTACAGCACTTTAATAGCATTGTCCTTTATGATTTTAAATAGTTCAGCTGGAATTCTGACATCTCCACTAGCCTTATTGCTAGCAATGCTTCCTAAGCCCCTCTGGACTTCATTTTTCAGGATGTCTGGCTCTGGATCAACAACCATAAAATCATGGCTGTTGGTCATGTTCAGATCTTTCTAGCACAGTTCTTGCTACCTCTTCTTAATCTCTTTCGCTTCTGCCTTTTTGTTGTTTATCTTGCCCATTTGTGCATGAAATCTCACGATAGCTCTAATTTTCTTGAAGAGATCTCTTGTCTTTACCACTCCATTGTTTTTTTCTATTTCTTTGCATTGCTCGTGTAAGAAAGCCTTCTTATCTCTCCTTGCTGTTCTCTGGAATTCAGCATTCAATTGGGTATATCTTTCCCTTTCTCCTTTCCCTTTTCTTTTCCTTCTTTCCTGAGGTATTTGTAAACCCTCATCAGGCAGTCATTCTGCTTTCTTGGTCTACTTTTTCTTTGCAATATTTTTTTTTTATTGCTGCCTCCTGTACAATATTGCGAACCTCTGTCCAAAATTCTTCAGGCACTCTACCTCCCAGATTGGATCCCTTCAATGCATTCATTACCTCCACTTCACATTCATAAGGGATGTTATTTATGTGATCTGATGGTTTTTCTCTACTATCTTTAATTTATGTCTGAATTTCGCAGTGAGAAGCTCATGATGTGAGCCACACTCAGCTCCAGGTCTTAACTGACTGTACAGAATTGCTTCACCTTGGGCTGCAAAGTCTATCATCTATGTGATTCCAACATTTACTGTCTAGTGACGTCCATGTGTAGAGCCCCCTTCTGGACTGCTGAAAAAGAGTATTTGCTATGATCAGTGAGATATCTTGACAAAATTCGGTTAGTCTCTGCCCTGCTTCATTTTGTACTCTAAGGCCAAACTTAACCTGTTATTCCAGTTATCTTTTGATTTCCTGTTTCAGCACTCTAATATGTACGTATATGTGCCTATATAAGTGTGTGTACATATATGTGTATATATATATATACACACACACACATGTTTTTCTCTAACAGTAGCGGGAAGGTTGGATTAAATTTGAGAGGGAAAAGCAAACTAAGGAAGAGAGAGAATGGAAGTTGAGAAAAAATTTACTACTTGGTCATTTGAACAAGGGGGCAGGAAATCTTTTGAGTTTTTTGCAGCAAATGAAAAATGGAAGGTAATAGGTGTATTTTTTAACATCAACTAATTCTTGTGGGTAAGAAACTGAAAACTTCTAATCCCTAGGGCAGGTCTGGAATGCAGCAATTGTTTTCTGCCACATCTCCAGTGCACCTGTTTCACCCTATTGTTTATGAAGGCATAGTAAATGTGTGTGTGTGTGTGTATGTGTGTATGTGTGTGTGTGTGTACTTACCTAGAAAGGTAACTTTCTTATCATATATGCATATGTATCTTATCTATAGTCTTACATATATATATATATATATATCTGTAACCTTATGTGCGTCTATACAGACACACTCATATCTCATATAAAGTCCCACTTTTTAGAATATGGCCCCACAAACATGGCCCCCAAAGGATTATATCCCATTTGGATATTTTGGAGAGTGAATGAATGGGCAGAGAAAGAATTTTAAGTCACAAGTTTCTCTGATGAAGTTATTTCCCGAGTGGAGATTTAAGGATTTTGAAGGAAACTGCCCACAAATGTGTAGCCATTTTAATCTGTTACCCTTTGTTCTAACTTCCTGTTTGTCCCTGAAGCCCCGCCTGGCCCAGATCATGGGTGATAAGTCAAATTTGGTGACTGGCTCAGTGTTGACGCTGCTGAGAAGTCACAATGAGACAGAATGTGAGTGCCTGTTGTCTAAGGCTGTAAGTATTCCTTTCATTCTCCGTCCCGCCCCATACCAGATGGGGATGCGTTGGGTGAGGGTTCTTTCCAAGTCAGATTACTACAGCACCTATGGGAGTCTGTCCCTTCCTGCTAATATGCTCAACTGGCTTCCTCTTACTGGAAATATGCTAATATGCTCAGCTGGTTTCCTCTTATGGAAACTCCATAACTGGGCATTTAAGGCCTTTCACTGTCTGGTCCCAACCTATCTTTCCAAGCCCTTTGCACAATCTGTGGTCCAGGCAGAATGGCTTATTTGATGTTCCTCGCGTACGACACATCATCTCCCATGTCCAGGGCTTTGCACAGGATCCCCCCACCTTTTCTTAGAACCCATTCCTTTGTCAGTTCTGGTTGGAATCCTTTGCTTTCTTCAAATCTTACCTAAAATGCCACCTCTTACCTGAAGCCATTTCAGCTGTTCATTCCTTTTCTCTAAAATTACCCTGCATCTAATATTTGTAATTAATTTGTGTGCCATGTATGTACACACATACATATATACATGTTTGTGTATATATATGACATACATATATGTACATGCATACCCACACAGAGAAGGAACATGACTAAGTGAATAGAAAGCTGGTCTTGAAGTCAGGAACACCTGAGTATAAGTCCTTCCTTTGACACATAATGGCTGGGTGACCCTATACAAATGACTTCACTGCTCAGGATTCCAGGAACTCCCAGATGCCATAACTGATTGAGAAGGAGCCAACTTTTACGGAGTTTTTCCATCTAGGAGCTCCCTAGACCAATGAAATCACACTGTCCTCCACATTTGTACGTCCTTATGTTTTTGATAGAGTCTAAGATCCTTGAGGGCAAGGTTTGATTTCCGTTTGACTTCTGTCTTTGCATCCAGAGCACTTAGCAAAATGCCTAACACATAGTAGGCAGTTAATAAAATAATTGATAACCTGACTGACATCGCCATAGGGGTATTATCCCAATGTTCTCTATGTTAGAAACAAGTTTTGGTTCAATGGCACCAAAACAAATGGTCCCATTGATCTTTTCTAGCAGTACCTGACTGGGTACTGCTACTAACAACCTGAGTGACCATGGCAATTTTTTGTCTTTCTGGATCTCAACTCCCTCATCTGTGAAGTGAGGGTCTTGGGCCAGGTGACTTTGAAGGACCTTTCCAAATTTAAACTCTTTGAAAGCTATGAGAACTCCAAGTCTAGAAAGCTACGATGGTGGCCCTCTGACCACTGGGCAGAAGAACCTGGTTTTTACTCTTCGAATTTTGAGCGTAGGAAAAAGGCTTAATACTTTTAAATAACTAAAGTGATACTATTATTTACTCATCACTGACATCATGCAGTAATTCCACCAAATTCTGAGAAGAGCTCAAGGCGGCGTCTGGGGAAACTCAATTGCATTTACCATCTGTTTGACTAGAGACTTGGCCTCAGTTTCTGTACCTGTAAAATAGGTGGATATTGGCTCCTACCTCATAATATCATAAGGATCAAATAAGATAAAATATGCACATGATTTGCAAATCTTAAAGCATAATGTTAGCTGTCATTACTATTAATAACTCTTTCCATTCCCTCAATTTATACTGATTCCTTCTCTGGTACCTGCAAATATCCCCGTATATCTCCCATCTTTCAAACATCCTCATTTAATTTGAGCTTCCTTGCTAATTATTATTCTGTGTCTTTCCTCCCATTCTCAGCTAAACTCTATGAAAAACCTATTTCCATTCAGTGCCCTGGCTTCCGCTCCTCTCACTGTCTTCTGGACTTTCTGCCGTCTGACTTCTGACCTCATCACTCAGCTGAAACTGTTTCCCCCAAAGCTACCAGTGATCCCTTAATGACCAAGTTTCAAGGCCTTTTCTCAATCCTTACCCTCTTGACCTCTCAGCAGCCTTTTACCTCTTTGGTCACCCTCTTGTGTACTCTCTTTTCTCTAGACTTTTGTGTTATTTCTACCTATATGACTATGTCTTAGTATCCTTTGCTGGATCTTTATGTGGTCATGTCCACTGTTTGGGTGTTCCAGAAGGCTCCATCCTGGGCCCTCTTCTCATTCTCTCCATTCTTTCTCATTTGATTTCATCAGCTTTAATGGGTTTTGAGAGTTCAATGATCATCTCAATACAGATAATTCCCAGATTTCTATATCTGGTTTCTCTTCCAAACTATAGTTCTCCATCCCCAAGTACCTTTGTATCATTTCAAATAGGATGTCCAGTAGGCACCTCAAACCCAACATATCCAGAATTAAACTCATTATCTCTCTTTCCCCTCAGACAATTCCATACTCTCCCACTCATCACATGTATACTGTCTACTGACTGACCCTCTCATTTGTCCCTCAACGATATCTCTCAAATTCCTTCTTTTCTCTCCACTCGCATAATTCAGACCCCCATCACCTCTTCCCTGGCCTATTGCAATTGTTTTTACTTGGTCTCCATGCCTCAACTTTCTCCCCACTCTATCCCCTACTGTACATGACTGCTAAAGTGATTTTCTAAAGCATAGGTCTGACCTTGTCATCCCTTGCTTAATTAACTCTCGTGGCTTCCACCAATTACTTCTGGGATCAAATATAAAGCATTTCCTTGGTATTTGTTATTGTTTATTCATTTCAGTCATCTCTGACTCTTTGTGTCCTGTTTGAGGGTTTTCTTGAGTGGTTTGTCATTGCCTTTTCTGATTGATTTTGCAAATGAGGAAACTGAGACAAACAAGGTGAAGTGACTTGCCCAGGGTCACACAGCTAGTAAGTATCTGAGGTCAGATTGGAACTCAGGTCTTCCTGAGTCCAGGCCCCAGCACCCTATACACTATGTGCCATCTAGCTTCCCAGTGATGGAAACCCCTCCCTAGTAATGGTTAGGGGTCGTGCTCTAGTCTTCTTGACCAGAGATGTCAAACATGGGGAACTAGATATTGAATAAACATTTAATTTTATTATAAAATAAATATAAATACATACAAATAAAAATACAATACAGCGGATATTTTTTAATCTATGGTTTTCTATTTGAAAAAAAAAACAAACTCTTGACATTATATCAGCACTAATGAAGCAACCAGTCTGCTTATCCCTCAGTCTTATTCCATGAGCGTATTGTGGCTTTAATTCCTTTATTGAAAGGAACACGTGAAGGGGATCATGGCTGTTGTTTTACAACTGACTTATTATACCTGTGGCATCTGTTTCCACATGAAGCTTTGGGTCACCCATTTTTTAAAATTATTTTTTGGAGATGGTGATATCCATCCATCCATTCATTCAACAAGCCTTTCCTGTGTGCCAAACACTGTGCTAAGGGGGATCCAGTGACAAAAATGAACCAGTCCCTGCCTTCAAAGGGGCTTATATTCTAGTGGGTCAAACAATATGTAGACATGTAGGAAATATAAAATGTACAGAAAGCAGATTCAAAATAATTTTAAAAGGCATTGGGGCAGGTCACCAAAGCCCTCCTTTGGAGGTGATGCTTGAGGTGAGCTTTGAAGGAAGACAGAAATTTTGGGAGGCAGAGAGGAGGAATAAATGAAGCCTAGTGTAGTAGTATAGCATCCCAGGAAGAATATTGGCATTAAAAAGACAGGTCTTTATTTTGAGGCATTGTTTGGTGGGTTATTGAGAAGGTATCATGTTATTTCCCAAATGCAGTCCAGCTTCTATTTTCTTCCCCCAACTTAACTGTGGACCTAATCCATAGTCTGTCCATCTGTAGCCAGCCCAACCAAAAACAAAGTTTTGCGCATGATCTCCCCATAGTTTCTGTCCTGTTCCTGATGTATCAGTGAACAAATAATGGGAGTCTTCAAGGAAGACTCAGAGGAAATGGTGAATGTGTCTCTTCACCCTCCGTGTTGAGGAGCTCTGAAGCCAGACAGCTTGAACCCAAGCGATGAATTCCCATAAAGAATGAGCTCCCACACAGAAAATGGGCCTCCCTTCTCTAAATGACTTGGTGTCAACGGGCTTTCCCTGGAAGCTGGGGGCACGGAGCAAAGCAGGTTCTATGTTGTGAGTAAAGCAGAGGTCCCTGAAATCATCTTCAGCTTTATAAGTGAAAGCTGGAAATGATACATTTTTAATAAAATGGGCAGTTACTCTAATTGCACCACCCCTACTGTTCAGTCCCTTTTTTATGTCCTAATTCATTAAGGAATGTGTGTGTGCAGCCTTATTATTTACAGATGTGTGCACTTTTAACTTGTTTATACCAAACAGATGTTCTACCAAAGGTAACAGGGAATGAGCGGAGCCCCCTTGGGCGGGTACCAAGTGTGTGTGATGGTCCATTATCTGCAAGTCTCTGTTATTATTTTTGAATTGTGGAGTCTGGCATTGGAAGGCAAACCCAAACTCTTCCCTGGAGGAGACAAAAGGAAACAAGGAAATGATCCGAAGACTTGTCTGCAGCATCTCAGGGTAGAAAATGAGCCTGCCGGTGATCAGCAGTTACTGGATGCCAGCAAATTGGCTGGGGGAGGCAGGGGAGGATGCCCTGGATGCAAGCAGGCATGAACAGGAAAAGCTGTGGTGATGATAGTACAGGAAGAACACTGACGTTGAAACTTGGGGACCTGAGTTTGCTCCTCACTACCTTGTGTGACACTGGGCAAGGCATTTTAGCCCATGGCATCTCTGTTTCCTCATCTGTTAAATGGGCATGGTGATGCTGATGCCACCTACCTCACAAGGCTGTTGTAAAGGTCAAGTTAGATTGTGAGTTAAAGAGATGATGATAAAAAATGCATAAAATCTAAAATAAAACGTAATTGTAAAATACTTTATAAATGTTGTAGGAGTGTGGTTAAAGCATGGAACTTGGAGTCAGGATAATCTGGATTCAAATTCAGCCTCTAACAAATAGCAGTGGTGTGACTCCAGGCCCTTCAGCCAATTCGTAGGCCGAAGTTGGAGAGCAGGTGGTGTTCTCCAAGGAGTACTGAGGCAGTATGGTGTAATGGGTAGAGGACTGGACTCAGTCAGGAAGAACTGAGTTCAAATCCTGACTCAGACACTTACTAGCTTTGTGATCCCAAACAAATCACTGAATTTCATTCAGACTCAGTTTTATCATCTGTAAAATGAGAACAGTGATATATACTTCACGGAGTTGTGAGAATCCAGTTGGACCATGATCAAGATCCATTGGGGCAGGGAGTGTGGAGGAGACCCTCATTCCTGTCATGATGAGCTGGGGGATTGGTATGGTTCAAGGAGCAAGCTAAGTGACCACATGGTCCCAAAACTGTGGAAGGAAAGAGGGAAGGAAGAAGGAGGGAAGGAAGGATGGAAGAAAGAAAGGGGGAAGAAAGGAGGAAAAGGGGGAGGGAAGAAAGGAGGGAAGGATGGAAGAAAGGGGGAAAAATAAGGAAGGGAAGGGGAAGGAGGGAAGAAGAAAGGAAGAAAGGAAGGGAGGGAGGAAAGAAAGAAAAGGATGCATTGTGTCTTGCTTGCCAGAGCCTGGGCTCAGTGCTTCACAAATATCAGCATGTTTGATCCTCACACCAGCCCTGCCCCAGGTGCTTTTATTAACTAGGGCAGACAGAGGTTAAGTGGCTTCCCCATCTGGGTCACACAGTGGGGGAGTATCTGAGGTTGGATTTGAACTCATCTTCCTGACCCCAGACCAAGCTCTCTGGCCACTGGACCACCTTGCTGCCTCCTCGTAAGCACTGTCTTCTATTCCATACATCTTTCAGCTTTAGTTAGCTGTGAAAGGGTAAAGAGTCTGTTCTGTTGTTTTTTTTTTTAACATCACCCATCAATACCTCTTTCCTCTCTACTAAAACCTTAATCAAAAATGCTCTCAATTCATGTATTGATGATCCCAGAAAGGTTTTACATAAGCTGGAGAGCAGCCTATAGGTCAGTAGTGATGGGTATTCCCTTGGGCACTTTTTCTCTTTGTAAATGAGGTCAGAAGTTTTGGGGTTTTTTCTTTCAATTTTGGTATCCTCCCATTCCTTGTATATCACTCCTTGGTGCCCTCATAATTGTATCTCCTCCAGCATGGATTGTCCCTCTCAGCGCTTGCCCCATCAGAGTCTCTCATAACTGAGCAAATAAAAGAAGCCATTGAAACCTCTAAGACAAGTTTTCTAGTCTCCCTCTCAAAGGGGCCTTGCAGACTACACACACACACACACACACACACACACACACACACACACACACACAGAGTACAGTAGCAGGACAACCAGACTCCCCATGACTCAGGTTGGGCCCCCTTCCAAGGCTGCCGATGGCCGTGGAAGAGATCATCGCAAACTTGATTCTAACTCGAACCCTGGCAGTAACTGTGGCAGTGGCATGTGAAAAAGATTGTCCAGAACCTAAGTAGTGCTTTGTGGGTTCAGTCTTGGCTCTGCCATGGACTTGTTGTTTTTTCAGTGAACACAGTATTTCATCATATTACTCACCATCCAGAAATTCGGGGGGCAGTCACCCCTGATTGCCAGAGCTACAGGGAGAGTCTCTGTTGATGAATGGCCCGATCTTGCCCAATACAAGTGCAGTTTTCCATGTAAAAACAAGGAAAATTGTGTTCCTTAAGAAGAAACTGGCATCAAAACATGAAGCATTCTGAATGAAAATATAAAATGAAACATGAAATCTTAAGTGACACTTTCAACTTCTTACATATACATATACGATGATGAGAATGTATTTTATTTCATCCGTGGAGTTTTGGGGGGAAAACTATGTAATAGATTAAGGGTATTAAAACTCCCATGTTCTACCTGGCTCCAGGCCAAATCAAGAGGCATGATATATAAAACCGTAGATGGAATATCTAGAAATGAATTTTAAAAGTATTTATGGGAGACACATTCACTTCTCAAACTAATAAAAATGTACATAAGACATTCGTCTTAAAGAGACATATCGGTCTTTCAAACATCCTGCTAGCATCCTTCGTTATTTCTTCCTTTTTTTAAATTTTGGCCTGCACCTGGGATGTTATGGCATTGGGAGCCTGCTCTGTGAAATTCCTCCCTCTTCCTATCAGCAGCTCATCTGCCGAGAGTCCTGAAAGAGCTGAATGGGGCCTTGAGGGATTCAGTGATGCAGCCATGCTTGTATAAGCCAGGGTTAGGATTTGAGCCAAAGGTGTCCTGACCCAAGGCAGGCCCACTATCCATCATTCCTTTCTGCTTCTCCTCTACATCTCGATACCAGAATAATAGGTGGACATGATACTTGACAGGGGTAAGGCAGAGAGGGGGATGACAAGATCTAATTTTATAAAATTGGTCATTAGTATTGTCTGACTCTTCATGACCCCATTATGGAGTTTTCTTGGCAAAGATACTGGAGTGGTTTGCCATTTTCTTCTCCAGCTCATTTTATAGATGAGGAAACTGAGGCAAACAGGGTTCAGTGACTTGCCCAGGGTCACGCAGCTAGTAAGTGTCCAAGGCTAGATTTGAGCTCAAGACAATGAATCTTTCTGACTTCAGGCCTGGCACTCTATCCATTGTGCCACCTAGCTGTCCCTGATGAACTATTAGTAGGGACTTAAAAAAAGTAAATTGCAACTCCTATTCCCTTTTTTATAAGTTTTTTTTTAAAAAGTCACTAATAAAAACACTGTATTTAGATTAAGATGACGTGGATTCAAATCTCAGTTCTTGCTATGTGTAACCTTGGTGAAATCACTGCAGTTCTTTTAAATTTCAGTGTCTTCACCTGTAAAATGAAAGTGTTATATACTTACTGGCCTTGATGGTGCCACGGTGGATCTCTTTATCTCCACAGAAACCATACTTAACTTTTGCTATCACAGTCAATGACGTTCAGTTATGATTATAAAAGAGAAATTTCAAATGCACCTGCAGATAAAAATGTGGATGTAGCCAAAGTTTGCTTCATTTGTCCTGCCTGCCATATTTCCAATCATTGGCATAGGCGATGTCTGAAAAGCATCCATCTTCAAAAGAAGTATCTTATTTTATTTTTATACATCTTATTAACAATTAAAAATAATTAAATTAATAATAATTAATATTTTTGTATGTCATAGTTATAATGAGACTTTCTCCCTTTTCCACCCTCTCATTGGCTCTTTCCTTAAAACAAAGAAAAACAATTAACTCGACAATGGATACAGTGACCACACATCTGGTGACGTATAAGTTGTCTCCTTCTGCCAGAGAGAGGGAGGTGTGGATCCTCGTCTGATCTTGAAACTATTGTGGCTTTTTTTCCTTCTAGGTGATTGGAATCACTGTACATTATTTCAGTTTTTCTCATGCTTGGGCTCCACCACCTCACTAGCCATATGTTCAGTGGTCTGTCCTCAGTATAATCTCTGAGTCAGTTACTTTGTCGCATGTTTCCAAAATGAGGTGTGGAATGGTTGGGCTGTTTTCTTTCTACCTGTGGTGCCTCACTGTACCCAGACTCTCCAGTCCCAGTTGTCATCTATACCAATTTAAAACATGTTTTCAAGTGGTCATTTATACTTTGCAATTCTTTAGGAAATTGTTTCTTTATATCCATTGCCTGCTACCCAGTGGGGAGTTGCTTTTAGAATTCTATGTGTCATTTCCCCACCAGTATTGGATATTAGATTTTTATCAGTGATACAGGATGCAAATATCTCCCCTTTTTATTTTATGTCTATTGATTTTTACTAGTGAAAGAGCTTTTTAATTTTTTATGTAATTGAAATTGTCTATTTCCCAAAGTAGGCACTTAATAAATGTTTGTTGAGCGACTGATTGATTATCCAGTGTTTGGTTAAGAATTCTCCCCCTAGCTATAGTTGTGAATTGTAGCTCTTTTCTCTCTTAATTTTTTGTGATGTGACCTTTTATATCCAGGTTACATATCATTTTGAGTTTATTATAATATATGGTATTGAACAGAAATGTGAAACACAACACTCTGGAGTGTGGTCTGAGACAAATTAAAATGTAATTGGGGAAATATTTAACGAGATTATAAAATACAATATAACATAGATAATGTTAATTTATGGCTTTTAAAGTCACTATGTGGCCCCAGAGATCCTTATGTACCATTCAGCGGCCCCATTTCTATTAGAATTTGACACCACTGGTATAAAGTGTTTATCTAGGCTTGACTTTTACCAAAATACTTTCCAATTTTCCCCAGCAATTCCATTCAAAAAGGGTTCTTTCTGTCTTCCAGTAATTTATGTTCTTGGGTTTTTCAAACACTGGGCTACTGTTTCCAGTTGTTTCTTAGTGTTGCTTATCTAGTTTTCTCCATTGATCTCTCTATCTCTGTCTCTCTCTGTCTGTCTCTGTCTCTTTCTCTCTGTCTCTCTCTGTCTCTGTCTCTCTTTCTCTCTCTGTCTCTCTCTGTCTCTGTCTCTGTCTGTCTGTCTCTGTCTCTCTCTTTCTCTCTCTGTCTCTGTCTCTCTCTGTCTCTGTCTGTCTGTCTCTGTCTCTCTTTTTCTCTCTCTCTCTGTCTCTCTGTCTCACTGTCTCTGTCTCTCTGTTTCTCTTTCTCTCTCTGTCTCTGTTTCTCTCTCTTTCTGTCCCTGTCTCTCCCCCCCCTCTCTCTCTCTCACTCTCTGTCTGTCTCTGTCTCTCTCTCCCTCTCTCCCACAAACCCCCTCCCCATCCCAAATACTTTTGATGACGTTGCTTTAGTTGTCACAGGGCAGTGCTTCTTTTATTCATATTTTTCCTATTTATTTCTCTCAAGATTCTAGACCTTTTGTTTCTTCAAATGAATTACTAGAATTGTTTTTTATAACTCCAGGAGTATTGGTAAATGTTTAACAACTGGCTTTTGGGTAGGGGGGGGAATGTACCCAAGACACACTTTTCAGTTTAATTTACATTATTAATATCTTTGCCATTTCTCTTTTAAGTCCAGAAATCAACAAAACAATCAACCAAACCCTGATTCGTAGCCTTTGCTGGACTTCCAAGGTATAAATTTTCACACTGAAAATTAACAATTGGACACCCCTGCCACTAATTCTCTAATGTATTTCCTTTGCAATTTGATTGGTGTAGCGCTAAATGCATAAATTAATTTAGGTGGTGCCATCATTTATAGTATATGGGCATGATTCAACCATGAGCAATGACTGTGTCTTCAATTGGAAGTATTCATTATTTTTGTAAAGAGTATTTTGTAGTTGTTTTTATATAAATCTTATATGTGTCTTAGCTTTCAGACATTTTGTGTATTTTGTAGTCAGTTTGACAGAAGCTAGGTGGATCAGTGAATCAGGTAGACCTGAGTTCAAATCTGACATTAGATACTTACTAGTTGTGTGACCCTGAGCAAGTCACTTACCCCTGTTTGCCTCAGTTTTCTCACCTATAAAATGAGCCAGAGAAGGAAATGGCAAACCACCCCATATCTTTGCCAAGATAACCCCAAATGGGGTCACAAAGAGTCAAACGCAACTGAGAAACAACTGAAAACAAAGTTATTTTGAATGGAATATTTCTTTTATTTCTTGTTTTTATTTTTAGAGATAGGGATAGTGACTTGATCTGTGATTTCATTGGTTTAGGGAACTCTTGCATGAAGCAACTCTCTCTCCCAATACAGATCAGGCTCCTTTCTGTAATGTAATAGTTTTGGAAAGGTGTCTTGAACCCCAAGAGGTTGTGACTTGCCTTGTGATGGCCAAGATGTGTCATAAATAGAATTTGAAACCAAATCTTCCTAGTTGCAGCAGCTCTCTATTCATAAAATGAAGCCATCTCTCTTTTAGTTGTTATAGTAAAACAAAATGCTAATTATGTTTATGGCTATATTTTATATCTTGCTACTTTACTAAACAACTCATCATCTCCAGTTCATTGATGAATCTCTGGAGCATTCTAAGTAAACCATCTTGTCATCCTCAAATAGAGATAAATTTGTCTCCTCTCTTCCACATCCATATTTTTAATACTGTTCTCTTGTCCTATCGTTGTTAAACCTAGGTCAAACGATGATAGAAGGATTAGACATGATTGCATTACCCCCTTTTTTAAAGTGTTTTCTCTTTACAAATGGTGCTACAGCATGCTTTTACTATTTTAAAGAAAGCTCTTTCATATCCTTTCCTTTTAGGGTTTTTAGCATATAAGAATGCTGTGTGTTGTCAAAGGAGTTTTAGTTATTTGGGTTGTTTTAAGTATTAATTATGATAATTGTTTCCTTAATGTCCTATCACACTTGGATTTCTGGTGTGAATTCAGCTTGTTCACATGAGAGCAGGAGACCTAATCCTCTCTGTCCTTGTCCTCTCCATCTGAGCCATTCTCCTATTTCAGTGACGTTTTCTTGTAATAACCCTTTTTAAGAAAAATGGCTTGAATTTCATCCCTACCTGTCTTTACTCCTTTTTCCATGTCAGATTCTCTAAAATCTATTCCCAGGGATGTTAATTCTTCACAAAGGCATCAGGAAATGGTCTTTAAGCTAGGCTAGGGTGACCAATCCTGTTCTTTGCCTTTTCCCTCATCATTTGACTTGATGGTCTGCCCCCCTTGTGTGCCATTCCCCCTGACCTCCCCCATCACTTCCTCTCCCTATTGTGAACTAATACCATGACACAAGATACCATCTTGGAAAAGCTGATCTCCTGAAATGACCAATAACCCTGGCAAACGTAGAGGCAAGACCCTGTTTCACCCTCTCTTGTCTCTGGGGTCACTTTACAGCATGGTTAGTGGGCTATTTGTGCTGGGGGAGGTGGCTCATCTTCCATTGCGTGCTTTGTTTTCCACCCCCAAAATGTTCTATCCTTACTCTCCCACTAATTCCAGAAATTAAAAGCCTTGAGTCAGTCTGTTTCCAAAAACCTATATGTTCTACTTTCTCCTTACCTCATGCCATCTTTGTTAAGGTAGCACAAGTTTATCAATTTTAACTAACATCTACCTCTCCTCTTAAGTCCTATCCTGGGTTTTCCTAGGTCCCTCTGTCCCCCCTTCTCCTCTCCCCATCTACTAGGAGTTTCTCCTATTATCTTTCACCTCTAATATCAGTTTACTAATGAGGAAATGATACTTTCTCCCTGAAATAAGAATTCACTCCTTCCTTCTCAAGATCTTTCCTGTTTTATCTTTGACTCCCTAGAATCTGTCTTTGCCTTCTCATTGGCTCGGACACAACATAGGAGTTTTTGGTTTAGGATTGTTTTGATGGTTGTTATTGAGGCAATCAGGGTTAAGTGATTTGTTCAGGGTCACACAGCTAGTAAGTGTCTAAGGCTGGATTTGAACTCAGGTCTTCCTGACTCCAGGGCCCATGTTCTTATCTACTGTGTCACCTAGCTGCACTTGTATGCATTTTTTAAATAGAAAATTAAACAAAAAACATAAACAAACATTTCATTTCTTAGTCTTCTTTTTGGGCTGTCCACAAGTGTTTAACTTTTTTCTAGTTAGACACTTCTGTGTCAGCTGTCCTCACCTTTAATTTCTTTTGAAGGAATGATGAGTTCTTCCACTTTGCCTAAACTTCAGTTAGCTTCTTTGATGTTTAGTTTTGTAGGATATAATATCTTGGGGCGCCGCTTGATCTTCTTTGCTTTTCTATATATAATTCTGATTTTTATCTCAACTCTTTATAAACACATAAATGTGTTACTATGATTATTAATTCTCTTTTGAATGGGAAATGTTTTGTTCTTGTCATTTCCAAAATGTGTTTGATATTGTAATCCTGAAGCTTAACTATGTTGCTTCTTGTGGGGTTAAGCTTGGGGTTTCTTTCTTTGGCATTTGGTTTGATTATCCTGGTCTGAACTCTGCCATCTGCTTCCACATTTCAGTATGGTTTCTTGGTCAGTTCAGGAATTCTTACAGAAATTGTTACAATGTCTTCATTTTCCTCTGGGGATTTGGGCTCAGTTTCCTTTATTACAAAGTGCTTCCTCAGTAAGACTTCCCCAGTTGTTCATTCCTCCTCATCCTCAGATCTTCCTTGTCTTTACATGAATATTGGTCACTTACCTTGCAAGATTCCTCTCTCAGGCTCACTTTCTTCAGTCCCAAGCCTAGAGGCATAGGGTTCATAAAGTCACACTAAGTCACAAAGACACTGTGAAAGGGGATCCTTGGAACTGAGTTCAAATCCCAGCACTTACTGTGTGACCTTGAACAAGTCACTTAACCTTTGTGTGCCTCAGTTTCCTAATTTGTAAAATGAGTATAATCATACTATCTACCTCCCAGGATTGTTGTAAGGAGCAAATGCGATATTTGTAAGAAGCACTTTGCAAATCTTACATTGCCATGGAAATACCACTCCATCATCATCATCATCATCATCATTATTTTTCCTTCTCTCCAGTGTAGGGGAAAGGAAAAAGTATCCAACAATTTATGACCTTATAACTTCAGCTGTTTCCAAAGACCCTTATGTTCTCCTTTCTCCCCAAATCATGCCATTTTTGTTAAGGAAGGAACAAGTTTATCATTTTTTAACTAACACCTCTGCGTAGAAATGTATAGAAAGTACATGGAAATGCTCATTTTATTGATATGTGTTATGTCCAGACTTTTAGCAAAGCCATTTTGGTAATAGTCAAGTTTGGGAGGGATCCTCACCTTGTCTCTTACGGCTCAGTTACCCCTGCTTTGCAGAAAACCCTTACGGGCCCAACAGAAGCTGCAGCAACCAGCCCTGATCCTCTAGGGGACGGAGGAAATCCAGCTCCCAAACTGGGAGGGTCATTGCCCATCTTCAGCCTCCATTTTATTCTTCTTCCAAGTCTTGTTTCTTTTAAGAGCAAGTGTGGGGGCCATTAGTGAGAGAGGAAGTTCCAGTTCAGAGGGTGGGAGGCCCAGACTCCTTCTCCTCACAGCGAGTTCCCAAAGCAGGGAGTCTGTGCGTGCAACACTGGGCCTGACAGATAATCACTCCTGACGGCCTCAAGTCACAAGCCCTTGGTCTGGAGCCAAGAGACTTTGGAGTATTTGTCTTAAAAGCTACCACCCCCATTCTCCCTGGGCCTAAGTTATTCTTCGCGGGAAGGAGGGAGGTGCTGGGGAAGGGCCAATATTTTATTTTTGATTCCTGTGCTTCCGTTATTGGGACTTTCCTAGTTTGCTGCTCTATCGCTGCTGGAAAGGAGACAGGACTTTTTTTTTCTCCTCCTCCTCCTCCTGAAGGAGTTTTTCCTTGAGAATCCTCCAAGTCTCTCCTTGGCCCTTGCTCCTAGGGCTACTACCTATGCATGAGTGCGTGTGTGTGTTTGTTTTTAACTCTGGCAACAAGCTTTGGAATCTATCTGTCACCTCCCAAAGGGCAGGGCTGAAGGATCTGCAGAGGCCAGCGCTGACGTCCCTCAGTACTGAGGCCAAGCCTGCTCCTTTGAGCCGGGGGCCATGGGAGCTGAACAGTGTTGCTCTGGCCTGAAATTCAGTGTGGGGAACTCTAGGTATGAGAATTGCCTCCCCCCTCTTTGAATAAAGTAACTGAGAAGTCCTAGGGAAGCGAAGCCTAAGATTCATGGATATTCGGTGACTTTCCAAGCATCGCACATCTAGCAGCTCTTAGAGATTTGAACTCAAATCATTCTGGCTCCAAGAGCTCTCCATCCACTGCCCCATGCTACCTCTGTTTGAAACAAGTGGTCTAGATTTTAGGATTCTCCTTTTACAGATAAAGAAACTGAGGAACAGGACTGTCATGGCTTGCCTAAGATGCAAAATGGTAGGAATAAGGGCAAGCCTCTCCAGTCTAAGTCACATATTTTCTGCTGCATCTCACCACTTGAAGGCTATGCCATTAGCTGGGACATATCTGGATCTGCTTTTGAGTTTTGTCCTGCACCTGGACTTCGATGACTCTGGAAGAGAAAGTGAGGTTGTTAACTTTGTGTATGCAACTCTGCCTCACTTAAATCTAATGCACCCACAAGTCAGGAACCCCCCCCCCCCCCATGGTGTCATTGGTCCAAATTTTAATCATTCCTTCAACTCTTGAAAGTTTTCTTTCTCCTTAAATCTGCTGCTGCTACTGACAAGAGCATTTTTAAAGTGTTTTTCTGATATATAAACATGGAATTAGGCACCAAAGAAAATATACTTTTGGTGAACCTAATTCCATGTGCTTCACATGCTGTAAATTAGAATGAATGACTATATTTGGTATCGGAGGTCTCCACTCTTAAAATTGGACCACAGAATAGAGGGAACATTTATTCATCCAACAGGCATGTATTAAGCAACTACTCTTTGTCATGCATGTGCTAAACTAGGGCATTCTTCAAGTTGAGATAACCTCTCCGAAGGGTCCTTAATACTGTTACGCAATTAGCTCCATCTGCAAGCTGAAGGTCATTTGAGCATGGGTTCACTCCGAACCCTGGTTCAGATCATTAATAAGTAGTTAGATGGATTGGGATATTAAAAGATTATGAGAGAGAATTTATCTGAGCCCTGAAATCAGCTGTCTTCGTGTCTTTTACAGGTATGTTATAGAGATATAGATATGTTAATCCCCTAAAACAATAACCTATGAACTTGGTCCCTGAAGCAAAGAAAAAAAAACAAAAAAAAACTACGTGCTTTATAAAGATGAAATGTGGCTACTGAACCTGCCATGGTCCCCTTAGGAAAATACAATCTACTTCCCACAGTAAAAGTCAGTCCCCAGGAATAATTTCTTTTTCTGGCCCATAGCCCAGGTCCATGGAGCTATGACATGGAGTGATTAGATGCTCTGAATAGATAGATGACAGATAGATAGATAGATAGATAGATAGATAGATAGATAGATAGATAGATAGATAGATAGATGATAGAGATAGACATATGTAGACTTAAACTGCCTTGTAGAGTTAGACTATATCTTGAATACAAATTGAGGTTTGGAAAATTATGATCATGAATTAAAATAGAGTGGGTTCCATAATGTCATAGAACTCAACTGAGAATATGGGGTATTGATCAGAACGGACCCAGTGACTTTTCTCACTGAGTTAATGGATAAAAGGTCCAGGGAAGGCAAGAGGAAAAGAAATTCTCATTTACTTAGTAGGATTAAAGGCTAATTCCAACTCCAGCTTCATTTCTAAACTCGTAAATGCAGATGCTTAGTTCTTCACAAACCTGTAATTAGGACAGTCCAACGGGGCTTTACCCTAGCATGCTTAGGTGGGACAGGGGGCATTTCCTTCCCAAGGTGATGATCATTTCTCCATTTCATGGTTCAGCATTGGGCCATGCTGCCATGGAGCCCAACCATCCTCATCCATCTCCCTGCTCCCCAGGCTACCATCTCCAGGGCGTCTTGTTGCTGCTTCCAAAGGTCCACCTTTTCCCTCAAACCTAGATCTGCTTCGTTCCTCACACAACAAACAGCTTGTGTTCTAGAACTGTCTTCATGCTACTCCTTCCCTGTCTCCAAAGTGTTTTTCCTTTAGATGAAAAAAAAATGAGTAGCTATAGCTCTGGTTTCTTACTCATTGAGGGAGGGAGAGGTGGTTTGGAACTAGCCACATGCATGAGCGTACGGACATGTCCACACCAGTCACAAAGGGATAAACTGCAATGATGTATTTAGGACAGGGTGGAGGGTGACATCATCGCAGAGTCCTGACATCAAAGGAAGGTCTTTCACCCCATTGCCAACTTCAGCCTGCCTTCAAAGCCTTTCAGAATAGTAAGCTTACTGGGGTGATGACAAGAGGGACAGGTCTCTGAAGTCATTTATGCTAATGACAAAACAGCATTTCTGGAGCCTCTGATCTGCCTTTGTCTACATCCTCCTCTCCCGTGTCCGGGACCTGCACCTGTTGGCTGCATGGATGGAGTAGCAGGAATTCTCATCACTCAGCGGCCTAGTGGGCTAGGATCCCAGGTGACCGGGTCACGGGCAGGTTACAGAGTCAAGGCCGCCTGGCCTCCCCAAGAACCTTGGTTTTTCCTCTCTGTTTTCCTTCCTTTGCTCTCCCAAAGATTAGGATTGTTCGACTGCCTAAGTCACAACCAAGCGAGTCATTCATTTTGGCAATAAAATGTCCCCTGCAAAAAAAGTCCAGTGGGGAGTTCATCTAATTTTGGAACTGGTTTCCTTAGGCCGCCTTTGAGGTAGCTCAGGAAGGAATGAAATGTGGATGGAAGCAAGAGCTTTTTCCTGAAGGATGAGTAAAAGCAGGCCGTTCACATTCAACCCAATCAAAATGGAGTGATCTGCGCGATGGGGTTAGTTTTTCAAACGTTTGGAGGCGTATAAATAACTTCTCCCGATTAAATGTACACACACACACACACACACACACACACACACACACACACACACACACACACATGCACACACGCAGCAGAGAATCTGGTTCTAATTACTTGTACTTTGGGTGAACTTTTGTGTTTCCTCTGACTGGCTAATGTATGTAAGCTGTGTGTGCCTTGCACTCGGGCAGTGGATTCACAGGCACACACACACACACACACACACACACACACACACACACACACTCTTTCTTTCTCTCCCCCCCATTTCTCTCTCTCTGTCTCTCTCCCTCTCCCTCTCCTCTCTCTCCCTCTCCCTCTCTCTCTCTCTTTCTCTCCCTCTCTCTCCCTCTCCCTCTCTCTCTTTCTCTGTCTCTCCCTCCCCCTCCCCCTCCTCCTCCCTCTCCCCTTTCCCTTCCCCTCTCCCTCCCCCTCTCCCTCTCTCCTCCCAGACCGGCTCATTTTGGTGCCAACAGAATGTTTTGACCAAATGCGACACTTTCCTGTTCACCCTAATTAGCTGAAATTACTCCTTCCCACCCGGGACCCTGAGCTCCAAGCTCCAGATCCCCCCGGGGGCTAGACAGGAAATGCTTTTGACTTTACAACTGGGCTTTTTTTCTTTTCTTTTCTTCTTCTTTTTTTTTTAAAGACTCAGCTGTCCAGAGAGTACATTAAAATAGTCTTAATAATCTTTGGATCCCAGTGAAATGAAAGGGATTTCGTAATGCCTCCTGGCCTGCCTGCCTCTTAGTCAGTGACAACATAAAATACCCCAGTCTGTCAACATGGGTGAGCCCCACCATAGATTACTGCTTACAAAGGATCACCCTGCTCCCTTAAAAACGTTATCTGCGGCTTTATCTAACCTTTAGAAAAATGCCAAACATGTTAGGAATTGTGAAGAGGGTTATTGTGGGGCATTTCTGGAAGGTTCAGTGGTTCTCAGGTGTGCTGGAAGGGTGATGATCAAGTCTGTTTTCTCAGGTGAGTTTGGTTTCCTAAGTGTTACCTTCCCAACAGAAGTTATATTTATAAAGGGGAGGGAGTGGGGGAAGTCTAAAAGAAAAGGTTTTGTTTTCTCTGAGAAAATCAGCTCTGGGTGTGAGAAGACATCCCTCAAATGTCTACCTAAGACTGGCCTCAGCCCCTCTGGGTGGCTGGGGCTGCGCTGGGCTGCCTTTGTGTTCCGCTTGGCAGACACCCTCCAAGGTGAGGGAGGGCCTGCACATACAATGAGTCCCAGATCTTTTGTCATACCCCCAAAAATCAAACTTGGGGTAGATTTTCCTTGGTTGATGTTATCTTTGAGCATAAAGGGGCTTGAAATATGGGCCAGAGGTTGGAGCTGGTGAGTTCTCTCTCTCCCTCTCCCTCTCCCTCTCCCCCTCTCTCCCTCTCTCTCTCTCTCTCCCTCCCTCCCTCCCTCCCTCCCTCCCTCCCTCCCTCTCTCTCTCTCTCTCTCTCTCTCCCTCCCTCCCTCCCCCCCTTTCCCTCTCTCTCCCTCTCTCCCTCTCTCTCTCTCTCTCTCTCCTTCTCTCTCTCTCCCTCTCTCTCTCCCTCTCTCTGTCTCTCCCCCCCTCCCCCCTTTCCCCCCCCCTCTCCTTCTCTCCCTCTCTCTCCCTCTCTCTCTCTCTCTCCCTCTCTCTCTCTCTCTCTCCTTTTGAGATCCATTTGGAGGGCCCAGCCAAGAGGTGAGCCCTCTCAGTATCTCCAGTTGCTGACTCTTACTAGCTAGCAGTGGGTGCCAAACATCTAATCTGGTCCGAGGAACTTCAGTTTCCCTGGTCTTGGCGGATCTCTGACAAAACCCCACTGCACAGATGGCTAGCAGTTCTGCACACCCCGCTTGGATGCTTCCTCGCTACTCCTTCTTTGGAAAAGAACCATCACGTAAATAAAAGGAGGAAAAATGCATACATAGGAGCAAATGCCGATCAGAAATTATTCCTCAAAGACTGCTTTCCAAAAACCGAAATCACATCAGCATGGCCAGAGCGTGGTTGTTTTATTGAATGACATAGCCCTCTTTCCCCCACGGGAAGTCTAAAAACCACTTTCTGGCTTGACAGAGATCGCTGAATGAGCTAATACGGAACACATTGTCTGCTGAGGCTGCACAGTTTTCTAGCTCAAATTTTATCATTCCAGAGATGGATCGTACCAGCGTGAAATAAGGAGCAAGATGTTTGAGGCCTCTCAAGGGCATTTGATGAATCTCACTTTAATTTAAAAGGACTAATAGATTATTGATGTAAGCAGGACCTCAGTAAAGCAGATCGATACCAGAGCCCACAGAGTCTCTCTTAAATACCAAAAATGACTAGAGAAAGAGACTGGTGATTGGCTGATACTTTCTGTTTTTACTTCATGTCCCGTTTCTCATGAGGATGGGGCATGAATAAACTTTTTCCTCCTAGAAGGGGACAAGTATATTTTTCTAGATGACTATATTGTAGGTAGAAAGGACATTTGAGGACAAGTCTTTTCATATGTGGAAGTGGTCACATCCACTATCTATGATAGTTTTTGGCCTGTGCTGGCCCTCCAGTGATTAGCACAGTGCCCAGCATATGTAGTCGGCACTTAATAAATGCTTGTTGACTGACCAACAAAGTGTCCTTGAATAATCCATCTGGTTTTGCCTCTGAATTTTTCCCATGGTGTTCTCAGGGTGATACTGAGAGCCCGTGAGACCTCGAATGTTGCAAAATACCACATACTTGAACTCATTGAAGAGGAACCAGCATGCCAGTGGAGTAATAATCCTTTACTGGCCCCAGGCAGATTTTACTCAAGGCAGTGGGACATAGAGGAAAAAATGTTTTATTTTCCTTCACTGGTATAGTAGAGTGGACAGCCATCCAATGGAAACCAGGAAAGTGGAAGAACAAGTATAGGGCTGAAACTACAGTCAGAAGAGACCTGGGTTCAAGGTCTACCTCTGACACTTAATTATGAGTTCACCCTGGGAAACCCACTTAACGTCTCTGAGAATCAGTTTCTTCTGCCAGTGGGGAAGATAATAACAGGATTTGTACCTGCTTCATAGCATTGTTGTAAAGACCACATGACCCAAGTGTGTTATGTGTTTTGCAAACCTTTAAGAGCAAATGTTAAACTTTATTGTTATTGAGTCGCTTTGAAAACCTTAATAAAAGTTTCCTTCCTTCCTTCCTCCTTCCCTTCTTTCTTTCCTTCCTTCTTCCCTTCTTTCTTTCCTTCCTTCTTTTCTCTTTATAGCTCTCTCTCCCTTCCTTCCTTTCATCAAAATTAATTAATTAGTTAATTAATTTCATCACCAGAAAAATTGCAGTTTAATTAGAAGTAAGAGGAGGAAGGAGAGGAGCACATTAGATTCTCAGTCTGTTAGTTGGCATCAAAATATTTTCAGTGATACAGAAGTTCAGTCTCAATGCTCTGGGCGCTTGAGCCACAACATCTCCTGTCTGTAACTTGTTTGTACATGTTTATTTGCACCTTGTCTCCCCTGTTAGATTGTGGGCTCCTTGAAGGCAGGGTCTGTCTTTTACTTTTCTTTGTATCCCCAGTGCTTAGGAACACGTCTGGCACATAATAGGTGCTTAATATATGTTGACTGACTGACTGACTGACTGACAGTAATCGTTTTGTAAATGACTAAAAAGATTCTTGGCAAGTTTTTTCAAAACTACCAGGGATTTAAGGGGTACTATAACAGTCTTCTGCTTTTCACGCCATCTTTCCTAAGCTTCTTGCTTGTTAATGGGACATCATTTGGCCATGGTACAGTGGAAAGGGAGGCAGCTAGATCCATGGCACTGTGGATAGAGTGATGGGCCTGAAATCAGGAAGAGCTGAGTTCACATTTGACCTCGGAAGGGTTCTAGCTGTGTGATCCTGGGCAAGTCACCTAACCTCTCTCTGTAAGAATGCCTGTCACACAGTAGGCACCTAATAAATGCATAATGAATGACTGCCAAATAGGGATAATGGTAGCATCTGCTTTCCTGGGTTGTTTGTGAGGAGCAAATGAGATCATCTTGTAAAGTTCTGTGTCAAACTGAAAGCTTAGTAGACATGCTAATTACTATTATCATTCTATCATCATAATTATCATTCTAGCCCCAGAGCTAAGATCCCATAACCCTTTGTCAGAGATTTGAGGGATGGGATTTGTGCTTTGGGGATGGGTTAGACCCTGTGCCCTCATGATGACATTGGGAGCTAAAGGTCACCTTGCTTAGCCTGAGGCCCTGCTATCTGACCCACTGCCCTGGAACGATTGTATGGTTGTCCCATTCGAATATAAACTCCTTTGGAATTGGGATAATTGTATTTATTGTATTTGTACCTCCTGGGTAGCTCATAGAATTTACATCATGAATGTTTGTTGGATGTTTGATTTTTTTTTTTATTCATTTGCACCTCTCCTTTTACAGGTAAAGAAACTGAGTCATAAGGAAGTCAAAGAGCCTCCATTTTGAGGACACTTCCAAACCCTTAGAGACTCTACAATTCTCCCTTTTCTTTGGAAGGAGAAAAACAATAGGCTGCCTTTACTTCCTATGCCATAGTAATGACAGTTAAGAACCAGACTCTAAAAGTCAGACCATGGGCTTGATGCTGGAATAATACTTTAAGAGAACTTTAGGGTTTTTCTGACAAACCACATCTTCAGAGTTTCTGCATCAGATTTTTCATAACATTTTAAAGCTAATACGGACAAAGCTGATCCTATACAGTAGCAGTAAGGATAGCGATAGCTTGCATTTTTGTTAAGGCTTGCAGCATCTCATTTGCTCCTCACAGCAGCCCTGGGAGGTAGGCGCTGTTATTATACCCATTTTACAGATGAGGAAACTGAGACTGAGAAGGGGTAAGTGAATGTCCCAGGGTCATGCAGCCAGGAAGCATCTGACAGAGGATTTGTATCCAGCTCAAAGTCCAGCGTTCTGGTATAGGCTACTAATAATAGCAGTGAAAATAAAAAGAGAGTGAATATGGAAGCCAGAGTAGCCATTCTTGGTGGTGGTGGTGGTGGTTTCATTATCTTCTAAGTAATTGATGAGGGACTGCTTGTGTATACTCTATATAGTGGTAACAACTTAGTAGGTGAGATGGTCTAGGGAACACAGTGTTCCACTTGGAAGCAAGCTAGACTTAGGTTCAAGACCTGCCTCATTCACTTCCTCACTGTGTGACCCTGAGCAAGTCACTTAACCTTACTCAGCCTCAGTTTCCCCATCTCTAAAATGGGAATATTATTAACGGTCTTTCCCTCACAAGGAAGTTCTATAACAAAGTCCCCTGTAATGCTCACACCTTTCTTCCTACATTATGTCTGGTTTATTCTGTACAGTGGTTTGGCTCTGGCCTTAGATTTTGAGTTCCATGAGGGCAGGGACCATTTTCACCTTTCTTCATATCCCCAGCACTTAGTAGGAGCTTAATAAAGGCTTGCTGATTTAACTTATAAAAAGACCACTTATTATTAGTTTACTTATATCCATAACAGGCAACAGCTGGGCAGATACTTGACGCTCACATGTTTGATAAATGAATAAATGACTGACTATTCAGGAGGGATTTCCATCCTGACAAAGATTGTTGAAGTTTATTTATGCATCTATATTTATTTTCACATCCACCTGTAATATTTACTAAATGTGGACACTCAGTTCATCGGATAAGACATCTGAGAGGGAAGAGAGCTCAAAAATCACATCCAAGTTCTTAATTTTACAGTCAGGGATTTGAAGCCCAGAGAAGTTAACTTGTTTGCTCAGGGTCAGACTAGGAGATTGGAGGATGGTCAGGATTGGAACCCAAGTCAGGATTTTACCCCAAATTTAACACTCTTCCCCCCTGAATTTCCCATTGAAACAGACGGAGTTGTGAAAATAAGAAACAGGGGCAATATTGTGTGTCATAAAAATGGCATTTTTCCCAAACAGAGAAAGGCAATAAAATATTTCTCCTTCTGAGTTGATTATGTTTTCAAGTGAGCAAATGGTCAGATTGGAAGAACAACCCAGTGTCTAATTTTATCATCCAGCTTTTTCATGATCTTCCCTGAGCCTAGTGCACTGTCGAGTGGAGGCAGCAGATGGTTCAGCCAGGACTGTGAATGACAAGAAAAGGGAAGGAAAATGGCAGATCAAATTGGCTCTTTTATGGGTGGGGCGTGGAGAGGGAATTGTCTGCATCCGAGACTGGAAGACCATTCGACCACATTGTGCTCTCACCCTCCTTGTCCCCCCCCCATTGATAAACACCCTCACTCTGCAGCAGTGGAGTACTGGGCCATTTTGCTGCCCTCCAGAGCAACACTGACCCCATGCTGAACAGGCTTTTGCAAACCTTTTTCTAAAATGAATTTTTATTCTGAATTTAACAAGCATCAAAAAAAAAAAAAAAGATAATAGATCCATACCCAGAGTGAAACAGAAAAAAGAGATTTATAGACAACTGTCTTTTCTGAAAAAAGTATATAATAAATTCAGTGTGTTACTTTCACAGCTATCCAGCTTGTCTGGGTTTCTTTCCGAACTTCTGTGAACTAAAAAGAAATGTTTCAATGACCTTTTTTCCATTTTGGGGGGAGGGCAACACTTGCAAACTTTGATTTCCTTCCCAACTTTCTCACTCTCTAACACTGAAGAAAAAAAAATCCTTTTTAGAAACAAGCATAGTCAAACAAGAGGGAGGGAGGAGAGGGAGGGAGTAAAAGGGAGAGAGAAGGAAAGGAAAAGAAGGAGAGTAAGAGAAAAGGAAAAATAAAAAAGGGAGGGAGAGAGACTGGAGAGGAGAGGAAGGGACAAAGGAGAAGGAGAGCAAGGAAGAGAGAAGAAAAGAAAGAGAAAAGGGAAGGAGGGAGGGGGAGGGAGAAAAAAGAGAAGGAGAGTGAGAAAGAAGGAAAAAACAAAAGGGAGGAAGAGAGGAGAAGAAGAGGAGACAGAGAAGGAGAGAGGGAAAGAGAAGAAAAGAAAGAGAAAAGGAAGGGAGGGAGAGAGGAGAAGAAAGGAAGGGGAGAGAAAGAGACAGGCAAAGAGAGATAAGAAAGAAAAGAGAGAGAGAAGAGTGTGAGGAGAGAGAGACAGACAGACAGAGTTGGGGAGGGAGGGCAGAAAGACAGACAGACAAAGATAGAGTTCCTTCCTGGGAGCTTCCTTTATTTTACCAAAGAAATAATAGGTCACTTAAAAAAGAAAAAAAGCCCCCAAAGCAGTAAGCAATCAAAAGAAAACAGTCTGCTTTGCATGCACTCAGGACACACTTGTAGGCTGACCGAAAGTCTTCTGAGGAAACTAACAGAGACAGAAACACAGGCTCCTCAGCCTGGGGTAGGGTGGTGTAATGGATGGAGTTGGGAAGACCTGGGTTCAACTCCCTGACCCCTAGCAATCGTGTAACCCAGAGCAAGTTGCTTTTCCTTGCTCAGCCTCAGTTTCCTTCTTTGTAAAACAAGATAATCCTCATTCCTGCCCAACAGAGCTCTTGTGAGCATCCACTGAGAGAAGTGATGTCAAGCACTTTTCCAGACCCTGAGCTGGTAAATATCGAGCTCTAAGTATTGAGCCATTATAAATGATAATCCTTGACTTTTGTTTGGACATTCATGTTTTACAACTTTCATTTTCTCTTAAAGCTTACACTTTCACATATACTAACTCATTTCATTATGACAGGGCCAACTAGGAGTCAAGAGACCTGGGCCTGATTCCCAGACTTTGGTATGACCTTGCAAGAAACACTCAATTTGTCAGGACCTCATTTTCATCATCTGTAAAATGGGGGTAAATAATATTCTCTCCTTGATGGAGAATAGAGCTAGGGTTACAACTCTAGCCCTAATCCTATATTTTTCTGTCCTTCACAGAAAGTGAAGTGTTTTCAGACCTTAAAATGTTATACAGGTGAAGGAAGGCAGGATCTGTGATTTTATCAGCAGAACTCCTGGTGTGGGAGCTCCTTCCACAAATACAGACCACAGCCCATCTATGATTTGTCAATAAGTCCTGTGGAGTTGCTTGTGGCACTTCAAGGATAAGTGAAGACTCAAACTCAAATTATTGTTCATTTAAACCAAATTTTAAACTGTCTTAATTTTTAAAAACTTAATTTAAAAAATGTCAACAATTATTATTATTATAAACTCAAATTATCGTAATCCCCATTTCAGAGATGAAGAAATTGAGTTTCAACTGAGATTTTGAATAACTGGTAAAACAATAATGGTACTAGAGAACGGAGAGTGAAACCTACCTCCATTCTCTGGGCAGAGAGTCAGGAGGCTGCACATATTGTCAGATGTGGTCATGGGATGGACGGCTATTTTTGCTTGACTGTTATTACAAGGGTAGATTGCTTCCCTTTCTCTATCTTTTTTTTTTTTTTTCAGGTGAGGGAAAATAAATGTTAATTAGAAAATTAATTTATAGATCTTTAGGGGAAGGAAAAAGATCTATCTAAATATGAAAGACTTAAAGAGTAAATAAATAAAAAAGACTTAATAAAATTTAAAAGAGAATCATCTGCTCAGAGGAGTTAGTGACAAAGGTCACACATATGTGACTGAGCCTAGGTGCTACAGAAGGGCCCTCATAGAGGCATGAACACCACTGTCCATCATGACCTCTTTCTGGCCCCAACTTGTAGAAATTTTTCATAAGATTAGAGGTAACAAAGTGTGTATTATTGACAAAATGAACTAAAAATGCCTTTTTTTAAAACTACTTTTGCAGCTATCGAAACACAAAGCACCAGTTCTGAGGAGCTTGTCCCCAGCCCCCCTTCTCCGCTCCCGCCTCCTCGTGTTTACAAGCCCTGTTTCGTATGCCAGGACAAGTCATCAGGCTATCACTATGGCGTCAGCGCTTGTGAGGGATGTAAGGTGAGTGCCCTGGCCCTCGGGCTTCCCCAGCACTGCCCTTCCCTGGCAGAGACACTCATCCCCCCATTCCTTCCTAGGGAGGCCCCATCGCTAAAATGGGGTGTCGATACCAGAACCTCTAATTCTAGCCATGTCTGCTGTGGGCATTTTGTTCAGTCTTGCTCAACCCTGAAAGAGTTCTGATTTTCCCTTGTAACTCATTGTCTTAAAATAAAATAGAGGAATAGATGTATTGGGAAATGTACATGATTTAAAAACAAAGGATATTAACATCAATTTTAGCAATCTGAATGAAACATGGAAATAGACAGAGAAATAGAAATAAGTGAAAATGTCCATTTTAAAAATAAGGATGAAAACAAGACACTTCTGAGAAGGATCTCTTGGAAATCTGAGACTAACACCAACTCTCGATGAACATAGTGATTTTCAGATAAATGAGTGCTCTGGGGGATTATATCATCATAATTTAGAGCTGAAAGGAATTTCAGATGACGTGTAGTCTTAACCCCTCATTTTCCAAAAGAAGAGAATCGGACACAGAGATAAAAAGTAACTTTTCCACAGTCACACAGTTTAGGTAATAAGTGTCAGATCTGGGATTCAAACCCAGGCCCTGAACTCCAAATCCAGTGTCTGCTGCCTGCCCTTCCAATTCTAGGAAGTCAGTTTAATTCAGTTGAACTCAGCAACAATTTATTATTGCTGCCATGTATTTTCAGTCCTGTTTGACCCTTTGTGACCCCATTTGGGGTTTTTTTAGGCAAAGATACTGAAATGGTTTGTTATTTCCTTCTCCAGATCATTTTACAGAGGAGGAAACTGAGGCAAACAGGGTTAAGGGACTTGTCCAAGGCCACACAGTAAGTGTCTGAGACAAGATTTGAACTCAGATCAGCCTGAAGCTCTCTACACTGCAGCACCTAAACAGTTTATTAGATACATGACAAAGATAAAGCATTCCCTGTCCTCAAGGGGTCCCTGTTCTGCTGGTGGGGTGGCATGTACACAGGTAAATAACTGCCAAGTTGATTAAGGAGGGGGAACAAAGTTGTATGTATAGCTGATGGCATATTTCTTGCCTTCTTAATGGATGGGGAAGAGACAGGAAGAAAGGAGAGAATTTTGAGTTCAAAATTTTAAAAAATAAATTGTAAAAATGATTTTAATTTTTTTAAATAAAATAAACCTTTCCTGATTTCTGTTTTTTAAAAAAGTGGCTAAGTTTGCTAACAATTGGAGGCAATCTGGGAAGACTTCATTGTCCCCTGAGTTGAACCTTGAAGGCAGAAAATTCTGCTTTTAGAGGCAGAAGTGAGGATGATTACATTCCCAGAAATGTAGGGGATACTGATAGGAACAGGCAAAGATGGGATGGAAGGTCCCACTCAGGGGATGGCTGGTTGTTCAGTTTGCCTGAACAGAGGGTGCACAAAGCGGATTCCTAAGAAAAGAAGGCTTTAAACTCAAGGGAAGATGACATTCTGGCTGTTTGACTCGTGTTGGTGCTGCTGGAGGCATTAGTTTAAAATGTCTGCGTAAATAGTTTGACTACATTTGCAAACAACTGAGGGGATTGTGGGGAGATGGGCAGGATCTCCTGGTGGCTTTTCAGTGCCAACTTTGGGGGTCTTTGAGTGGCTGATGGTTGGGTTTGGGGCCTATGGGGGCTTGCCACTAGTTGTGGATCATTTGACGTAGAGTCTGGATTTGGGGTTCTAGGCTTCAGAACCTTGAAAGCCGAACAAGAAGAAAAAATAAAAGAGAGGAAACTAAGAAATGGTTGTGGCTGTACAAGGCTTGGCCACAGGGGCTAAGTTGAGCTGAGATGTAGAAATCCGATGGATGTTTCAATAAAAGTGGGACGAAAGGCCCTGGCTTGGAACCTTGGCTCTGTGGCTTACTACCCTACCCACCTGTGTGACTTTAGCCGTGTCACATCACTTATCTGGATCTTACCGTCTTCACTTCTAAAAATTAGGGGTGAGACTAGATAGTCCAGATACCTTTCCTTTCCCTAATCTGCCCTTCCTCTTACTAAGCCACCATCTTTATCTAGGGTTCCATCATGTCTGTCCTGGACAAATTGCAGTAACCTCCTAGTTGTACTCCTGAGTCTCCAATTCATTCAACATATGCTTGCCAAAATGTTCTCCCCAAGCATAGGTCTGACCTTAGTACCCTCACTCAAGAATAAGCTAAAGCTCCCTATTGCTTCCAGGATCAAACTGGGCTCTGGGTTCACTCTCCAAACTTATTTCCTCCTCTTCACACATGCTACATTCCAAGCAAACTGGCCTATTTGCTATTTATTCCCCAGCATTGAGTTTCCATCTCTGGGCTCTATGACTTTATACTGGCTATCCGCTAGAATGGATCCTTGTTTTCCTTCAAGGCTCAGTCCAGGGGCCACTACAAGAAACCTTTGCCAATCCGTCCAGTGACTGCCCCTTCCTCAAATGATCTAATATAGCTTCATCTCTTTACAGGCTGTATCTCCCCTCTTTTCCCTGTTGCCTGGCACTATTGGCCTGGATAATCTCAAAATGCAAGTTGCTATTGATCAGGTCTATAATTTTCACCAGATCGTTTCAAACCAATTGCTTAAATTCAATTAATTACAAACCACACTCGATGTTGATGTGGATGTTTATTTTTTGTGGGGGTGATATGCTGTTAGGGTGAAAAGGAGGGAACAGAATGCCTGGCTGCTCTCATGCCCCCTTTGGGGTCACCAGGCTCAATTCCAGTGTTGTTCTGATAGTACAATCAGCTGAGCTTTGGACCCCCTCCATAGCGTGGTCTCTCTACACACACTTACCTAGATAGACTTCTGAGGAAAATGCCTTCCCTTGGCCTGAGCCTTGGATTGTTTGGGGACAATCACAGGACAACTCCGTTTGGTTGGCTTCCGAGTTCATTTCTGGTAGACAGGAAAAAGAAATGAATTGATTGCACATAAGGCTATTGTTTTATTATCAGTAACCCCCGGCTGAACTGGTTTATTTTGGTCTGAACAAAGATATTATAGGAAAGTTTAGACTAACTTCCAGGTTGCTTTGCTGGACTGTTGCTACAGCAGTGGGGGATGAGCAGTTCTTAGGATTGATTAGTACATCAAGTTTAGAGATAGATATTCCTTCACTTCGGGAAATGTGGAATCTTACAGAAGCGTTTGAGCTTACCTTGTGTGTGTGTGTGTGTGTGTGTGTGTGTGTGTGTGTGTGTGTGTGTGTGTGTATGTGTGTGTGTAAAGGAGACAAAGAAGGGGGAAGGAAGGAAAGGGAGAGAAAGAGAGAAGGAGAGGGGGAGAGATTAAAGACAAATGGAGAAAAGGACAAAAAGACAGAGAGAGGAGAAAAGAGGAAAGAAAGGGAGGAAAGAGAGAAGGGAAAGGTGGCATGAATTGGAGAGTGAGGTAGGAAAAGAAGAGGAGACCTTGCTCAGTCTGTCCCCCTGCCCAGGCTGTGTACTAGGGAAGGGAAGCATGTATATAGAGTGATGGACTGTTGTGGTCAAAGGGCTGAAGTCTGGCTTTGCCATTTCGCTTCTCTGGGTCCACCCGTGTGGACACGCATCTCATTGGTGCCATGCTAGATGGGCAGTACCCTGGTATTCTGTACATTCTGCACACGCTCATCGATTCTGTCTTCGTCACCTCATTCCTCAACCATGGTGCTGATTTTTCGCTCTTTTGGAAGTGAGATGAATCTGGCAGTAATAGAATCTGGATGAACTCCGTTAAGCCCTCCAGGTTTTTGCCATAGTACCTTTTTTGTCATGATTTTCTGGATGTCTTTGGTCTCTAAGTCAGTCCTTTCCACCCTGTGCCTCCCTTTGGATCCCTTCGTTACAGAAAAAATAAGCAGCAAGAAACTAGAACCATCCTGAACAGACAATGAGCCTGACACTGTGCCCAGTATTTCAGGCTAATAGTGGTATACTGCCCCTCCCCTCCCCAGCTTTATGCTGTGAAAGAGGAGATGGCTTTCATAATTCCTTTTCCAGGACCTGCCTTAGTTTGTCCATTACTCAGAATTAAACATGCTTTTATTAAAATGTCTTAATTATTATGTATATTTTTTCTTGGTTTAGTTCAGTACTTTTTTTCCCAACGTTATCTCAGGGGAGGTCTCTGAAAAGTAGTATGTCTTTTTTCCTTCCCTAATCAGTAAAGGCTTTCACTATTGACCTTCCTAACTTCACAGTCTTCCTCTGTTCCTTCTTTCTTTTCTATGGCAAGGTGTGAGTCCCAGATTCTTATGGTTTTGCTCTGGCCAGATAGGATACAGAGCATAGTCTACCCCTAACTAGCTGTGCATCTTGGAACAGGTCCCTTATTTCCCTAGGCTTCGGTTTCTCTATCTGTAAAACAAGGTCATTAAATAAGAACATCTCTTAGGTACCTTCTAGCTGAGAAGTCTCTTATTTTTCCCTTTTTTGCCACCCACCATGCTGGGTACAGAGTAGTGCCATTGGCTTATAACTCTAGAGATGGAAGAGTCCTCAGAAACCATCTCATCCAAGCTCCTCAGTTTATAGACAAGGAAACTGAAGCACATGACAGAGAACATGACTTGCCCAGGGTCACACAGCTACACGAGATCTGAGGCCAATGTGAACCCATGCTCCCCTTAAGAAGCCATCTGGTTCTGCCCAGTCTGGTCTGAGAATCTCTTCCAGAGCAGTGGTCATCCCCCTCTTCTTGAAGACCTCCAGTAAGGGAGTCCCGCCCACTCTTGGATACCCCTCCTTGTTAGTAAGCTTTTCCTACATGGAGTTTAATTGGCTCCTTGGAAGTTTCTACCCATTGTTCCTTGTTCTGACATCTGGAAGATGCGGAACATGCCTGTTTCTTCCTTCATACCAAATACTTAAAGCCAGCTATGAGGTCTCCCTCTGATGAAGGATGCCCTGTTCCTTCAAGCAACCCTCCTGTGGCGTGAGCTCAAGGCCCGTGGCCATGCTCGTTATTCCCCAAGCACTCTCCAAGACTGCCATACACCTGGGACCTGGTCTGGTCATAAAACTGGAACAGACCTGAGGGGTCATCTGGTCCAACCTCTTCCTCTACAGCGGAGGAAACTAAGACCCAAGATGTTCAGATGTCACGCCCTATATCACCCATGCCATGGGACTTGAAACTAGGATCTCTGGTTCTAAACCCAATGTTCTTTCCATTGTAATGCATGTGATGTAATCAATGTATATTCATTTGGTAAGAAAGTAATGGAAACTCATCTTTAAGCTGTTTTGGTTTGGTTTTTTGTATTTTTTTTATCTTTTCAGAGCATCCCCAACTTTCCTAGTCACGGGGTAGAGGGGGTCATTTAATCCATTCTTGCTTTGGCATTTATTTCCTCTTCGCCCATGGGCATAGGAGGCTTTGGGCACTGTGACGTGGGGCCCCTCCTGGAGGTTTTTCTCGAAGAGAGGAGCATTTAGTTTGAGAGATTTGTGCCATCAGGAAGATAAATGTTTGCACTTTATTTTAGAATGTCTATTAAATATTACAGATGTACTTAGTGATTTTATTTGACCGAGGCCATTAAAAACTACATTTTTAAGTTGGCGTGGATAAACATTTAAAGTTATGATGTGTTTGGTTGGGAACATTTCGGCTTAGAAGATGTTGTCCTGCCCTCTCTTTTGTGGGTTCGTTCCCAGCTCCTTTTGCCAGGAGAGCTTAGCCCCAGCTACGCCAAGGAAAGTTAATGAGAAAAAAACCAAATCCTGTCTTCTCTGTGGTTGGTGGTTTTTTTAACCTCTGGGATGATGAAAATTCTGTCTATTTCTCCATCTGGACTTCAGCAAGCCCTACCCCATGGCTCAAGAACTAAGAGCTGGTTGAATCTTTCTGATGCTGCGTTCAAGAAGGACTTAAGAGACATTTCAGGAATGTCCGAGGAGGATCTGCTGGGATTGGGGATAGGGGGTGGAGGGTGGAGAACTGGTTGTTATAACAATCATGTCAAAGAAAGCTTTGCCCTCATCCAGGATGGGCTGTGGAAGTCTAAACAACACCGCTGTGGGCCCAGGCTCTGAAAAGAATTGAGATTGAACACTCAACGTTGGTGTGTATGGGCTTTCGAAAAGCTCAGGCTCACACTTTAATGATTCCAATCCGAGGGTTTCCCGTATGTTGGCAAACAGAGCGCTGGTCCCTAACGTGTTGGTTTTATAAACAGAGACACAGGATCCTGAGGATCAGATTTCCACCATGTTTGACACATTCTTTTCTCCTCTCTCCTTATCTCCCCCCCTCTTTCTCCCTCCCTCTCCTCCCTCTCTCTCTCCCCCTTCTCTTTCCTTTCTCTCTCATGCTGTTTCTCTCTATACATTTCTGTTTCTGTAAGTCTGTTTCTCTCTGTCTGCCTCTGTCTCTCCGTCTGTCCCTCTCCCACCTTCACTCCTTCCCTCCCTCAGGGTCCCTTGGTTGATTACTGTCCCTTTAACTTCATAGTCCTATTCAGACCTGCACTTCTGTGGAAAGAGCACAGATTGACATCAGAGCACTTTTTAATACTATTAATTAGAGATGGATTGCCAGTCTGCATTGGTGGAAGGAGTTTCTGTACATAGAGTTCCCTGTGCAGATAAAATCATGGGTCTAGAGCAAAGCTTCTGAACCTGGGAGCCATGAATTTTTTAAAATATATCTTGATAACTTTATATACTATTATAGTTTATAGCCAGCTACGTGGAGCGGTGACGAGAGTGCCAGCTCTGGAGTCAGTGGACCTGAGTTCAGATATGATCTCAAACATTGACTAAGTGACCCTGGGCAAGTCATTTAACCCTGTTTGCCTCAGTTTCCTCATCCGTAAAATGAGCTGGAAAAAGAAATGGCAAACCACTCCAGGATCTTTGCCAAGAAAACCCCAGATGGGGTCACGGAGAGTCAGACATGACTGAAACCACTCATCAGCTGCAACAACAGTAATGATAGTTTATGCATTTGAAAACATGAGAAGGGGCTTTACTGTGTGGTGAAGGGGTTTGGCTTTACCTATGGGCTTTACCAGACTGAGGCAAAGAGTCACAAGAAAAGGGAAGAACCCCTCATCTAAGCAATCTTCTACAGCCTCCCCACCAAAAATATCCCCCAAAACAATTCATGGTTTTCAGACATTTTTCACAAGAGGTAGTATGGTACAGTGGAGAGGGCCCTGGTTCTGGAGTCAGAGAGTTGGGCTTCAGATTTTGCCTTGACACTCCCTGTATGACCTTGGGCATTTCACTGAACCTCCCCAGAAAGGTCTAAACTTCCTTTTCAGTGAAATAGTGAGGTGGTGCCTTTCCCCTGCAGCTGGATGACCTCACCTTCTGCTCAGTAAGGGAGATTAGTCTTCTGATTCACCTCCTGGTGACTTCCCAAGTACCTGCTTCATCCATTTCCCTTTGGCCAAGATGAACACCACATCTTCAGCAGAGTCTTGAGACAAGGCTGCAGAGCTATTGGGGAGAAGGGGTGGAAAGAAATAGAAACATCAGAGACCCCTTTAAAATGCAGAATGAATTCTCCCTATCCAAAGGCCCAACCTACATGCTGACATCTTGCGCTGAAGTAATTTAAAATGAGATCACATTTTGGTAGAGGAAAAATGGTTGGAATTGGGTCTTTATAACTAATGATTTCAATCCATTTTCTTAGAATTGAATTCGCTGTACTACAGAGGGTGTTTAAGTAGATTTTAGAGAAAAGTGTATCCGTTTCTGTATTGCCCCTCAGAGATGTGGGCAAGCTGACTTGTGACCTTCTTATCCTCACCTATACCCACCATATCTGCCGTCCATGCTCTGGTACATCAGACATTGAGAATAGCAGTAGGGAGATCCATCTTGGAAGGTTGGCAGTGACCCACAGAAGGAATAATCAATTCTTGAGTTGAAAGTGATACTAAACCTATGGCTCCATTTGATGTAAGGAATGTCCAATGAGCAAACTCCCTCTACCAATGCAAATTGACAGCTGGGCTTATGCGAGGGAAGAAAAGGAAATTTATATAGTGCCTACTATGTGACAGGTACAAAGTGACAGGACTTTATCTCACTTCTTATAAGAACCGTGTGAGGTAGATGTTAATATTACCCCCCTTTTGCAGATGAAGGAACTGAGGCAAACGTAGGTTAAGTGACTTGCCTAGAGTCACGCAGCTAGTAAGTGTCTGTGGTCAGATTTGAACTCAGCCCTTCTTGACTCCAAGTCCAATAGGCTGCCTCAATTTACAGTCTTAGATTGAACACCAAGAGATTGGGTGATCTGTCCAGGATCACACAATCAGGATGTGGCAGGAGGGAAACTTGAACCCAGATCTGATGAAGTGGGAGGCCACTGTGACAAGCTATCTTCCTGAATTACTGGTATTATTAATAGTAATATAATTAATATATTTTTATTGTAATAATTATAATATTAGCAGCAAAAACATCCACTCAGTCAAGGATCAGTATTTACACTTACTATCTGGCTGATTTTGGATAAGTCAGGTACCCTCCTTGTGCCTCAGTTTTCTCATCTGTAAAATGAGAGAATGATGGCCCCTGAAGTCCCCTCCAGCTCTAGAGCTCTAATTCTATGACTTTGACCCCTCTTGGACTCAGTTTCCTCATCTGTAAAACTTCAGAGTGACAGCCTCTGAGTCCCCTTCCAACTCTAGGACTTTCATTCAATTAGTTAGACCCCAGTTCTGTAAGTGGAGGGGTTGGGGGACCCAAGGAGGCCTTAGGGTTAGCGCTGATGTTCTTCGTAGAGGCAAAGCCAGGAAAATGGAGGGTGCAGGCTGGGCCCACGTCGGTGCCACACAATGGCAGCATTGTCTGGGGGCCAAGTGAAAAGCCAGTGCTGCTGCCGATTCTGCTGCCTGTGAGGGCCTTGTTCCTCCATGAACTCTGAAAAGATGACATTCCTTTGTGAGTAGTGTCCTGCACAGATCTTCTGGCCCGGCTCTGACGGCCAGCAAAGTGGCCTCAGTGTAGATTGCAGAAATGTACAAAAGACAGGCATGTTTGTCTGGCCATCAGACATGTTTCTTCAGTCAGGGTGCCGCTGGGCACTAGCCTCCTGCTCCTAGTGGTCGAAAACTCAGATAGTGAATTTAACTTAAAGCCTTGTTCTTAAGTGTTCCCCTGGCAGCCTTTGAGTTTTAACATCATGCCCCTCCCCACTCTCAGCATTTTCTGGAATGCTTCATTTATTACAAAGATTGGTGCCCTGGAAAAGAAAATATTCCAAGAAGACAGAATCTCCAGTGACACCCTCCCCCTCATACACCCCCCCCATACACACACATACACACACACCCGCACACGCACACATGCCTCTCTCTCTGAGGAGGCTTTTTTTAATGCACACACAAAAAAATTCCCCTGAATTGGCAGAAACCCTGAGCTAGAAAATGTGAAATGGACTTCCTGGGTTCTGGGAGCTTTAAAAATAATGAGCTGGAGAAAACTTCTTGAGTTATGTCAGGGAAGGGAATCTTTGGGGTTTTGAAAAGGCTTTTTTCCTATTTTCAAAAACTCAGATAAACCAGAAGGCTCAAGCTGTGTTTGCGTGTCCTTTTGTATGTCTGAACCTGAGAATAGAAGCAGACCACGTCCACACCAGCCATTCAGCATTGTGGAGACAAGACCCTTCCCCAATTACCGTGGCTGCCCGTACTGCCAGGCCAATCCAGCAAAGGCTCTTGGTCTCTTCCTTCTATTCAGAAAAGTGACCATTTCATTTTGGGCACTATTTCCTTATTTACTCAGAGTGATGTGATTATTTGAACGTAGTTTGCGCCAGCTGGTGCTTTAGAAAGCTGCCCTGTGCATGCTTACTAAGATGAGGAGCTCAGATTTAGTGGGGATAAGCACCTGTGACTGATTTCAGCAAAATGGGCACTTCCAACGTCTCCCTCCTGGGCATATTCTCTAGGGGGTCAAAGACGGGATGAAAGGTGCCCAATGTGCCCCAATAGACATATCAACCCCGTTTGTGGTTGAAAAAATCTCTGAAAACATTCAGTCAGCAAGGACCTACTGTGTGCATGGCAGACACCATCGTAAGTGCTAAGGGTACAAGGACAAAAGTGACACTTTCCCTGCCGTCAGGGAGTTTATATTCTAATGGAGGAACTAGCAAATTATAACGTATGCACATCAAATATGTGTATCTACATCCATATAGATAGATAGATAGATAGATAGATAGATAGATAGATAGATAGATAGGTAGATAGATAGATGGATGGATAGATACACAACGTACTCATAAGCACATATAAGAATGTAGACAAACTGTATACAAAATGAATAATTAGCAGCCAGGGCACTAGCAGTGAGGGAAAGGCTTTGTATGTGACCTGGACCCCTTTGGCGGTCCGGGGAAGCTTATAGACCCATTCTCAGAATCATCTTTTCAAACACAACCCAGTAAGAAGGCTAGATTGAAGTCAGCAAGATGCCTCCGACATTCATGGTCCAACCCTGAGCAAGCCACTCTCGGCCTCAGGCTCCACATCTGTCGAAAGGGGACAAATGACATCTTTCTCCCGTGGCTGTGAGAATCAAATGAGATGATATGTTTGGGGAACTTCTCAAACCTTGAAGCTCTATGGAAATGATAGTTTTATGGTTACTACTGTATTTTTATATTTACTTTATTGTTTCATAAAATAAAAATCACAGAATTACGAAGGAAACCAATTATTTTGAAAGTTATGAATATTATACATACACACACACACATATATATAATACACACACCCACGCATACAGACACACATATATTTTGACGGTAATAGACCTCCATTATAGAACCCCTGATGTAGAAGGCGTCTCTTAAGCTGGCTTTTAAAGGACATTTGGAAATCTAAGAGATAGAGGTACATAAGGCAAAGGGGAATTTCAAGCATGGGGCATAAATGGTACTAAGAGCAGATAAAAAGTGATCTCCCTCCATGTCACAGAAAGTAAGCGGCTGAGGAAGCCGGCCCCACAGAGGATTATGGCACATGCGGATAGACCTGGCTTGTCAGGCTGCATTTTCTTGGTTGTCTTTGTCACATAGTGCTAAGGGAGAGGTGATGAACGGGGAAACAGTCGTGATGATGATGGTTTTTTAAAGATATCCATAAAACTTTTTTTAAAAAAATTATTAGAGTTTTCTTAAAGTTTTTGATATCTCTTCCTTTCTCTTTGAAATAAATCACAACAGTTGTTTTCAGGGGGGTTTCTTTGTTGTTGTTTGGGTGAATCTTAGATCTAATCAGTGAGCTGAGAGCACCATTAGCTCCAGGATGGAAATCATGGGAGGCATGTTGGTTTTATGTGTAGGCCTGAAAACTTCACTAAATTGAGAATGCTGGTCCTTTCCTCTAACTGGAATTTCAACATAAACCTCCATATTAAATTACATTTTGTCCTTTAATGGAGATAAAAAGAAAGGCCCTATATGCACCAAAATATTTTTGCGGTAGCAATGGGCAACAGACCTCCCTGGAGGTCTGGTTTCTTTTTATCCCTTTTCCCCTTCCTCTGACCCTTTCCCAGTGTGGGCCCCCATCGCCTCCAGCCTAGAGCAGTGGTCCCCAACACTCTTGATGAGTAGATGACATATTTTTAACATCTCCTAAATCCACCAAACACCTAACATAATATGAGATGCACTCTTAAGTGTTTATTGATTAAGAAAATCAATGATGACAAAAGCTTCTGTGAATTCAGGAAGGATTTTAAGCTCATTTGTGTTTTGTTAGTCAAAATAACATTTGAAAAATCACAATAATAATAACTGATGTTTCTAAGGTGCTTTGATTTTTGCAAAATTCTTTGCATAGATTATTTCATTTGATCCTCTCCACAACTTTGCGTTTGTTGTGAAATTCTCTACTTACAAATGAAACTGAGGTTAAGAGACTGTGCCTTGCCTAAAGTAGGCAGAATTCGAATGCAGATCTTCTCAAAACCAGTCTTCTTTCCCGCTGTGTTCTGCTAGTTCTCTCCTAGGGGTCACCTCCAAGGTATGGGAGGACATAGGAAGGGAAAGGGAGCCCCTGACTGGCTACTCCCTGCTTTCTCAGCCTTCACCTAGTCAGCAACACAGGAGGAGAATAATGGACACTGGACTGTGATCAGAGAACTTGAGGGAAACTTTGTCACCTTGACCAAATTATTTGCTCTCCCTGAGCCTCAGTTTTCCTATCTGCAAAATGAGAAGGATGGCCTCGATACCTAAACTCCCATCTAATTCCAGTCTTTATGTAGCATTTTTTCAATGTATCTTCTTTTGGGGGAGAATTAGAGTAAAATTTTTAAAACTCTGTAAACAAAACTATCTCATGCACTTATACCTACTTATGAATTTTAAAGAACAATCCACAGAATGATTGAAACAATGTAGCATAAAGTCTTTTATGATGGTTCTAGACATCTGTTAGTGATTGCTGTTTGAGGCTGTAACCTCAAGTGTAGCCACATTTCTTATTCTCCTAATCCTACAACAACTATGGCCCCTTTTTGACCTCTTTCCTTCCCTATTCCTTGCTTTTTTTTCCCCTTACTGGGTCTTTCTCTATCTTTCCTTTTAAAAAAAATATTTTTTATGGCAATGCTTGTTTTTACATGTCAATCCCAGACGCAACCCCATTCCCATCTTTTCAAATTGAACTCTTACTTTAAGAAAAAGTTAATAAAAGACAACTTATATAGTGAGTGTGTCTAATATTGTAAAAAGTGTAGCACAAGGTAGTCCCCCCCCCCCATCTTTCTGCACAAAAGAGGAAAATAAGTTTCATTGTTTGTTCTCCTGAATCTAGAGGGGGTATTAAAATCCCATCAGCTTGGGGTTTTTTAGCGTTCTTTTCGTTATTTCAGTCATTGTCTGTCTCGTCCTTTGTTTCTGCTTGCTACATTGTATATATCACTTAATACAAATCTTCCTGTGTTTCTCTAAATTTTTGATATTTGGCATTTATTACTTAACAGTAATAGTCTATTACTTTTAAATGCCAACTGCTCTTTGTTCGTTTGCCCATCGATGAGCCCCCATTTTGTTTCCAGAGCTGGACCACCATCAAAAGTGCTGTTTTGAGTATTTTTGTTACATATTTGACCATTTCCCTCTCTCCTTTGAACCTCCTTGGGATGCATGCCCGGTGACGGGGTCACTAGGTAAAGGGCATAAAACTTCTTAGTCATTTTCCTCATCTAGTTCCAGACTGTTTTCCAAAAAGTTTGGACTCCTTCACAACTCTTCTTATATTGTATTAATGTTCTCACTCTCTTTCTCCATCTGAATCTCACTCTCTTTCTCCATCTGAATCTCACACAGAATCTCCTCACTCTTTTGTCTGCTCTTCCCTCCCTCATCTTGCTTGGAAAGGGGTAAGAGTTGTGCCCAAGGAAGTAGTTTCCACCGCTTATTTTCTCCCAGTGGTTTCCAAACTTTATGTGACACTGCCCTTTTTTATATAATTTCTTAAAAAGTCTTCCTCCTCTACATTTGTCATAAAGCAATCTCTACAAATAAATTTCTTACCTTCTATTTTATTCAGATTAAGATTTTATTAATATTTTCTAGCACTCAACATACAGATAAAAGTAAGATTAAACTAATGCAAAGAATACAAATACATTTTTCATTCACTTTCCAGTTGTATCTGACTCCATCTAGGGTTTTCTTGGAAAGTGGTTTGGTGGTTTGTCATATCTTCTTCAGCTCATTTTCCAGATGAGGAAACTGAGGCAAACAGGGTTAAGTGACTTGCCTAGAGTCACACAGCTAGTAAGTGTCTGAGACTAGATTTGAACTCTGGAAGGTGAGTCTTCCTGAGTCTAGGCTGGGCTATGTATCCACCCAAATAAATATTGACACGAACAAAATACCAGAAGATAAATACAAATAAAGGCAATATGATCTTCAGATAATTTATTCATAAAGTCCTGTATAAGAACATATTTAACACAATTAGATTTGAGTTTAATTGCTGAAAATGTCAAATAGTTGGTTCTATCCAGTTTGGAATTCTTTTGTTTTTCTAAAACTTGCAATTTTGAAGGAAACCAGCCTTGTTATTTTGTCCTTAACAAGATGAGTGACGTTGAGAATCGTTGATATTATGGCACTTGTAACTGTCACGTAAAGATTGGTCAGCTTCGAGTGGACGCGTTTTACGTTGAAATCTACAAGCAGCCAACAACACAGCTCGTTTGGATGATGGGACCCTGCAGATTAGATCTGCCATAAACCAACTCCAAGTTAACCTTGTTTGCACGCACTGTGTTCAATTATTGAGACCCTGCATTCACTGTCGGAACAAATTCGCCCTGTTAGTCTCACTTAGGTTGACTTTGTTTTAAACTTGGTGTTCATTGAAGAAAGCACCTGTCCTTGGGAATCACTGGGAGTTTTGTCATTGTTTTCCATGCCTCCTTACACGACCAATCCAGGGTTTGTAAGGTTAGGCCTTGGGTGCCTGGAGCTGAGGGTGAGTATAGACCTCATCTATGAGACAGTGAGGTGCAAGGGGGAAGGGAACAGGACCAGAGAGCCATAATGGTGATGGCTTCCATTTTCACAACTCACTAACTGCAAAGTGTTTTGCAATACTCCCCTTTGATCTCCATACTTCCTTTTGCCAGCAACCTCTCTCTTTCCATCCCTAACTGAATAGAGCAGAGAGCTACTTAATAGAGGAGATATCACTGAGACTTTGCTGTAATAAAGATTTGGTTGTACACAGCTGAGACCAGGATTGCTGCTGTTTGCATTAAAAACATGTCACTGTGTGTTTACTCAGGCCTCAGGGTTTACTTTGTTTGCTTTCTTATTAATTATCTTGACCCGTGGTATGGTTTGTTCTCCTTAAAGGCCCCAGGAAAACTTGTTAAGGAGTTCCTCCTGAGGCTAGGGATCACAGATTTCACCCTGGGAGGAACCTGGGAGGTCATCACCTACAGCCTCCTTCTTTTCCACTTGATGATAGCGAGGCTGAGCAAAGAGGCCAGAAATTGCAATGTAGGGTCAAACTTTCCAGCCTGAAAATCTCCAAGTGAGCTGGGAAGGAAAATTCAAGGCAGCTTCTGGGTGAAATAGAATCTTGGAACAAGGAAATGGAAAACTCTGGAAGATGCAGATCTCTAATGAATGGAAACTCTGGTTGGAAGAGAAGGTTTAAACTTCCCTGATTTCTGTGGCTAGCTGAGATTCTGATGGGGGTTAGGACAGTGCCAGCATACATATGTCTTAGGCTCATTAGGTAGCAATCTAGATCTGGAAAAACCTTTGAGATCTCTTTCATTTTACAAGATGGGAAACTGAGGCATGAGAGAGGCTACAGGTGATTGGCACCAGGTCACCTACCTGACCTCACCCTATTCACTTACTATAGAATTTCAAACTGGAAAGGACTTCAGAGGCTGTGTAGTCCAACCCTCTTGTTTTACAGAGAAGGAAACTGAGGTTCATAGAAGCAAAGATTACATGGGTAGAATTTGAATCCAGGTCCTCAAATTTAGTCCCTCTAGGGGGGAATTATTTCCATCTGAGTAGTTCAAGAACCTTTGACCCCACTCTCAGGAACCTTACATTTTCCAAACCAAAAGGAAAAAGAAATATTAAGTGAGCTTGTTTAATTTTCCATGGTACAATTATTCTAGAACATCCCAGCATTTGGAGGGTAGTAATAAACCTTCCTTTTTCTGGGGCAACTGTTCTGTAGCCATAAGGAGAGGAAAGGGAATAAGAGACAGAGACTGGCAGACATGACCACATATAAAACTTCATTGGGTTCATGATGCCCGATTTTCTTTCTCTGTGTTAGTTAAGGGCTAATCTCGAGATTGTACTGTGGTTTGCAGATAGGGCCTCATTTAAAATATTTTATCATTAACACGACAGGGAGTTGGATAAAGAAAATGAACCATGATTATAAAATGCTAATTATCGTCCTCAAGTGCACATTGGGCAACCATGAGTATTTCCAGCACAATTTGCTTTATTTATTATTTTAGGCAGGTTATAAATGTTAATGCGATTGCAGATGGTATGTTAGCAATTTCCAAGGCAATAACATTATTTGGAATTTCTAATAGTTTCTCCTAAAATGCACTGTCGTGATGGATGGATTAAATAAGAAAGGTACTTTTCTTTGAAGTTAAAGGCATTAGATGACAGGAGATTGAGAGGGACTTCCAGACTCAGACTGGAGGAGTTAACTCTTAACAGGGGAGGAAAACATCCCTGATTTATAGTGGTGATGGTCTTTTCCAAGGAACAGTGGGTAAAAGAAATGGAGAAAAGGTTTTCTCTTGTTTTGGATTCCACCCCCACCCCACCCCCACAAGACTGTGATTCTGCCAGGAACAAAAAGCCAAGATTGAATCAAAGGACTTCTCCCTCTCTGTCTTACATTCCTTTTAAAAATCAGTGATGTCGTCATCAGAGGGTTATTTTAAAAAATATATTGTTTATTTATAGGCAACACATAGTATAGCAAGAGGGCTAGGCTTGAAATCAGTAAGACCTAAATTCAAGGCCCATCTTTGACACTCAGAAGCTATGTGAGCACAGATAATTTGACTTTTCTGACACTCTCCAGGCTAAGTCTTTTTTATTAAGTTACAGATGAGTTGCAATCTCTGGTTAATGGCCACCTACAAAAACATGGTTCCTTGACCTATTTCTTAAAAAAAATAAGTTTGCATAGTAAAGGGGTGGTTTTGAAAATCTGGAGGTAGAGTACTATTGCCAGGTAATATAATTGACCGTGACCCCACCAGGCCTTGGATAAAACATACACACAAATAGAAAAGGTATTTTCTCAGTCTAGAAGGTAAGCGAATTGGGTTCTCCCAATTTCAGTGGCTTTCCCTGCTTAGTAGGAAGATGGCCACATTCTGAATTATTTTCCAATCACTCTAAAAGAAATTATTGTTTCCTACATAGTTTCTATGTTTAAAAACTGTTCTTTGCTTTTTATTTTTTTTCTCTTATTTCCTTTAGCATTAAAAGACCCCTAGTAAAAATGAGTTGGGGAAAATAGGAGGAAGGGGCGTGGGGGACTTCCCAAATTAAAAACGTAAACTAAAAAATGCCTAATGCTATTTGTGTTCACGCTTAGGAATCTTGCATGGAGACATAGTCCCATCAGAAAATATGGCTCTTGCACAGACTTGGTTTAGGAAAATGTCATTCTTCACTAAGAAATACTGTGCTTAATTAATTCTTGCTCCTGGGAGGTCAACTTAGGGCACTCATTATTGTCTTAATTGGGGGTATAAATCCTGAGGCCCTGGAGGAAAAAAAAACACACACACACAGAGTGGTTAGTGGAGTGTGGCCTTTGGGGTGAGTGTCAGCCACGGACAGCCCTATCCCGGCTTGTGACAGTGCCTGCTTTTGATGGGTTATAGGTCCAGGCACAAAGATATTGGGATTAAAGGGCAACGGGTACAGTTAAAAAAAATAGAATAACTTGTCCCCACGTTTTTACATTAAACAGTATGAAACTATCCAATACTTTCTGACTTGAAAATATGTGTCCTTATGAACTCCTGGTTTTCTTATTGAAATTATATCCATTATACATCCCATCTGCAATCTCCTACCAGGCCCCAAATCATTTCACAGACATTAGCCAAAGGAAGCTTGGTGTAATTTTAAAAAAACGCACAACAAAATACTATGCTTTTCATTTCCATTTTATTTTGAAACTGAAGAAACCAGATGGGAACGGAGGCGGGCTCCTCTGTGTTTGGTTACCTCCAGGAACAGAGGCAGAATATTCCTGGGGGTTCCTTCCTCTCCCACATTGGCTAGAGGTGATGATAGCCTAGTCTAGATTCCTGGGATGGTTGCTGAAAAGGTCAGGAGTTCATCTAGAGCTCTAACTGTAGAGGGAAGCGGGGAGAAGGGACTAAGAATAGGGTCCTGGATAACACCCCACTCCAACTGTCCCACGCACTGCTTTTGATAGCAGGGAAATGAAATTCACAGATTTCACAGATGATGCTCATTCTTTTTCGTTTTCTGTTATAGAATAGGTCTGTTTCACTGGTGATTGTCTTTTTGCCAATTGCCCGCCAAGAAAAGTTTCTTTTAGCTTTAACGAGAAAATGATTCATGTTAGGAGGCTTGGACATAATAGGATTTAACAGCTTAAAAAGCATGGGATCGTGAATTTGGAGGTGGAAGGGACATTAAAGGTTGACAAGTCCAACCTCCTTATTTTGGAATGAGTAAACTGAGGCTGAGAAGGATTAAGCGACTTCTCCAGGGTCAGAAATAGGCAAAACTGGGATTGGAGCTGAGGCCCTTGGAGTCCACATTCCATGCTTTTTCTTCTGTCCCCTCCAATACCTAGTCCAAACCCTTCATTTTGTAAATGAGGCCTGAAAAGGGAAGTGATTTGCCAACCATTCATAGGATCACAGATTTGGGGCTGTTCAGGATTTTAGACATTATTTGGCACAACCCCTTCATTTTGCCGATGAGGAAATAGAAACTAGGAGGGACTGAATAATCTGTCCAGAGTCACACAAGTGACAAGTGGCAGGGCAAAGATTCAAACCCAGCTCTGGTCTGTATTTCATAGCGCCAAAATTTGAACCCATCCATATCCTAAGACTCCAAGTCACACTCCCTTGAACTCTCCACCACACCTACCACTTTACCTCCTTAACCATCTTGTAGTTGTAGAGTCTGGGGTTTATCATTTCAGTGGTCCTTTAGTTGATGATCTCATCCAGCCCCTTATTTCATAGCTGAGAAAAGGCTAAGGGTATGGCTGACCCCAATAAGTGGGTGGGAAGGCTTTGACTTCAAGTCCTAAAAGGACACAACTAGGTGATCCCTTGATCTTTTAGTGACTTTAGACATCCCTTTGTGCTTTGAGACCTCCATTGGTGATGAAAATACTCAAGGAAGAAAAAAAGATAGCACTAGCTTAAGAATTAATAGGGCTTCATGAGCTACGGTAATTTAAATCTACATCTAATCATGTCTTAATAGTTTTATTGGTCTAAATATCCTCTTTGGATTTGGAGAAGAAAATAAATACTCCATTACATTCTAAGCTATGGCAGGCCTGCTCCCCAGACATATCAATATTTTATCAAGTGAGAAATCCCATTGGATATTTGTTGCCTTACTAAGCACCTGAGATTTTCCAGGGATTGGAGGTGGGAGGGAAAAGGGAATGGACAAAAGAGAAAAAAATAAGACAAAGGCAGAAATGGGGAGGGAAAGGGAAAAAGGGAGAAAGACTAAGAAAGGTGGATGGAAAGAATTGAGGATGAGGAACGTGTGGGAAAGAGAGACAAAGAGGGCAAGGGGAAAAAAAGAAAGGGACAGACACAGAGACCAACACATATGGATGGAGAGATATGGACAAGGATATCTAGAAAGGGAGAGTATGTATGTAAGTGAGTGACTATATTAAGGAGAAGATTTGGGGTTTAGTCCTTTGAAGGACTTGGTAGACACAGTAGTTTTTTTTCCCATCTCATGGAATATTGAAGTTTTCATGTCTCTGACTAAATCAGTTAAGATCTCCAAGGAACCTAGTTCCATACCAACCTTATTCATGCTCACTAGAGTAATAACCATGTATTAAAAAAGGATGTAGCAACTCATCATTGTTGGGAGTTTGGTTTTGGTTGTGTTTTCAAATTCTGACTGCTAACTGGACTCATTTAGCTTTAAGTAATGAGTCCCAAGAGCCAGCCCCCTTTGCTCCCCCACTCATGTGGTTTCACATACCACTCTCCACTTTCAATAGAACAGATAAGATATCAGCACAATTAAAAGTGAAAAATAATCTGACTACTTTGCCGTTGGTGGTGAATGCTCACAGAACACACACTGATACAATAGATTCTGAATAATTTATAATCAGCACTTTCGTGGGGTTTTTTTCCCCCCAATCTGTAAATGAGGACACCTAATGCGGCGTGGCCCAGTGGATACTCTATCTTTCAGCCATTAAGATAACAAGATGAGAGGATGATGATTCAGACCAACGCATTTTTGGAGCACAGAGAGGATAAAAATTAAAAATTAACAGAGATATTTCACCAGAATACATTGCATTAGCAAGCACATCAAAAGTCATTTAAAAAACTGAAATTGCCAGTTAATTCCAAAATCTCCCTCTGCAGAAGTACAGAATTGAAACTAGCTATTGAAGAAAGCAAAATGCAGTTCCTAGAAAACCAAACCAAGAAGTGGAGGTCTGATAGCCTAGCTCCCTACTTGTTCTGTCTCAAAGATCCATAATTTTGGAAAGTAAAATGAAGAGTTTAAAAAGGAATGTTCTAGCCAGGAAAATAAAACTGAACCCTTAATGTCCATCAGGCTGAAGAACAAGCTATACTGCCAGTCCTTGGCACTTAGATGGGTCCAGAGCATATCTCAGTGTTGTGTCCCCCCAAATCCATTAGCTTCAACCAACATTTTCCCTAGTGGAGAACTTTGTAGTCTGGGAACAGAGATAATGCTGATTGTCACCTGGCTGTATAACTTGACATCTGAGAGAGTTGCCTGCTGAAAATCACTTCTTTTTCTCAACCAAGTTAAAGCCTCATTTTGGTGTACTTGGCTTGGTTTTTCATGGAGTGGGTACTGATTCACTCAAAGGCAGAACATTTAGATCCAGTGTTTCTTGTAGCTTTCTTTAGCCCTACTCAACTCTCCTTTAGGTGATGCAGCAAACAAATAGAAATTAATAAATAATGCATTATGTCTTCCCCATAGACAAATCTAATCTCAAATGACCAGTATGGCACGATGCATGCTGGATCACCAATCATCAAGTGTCATTGTTGCTGTTTTCCTTATAATCTGTAATTCCCATCACACTATTGGGATGTACCCCTGCCAGTCCCCAAGACTTCATTTAAGGGTGGTAGGTACTCTACAGGGGTATAAGACAGCAATAAAAATGTCAAAAAGTCATCATTTTAAATCTAGCTTACACATAGTTTGTTCTATTTTTGTAATTCCACACCCATCCCACCCCTTATTCCACACCTGCATGTATATTCAGTCTGATTATTCATTTGGGAAGCTAAAGATATCCATATTCTCAATCTGTCTTGGGAATGTGTGCATTCTAGGGGAAACAGGCAAGACATGTCCATGGAAATTTTCAGACTTCTTTGATCTAGGAAAATAGTTACCAGAATTCAGTAAACAGGCAGTTGCTTAATGAAACCTAATGTAGTTTGAGATGCTTTCAAAATAAAAACACCCCCATGAATGATCTTTGTCTTCCTGAAGGAAATAAAATGGAATAAATGAGGAGGCCTGAGATTTTACCGGATAAACACCCTCCCTTCCAGTTTGGGATAAAGGAAGTCATGGATATTGGAAGGCTATCCCAATGTTGGATTAAGTATCTGATACTTTAGCCTTTTGAGTTTATAACATAGGGAATTTCTCCATTCCTTCTTCCTGGGATTTTTTTTAGTTAAATACTGAAAGGTTAATGGTTTCTGTGAGTTCAATTCTTATTCTCCTGATTTACTGAAGTAGTTAGCTGTTATTTTTTCATAGTTCTTGAAGGAAGTCATCATACCTAACGTAATTAGGGATGATTTTCTTATTTTTGTTTATTCTTATTCCCATAATTTCTTTTCTTTTAAAAATTCCTCTAGCTAGCATTTCTGGCAATATAGCAAATAATAACATGCCTTACCTTAACCCCAACCTTAGCAAAAAAGTTTCTAATACTTTTCCATTACAGATGTTAGCTCTTTGCTTAATATAGATACTTTTGGTAATATTAAGAAAGGGTCACTTTGTTCCTGTGTTTTTTGGTATTTTAACATGTAAGTGTTAAATTTTGTTGAAAAGCTTTTCTGTCATCAATTGCTGTAACCACGTGATTTTTCTTAATTTTAATGTGATTTGAGAAGTAACATCAGGAAGACATGATTTTAAGTCCATTTCTGACATATATCTTCTGGCTGTGTGACCCTGGATGAGTCATATAACTTCTCAGTGCCTTTCGGCAACTGTCTCAGGATATGTTATGTTGACTACCCAGGTGCGTTGGTAGAAGGAGATTCCTCACTGGAAGTTTCATACACTAATGAAATCACAATTCCAATTTTCATGTTTTATTATATCTATTATCACCATTTAGCAGGCCTGTTTTAGGAAGTGAAAGGTATTTCTCCATCAGGTGCAGAATTGAAACTAACTACTGAGGAAGGCAAAATACAGTTCCTAGAAAACCAAACCAAGAAGTGGAGGTCTGGTAGCCTAGCTCCCTACTTGTTCTATCTCAAAGATCCATAATTTTGGAACGTGAAATGAAGAGTTTAAAAAGGAATGTTCTAGTCAGGAAAATAAAACTGAACCCTTAATGTCCATCAGGCTGAAGAACAAGCTATACTGCCAGTCCTTGGCACTTAGATGGATCAGAGCATATCTCAGTGTTGTGTCCCCCAAAATCCATTACCTTTAACCAGCATTTTCCCTAGTGGAGAACTTTGTAGTTTGGGAACAGAGATAATGCTTATTGTCACCTGGCTGTATAACTTGACATGTGAGAGAGTTGCCTAGCCATCCGGGAAAGCAACAAGTCCTCTCTGCCCACTGGACCACAGTGCCTCTAGAGAGGCGCTTAGGTCAAGCTAAAAAAAAAACCCAACAGTGCTGGACCGAATGGAGGCACACCTGTGTTATTCAGAAAGGTCCTGTGACCACAGATCTAGAGTTAGAAGGGGCCTTAGAGGTTCTCAAGTCCAGCCCTCTCATTTTACAGATGAGGAAACTGAGGTTAGGGTTCAGGCCCAGGATCACAGTCAGGAAGTCCCTGGAGCAGGATTTGTACTCAGATCTTCCTGACTCTAAGAGTGGCATTCTATCTGCCTATCTGCCCTTGCCTTTAGCATATGGGCCTCAGTTTTCGCTTCTGTAAAATCAGGGGGTGGACGGGTGGGCCTCTGAGATCCTTTCCAGTGAGGGCTCTTCCTGTGAGCCTGTGAGGTTCCAATCTTGGTGCTGCAGTGACTTCCATCTACTCTGCTCTTCCATAAAAATTGAGAAATATGAGACTGACGATTATCAATGCCATATTTGGGCCTAATTTGGAAGACAGAGGAGCCCTTCAAAATCCCGTCTGGTTCATTTGCAAGTCAGTCAGTCCAACAGACCACTCTTTTCAGATGCTGCCAGATTCCAAGGGCCAGGCTGGAGACAGGGACACGCAGACTTTTAAAACCATATACTTGCTGTCAAAGCAACACAACGAAAAAGAAGATGAGATTTGGAATTAGGGCAGCGGGGATGGAGTCCTAGCTCTGCTGCTTATCACGTGGGTGACCTTGGGCACTTCCCTTGACCTCTCTGAGAGAAGGGTGGGCTTCTGAGGCCCCTGCAAACTCCCAGACATCTCCACTTCTAGTATTAGAATCAAAGTATCTCTAAGGTCCCTCCCAGATTTAAATCCTATATTCTCTGAACTAAGAAGCTTACAGTTGAATAATTCCCATCCCATTTCATTCAGTAAACATTGATTAAGTGCCTACTAGGTGCCAGCCACTGCACCAAGCGCTAGATAGGGAGTTAAAGCGTCACACAAATTGTTATAATAAACTCTGGAGAAAGAGGCAGTGGGACTACATTATCCCTGCATATTTTATCTCTCCCTGACTTCTTCAGACTGTCAACTCCTTGGAGGTAGGAGTGAATCTCTTTTGTTTCCCCAACATCTAGGAAGCACAGATCCCAGGACAGAATATGTACCCCTACTAAGTGCTGGTTGAATTTCCTTAGCTTTGGGAAGTTCCCGATAGAATGGAAACTCTTTGCTAGCTAAGACTGCTTCATTTTTTTTGTGTTTGTGTGCACAGTGTGTCACACATGGTAAGTGCTTAATTGATGATTTGATATACTTGTTGGATTGAGCGAGGGTGTGTCATTGATTTCTCTTCCATCCCAGCAGTCTCATTCTTACACTTTTGGATATTTGGGGGGAAAGATGCTCTTGGCTTCTAATGGATTCCTTCAGGATGTACAGAATATAATAGGGCATTGATGTTGGATTTAGGAAGGCATGGGTTCAAATCTGACCTCAGACAAGTCATTCTGTGACCCTGGACAAGTTGTTTGCTCTCTTTTAGTTTCCTTCATCAGTAGAATAGTGATCATAATCCCACCTACCTCCGAGTGTTGTTTGGGGGGTCAAATGAGATAATATCCAGGCAGCAAGGTGGGTACAGGGGTCAGAGCACTGGACTTGGGTTCAACTGCAGCCTCTGATACTTACTAGCTGCGTGATCCCAGGCAAGTCAGCCTGTGTTTGCCTCAGTGCCTTCATCTGTGAAATGGGGATAATAATGGTACCGACCCCTCAAGGTTATTGTGAGGTTCATATGAGAATATTCGTAAACCTTAAAGCACTGTTTTCATACTAACTGTTATTATTGTATCTGTAAAGTATTGAAGGCAGTGATCATTATTGTACTTTTTCAAGGGCATCCTGAATTCCAGACATGTTCCTCTGAGACCGGCTAGCTTGTGGGTCACATAGCATCAGCCCCGAGGTAGGAGAAACATCCTACTCTCCATTCAGGGGCCAACATGCTTCCATACAAGGCAAAACATGTCAGGGCCTGGATCTAAAGTCATATATTCTCAGCAAAATGCTTGCAAGCTCTTTCCCCTGTCAGAGTGCTTTCTGAGACTGAGCACAAGCAGAAGCCTTCATGCAATAAATCCTAACCCTTCTTTGCGGTGCTCTGGATGCCTTTGATGTAAACTCTCACTCAGTCTCCTGCCTCCCTCACCCCCCACATCCCATCCGCCACCATCTCATTCTTCAACCTCCAGATACTCAGAACCCTGCTGGTTTCAGTTCCTCTTTTTGGTCTTGTGTTCTAAACCACTGATTCCTTGGAAACAGATCTTATAAAGGATGGCAAGGCCTGGGTTCAAGGCCCACTTTTATTATTCACTATCCACAATTTCGTAGGCTCAGTTTCCTCTTCTGTAAATCAGGGGGTCAGACTGGACTTTTAAGCTCCCAGCTAGCCCCCCTGCCCTAATTCATGATGATATGAGGTATGGGTAGAGAAATTCTTTAATCTTAGTTGCTTGGTACAAAGAAATCTTAAAATGACTTTGTCAAGGTCACCCGCCTAGGATGTTTCAGATACAAAACTTTGACCTGGGTCTTCCTTCCTTAAAGATTGGCCCTCTGTCTACTGCCCAAAGAGGTTTTCTTTGCATCTCTGAAATAAGACAAGAAAACTCCACTTAGAAGGGGAAAAAAACAACCCTAAAAATTAAATTAAGATTTTTAGAAAAAAACACTCTATTATCGGAAAGCTATTTATTTAGCATCTCCTCTGCCCCCTTTCCTGATTTCAGTCTTTTCTGCGTTGGAAAAGCTGTGCAAATTCTTCCATTTATTTGTGTCTATTCTGAAAGACCCGTGAAGGATGTGGTAGGAGGGGTTGCCATAGCACTCCTCATCCTCACTGAATCTATTATGAAAAAGACTCAGTACTAGCTTTTACCCATTGCCAAATGTTGCCTATCAGCCGTTGAGAATAAAAATCTTTTTAAGTCCTCGTGGGCGTTTTCTCTGGTGCATGCTTCCTACATTTTTAGAACATCCATTCCTATGTGGGCCACCTCTCCCCCTGCTTACATTTGAGGAGGGTGGTACGGATAAGCTTCAGCAATTGGGGTGCAGATGCGTGCAAGCAGTCGGCATGTGCAGCAGCTGGGGTGCTATTTTCAGTTCATTTTTTCGGTATAATAAGAGCAAAAAAAGTCAGAACTCACTTGCTCCCTGCCCCGTTATATTTAGAGAATCCCTGATAATAAATGGGTAGCTATAGGTTCCACCACAGAAGGGCACAAAATAAGTGACCCAAGTAATCTGGAAAACAGATGTCTTTAGTGATCATCTGAAGGGACTTCTCAAGGCCGGAGCTTCACCAGTTTGATGTCCAGTAAGAGAACGCAGCTGGGTAGACTATGATAGAAGGTAACAAGAGAATGGAAGGTGCTTGAGAGCAGTGAGTGTTTGTCTGGTGTTTCTTATATCTCCGTCCCTTAATCGTTGTGCCTGTCCTATTTATTATAGGTGCTTAATCCATGCTTGATGAATGAATGAATGAATGAAAGAAGTGGAGTAAGATAGATTCAATTTTATAGTGCAAGTTAATGCAAAAATAAGGTTTTGTATATGAATTTTTTAGAGACTTTTTTTTCCAGAAAAGGAAGGAAGGAGGAAAGGAAAAAAGGAAAGAAAAAGAAACAAAGAATAAGAAAGGATCAGAAAGGAAAGAAAGAAAAAAGAAGGGAGAAAAGGAAGGAAAGAAGAAAGAAAAAAGGAAGGAAAGAAAAGAAAAGGGAAAAAAAGAAAGGCAAGAGAAAGGAAGGAAGAAAAAGAAAGAGAGGAAGAAACAAAGCAAAATTAAGGAAAGAAAAAAGAAAAGAATGGAAGAAAAAAGGACAAGAAGGAAGTTCTCTAACATGAGAAGTGTGTCCACACATTTCATTTGGCTGTAGGCAGGAGTCATATATTTGTGTTTCTTTTTAATTCTTTACATTTTCCTGAAACTTATGAATGAAAAATGATGGTCTAAAGAGGAATTTCTAATTTCTTGGCATCCTTAACAGATGGAGAGCAACCCAAAGTGGACTGGTCTGCATTAGTTGCTTACGGACAGCTGTTCCTCTGTTTCTTTATTTTAAACAATAACTCATTTGAAAAGAAAACACAAAGGCATTCCCTCCTTCCCCCCCAAAGATTATCCTTTGAAGGCAGAACCTGTTTCAATAACATCTTTTCTGATTTGTGTAACCTAGTAACATTTCTTCTTTGTGTTTTTGTTTGTGGTAGGTTGGTTTTTTTAATCTAAAAAAAGGCTATTCCGATGACTCACTAGTTGGCTTGGCCCAGTGCCCTTAGCCAGCCAGGGCCTTTGACCTCTCCAGGAGATACTGGGAGTTCAAGTTCACAGTTAAAGCCTGCCACCTTTTCATTCAGCATCCCTGAGGGCTTTTAATTAAATGTGGATTTAAAAGATTGAAAGCCTGGGCCTCTAGGTCTCAAGTCTGGTTCAGCTGACGAAATCCAGGGGAAAAGCTGTAATGTACCCTTCCTGAAAGATGGTGAACCCTCGGGGCCTGGGCCTTTGCAAATTCGTTAAATCGCAGCATTCCTTCAGATTCTAGAAAACTCATCTCTGGGCAGCTGTCCCCAAAGCAGATCAATTACTCTAAGCCAGGCCCAGGTTCACACAGCTGGTCAGTCTCAAGAGCAGAATTTGAACCCAGATTTCTTTTAACTCTTAGTCCGGCGCTCTTAATACCTGGTTACAAAGGGCTACCCTGTCTGGAAACAAACTGACCATGGGATCCAATGACTGATCAACAGCCCTGGGTCTTCAGAATCAGAGGATCACTGCTTTTATAACGTCATCAAAAAGTTTGGTTTTTTAGTTAATTTCATTCAATTCTGCAAGAATTTTAAAAGTGCCTCTTCTGTCTCAGAAACTGTGATAGGCAGTGAAGATATAAAGAAATGAATGAATGTGGCCTGTGCCCTCAAGGAGCTGACGTATTGTGGGGGGGAACATGTGCCAGTGATGGATCTCCTTTGTACTCACTGCCAATACCTCCTTTGGTGGGCAGGCTAAGAATCCAGATGGCAGCTTACTACTCCTACCTTTGGAGTTCTGGGGGCAACCCTGGTGCATTGGGAAGTTGTCTGTGACTTCTCACGAGCCCCCACCAGTGTGTTTTCTCCTTGGGCATCAATTGCACAGACAGACTTAATTAGCTATTAGAAAGGTATATTAAGTTGAGGCAGCTAGGTGCTGCCAGAGTGCACAGAGCACTGGGCCTGGAGTCAAGAAGACTCATCTTCTGGAATTCTAATCTTACTTGCTGTGTGACCCTGGGTAAGTCACCTAACCTTGTTTACCTCAGTTTCCTCATCTGTAAAATGAGCTGGAGAAGGAAATGGCAAACTGCTCCAGTGTCTTTGCCAAGAAAATCAGACAGTTGGACACAACCAAAAACAGTGATCCTCTGATCTGAATGTCTGGGATGTAGCAAAGTACTAGTACCTGGGGGCCCAGAAATGGTGAAAGAGAGGATGGAAGATGGTGCCTGAATGAGCCTTGAAGAGAACTGGAGCGAGGAAGGGAAGGACAGAACTATGGTGGGCAGGACTTCGGACCTGGCCAGTAGCAGCAATGCATGGACTCATAGATTTAGAGCTGGAACAGACTATGTGGTGCAGACCCACCCACTCCTGCCATTTTGCAGATGACAAAACTGAGACTTGGAAAAACGGAAATCTCCTATCCAGGGTCACACATCACCTGCCTCTGCCCTGACCTGAAATAACAAAGCCCAGGGCTTGCCCTTTAGGGAATTCTGGAGTGTGTGTGTCTGTGCATGTGTCTGTGTGTGTCTGTGTGTCTGTGTCTGTGTGTATCTGTGTGTGTCTGTGTGTGTGGGTTTGTGTGTCGGTCTGTGTGTGGGACTGTATGTCTGTGTGTGTGTCTGTGTGTGTGTGTTCGTCCGTCCCTGTATCCCCATTCCCCATCCTTCTTGACGTTGTTTTCCCTGCTTTGCTCCACTCTGAACTGTGTGTTCTCTTCCCTTCCACCAGTGCCCACCCTCCCTGCCCAGAGGAAACTCCCTTCTTGTCATCAGGATTGTAGCTGTTTTTCCACTTTCTCCCTCCAGCTCCCCATTGTATTTCAGCAGGGTGAAAAGGTCTTGTCTTTTCTTTTATTTTAGCCCCCCAACCTCCCCCACCCAGATCTTCCTATTTATAACTTTCTGATGTTGTCACGCATAGTAATGGACTCATGGGGAGGGTGGTTTTGTTTGTTTAAGGCAGCGTGTTTCCTGGTCTGCAGCCTGTTTCCCAACGTGGCTGTAATGGGATTATTCCACACTCACCTCCCTCAGACCTTGTCTTGAGTTTCTGGCTCAGAATCTGGAATCTGACTATTCTGACCTGGCCTCAGGTGGCAGTTCATTGTGTCCAAACACTGTGTAATTTTATGGGGGTGAACACACACCTAGGAGGAATATAGGATTAGGAGTTCTGCACATGTTGTAGCCCTTCTGAATTGTAGGATGAGGCATCCTGCAAGGTGCTGCTTGCAAATGTTTAACAACCAGCTCTCTGAGGGAGAAAACATGGACCTACCCCACACTTTTAAGTTGAATCTGCATTTGTTATTTTTCTAATCTGCATTCACTAGTGACATTTTCTCTAGTGGTGTCAAATTTAAAGAGAAATGGTGACACTGAATCATATATAAAGATCCAGAACTTCTCATTGACTAAAAAACCACATATTAACATTATCTATGTTATGTTGTATATTTATTTATTTTGTTCAGTATCTCAGTTACATTTTAATTTGGTTTGGCTCGCCACTCAAGACCGTTGTGGACTACATGAGGCTTGCACATTTCGACTTTTGTTCTGAACACTTAATAAAGGAAGAAATGAAGCTTTGATTTGTAGGGATTGTTGTTTTGTTTGGGTGTTTTTCAGTTGTGTCCAACTCTTCATGGTCCCATTTGGGGTTTTCTTGGCAGACTTACTAGAGTGGTTTTTGCCATTTCCTTCTCCAACTCATTTTACAAATGAGGAAAATGAGGCAAACGGGGTTAAGTGACTTACCCAGGGTCACACAGGTTGTAAGTGTCTGAGGTCAGATTTGAACTCAAAAAGATGAGTCTTCCTGACTCCAGGCCCAGCGCTTTGTGCACCATGGCGCTACCTAGCTGCCCTTTCAATAGTGATTTCCAAGATGTCAATTCTCACACTGAAAATTTCTCCAGCATTTGACTCTTGGGAACTAGTTAGTCTGAACTGGCTCTAGCCTATCCCTGGTGCAGGCAGGGAGGATTGGATTTGTCATCTTGGGACCACCGAGCTTCATATCCTGCTTATTACTCTACTGTGCTAATTACTATTTCTGACTGACCTTGGGCGTTGTCACTTAATGATTTCTTAGATATCTTCCACCTCTAGATCCAGGAATCTGTGACTTCTCTGGGCCTCAGTTTCTCCATCTGGAAAATGGAGGGGTTGGGGGTATGGGCTCTGAGTTTCATTTCACTTCCAAATTTACAATTCTAAAGTGAGCTAAGAGCTTTTCGTTAAATTTCTCATCACTCTCTGCCTGGACTTCTTTGATTTCTCTTCGACTTCCTTGTACTACCCATGGTCTGTTAGTAAAGTCAGTAAGCAGTTACTAATCACTTGTTGTGTGCCAAGCACTATGCTAAGCATGGAAAATACAAAAAGAGGCAAAAGACAGCCTCTGCCCTCAAGGATCTTACAATCTAAAAGGTTACTTACTGTAGAATGGTTACTGGACATTCTACTCCACCCCTAAGAGGAAGGCAGGGTGTTAAAAGTCTAAAGAATACAGACTTTGGAATGAGATGACCTGGGTTCACATCTCACCTGTGTGACCTTGGGTGAGTCACTTAACCTCTAGGGGCCTCAGCTTCCTTGCTTCTATCTTTTCTATGATATTAATACCATAAAGACTTCAAGATACAGTTGGAGGACATGCCACTTAGAAGCCAAATTCTGAGAACTTGAAACAAGGAAAATCCAGGCATGCAATGAGAAAACCTGTTGGACAGCGGCCAGGACGGCCTGTGGGGGAAAAGAAATGAAGGATTGAGACTGTTTAACCAATGTTTGCTGAGGACACTACAGTTTGAAAGATGGAGAAGGGATGCTGCTTGCATATCACTGAGTGATGTTTCGTCTTTGCTTATAGAAGGCATGAGGGAGAAATTTTTTTTAAATGTAGGCGGTGTTTGGACTAGACATTAGGAAGAACTGTCCCCCATAGGGAGATTAAGATGGGGAGTGGACTGCTTTGGGTGGTAGGGAGCTCCGCATCACTGTGGGATGCTTTGGAGTTGAGAGAGGACACTGCGGCTCCAGCTAGGTTGGTGAACATCATCTCTCACAAGCTCTTTTATTTACTTCCCTCAGCTTTCCAAGGGAACTTGGGGACTTTTAGGCCTGGGTAGAGGGAGTGATTTTCCTGTAGTGACTTTAGGGTAGTCCTGCCTCTGAACAGGAAGGGGAAGATTGGATGCCGTTCCAATGATTCTGTGACTCATAGACACCTTTGAACTTTTTGATTATCTCCTGCGTGTACTGAACCAAGAACAATCCTGGTATTTGCTCAGGATGTCTGGGCCTCTCACAAACTCATTCCTTCTTCAAGGATGTCAGAGAAGCCTAATCTTCCTTCAGAGATAAGCTAAGGTACCACCTCCTCCAGACAGCCTTCCCAAACCCTCCAGCTATTAGAGATGCCTTCTTCCCCACCATTTGTAAAGCAAGTTGTCTGCTAGGTCCTTTGCTCCCTGCTTTATATTATACAGTTATACACTGGGCCCCTGCCTAAGGGCTCTTCTGGACCCTCCTAGTTTTAGAGTGATTATCAGTAGTAACTATTGCTATTTCCCTCCATGCCTGATGTCTTTCTTTTCCTTTGCCTCATTAAAGGGGCCATGCCCTGCCTACCTCTTAAACGGCCTGTCCAGTGAATGGCCGTTGCCTCGATCTAAATGAGTAGCTGGGTCAAGGTCTCCTAGTGCATCCTGGGTCATCTCCAGTCATCCTGAGGAATATCAGGTCACTGGATTCAGATGGCTTGAAGAAGAAGTGAGGCTGGTGACCTGAACAGCCCTCCCTCCCTCAAAACAAAGTCAAGCGCAAGTCATGTCATCACTTCTCTGAAGGTATGGTCTTCTTCGGTAACGAAGGACCACCATGGTCTTATACAGTTATCCCTTCTACATCGTGGGAGTTTGGGGCTCAGTACCCTACAATCTGGAAAACCTAGATAAAATTTTTAGCCCTGCCTCCACATCAGAGAAATAAGATAAAATATATTGATATTATACAATATTATGCATATAGTTTATGCATTTCTGAGTTTCTAAGCATTTTCTGCATGGCTGATGGCCTTTGCATGTTGTCTGCAGCTTCTACAAAACTCCCCCAAAAGTCCCATTTAATTTCTTATACCAGCCCACAAAATATCAAAACCACAACAGATAAAGTCATGGTATGGAAGGGCTAATTCTCTGTATTTGTCAAATGTCAACTTCTTGATGCAAAGACTGGTTTTGCTTTTGTCTCTGTATCAACAGTACCTAAGCACAATGAATTGAATTGAATTATATTATCATGGATGTAGAATTGGAGGGGGCCTAAGTAGCTATCACTCTCCTATTTTACAGATGAGGAAACGGAGGCACTAAGAGGTGACTTACCCAGGGCAGCCAGCTATTCAGTGTCAGAATCAGGATTCAGACTCAGATCCCTGCATCCCAGTGAACATTTTCCCTTCTTGATCTTCCTATCCACTACTCTAATGGAGTGCAGACTTGAGATTTTAGCAAGGAAGAGATTGCCCAGTGATATAGTTCAGTGACCTCCTTGTTACTTGGGGTTTTAGAGAGATGCCCAGATTAGGCTTAGTGGTTCATTGACTTCCCAAAGTCACATGACTAGTCAGGATTTAAACCCAGATCTTTTTGGCTCACCCACCTCTTCCCAGGGGCCTCATGTTACTCTTGGCTTCTTGCTTTCAGAAGCTTGTGTAAAGTAATGCTTAGGTAGTACCTTCATCCTTGAAAATTCTCCCCCAAGACAAAGCCCATTGGTGCTACAATAATCATCTTGGCTCTTTAATAAAAATTTTGAGTTAAATCCTATAGCTGTGCATATCACCTTTTGTCTTGGCATTCCATTTCCACCATCCCCCACACCTACCATGTACATGGAGAAGGCTTTTGGATAGATAGAAGACCAAGGTCTGTGTTCTTCAGTTTAGATGTGACTTTGTCCTAGGTTCTAGCCAACTCCCTTTCCTCTGTAGTAGGCCATCCTCATGGGACTTCCTTAGTCATGTGACTAGAGGCATGTGGAAAAACCATCTTATTCCCCCACGAGGAGGTTTCAAGGTGCCATCCTTAAACAGGCAGGACCAGGCACAGTCACTCATTGTACAAGGGCCAGTGTGAGTGCACAGAAAAGAACACCTGAGAACGCTGGTTCAGTTCTACTCACCTCTTTGCCGCTAGCTGCCTGCGTGATCTTGGCTAAAATCACTTTCCTTCTCTGGGCCTTAGTTTATTCATCTGTAAAATGGGGGCCATTAGTACTAGCCTCTCTGCTTTGTGTGAGTTTGGGGGTCTGACTCAAAAAAGTTGTCATGGCCGACATGTCTTCGACAACTTAGTCAGTTGCTTTACAAATGTTTTTGTTTTTCATCTCTAGTCAGGCTAGAAAAACTCCCCTCTCTGCAGCCCCTGGCTCCAGGGTGGCTGTTCAAATTCAGTTCAGTGACCATTTATTAAACTTCTGGTATGTGCCAAGCTCTGTGTTTTGTGCTGGAGATATGAGAAAAACAACACCAACCCTCCCCTCATATACCATGCCTCGTTAGCAGGCCGTCTTGTCCCTAAGGCTCTGCAGAGGCAATCCCCCAGCCCTCAACCCTTTCTAAGCTGACCCTCTCCAGTCCATTTCCATCCGACAGCTGCCTCTGTAGTCCCTCTGACTTGGGTCAGATGATCACTTATCTAATTACTCTGTCTATCCCCACCCTCACTCCAGTCACCGCTTCGCAGATACCATGAGTCTGCAAGAATTTCCCAAACCCCACTTCCAATGGGGTCATCGTTTTTGTCTACCAGGAAACAGACTTCCAATACAATAGGTGATAGGGAAAAGAGGTATTTTCTTCCTGTTTGTACCATGTAAACTTAGCCCTGTTGGTTTGGAGGCATCGATATTTACACAACGTGGTATAAAATACTCCCCAGTAGAGACTCAGTCAGCAAGAATTGTGACAAGCTAGAAATCATTTACTGAAACTGCAATCCTGCCAGAATGCTATTTTGGAAAGCTCAGAAAACCTGTGCATCTCTTTGCTGCATCCTTGGTCCAAAGCCACTTTGCCTGGCTGATTACTACGCTCTGAAGCCTTCTCCAACAGCGGCAATACCCAGAGACAAAACTAGGACAGGGCAACTACAATTTTGTCCCAGGGAGCAGACCTTTAAAAAGTGCTGATCTCACTTGTAGTTCATCAGCAAGTGAGCTTGGCCTCCAGTTGGCAAAATCAGATAGTTCAGATAAAGAGCTCTTTCTCATAGAACTGTAGATCTGTGCCTGCCCTCAGGGAGCTCCCAATCTAATGGGGAAGATAACCCACAAATAAGACATACGATAAATTGGAGATAATTAACCCCAGGGAGAGCACTCACATAGATATATCTTAGGTCTACATAGTTTGCATTTGCATGCCTTGAGGGCAGGCACCGGGGTTTGGTTTCCTGTTTTTGTTTTCCTTTCTTTGTACCCTTAACCTTTAGCATAGTGACGGTCTGAAGGGGGGAGCTGAGATACTGTCTGCTCAAAGATGCTGAGAGGGAATCTAAGCTGGAGGGGACCTCAGGGAGTACATTGTTAAATTACAACGCACCTTGACCTCCAGGACAGATCTCTGATCTCAATTCCCCCATCATCCTTCCCTCTCCTCCTCACTGAAATACATTCAGTGGAGCAGCTAGAGTCATGAGATCTTTTCAAATGTAGTTAAATGGAGTCCCAGCTCTCCAAAGCAAATATATGTATTTTTTCAACATGCCAGGAAGAAAGTGCCTTCTCCTTATGTGAGCAGATAGGCTAGTGTTGGATGCTGTGGACACACACCCAAGAGGTATGTGTAAATCAATCCTCTGTGGAGAACGCTAGCCCAAGGATCTCTGATCAAAGGTGTGTAGCTCTAGGGTTTCAAAGGACCTCCCAGGCCATCTTGTTTAACTGCCTCATTTTACAGATAAAGAATTGCAGGGGCGGGGGGGTGTTAAGTGACCTGCCCAAGGTTACGAAAGTCAGGAACATCAGAGGTGGCATTTAAACCCAATCCACTCCGGAATCAGTGCTACAGATGTCAATCTGCCAATTGTGGACGATCTTCTCAAAATTATGAATCTTTTTTGGAGGGGCAGGGGTTAGGGTGGGTCAGGGAGTTATCTAGACTTGCGACTTTTTTCTCGGGGGAACCCTAAGCATAAAAACACCCTCTACCAATGGTGATTGGCAGCACACCTGTAATTCACAGCATTAGAAAGTTCCGTGAAATGTTGAGAAGTTAAGAAACAGCAGTACATATCGCAGGTGTTTAGTGGCAAGACTTGAACTCAGGTCTTTCCAACTTAAAGATCATTGCTCTATCCACTAATGGTGCACACTATCTCTCAGCGAGCCCTTTCAGCAAACAGCAAACAATCACACACCCATCTCTGCTCCTCCCCTGTTTCTTCTATTTGGGAAACTGAGATCTTCATCCATTCACCTTGTTGAGGGTGAAACACACTTGTGAAAATGTCCTGGCAGACAAAGGAAGCCTATGATGAAAAGATGCTGGTTTGAGGGAACCTGACTAAGGATATCCTTGGTTAAATGACTTTCCCTCAGCTCATCAAGTGTTCATAAACCAAACCTCGGTTTATGTTGCTCTATTTCCTTACCGTAGGAGAACAATTAGGGGCTGGTAAGATGGTGGGTTCACTGCCTAGACACCACCCCATTAGCTTAATTCTCTTCTCTCTCTCTCTCTGATTTGGTTGCAGGGCTTTTTCCGCAGAAGTATTCAGAAGAACATGATTTACACTTGCCACCGAGATAAGAACTGTGTGATTAACAAAGTCACCAGGAACCGTTGCCAGTACTGCCGCCTCCAGAAGTGTTTCGAAGTGGGGATGTCCAAAGAATGTAAGTCAAGCCACCAGGAGCATTTTTTCCCCTTCTTTAGCCTATCTCTGGCTGTGCTCTGCTGAGCACCTCGATCCGTGCCCCCATAGAGCTGTTGGCATGAAATATTCCAACATGACGGTAATGAGGTGCCACCTAGAGTTAGGTGTCAACAGAGGTGACATTAGGTACAGCAGTTGTTGGAATTTTTTCTGATGAGAATAGTTACTTTTAGTGTGAGATGGAGTTGGGAAAGAAAAAAGGCAGAATCTAGTCCCAGCTCTGCTTCTGACTCATTGTGTCAATTCAGGCAAGTCTTTTAACCTCTTCTGTACTAGGGAAGGAGCACTATAACCTATGCCTTACCCTCTTTCAGCATATGGATATCAGTCAAGTATCAGCTCTGTGTACTATTATTTTCCCAGATTTTATTTGTCGTTCCCTCATCTTACATTGTCTAGTTCATAAGATACATACAACTATTGGCTCAGCCCCCATTGGGCTGCTACCCTGACTTCTTTGACCTTCCCCTCAGGGTCCTTCATTTATTACCTTCACTCAAAGCTATAATTTTCGATATACAGTTTAATTAAGCTTAGTAAAGGCACAGCAAAAACAGAAACATTGATTTTTGTAACATAACCTGCACATTTTATTTAATCTCAGGTTGAAAGTCCCAGGGCTGAAGAAAAAAATACATATCTGAATGGGTCTCTGTTATTTCTAGCCACAGCCCCATCAAAAAAGATATGGATCCTACAACCAACTGTAAGAATCCACATCTGATGGACGTTAACATCTTGACTTCCAGCTGGAACCTAGGTTAGGGGAAGGCATAGTCTGAAATTATAGCAGGTGTAGCAATTTGATGGCCCTGGCCATTCTTACTCTCACTGGGGTCTGTCTATGGTCTTTTCTTTCCCCACTGGCAAGTGTTCTAACTCTTGAAGTGATTCGTGGACCATTGACTTCTTTGTCCTACCTTTGATGGGATAGGTGGTGCTTAAAGCCTAGGTGATCTGGAGTCTAGGGAGAGGGACACTAATGCAAAGGTGTGGATATGGGGAATGGGGTGTTGCATTCAAGGGAAAGGAAATGTCTTAGGAGAGGCCTAGAGAAAGAGTGAAGAGGCTTCAGATTAAGGAAGGGAGGGAGCCATTGGCTGATGATCTACAGAGTTAAAAAGGGCATCTGCAGTCTGACATGGCTGGTCCAGATAGAAGAAGGCCGTGCAAAGACCATAGGTTACACTTCTGCTGAGAATTTCCTCCTAACCCGCTACTTCTGACTCAATTGAATGATTGGGGGCAGCTCCTCTGGGAGAGATCTTTTCTGAAGGAAAGAGATCTCTCAGCCACAATTCAGTCCATGGTTAATTTCCAAAGTTCAGCTGTTGAAATTGTCCAAAGCTTAGTTCCATCTGCTCCTCCCCTGAAGCCCTACCTGGTCTGATGCCCCAGCAGGGTGTAGATGTGACCCAGGTTCCTGAAGGCTCTGTCAGCTCCAGCAGTTCCAGAAGAAGGCCCTTTTCCCCTTGCCAGGTGGACACTCATAGTCCAAACACCCCATCTTATCCCCTTCTCTGTAGCAAGGAACTCAGAGTCATTGCATTGGCTTGGTTCAGAGAAAATGGCTTCCTATGGTACCTCCTGACTACTGGAATCACCAGATGGGATCCAGGCCTACTGGGAGGTTGGAGGAGAGCAGAGGAGGGTAGATCCTGGGTCATGCTGAAATAGGTCTGAGTAAGCAAAGCCAAGTCTAGAATTCAAATAGGAATTTAACATGATGCCTTTAGCGTATCATGGACATTTAATAAATATGAATATTTATTATTTTAACCCAACACATACTCCAGGGAGGTGGGAAGGCTTTGCCTTGGATTAACTGGATTGTTCATCAACACCTAACCAAACTTATAGGATTATTGCCAAAACTATCATTTCACTCTGCCTGTGTAGACACAGCCTTCTTGTTACCTCCTGAGTATTTGTATATGTATTTCAGTCCCAGGCTGCATGATTTTAACGAGTAATCCAGATGGGAACTAAACTGGAATCTTATATTTATTTTGTGTGGGCCGGGGGCCCACATCCTGCTTCTTTTCCTCCAAACCATATCCTCCTCCTCTGAAAATGACTGGTTTGTTGGCAGCATTTAGAAATGTTTCCCCACACCCAGTAAGGTTGTTCCCTGTCTTCATTGAGCTTATCGCCTTCATTCGATTGAAAAAAATAGAGACAATAGTGAGAAAGTGGCAGTGGGCTAAACCAACCTGTTTTCTTGAACAGATATGAAGGGGAAGGAGAGAGAGCCATCGGAGGATTGTAATTTAGAGACTGATCAAACACAAGAAAAGAATAAAAAAGGACAAATGGGAAGACTAGAGAAATAAGCAGTAGAAATAAGATCTACAACAGACATTTATAGGTTCATGAGAATGTGGATATAGAGTCAGGAGAAAGCTTAGAAGTCATCCACGCTAACACCTTCATGTTCTAAGTGAGAAAGCTGAGGCAGAAGGAGGCTAAGCGACTTTCTCAAAATCCTATATAAAGTAAATGTCAGAGATAGAATTTGAGCCCCAATCCCCTGATCTAGTGTTCTTTCCATAGGCAGTTCAACCCCCTCATTTTTATTGACAAGGAAACTGAGGTTCAGATAATTACCATCAATTTATCCAAGGTTAGACAACTGAGGAGGGAAAGCAGTACAAAGATAGGTAGACAGGGTTAAATGTTTTGGTTGTGTCCATGTCCTGATTTGATATCCTTGGCCTCCATCTCCCGATTCAGTTCCATTCCATGGTACCACACTGAATGAGGTGGAATTGGAGACATCCCTTCACGGAATGTTTGAGGTGAAATGGTGCTTAGAAATCATTCCGTCCAAGTCGATCATTTTATGGATAAAGAAACCCAAGGCCAAAAGCAAGAAAAGACCTGTCCCAGGATACGCAACTTGTTGGTGGAAGATGGAGGACAGGAACACAGGTGTCTCATATCCTAGTCTGATATTCCTTCCAGGACCCAGACATGAGCTGACAGTTCTTGGTAACAATTTGGGCATTCTACTATTCCATCTAGTCCCTCCAGGAGAGGAGTTGTTCTTAGTAGAATCAGTAACATGGGAGTTGGGGAAAGATGGAGAATTCTAGAAGGATCATAACTACTTCATAGCACAACACAAGGCTCAGTGAGCAGGAAGCAATATGTAAATTTTTTTGCTGTAAGAATTCAGTGCTAAATAATAGACAATGGGCAAAGATAAACAAAGGGAAGGGGTTTGGTTAGTTGGGCTCAAGGGCCTCATGGGCACACATGAGTTTCAAATTAGACTTAGGTACCTGAGCCTTGGCTTCTAGAAGAGCCTAAATTCCCTTCCTGTGGAGAGTTCCCTGTCTACCTTTGTTAACCTCCACAGGGAGATGGGCAGATGTGGAGGGAAAGGAAGGTGCCATGTTGGATTCCAACGTTATGAGCATGTGTGACCGGGACGATGATGATACTGTCAATGGAAGTAGGACAGCATAGAGAAGCAAACTGAGAAAGTGGAGGAGATGCTGGGTTCTGTTTGGAACGTGTTGGTGTCCAGTAAAAAATGCAAATGGAAATGTCCAGTACGGTACTGGAAATGTGGGTGTGGAGCTCAGGGGAAAGATTATAGCTAGAAATGTAGATTAGAAAGTCACTTACATAGAGGTGTCAGTTGAATCTATAGGACGAGATGAGATTATCATCAGTGGGGTGCAGGGAGAAAAGAGAAGAAGTTCCAGGCAGTGACCCCTGGGGGAGTTCAGGAAGTGGCAGAAAAGAAGATGGAGAAGAAAAGAGAGGCAGGAGGAAAATGGCGATTATGTTGGTGACAGAGGGGCAGCTATAAGGGATGTATTGGAAGTCAGATTACAGGAGGCTGAGATGTAACAGTGAATTGGGGGGAGGAAATTGGGCTAATGAATGTAGACTGATCTTTTTTAGAAGTTTGGTATTGAGAGGGAGGAAAGAAAGGGCAGTAGTTTGGGTGGATTTGGCATGGTAGGGCTAATAAGAGATGATCTGAGCATATCTGCAGGCAGAGGGAATCAGTGAAGAGACTGCAGTGAGAAGAGAAAGAATGGATTGCTGCTGGATCAAGATGCTGGAGAAGGAGAGATGGGATCCTGGATGTAGGTGGAGGGTTGGCTTTGGGAAAGAGGCTGAAATTGAAGAGGAAGAGGAGATGAGTGAGGATCTAGAGCAGTTTATGGATATGGAGGTGAGAAGTTGAAGGAATTACCATCCTTGTTCTCAAGAAAGCAGGAGGGGGAACATCTACTGAACATAAACAGAGCAGGGGTCCGGTCGAACATTTCAGCACAATGGACACAGTTTGGAACAGATGCAGTGGAGAATGTGGTGGGGAGCTGATAAGAAATGAATTACAGTATGGCTAAGCAGTGGGAAGGCCCGTGGATTCCAGGTGGAGCGTTTTGGCCCAGGGACATGGCTTTCTTTGGCAACAATCGTGAGTTTGAGAACAGAACAGAGAAAGCAGATGGCAGGTTTTACTCAAGATTGGTGCTCGGCTAGGTGGGTACAGCAGGAGGTCACAAGGGCAAGGGATTCTCATAGAATCACAGATTTTCAGACTTGGAAGAGACCTCAATGGCCCTCTAGTCCAAACAATATTCAAAGGGGAATCTTCACTGTATTATACCTGGCAAACAGACATCCGGCCCATACTTAAGGAGCTTGATGGGATGAACCTACCACTTCTTGAGGAATCCCAGGCTGTGCTTCCTGGATGGTGTTAATTTTTAGAAAGCCTTTTCTGACATCAAATCTTTGTTTTGTTTCTTTACTAATCATTTCTCCTTATTTAGTCCTCTGGGGTCAAACAAAGTCTTCTTCTTTTTCTATATGACTGCATTTCAAGTAGTAGAAGACCCCTGAGTCTATACTCAACATCCTCCATTTATCCAGTCTCCCTATGGCATGATGGAATATAAACTCCTTGAAGGCAGGGCCTGTTGCATTTTTGTCTTTGTATCTTCAGTGCGTGGGCTTCATAAGCCCCTTAATACTTTTTGACAACATGTCAAATTTATTTTTCTCTAAAAATTTTTTTTTCTTAAAATTTTTTTTTGTTATTAAGGATGACTCTGTGGGTAGGGGGAAATCTAATAGATGTAAAACAAAAGACATTAATAAAAACTGTGTCCAACAAACCAGCAAGCCAGCAGATGAATGAATGCCTTTTCATCAGTTGATTAACTGATGGATAAGACCTTTCACTATCCTCGTTCTTTGAATTTAGGGGGCTATTTTAAGCAATATCTTGGGGAAGTCTAAGGATTTATTAAGAAATTAGGAAGAAGGCAGAGAAGTCCAAGTTAAAAACTGACCTTCTCTTAAAAGGTAAGGAATAACTATCTAATCTCTATTACGGGTGGGTATTAATACTACAAAGTCAAAGTGATGCTTTTAAAAAGTTTTAATAACACCTGAAATATAAAGAGTTGAGGAAGGAGGCAAATTTGCTAGACAAAGAGGCGAGTGTGGGATAATCTAAGAACACAGAAAGAGCCAGTCTGGGCATTCTACGATTTGCAACGGACAAACAAATGACCGGAAAAGGAAGTAACATGAGCAGTTGCAGATAGGAGATAGCGCTAGTGGGAACACATGTATTTCAGAGGTTGTTGTTGGTTGGGAGTAGCTGGATGTTGGAGTTGTTCAGACACGCTGTTGGAGCTGAGCCTTGGATGCTCTGACAAGTACATTGGAGCTGACTGAGTCAGGAGCATTTGGGAAGGAGTAGGGGGACTCATTCCAGGGTCTCCCCCGGAACCCCTGTTGGACGTCAGCTAACACGAGCCAGGGCATTGTGGGACTTTCCGAGGATTCAGCAATGCTTCATTCTAGCCATTTCATAAATTCTTCTCCATACCCTAGGAGGTCACAAAACTCGATTTCTTGGACGGTTTGTTACTTTGTGGGATGGTAATATTCCCCAGTGTTAAAGCATAATCATCTGTTTTGACAGTGGTGGTTTTGGTACTGCCATTCTCCTTCCTGCCCGTCTCTCAGATGGCATTCAGGCTTCCATTGAATCTGCATGAGATAATTAGGGCCCTTTGTAGTTCAGCGTGGCATAAACCAACAGCAGGAAATGTGAATGAGAGAGACGTGTAAAGGCCAGACATTGTCTACCCTGATGGGTGTAGACAAATGGAGGGAGGAGTGTGCCTTACCATTCCCATCCTTCAGCCACTAGGGAGTGATGATGCTGGCATTTCTGTGGGGTGTTAGGGTTTGCAAAGTGATTTCCCTGTAATATCTCATTTGATTCTGACCACAACGCTGTGAAATAGGTGGTACTGTTTACTGATTTTACCAAAGAGGAGCCGAAGTAGACAAGAGGCTAAGGGTTTGTCCAGGAATCAGACAGCTAGTAAAGATCAGGAGTCAGGATTTGACATTTTTGGCCTTTCTTGGAAATGGACCCCCTCCTTACCTTTGCCTCAAAGCATCTCAGACTCAGACACCATGTTCTACATGAAACCTTTCCTGATACTGTCAACGCCTGCATAGTATATTGTACATGTGTACTTACATATGTGTTTATGTGTGCCCGCAGACATATAGGGTAAACATGTTTGTGTATGTACACATACACATACACATATACACACGCATTACGTTTTCTTAAACTGGAGTCCATGAACTTATTTTAAAATATTTTTATAGCAGTTTTGTTCTTTAATTAATTTCCTTTGTAAGCCTATAGTATTTCATTTATTCTGTGTATTTAAAAAGGAGGGAAGAGATCTAGAAGCTTCTCCAGACCACCAAAGGGCCTGATATAGAGGCATTTATTAACTTGCTCTTCTTGTTGTATATATTGTCGTACACTTGTGTGCATCATTATAAGTAAGTTCCTTGTGATTAGAGATTGTTTCACTCTCTGTATTTGTATCCCTGGCATCTAGCACACAGTAGGTATTCTAATAAATTCTTGCTGATTGATTGACTGATTCCTGATCCCAAGCCTAAGACTTCTACCCACAATGTCAGGTAGCTGCCACACTCTGAGAATATGTCTTGGGTTTTAGCTGCTTTTTGAAAGAGCCGCAGAAATGAGAGGGCAAGTCTAGGAGACGAAGAATGAAGGGGACATGCACTCAGAGAGGAGATTTACCAGGGAGTCTGGACCTGTATGAGGGAGAACCTTTGGGAGTCTCTGATACCAGACACGGGGCCTCTCATGACTATTTCTAATCTAATCGGGGCCATTGGGACTTGTTGCAAAAGCAGAGATCTGTCCACCTGGCCTAGCCAGTCACAGTTAGAGCAGAAAATAAGCCTCAGCAGTGGGAGCCCAGCCAAGAGAACCGGTGGTACACAGGTTGGGGACTGGAGGTGGTGCTGCTGTGTGAATAAAACCACAACAAGTCAGAGAGAAAAATCTGCAGCAACAAGGCCGGGGTCCAATGTGGTACAAGTAGCTTAAAGTCACCTAAAGGGTTGTCCTGTGGAAAAATGATTGGACTCACTCTGTTGGGTACTGCTGACCCAATAAGTGGGAGATTCCAAAAGTCAGATTTTGGCCTAGTATGAAGATCAGAGTCCCACCATATTCTGCCCTGGCCACACCACACCTCAAGTGTTATTGTGTTCAATTCTGGGCAGCCCCAGTTTCTAAGGGATATTGGTATTCCAAAGAGCGTCCAGTGGAAGGTGATGAAAATGGTGAATCCATAGCATGTGAAATTTATTCATTGATGGCATTATGGCTATTTAGCCTAGAGAAGACTCCAGGTTCATAGGATTACAGTTTTCAAATGTTTGGAGGAGAGATTCAGTTTGGTCTTTTTTACCTCAGAGAGAAGAACCCAGAGTTGTGGCTAGAATTCGTAAGGAGGCAAATTTCCTCCTGATGCCGGTTAAATCTGCCTCCAATTAGAGTAACTTAAAAGTGGAATGGACTGCCTCCAGAGGTAATGAGGTTCCCCATCACTAGACTTCTTCAGCCAGGAACTAGATCCTTGCATTCTAGGGGAACTCCTTTGCAGCTATGAGTTGTCCTTAATGGCTTGTGTGGTCCCTTCCAACTTGAAAATTCTGTGGTTCTGTGAATAATTAAGTTGTCCAAAATTGGGACGGATGATGTTGGCAGATAATGAGCTTCCCATCTCTGGTGGTAATCAAAAGGAGACATGGTGACCCCTTATCAACGATACTATAAGGATCTAATATAGTGTTCTCTGAGTGCCGAAACCAGCTAGATCTAGTAGGGTCCAGTCCACCCAATAATGAGCGTCCCTTGCTCTAGAGTTTGACCTCTGCTCAGTCTTTGTCCATGACTACTGTAGGGCCATGTTGTGTCAGAGTTCAGAGGCAATTCATTCACAAATTGAGACCCTCTGCATTTGTAGGTATTTGAGCAAACATTCCTATTGGGCGGTAGGAGAAACATGTCTTCGATTTTGTTTGAGGAAGTTATTTAAGGTTTTGTTTTTGTTTTTTTTGCAATATTCCTTCCCTCCTCTGGCAGTTTCACAAGCGTTTTTGTAGTATATGGCCATTGAATAATCTCTGGATTTAAGAGTCCCTAAGTACTCATTGTCACATTCTCATTTGGGGCATATCGAGCTTAAAAACAGCTTTTCATAAAGTCTCTAAATTCAAATTTACACTTTAAACTGTTAACGTCTCCAAAGGTCGATTGGCTTGAATGAATGGGCCTTCCATGGACACTTTGCTCCTGACATAAGAGGGTTTTTATTTCCCTCTCCCCCTTCCCATTTCCCCTTTTGCATTAAGCTAACATTTAAACAAAACCTTCAGATTAAACACACTAAACCTCAGTTATAGTCATTTTGGTGGGCACACAGATTACACTGGTGTGGTCGTCCGTTCTGCTGCTTGCCTTTACTGATGCAGTAACAAGCCGATGAGTTTCGAAGCGTGTCTGTGTCCTCAGGAAACCACATAAAATTCTCCGTGAGAACACAGAATGGCCTCCTCATTTTGGTTTATTTCTTTGTCTGTTCCCACGTGACATCACAAACTGCTCCTGTCCTACCAAGGACCATTTAGGCCTACTCTAAAGAGACACAAACATTTTTTAAAAACAACAGTGACAACAACCCACCCCACTGTACACAAACCCCAAAACACACCACCAGATCTCAGGTCAAAGGCAGGTTTGAAACCTTGTCACTTTTAGGCAAAGTTGGCCTGGCAAAGCTGATCGAATGCTGGATTGAGAGGAAAAGAACACCTGAGTTTGAAAGGACTTGAACCTCTGGTAGTAGCTATGTAACCCTGGACAAATCATTTAGTCTCTGGGTGTGATCCAGTAAATAGAATGTTAGCCTTGGAGGTAGGAAGATCCAGCTTTGAAACCCGCCTGAAGTTCTTACAAGCTGTGTTTTCCTGGGCAGTTTATTTAACCTATCTCAGGTTCAGTCTCTTCATCTATGTAATGAAAGTAATAATAGCATTTACCTCCCAGGGTACTGTATCAAATAAAAGAATTTATCTAAAATGTTACATATATGTTAGCTCCTACTATTATTATTTTTACAAAATTTAATTTTATTAAATATTATTTAATATTAATTTTATTATTATTAATAGCTACCAACCGATGTTATTAAGCCCCTACCACATGCCAGGCACTCTAGTAGACACTGCATATACATGTACAAAATAAAAGCAATTGAAAAAATTGTTGTGAGATTTAAATGAAATGACATGCATAAAAATATGCTAATCACTAAGGATTTATTAAGCGCCTTCTGTGTGACAAGTCAGACAGACAATGGATTTCAGTGTCCTCATCTGTAAAATGAGGAAGGTCCCTTCCATCTCTAAATCCTGTTTTTAGAAGAACCTGGGGACACGCATTTATCTCCTCAACTTCTTCTGATCATACACATTTATACAGGTGTGTACACATACACATATATGTGTGTGTGAGTGTGTAAACATATATGTTGTGTATGTATGTGTGTGGGTATATATGTACAAACATACACACATATGTAACAACTTCTACTAATTAAGAGAGAGAGAGATTTTTTCACCACCTGCTGCATTCATTCATCAGATCTCAGTATTTTCCTGCCTTGGTCACAGAAGCAGAAACAAATTTTGTTTGGACACCAGCCGTCCAATCCAGTGGTGTCAGGGTCACTCTGGGACTTGAAGTCCATTAACTCTGGATAGCAAAGGAAGTATGAACATTCCTTTAGCTTTACTTAACACATTTCTACCCTTAGACAGGCCTTTGCAGCAGAGACAGCATATTATCAGAAAGAAAGAAGGAAGGAGGGAAGGAAAGGAAGGAAGAGAGATAGAGAAACAGAGAAAGAAAAAGAAAGAAAATGTCTTGAGTTCCCTTTTTCTAGTTCCATGAGAAAGACTCATGCTTTTAGAGGCTGCTGCCGAGGGGTCACATGTGCCGTGCTCTGCAAACAGCCCTCACCTGATCTCTGTAGCTATTTCAACCTCCTTTTGTAGAGAAGTGAAAAAAGGGGGAGTCCAAGGTGTTTGTAACTCTAGGTTACACATCTCCACAGCCCACCCACTTGAGTCCTAACAGTATAATTATAACTTGGATGCCTAGTTTTAAAAATAAATGCCCACCTTTTCCAGCTACCTAAGCATAGGGCTTGAGAAAGCAGATGGCTCATTTGCATTGGAGACGCTAAGACATAGATAGTTAGAACAGGTGCAGACCTTGGTATCAGGGAACTGTACTCCATGGGGAAAACTGAGCTGGGGTGGAGGAGAGGGCCTTTGGCCTTTTCCCTGTGGAATTGGCAGAGGCAAGGACATTGTAAGGTCTACAGACTTAGTCAACCTCAGGTTGATCGTCTGATCCCTTCCTTTGTTGGCACTCTCTCCCACGTACAGTTAGAGGGTCATTATTTATCTGTGTGTGCATTGTACCACCCAATGATAAGAATTCTTTTGTGGGCTAGGACAATTTTTGAGGGTTTTTTGCTTCGCCTTTAATAAATGTTTATTGAATTGAAATGAGTGGTCTAAGTCCTAGTCCTACATCAGCTCCCTTTTTTGTTCTCTTGTCACCCTCAGTCCTGAGGGTCCCAGAGTCTCTTGCTACCCCTTGATGATACCAGACTTGCCTTTCCCATAGGGAACTTTGATCCAGTCATCTTCACTTAAACTCTCTTCTGTACCCTAATCCTTCAGGGCATTGACCTTGATTGCCTCTCTTATTGTAGAACAACTCAGTCATAGGGTCTTAGATCTAGAATGGCAAGGGACCTTGGAGGTCAGCTAGTCCAGCCTTTTCATTTTACAAATGATACCCAGGAAGAGGTCAAGTGATTTGGCCAAGTTCAGGCAAGTAGAGTTAAGATTTGAACTCAGGTCCTCTGACTCCAGAGAAAAATTAAGTTGGGTGTTTATGACTAATAAGGGCTTAACCCCCAGACTTTGAGAGAGATTTACCTTTTCATGGAGAACTCCTACAGAAGGAAAGACTTAATCTAAAGGAGTCACAGAATCTGTGTTAGAAGGGACCTCAATGACTATCCAATCTAGCCCATAGAAGCAACTTGTTACAACAAACCTTACAAGTAGTCCTCCAGTCTTTGCTTGGAGATTTCCTGGAAGGGGAAACCTACTACTTCCTGAGGCAGCTCATCATGCCTAATAGTTAGGCAGTGTTCCCTGACATCAACCCCAAATTGGTTTCTTGTCAACCTCTACCCATACTTCTGCCATTTGGGGCTAAGTGGGGTGAGTGTCTGTGACAGTCCTTCAAGTACGTGAAGGCTGCTATCAAATCTCCCCTTGGAATCAGTGGTGTTGGGTTTATAGGCCAAGAGGGGAAATGATTGAAAGAAAAGAGAGTTTTAAATCACCATCTAATCTAAGACCTATCCAGCCTCCAGACAACAGGTATTTTCTCTAGTGATAAACAAAAAGAAAATTGACTTTCTTGTATATCCAGGGTGACTAAATTTTCTGCTCAATGGTCCATTTTAGTTAAAATAATAGATTTGTTTAGACTGTAAAAGACATGCCATGCAAACCATTCTACCCCATGAGTCATGAGACTTGGGTTTTCCATCCAGCTCTTTCACTAATTATCTGAGTAAAAGACAAGTCTCCTCATCTCTTTGGCCTTCATTTGCTGACACATTTCACTATTAATTTGTCTAAATATAGATGATGATCTCAGTCATCAAGGAACATTTTGTTTTCAGTAGTTCTGTGATCCTTCTTGATTCAGGATGGCAAAGGCAAAATAAACTGAAAGGTAGTTAGGGAAAGGAAAACAACAAACCTATCTGGCTTAGACCATCCACGCCTCTCCTTTCCACTGTCCTGTAAATATCTGACCCAGTAGGGTGTGCAGAAGAGTGGGACTAAAGGCTTTTCTGAGGAAGCGAGGGGTGTACCTCATCTTTGTGCAGCTGTGATAAAGGAGCATGAGTCTTTTAAGCTCCATAAAATAATAGGCAAGTATGTGACTTTCTCATTTCAACCCCTTTCTTATGGCAACGTAAGCTGACTGTCATGTCACACTCCCTTTATGAAGTATCAGCCCCACACATAGTTACAATGTCAAAGCCATAATTCACAAAGAATACACTGATTTTCCTTAAAATTTAGACCATTCCACAAGGATTAACTTATGGAAAAGTGGAAAAGTAAGTTGGCGTGGTAGGGAGAGCACTTGACATCATTATCACAGATAGCATTTATATCATATTTTAAGTTTTACAAAGCACTTTACAACCATTATCTCATTTGATCTCCACAACAACTCTGGGAGGTAAGTATAATTATTATACCCATTTTTCAGTTGAGGAAACTGAGTCATACAGAGGTTAAGGGCCTAGCCCAGGATCACACACCTAGTAAGTTACTTGAAAGCCAAATTTCAAACCAGGTCTTCTTGAGTCCAGCACTTTATCCACTGCCACCTAACTGCCTTAGAAAGTCCTAGAGACCAACTTAGACAAGTCAAAACCTCAGTTTTCTCATCTGAAAAATGGGTATGAGATTATCATAGCGATCAGATGTGTGTGTATGTGTGTGTGTGTGTATGTGTGTGTGTGTGTGTGTGTGTGTGTGTGTGTGCATAGAGCACCTTGCAGACTCTAAGGGGTTGTGAGAGGGGATGTTTGTTGTAACCATAGCTTTTATACAGATCATATTGTAATAGTGGACTTGGACAAGTGGGATGCCTGGAATAATTCGGGTAGAAAAACACAGCTCTTTGTTTTTGATGGAATCCTGATTTCTTGAAGTGAAGAGGAAAAAAGTCATCTAACATTCAGGCTGGAAATATTTGATTTTCTCTCCTCACTCTCTTGCTCTCTTATTCCACTTTCAAGTTAATTTATAGTCACTGAGTTCACACTGAATCCCCAGCATGGATCATTAGCACAGTGGAGATGTGAGAACCTCCAAAAGACTGGGCAGAAATGTCTTTGTTTGGAAGTGAGTGTCTCAGTGAAAAGAGCAAGCTGAAATTCTGCAGGAGTTCCCACGGCTTCCCAGACGGGGCCATGAATGAACCTGGCCTCTCCAGAACCTTCCTGGGATGATGTGTCTCCTGAGGAAGCCCCTCCCAGACTCCTTTCTGTGACTGGCCCTTCCTAAGACCCCACTGAGATCGCTCTCCCTATACAACTACAAAATGGTGTTCCCAGGGGAAGGAACTTTTTTTAAATTCTTTTTCCTCTGATAATTTCTTTTTATTCTTAGGCTAGAAAATGGAGGGTAAAAGAATAATCTTATGGACTGGGTCAGTGTTAACAGAAAAAATCTTAACAACAGAATCCTGGCCCAGAAAACGCCTTCTTTCCTCACTGGGGAGGGGTTTGGACCTGAATTACACCAAGAATTGTCCCTGTTTTCTTCATTTTCACTGGTATCATCGATTCATTCTTAATTTCCTGTGTTTTGTTTCAGTTTTGATTTTTGAAAGCTCTCAGTAAAATCAAAATTTTCCATATCTGAGTTAAGAAATGTAAGCCTCATATTTTCCTGCTGAATCACCGCAGTGCAATAATTTGATTATTTAATTCAAATTTCACTCCTGCCACTTGGTACTAGTGTATCCCTGGTCAAGCCCCTTTAACCTCTCAGTACCTCAGTTTCCTCCTATGTAAAATTAGGGGGTTGAACTCAATGGTGTCTGAGGTCCCTTCCATCTCGAAATCTAGCTTTTCCTAATGGAATATAGGATCATCTTCTGGGGTGACAAAGCCTTTCCTTTGGGTTTTGAATGAATTAATGAATGAATGGGAAGGTACTTTCCCTGTGCTTTTATTATACCAAACTCTATAATCTGAACTGAAGTTACCTGTAGCAAAATGAAGGTGGTTCCTGTTCTTAGGATGCTGACACTCTAGTTGAGGGAGATAACCCATAAGAAGAAGTTTAGCTGAGGGGAGCAGGAAGAGAAAGACCCAGAAGTGGGCGGAGGGCTGGATGTCCAGGTCTAGGGAAGGTTGGGTGGGTCTCCACGGAATTGCTACCTCAGATCTCCTCTAAGCTACAGGAATATCCATCTGGAAGAAGGGGAGGGGAGAGTGGTGAGAGACAATTTACATGGAAGTTGAAATAATGAAGTTTTTACATCTTAACCCAAATAGGGAATTTCATTGGCATTTTAGAATGTTCCCTGAGCTCTGATCCTAATGTGTCTTCTCTAAAGAGAAGGAGGAAAAATTCACCATCCTAGTCAAGTCTATCTCTTGGCCCAGGGGAGTTAATGAGGCAGGAAAAGGACCAAGTACAAAATGTAGCCAGTGAAGGATTCCCTATTTCTGTCCAGCCCGCACCGGGACAAAGAGTCTGGGCAAATCTAAACTGAATGGAAACTTGGCCCAGGAGCCAGTGCCCTTTGAGCTGCTGAAATCTCAGTTGTGCAGGCTTGGGGAATCAGACTCCAATGAACTTCCCTCCCTGATGGTTTCAATGCTATTTCAGGGGAAAGAACCACAAAATCAGCAGGCAGGGCTTGCATGGGGCTCCCAAGGCTGGGAAAACATGCTGAGATGACTGTCCCCAAGGGCCTCCTCAGGACAAGAAGGTAACCCACCCTGGCAGGACCCAAAGGTCCATCCTTGCCACTGTACATGGCTATACATGAACCCATGCTACCATATAATAAAATTATGTCGTCACCAAAGAGCTCTCCCATCTTCATGGTGCTTTTGCTGGTTAGGAAGGGGGTTTGACTGCCTCTACTCAGCAGATCTTGCCCTTTCCTCTCCCCACCCCCACCCTCAATTAACTATGACTGCTTTCTTCCTGTTTGTCCATTTCTCTGATTCTTGCTCAGTTTTCTTGGACTTGCCTCTTTGAAGGTTTACAAGAACAGCTTCGATGGTGTGTTGTTATTCATAATTTCCTCAGGTCCTGGGAAGGTAGTTATGTAACACAAGTAATCACATCAGCCCACCTAATGAGCTTTCCCTCCAGTCCCATGGAAAGCAGATTAATAGCCCGTGGATTCATTTGCAGCTCATTGGGTCTCAGAAAAGTATTTCAGCCAGCAATTAATACGCAGCTAGAGAAAATAACACAAAAATGATTTTTTTAAAAAATGGCGTGAACTCTCCAGCTGAATATTGTTTCAGCACCTTGTAGTTTTCTGCCTAAATAAATTCTTTTGTGAAATGAGATGTAATCAGAACATAATGTATGAGCCTTGCTGGAGTCAGGAGCTTGGTAACTAGCCCAATCTCTCTTTTCAGTACCCCTTCTTTTTTTTTTAAGAGATTAAAAAGAATCTAAGCTGTAGCTTCTTCCTTTCCTGTCAATTAAAAACACTTGTTACTTCAAATTAACCACTGATCAAAACGCAGAAGTTTCTTCTTTTAGAGGTTTTTTTTTTTCAAAAATCCTCAAATTATAAAAGATATTAAAAGATAGGACCTGTCACTGTTGTAGGGACTGTGCAAGGTCAAGCACACTAATACTTTGTTGGTGGAACTGTGGATTATTCCAGTTATCCCAGAAACTATTGGAGTTATGGGAGAAGAGTCACTAAACTGTTCATGTTCTTTGACCCAGCAATCCCACTCTTGGTCATGCCAACCCCAGGCAGGGCAAAGATAGAGAAAAAGTTGCCATCTCAAAAAAATTTACAGAAACGTAGGAATATTCTCATGAATTATCAAGGAGAGATGAGCAGAGCCAAAAAAAAAAGAGAGAGAACAATATATGACATACACATTGACAGCCATGTAAATGAAAACAAGCCTGGCAGCCAGAATTCTAACAAATTGTAATTGATTATTCTTGAGTCAGCCCTATTGATGAATGATGCTCTCAGATCTCTTATCCAATCTACAGAGAAGTAACCTGGTAGAACTTATTTGAACAGTCACAAGCCTGAAAGGCAGTCAGAATAACAATTATTCTTGAATCAGCTGTATTGATGAATGATCACCTTGGATCTCTTGTCCATTCTGCAGAGAAGTAACCTGGTACAACTTATTTGGACAGGCAGTCACTCTACTCACCTTTGGGGTTATGTTTTGGGAAGACTTTGCTATTTTAGGAGAGAGGGAAAGAAATTGGTCATAGGTTCACAGGATCATAGATGTGGGCTTGGAAGGGAACTGGGAAGCCAACTAGCTTAACCCCTGGTTTTACAGATGAAGAAACTGAGCCTGAAGATTAAGTGACTCACTTCCAGTCACATTGGTAATAAGTGTCAAGTGCAAGTAGTATTATTATTTTATATTTCTCTTAAGTTTTATTAATAACTATTGTTTTCATGCCTAAGGGAAGCATCAGCCATTTTTAAGGGAAATATTTGACATTACAATTGGGTTCAGATTTTAAAAAATTCTTGTAAGAGATTTTCTTTTAATTCTGATTAGACAATAGCCTTTGAGAACAGAGCTTAAATGGGCATATTGTCTTTTATTTTGAAGAATACCTAATCTGTCTTGATACTTTTTGATGCTTACAACTAAAGCAGCTCACTTTTTCCTTCAAATGAAATGATATACAGACCATCCCACTTACGTTCTCCCCACTTTACCAATAACGACAAGTCTCGTTCATAAAAGAGGCAGTGAGATCAGGTGGGTCTGGAGTCAGATCTGGGTTCCAATCCCATCTCTGAGGCTTACTACCTGCATGGTAGACAATGGAGTCAATTGCTTAACCTGCCTGAGAGTTTGGCCTAGATGACCTCCAAGGCTCCCTCCAGCTATAGGTTTCTCATCCCATAGAAGGTTTAGGATGTTTTGTGCACCTCAACTCTCTGAGATAGGTAAAGGGGTAAAACTATTTGCCCAGCTTCACTCAATTTACAACAAACCAAGACCTAAACCTACATTGTTCTGCCCATAAATCCAACTCTTTCCCCATCTGACACTGATTACAAGACTTCAAGTGAATTTACAAGAGGATGTGGCCAAGAATGGACAAGAACATACAGATGGTTTATGCCCTTTACCAGCAGACACTGGTATCCACCTTGATGAGATCACACATCCTTTGAAAGGCTTAGATGCATCACTGATACATTAGCACTGGTACATCAGCCCATTTAGCAGATGATCTTTGGGTCCAAAAAGACTGAAATGATACAGATTCTAAACCACCTCCAGCTCTGTGGCCACATAAGGCTGTGATCTTGGGTGAATCATTGAAATTCTTCACCTCAGTTTCCTCATCAGTTCAGTAGGAAGGATAATATGTTCCTGACCTATGTCATAGGGATGCTTTTTGAAGGTGGAAAAAAAGTTAGATGGAAAGATGTTTGGAAAGCTGGAAGTGTATCAAAAACAAGTATAAGTTCTTATTGTTAATGTAAGAAGAGCAGATGCTGAAGAATCACTTGTCTATTTTGGTTATATGGTTGTTCATACTCACATATATGTATGTTGTTTCCCTTCAGGTGAGTATAAGCTGCTTGAGGACAGGAACTGTTTCCAGTTTTACCCTCGCATGATACCTGGCATAGAATAGATGTTTAATCCATACCTGTCTGTTGGTTAATAGATTGATCCCAGCTCCGCTATACACAGCAGAATCACCCAAATCCGCTTGTGAGACAATGTCTATTTCAGGTATAGTGTCAGGTGAAGAGGATATATTAGCTGGACATTTTAGGCTTTTCCGAACATTTTCATCCAGAAGAAAATGCCTAGTGCACATATTTTTCTTTTTAATACCCTCTGCTGTCTCTATCCAAGCTAGCCACTAGCTTTTCCTGTCTAAAGAATACAACAGCGATGCATGGAAGTTATTTCTTATTCTATTGTATGAATAAGGGTGTATTGAGATAGAAATCTAATTTTATGAATAAGGAGATAAAACATTTTTATAAATAAATAAAATGATCTCTTCATTCTCAAAACTGTTTTAAACATTCCAGTTTTGAAGATGAATCAGCTTGCTTGCCTTTCCTTCCCCGAGTGAGCTGAAGATTTGATGACATAAAAGAAAGCACAATTGGGTGGAGGACCTAGAGACCTGGCATCGAATTCGGGCTCTGCCCTGAACTAGCTGTGTGACCTTAGACAAATGAGTTTGCCTCTCTGGGCCTCTGTTTTCTCATTTGAAAAAGAGACCTACACCCAGTGATTCTCCTACTCCCTGCCATCTGGTACTTTTCTAAAATTGTACTTTTCTCCTTTGTTGTTTCTAGTTGTTCTGAAAAATGAGAGGTGGGTTCATGGTTCCTATTGCAACCAACAGAATATGTGAATATATCTCTCTGATTTTTTTTAATCTGAAAAGCAACAAATTGCATTTAAAAATCAGTACAGCAAGAATGTGGAGATTTAGGTTTTGCCACTCAGCCACTGACCATAGGTACTCAGCAGTCACTCGGGCTCAGTTTCCTTTTCTGTAAATGGAGGCAGTTGGATTAGTTCATCTACCAAGCCACTTTTAGCTTTAAAATTCTATTATCTCAGATATTTGCTGGCAACAACCCTTCAATTAGAGATGGCAAAGCTCATTTATTGGGAAAGCACACATGCTTTCAGGATATAATTTGCACAGCTCAGTCTCTGCTGTGTTTATCATAAAATAGGCAAAGGTTGGTGAATTAGTTTCATGAAATGCCAAGATTTTTCTTATTTCTTTTTTAAGGAATTTTGGGTTGATAGTATGGTTTGTTGTTGTTTTTCTTAATGTAACAATCTCTGAGTACTAATCGAGCATCTGTTGGGGTAGGTTGTAAAAACAAGTTGATCTTTGGGAACTGAAACATCTATGGCACAGAAAAGTTAATTGATACTTTGCCCAAGATCACCTTAGATGCCAAAGGAACTCTTTTTAAACTGAAAATGAGACTTCGCCAAGGGAAGCCATCTTTATCTACGTCTGGGTTGTTTTTTTTTTCTGTTTTCAGTCATTAAGGCATTTTTTTCTCTCTTCCTCCCACCTCCTTTAACCCTCACTGGAAAAACAAAGAGAAATGCCAGACCCTTGTACTATATAAGCATAGTCAGTGTATCATGCCACCTTAGCTTCAGTAGAGGTGGAACACGCAAACTTTTACAAATTGTACGTCTCACTTCTCTGCCCATGCTCTTGGGCCAGTGGAGGCAGGGTGCTTGGACCAGAGGATGGAGAGTAGGACTCCCTGTTCCCAGGTGGGAGGCCTGATGTGGTAGACAGAACAATGGGCTTTGAGTCAGAAAAGTGGAATTTGAGACCTTCATAGATGTGTCACCTTGGACAAGTCATTCAACCTTAGTTGAGCCTCAGTGCTCATCTCTGCAATGGGTCTAATGATAGCCAGTATTTAAAGTTTCCAAAGCCCTTTATATGTGTCACCTCCTGTGATCCTTCTAGCAGCCCTGAGAGATGAATGTATTAGTATTCTCATTTTACAGCTTAAAAGACCAAGGCTTAACCATTTGAAATGACTTATCCAAGGTCCTAAAGGTAATAAGGAAACTTAGCTTCCAAAGCCAAATCCAATCCTTGTTTCTCAGCATTTTTTATTGTTTATTCATTCACTCATTAAATAAACATTTATTCAACACTTACTGTATACTAGGCCCTCTGCCAGATACAGAAAGATGGGCCCTAACCTTAAGGGACTTGCAAGTCTGACTTGGTTTTCTAGACAGAGCAGGCATAAAAGATGGTTAGGATGAAGGAAGAGGTGGGGATGGTCTAGTATTGGGGCTGAATGGAGATAAGGAGCCCCAGAGATGGGAGGATTCTTTCTATCTTTCCCATCTAATCTTGCAGAAAAATGGACCTGGATCCAATACATAAAGAAACCAAGCTGGAGCCTTGGAAGGACCTTAGGAGCCAACTAGTCCAGTCCATACTTGAGAGATTCCCCTTACCCCCATAACAGACTTGGCCAGTGTCAATACAGCTTAAGCTTGAAGACCTCCAAGGACCTCTCAGTGAAGCCCATTCCATTTTTTTGTTTGTTTTTCATTCATTTTTCAGTTGCATCTGACTCTTCATGACCCCATTTGGGGTTTTCTTGGCAAAGATAGTTTGCCATTTCCTTCTCCAGCTCATGTTATAGATGAGGAAACAGATAGACTGGATGGAGTGACTTGTCCAAGGCTACTCAGCTAGTAAGTGCCTAAACCCAGATTTGAACTCACAAAGATGAGCCTTCCTGACTCCTGGCCCCGTGCTCTGTGCACCATGGCACCACCTAGTTGCCCCAATTCCATCTTTGGACGACTCTAATTGTTAGGAAGGATTTTTTTAATCATTAAGGATTAAGGACATACTTGTATTTGATTTCCAGTAATCATGTTTCTGATCTCTGGGGCCAAAAAGAATGAGGCTAATTCCTTCTCCACGTGACAGCCCTTCAAATAGATGAAGATAACTGTCATGTGCCCCCATTTCTTCTCTACCTCAGGCTCAACAGGTTTACTTCCCTTCCATCAGACCTCATATGACAACAGCTCAAGACCCTTTACTAATGTTATTGCCTCCTCTGAACACTCTCTAGTCCGTTAAGATCCTTCTTTAATATCCAGAAGTTAGCACAGTTGTCTAGAAAAAGTTTGATGATGGTAGAAAAGGGAGGGTTCATCACTTTCTTATTACTGGAAACTCGGCCTTTCAACCACTATTGTGGTCATTGTAACTGGTCTCACTAATGTCTAGCTTGGAGGATGTGCATGGGCAGAGTTCTGCCTCATCCTATTTAGGGTAAAGTTCTTTTGATTTTCAAGACCTTTAGAAAATACATTAATTACCATCCTTTATAAGGTGTACACCATCTCTGGCCAGGATCCTGTCATCTCTTGTCTAAATCTGTGTTCCCAAAGTCTAAATACCATTCCTGTTCACTTCCCAAATCAGTTTTTTCTTTTGCACCTTAAATGGTCAACAGTGAGGAAAAATGCACCTCACGTCTCCTTGTTCTTCAGTCTCTTATGTGAGGCTTCATAATTGTTGGAAATACTGTTGATGTTCTGCCTGACATGCTCATCTGTGCCCACATGGATCATCCAAAGTGGGGAGTTGTCATCCATTTTGAAATGGACGTTTTGGAAGACTGTGTGTTTTGTTTTGGATATTTACCCCAGGAAGAGAGCAGACCTCATTGTTGTCATCCAGACAACAGATAGTTCTCTCAGGAAATCAGCAGTAACAACTATTACTACCACTACCACTACTACTACTTCTTCTACAACTACTGCCACCACATCACCACTGCTACTTCTACTACTACCACCACCACACTACACCACCAATACTACTACTGCTACGACTACCATTACTACCACTGCTACTACCATCACCATTCTATGAGAGGTTCATTCCATAATATAAACTCTTAGAATCATCAATTCAGAGTTGGAAGGGACCTCAGAAATCATCTACCTACTCCAACCCCTTCATTTTACAGAAGAAGAAACTAGGGAAATTAAATGACTTACACAAGATCGTAAGCATCGCGGTTGGATTCGAACCCAAGTTCTTTTGACTCTAGAGCTGGTGTTGTTTCCTCTGGACCATGGTTTTACCCTTTGTATCAGTGTGATCGCTTTCATTTTCTAGAAGAACTGGCAACAAGTTGAGAAATTGGCGAAGACATTTCTGACCAAGAAGGTTGGTGTCATGGAGCTGACTCACCATGTTGGAAGTAGCTATAAAACTGAATCAGTCAGTCTCCTGCTCAAGTTAATAATTTAGAAGATTCTGTAAAAAAAAAACCAAACACATAGGGAAGAATCAGAGATATTGGAGAAGGAAGGAAGTTTATTGTCTATCTAGTCCAACTTATTTTTATTTTCCAAATGAGGAAACTGAGGCTTAGAGAGGTCTTGCCTAATTGGTAGCAGAACCAGGACAAGAACCTAGGTCTCCTGATTTCCAGCTCATTGTTCTTCCTGGTATATTCTTTAATCTATCTGTGGTTCAGTGGACTCTTTGTAGTTGAAGGTTTCAAAATCCAGCTCCTCCTTAATACCTTGGTGAATTTGGGAACATCACTTTCCTCCCGTAGGCCTCAGTTTCCTCCTCTTTAGATGAGAGGGTTGTGCTAGATGACTCCTAAGGTCCCTTCCAGTACTAAGTCTATGATTCTGTGCTCCTATGGCCAGCCCGAGTTTGGGCTTTATGGCTATAGCCTTCAGGAAGCCAGCATCACCTCCACACCCCCTTGAGGTATCTGAGTGCAGTTTGCTTTCATGGGGGCAGGGAACCGAAGACAGCTGCAATAATTGTGCCTTTATCTTTTCTTCTTTCACAGCACCAGTGAGAGCCCACATATTTATGACCATAGTCCATTTTTAACATGCAAAAGTTGTGCAAAGCCTATCCTTCTCACGTAAAGTATATTTTGGAAATGGACTTCTAAAAAAAGCTTATAACAGAAAATCCTATGGGCAGTGCCTAGGGCTGGTGCTCATTTAATCGTCTCTGGGATTCCACTGCTTTGTCCTGAATGTAGGATACCTTGGTGGCTTTATTGTTGCTATAAAGGGATCTGTTTTAGAAAGCTGAGGAAATTTTGGGAATTTCCAAAGGACTTGCCACCATCTTGAAACATCAACTAAATGAGACCCTGCTTCCCCTTTGCAAAATGTGCAAGCGAATGCAAAAGTGCTCTTATGGATTATAGGCTTGGTTAGCCATCTGACAGACAGTTTTAATGGAGTTAGGGAGACATGCAACCAAACTGCTGACCTAATTTTCCTTTCTTCTCTTTCTATGGTAACCAGCAAATGAATGTTATTATGAAGCTACTTGGAAAATAAAATTTTGCCCAAAAAGGAACTCATTAGTCTTTTTAGTAGAGGTGTAGGCTTGAGAATTATCTAAAGACCATTGAATTGGAGCATCTGTCCAACAGGAAATAGGGATAGGTTTTTGCACTACTACCTTGCCTTCTGTTCTCATCTGACCAAGTTCGACAAGAGACCCAGATTCCTAAATGATTTACTGCAAATCTGTTTCATTCTCTAAAGGAAAAAAAATTGAAGAACTATTGAAATCCACAGACTTAACAAATTGCTCTGGAGAAAACAGTCTTCCTCTCTCTGCATCATGGAGTGTGTCAGTCTTTTATGACTTTGTAAATAAAATGGGGAATCGCATTCTTTGGGGAGGTTTTCTAGTTTTGTCTTGTTTCACAACGTAGTAAAATGTTCTACTTTTCATAAAGTCTAAGCTCTAGACAATCAAAGATGATCACAATCTAGAATACTGAGGCTATTATAGGCTTGCTCCTTTCACACCAAAACAAAACACATACACACACACACACACACACACATTTCCAGACATGGAGCATCCCAGTTCATCTCAGGATAAAATGCCTAAAATTCCTGAGATGTCAGAAAACTAGCCAACAACATGAAAGTCAGAATGCATTGGGTTTGGCTGGGGAGGGAGGGATTAAGAAGAGGAAGAAAGTATGGAAAAGATCCGGGAGACTTAGGTTGAGAAGACTCAGGCCATTTTCCATGTTTGGTTGTTAGCTTTCTGGCATCCAGAAGGCCTCTTGGGGCAGAGAGTTCACCCACTTAATAAGGAAATGATGCTAGCAGAAGCAAGGGACAACCCCCTTCTCTGAAGAGTCCCAATTGTTCCCACTATTCATCAGTCTTGCTTATAGTGATTGAGGTCCCAAAGTGGCAAGTTAACACTCAGGTTGCTTGCCCACGATCCAGTCTTACAAGGAGAATAATTACTAGTATGTGATGTTTTTTTAAAGTGACAGTTGATTCAGAGGCAATATTGAGAGGGGAAGCATGTGTAATAAAGTCTCTTTACCTGTGGTCACCCTTGCAGCAAGTAAGGGATTGGTGACAGAGATGAAGAGTTTGTCCCTTTCAGACTTTGAGTCTGTTGGAAGGTTATAAATGGCACGAAATATGAATGGCTCATTTGCCATGTGAAAAGGTCAAGAGACCATTCAGTAGGAGAGGCAGGCATGAGAAAAAAGAGGGACAGGTTTTAAAAACTGGAAGAGTCAACCTTGCCGAGAAATTCTAGCAGTCAGGTCTGCAAGAAGAACATCTGATGCCTCCCCAAGACCCCTGCTTATGTTTGAGTAAAGTGTTCCAGTTGGAGGGGGAGAGGTAGAGAGGAAAAAGAAAAGAAAGATGGAAAGGAAAGGAGAAATAATAGGTTCTATTTGTGTAATTACATTTTAAGGTTTCCAGTATTCTCTAAATACATTATCTAATGTGATCCTTATAATGGCCTGTGAGGTAGGGGATGTTATTTATACTGCTTGTTTAAGATAAAGACTTTTCTAGGATTCCACAGTGTCTAAGACTGGCTCAGAAGCCAGGTCTTTCTTATTCCAAATATAGTGTTCTTTTTACTATACCACGCTAAGGAAAGAAGGGAGAGAAGTTGGGAGGAAAGAAAGAAGGAAGGGGCCAGAACAGAAGGAAGGAAAGAAAAGAGGGTGGGTGGAAGGAATATGGAGAGAGAGGGAAGGAAGGAGAAAGGGAGAAAAGGAGGGAAGAAAGGAAGGAAGAAAAGGAATGTCAGGAGGGAGGGAAGGAGAAAAAAGAGAAGGAAGGAATGAAAGAGAGGAAGGAAGGAGAAAGAATAAAAGGGAGAGAAAGAGGGAAGAGAAAAGGGAGAGAGAGAAGAAGAAGGATGGAGAAGGAAGAAAAAAGAGGAAAGGCAATAGGCTGCATCCAGCAGAGGGAAAGGAGCCCCAAGATTGATCCTGCAGCCCTTTCATGGAGTTCCCTTTGGAGGATGAGTTGGGGAATGGACAGCTTGGAGCCTGCGTGGAGGTAGGGATGGGGATGGGGGTGGGGGCTCGTGACGAGGGTCCTGGGAGCCTTGCGTACGGGTGTTTCCAGGTAACTCGATGAAGCCAGCCAGGAGGTGGTGCACAGGGAGGGTGATAATTACATAGGCTGCCATCATGGCAGTCAGGAGAACAAAAGCCAGAAAGATATTGTGCCGGGGGTTTTTTATAGATGTTTTTTCTCTGAACCTTTCTTCCCTTCACCCACAGACACCCACCCACCCACTCACTCATCCTCCTCCCCCGTCTCAGGAGCAAACTGCAGCAGATGCCAAACTGGGGAGGAAACCCAGTAAAAGTATCCAGGAGGCTGCAGCAGTTGATCTTCCAGTACCAATTCCTTCCATCTTCGCAGGTTTCACCTTTGTCTAGCGAGGCTGATGTTGACCGGACAGTACCAAGTTTTAACAACAAGAATAACCTCTTTACCTAGAGCAGGGCAGGATAAAGGAGTAACTTGTTCTCCTAATGTGCCATGACCGTGCCTCTCACCATCTCCGTGTTGAGAGTGCCTTTTCACAGAATTTCCATGTGGCGTCTCATTTGCTATAATCCGATCCTGCTAGATTCTTCCTCTCAGTTCTCAGGTCCACCCAGGAAGAGCCAAGGAGCCAGCTACTCCTAGGAGAACATATAATCTTAATTCATTTCCCCCAATGGGGAGGTCCCCAATTTATTTTTGCTAGCCATAACTTAGAGATCAGATCCCATAAATTTAACAAAAGCTCCCTGTTTTACGGTAGGAGAAGACTGGAGGGTCCTTCCAAGCTGGATGCCGATTGAGATCAAGTCTTTTGTTTGTGATGAGTCCAGTTGTGAGAATGTTGGTTGGGGGGGTATTAAGCCCAAGAGAAGTGACCAACACGGTTAGAGACCACATAGCAGTCTGTGAGTCAGGGAGATAGCTCCTGTATCGAACTCCAGATACTTAGGACTCGTGGCTACTTAACCTCTCAGCCTTAGTTTCCTCAGCTGCATAGTTAGGAGGTCAGACTTGATGGTGTCCAAGGTGCCTTCCACTTTAAAATCTATGATCGGATGACTAGTTCTCCTCTACTTCTTTGATGGGCCAGGACAGATTACTTTATGTAAGCACACTTTGTGATTCCAGCTTTCTGAAATGGAATTCCTTTTCGCATTCTCAGGTGGAATCTGTGCGTGCTTCTCATGTCTCTGATCCTCTACAGTGTCTCACACTCACACTCCTACCTTTACAGCCAGACCTAACCTTTGACCTGTAGTCTTTGCTCCTCACTCAGGCCCTGCACTCTCAGACCTTGAGCCCTGACCTTAACACTGACCCTGTTCCATTCCAGTGCAGCATTAAGAGCAGTCATCACTTCTCTGCTCTCACCAGCAGCCAGAGAGCCCAGCCAGGAGGGCATCACAGTTGGTGATAAATGGTCAGAAAATCTCTTCCCGATTCTTAAAATAGGTGATGAGAAGGGGTAAGACTGAGCTTCTCAGGATACAAGGATATAAGGACTCAGGTCCCAGACCATCTTAGAAAACCTTTAGGAGGTAGGTCATGGGCTATCTAATTCATAATCATAATAATAAACATTTATTTAGAGCTCACTGTGTTCCAAACACTGTGCTAAGCACCTTACAAATATTATCTCGGTTGATCCTCCCTACAACTGAGGGAGAGGGTATAATTATCCTTTTTTTACAGATGAGGAAACTGAGGCAGAAGTTAGGTGACTTGCCCAGAGCCATATAACTGAATAGCCAGTATCTGAGGCTGGGTCTGAACCTCAAGACTTCCTCACACCAGGTCCAGTGCTCTGTGCACTGGGGCACCACCTAGCTGTCTGTAATGGTAATACACTGGACCGAACTTTGAATCAGTAGATCTACATTTGAGACATGATCCTACCCTTGTAGGGTCCTGTGTGGACCACAGTGAGCCACCAAATCTTATGGCTTCATCCTTAGTCTGTAACTTAAGATACCATGTGTCTTACCCTTTGGATTGCCTTCAGTTTTAATTCTTTGCAAGTATATTTCCAGAAAAAAATAGTCCTGTTAAAAAAGATAGGCCTTTGTTTCAATGAGAGACTTGGGGTCATTCAAAACACTGTGTAATTTCTCAAGGGCCATCATATTTACCTTCCTTCTTTGGTTTCATTCTGGAGCTTCTCCCATGTCTGGGTTGTATTGTCTGTCCCAGGCCTATTCACCGATGGACCAGCTCCTTAGGTCCTCCATCCAGATTCATATTCTAGTTGGGATATGAGACCTTCTTTGTCACCTCCTGAATTCAGCAAATAACTGGGCCTGTTTCCTTTAATTCTTGTAAAGTCATAGTGAGTGCCCTGGATTCTAGGGATGCTATAGATGGCCAGTTCAGTGTGTTCATTCTTCGTTGCAGAAGAACACCATGCTATCGGAGAAATGATGACATGACTTGCACTTGACTTTGTTCTGAGTGAGGGAGGGCTGTGCAGGTCACCAGCCTCACTTCTCCTCCAGAGCCATCTGAATCCAGTGACCAGATATTCATCAGGATGACTGGAAATGACCCAGGATGAGGCAATTGGGGTTAAGTGACTTGCCCAAGATCATACAGCTAGTGAGTGTCAAGTGTCTGAGGTGAGATTTGAACTCAGGTCCTCCTGACTCCTGCACTGGTGCTCTATCCACTGCACAATCTAGCTGCCCTGGCCAGTTCAGTAAGCATTTATTAAATGACTCCCGCATGCCCATCTTTGTCTTCAATGAGCTTCTATTCTACTGGGCATATAAACAGCAAAATTAGTCTAAAGTAGCAAAAGAGTGATTCTCAAAGGTGAAGAAACACCAAGAGTTGAGCCATCCCCAACCTTCTGTGGGGTCCCGGACTTTGGTCTAGAAAGTAGACTTCAGACCGTCTTTTCTGTGGTCAATTACCACATTTTGAAAAGTTGGCGGATGGTCCGGGGTCTTTATTTTGGGGAGAAAGAGGAGGAGGATCAACGAGAAACGACTTAATTTCTTTGAGATTATGTACTAAGGGAGCAAGTGCAGAAATCTGGATTGAGTTTCATTGGGACAAATAGACTCTGTGGTCCCAGAGAATCTTAAAAGCTCCATTGTTTGGGGCCCACGACATACTCACATACTCGGGCTAGCTCAGGGTTTGGGGGGCGGGGCAAGAGGGGGAAGATTTTGTGCTATTTAGTTTTAATGAAATGTTTAAGGCTGAAATAATGGCCCTCCACAGCCTCCGACATGATTTATCCTTATTTTATGTCAGTTTCCTTGAAGTGTGTAATGTCTCGGTGTTCTGCTGAGGGAAGCCTGCGAAATGCGCCCAGTAGGATTTGGATTATAATTTACATCCCGAAAGTCTACACATTCCATAATTATGGTGTGGTATGAATTAGTAGAGTAATATTGAATATCTCTAAACCCCTTATTATGGCTTCTCACTTGAAATATGTTTTCAATATACATTTATTCAGCAGTGCTTAACATGGCAAGTCATAAACACATGCTTTTTAAATCATGTGGCTACATTTTCTTCCTGCTTAACTGTAAGACCAGATGTTATTACCAGTGGATCAGGGAGAGAATGAAAAAAAAAAGAAAGGAAAAGAAAGAAAGGGGGAAAGAAAGGAAGGAAGAAAAAGACAAGCTGGCAGAAAGTAAACGGTTAAAAGAAATAAAAACAGATGAAGAAATGCCCCCTGCTGCGTGATCTTGTGTGTCCAGTGAAGAAAGAGCTTTGGGGGCCCCTTTCTGGCATTACTGATGATTATTTATTTATATTATTTTCCTAGTCCTTGCTTCCCCAGAGCAGAATGTGTTTGAAATACAGCCATGCACTAAGGGAAAGACTTTACCAAGTGATTTGTTTAGAAGACATTTCTGGCAGAGATCCAGGTAAAGAAAGGAAGGAGCCAGGACTACAAATTATTAAGAATATGGTCCAGGTTGTTGAAGCCCCTAGGAGACTCCCAAGAACTGAGTAGAGAGTGAGAATTTAAGTTATTTCTTTAATGAGTGACCAGCTGTGGGCAATGAGATGACTGAGCTCTTCTTGAGAAAGTCATCTATGTTTTGGGGGGCCACTTGGACCCTAGGATATTTGTCATTGCACAATTAATTTGATTTTTCAAGACTCGAGTCAGTATATTTCCTTCCAAATACTAGGCATCAAACAAACTGACACCTTCCGGATAGTGTTGTCGAGACGATGGCCTCATGGGCCAAAGAGCTAGGTCTCCTGTAGGTATTGTTGAGCGCTTTTTCTTACTTGATCTTACATTTTCTTAAAAAAACTCAGCTCTTTAATCAAAGAGTTGGGCATGCTCTCCAGAGCTCCTCCTACGCCTGACTCCTCCTTCAGTCTCACTTGCTTCTCATTTTCTTACTTTTCTTTCTCCCACAGCAGTTTCCCTATTAGTTTTGTCTAAATTTTGTGTCTCTACCAGTACCCTCGTACTCTCCAAACAGTAGGTACTTAATAAATGCTAACCGACAGGGATTTAGACTGAATTCAGTGGAGATAGAACTAGAACGAGCACACAAGCACTTACTTCTTTTGGATATAATATTTTTATAAATGGGGATCATGTATTCAGACAGGTCCCCCAAAGAGTAAAATTCTAATTACTTGTCCACTGTTTCCAGATGACGCTTATGCTATTCTATTCATGTGTTTGAACATGAAAGAAGATACAAGGCAAGGGAAAATGAAGTGAATTTATTGATAAATTAATTTCTAGTTCTCTACTGGGGAGTTTATAGATACTGATTGAAAGTATCAGATAAGCACAGTATCAAAATGCCCATTACTATAAGGAAGCAAATGCTGTATTTAAATAATATGCGTGATATAGAGCATGATTTAAAGAAATGTAACCACTGAGGTACAATCAGTATCTTTGTTCACTATGTTTGAACAGTTCTTATCACTGCTTAATTCAAAGAGCCTTCAAGTGCTTGTATGTGCATCTTTCTGCCTTATCTGGAACTTACTCTGGGACCTAGCCTGTTTGCATCAATAGTATTTTCAGATTCCTTTCATTTATCTTAATCATTTAGCGTCTCTCATATTCTCTGTGGCTCATTCATTTGCTCTCACCTATTTTTGGAGTCTGCACATACGACTTGGTTTCCCTTTTACTTCACTTAGAATTAAACACTCGGTGCCATCTTTGGCCACAGACATTCTCTAACCCACTTCAGTAATCTGATCATTCAGATTTCCTATATCTTTTTTCTTTCCTTGTACAAAGTAGAGAGAGAAAAATAGCAGGAAGATCACACCCAGATCCAGACTTTGAACCACTGGGATACTACACTTATCTGATTTACTCACTCACAGCTTTTATCCTCTCATCAGGTCACTAGCAATTTGTCCACAATTTTCCCCTTCTCAATAGCTTTAATATTCTTTCAGGCAATAAATATGGGATAAGGATCTTCCTTCACCCTCTTAATCCCTTGGCTTTAAAAAAAAATATTCTGAATTTAACAAACACCAAATAAAATGAACATTTCCATATACTTTTTGCAAAAATTTTTTAAATCAACTTTAAGGAACATATGGTTTGGTTTTGGTTGTTTTTTTTTTTTTTATAAACAAGACTTTTTACTCCACAGATATCATTTAATAAATTACCTAACAATATTTAACAAGTTATTCAACAACAGTAACAAAAATCATTTATTCAACATCCATTTATGCTGAGCCCCTTACTGGAAACCTTGAAAGGAGGTTGGCTTTCTTGGAAAATGCCTGAATGACCCCCAGGGCCACACGGACTCACTCAGTAGACTTGGCACAATGGGCCCAGCACCAGAACCCTTTTTTTCCCCCCTGAAGACTTGCTACTAACTCTAAACATCAGTTTAGAGAAAGAAAGAATAAAAATGAATTGGGTTTCATAAATGAGTTCAGGTCTTTTTTTTTTAAGCTGCATGACAGAGTAAGGACTTCGGTTTTGAATTCACATGAGTGGGAGAGGAGATAGCTTTAGGACTCCTGGGTTCAATTTGGTCATTTTCTTGAACACCTAACCTTAACCCTAACTGTAACTGAATAGAAGGCCATCCAGTCCAAGGGACTCCTGAGAGTCCCCATGGCCCTTTACAGAGGCTCCAAGGAAGTCAAAACTATTTTCATAACAATAAGATGTTTTAGTTTTTAATGTACTTAAATATCAGTAGTTATAATAAAAGATCTTGGGATGGGGGTGACCCTCAGTCATTTTTAAGAATGTAAAGGGATCTTAAGACGAAAAAGTTTGAGAGCCACTAATCTAGTCCAGTCTCTTTATTTTTACAGAAAAGGAAACTGAGGCCCAGAGAACTTAGTCACTAAAACATCTATTTTAAGCCCTTATTATATTCCTGGTATCTAAATGCTGGAGATACAAGAAAAGGAGGGGCAAAAGCAACCTAAGAATCTTTCCAAAGTCAATACTGATAGGGGAGGATTCAAACCCAAGTCTTTTCATTCATTCATTCATTAAATATATATTAAGAGCCTACTACATATAAAGCATTGTTTAATGTGCTGGAATACGTAAAGTTTAGATAAAACAATGGAACTTCCTGTCTGGTAAAAGATATAACCACAAGTAAGAATAATTGGGAAATTTGCCTATCAGCGTTAGATTCTCCCAATGTAAGTGAAGTAAGGTTCAAGGAGCAAAACCATTTCAAACCACGGTGTTCAGGAGAAACTTCATTGAGAGAAGTTCTTGGGAAATTTGTTATTTTTTGTTTTTATTGTTGGAAGAGATGCTTAGGTACCCAGCAGTGCAGTGACCTTTTACAAGATCATCCTCAAAATCTGGCTTCTTCATTTCTAATAGCTGGAATAAATTGGGGTATACCGTGGGACATTCAGACGTGTTCATACCATTCTGCTTTCGGGTGCTCTCGTGTGTCCCAGCATTCCCTTTGAAAACCACTGCCCTAGATGCTCATAGTAACAAACCAGCCTACAGCCTTTGAAGATAGCTAGTCACATTGCCCAGACTTCACTGTCTTGGGACTCTCCTGAGCCCCACTAGGGCAGAGGGCTACATTGGAGGGACCCTAGACCCCTCATTTGCCATCCACACCCAATACACCCCCCTCATCATCCCAGTTGACCATTTTTGTTTCAGAATGGAAGTCAGGAAGAAGTGGGTCAGTTAATCCAAGTAGAAAGTGTTATTTTATTGAATTAACTCTGTATGAACCACTGCATCTATACTCTGCAGTCCCGAAGTCCCTGGTGGGCAGTGAGCCTTCCCACGGAATATTCAGAGAGCTCTAAGTAATCTCTTTAATTTTAATCAGCAATAAAAAGAGCTTTTCAAAAAAAAAAACGATGCAGGTGTTGCCTGGCAACCAGTATCCGTAGATCTGGCTTATTCTTCCTCAGCTACCAAGTCAGGTTACTGTCTCTTTTCAAAAGTATTTTACGTAAGAAAACAAACGGATGTCATGTAAAGGATAGACACATCACAGGAAGACACAGAAACTCCTTCCCAAGTCGTAGCTCTCCTTATCTAATAATCTAATACAACTAATTAATTAAGCTAGTAAATACAATTAAAATATTCAAATTTAAAACTGTACTAAGACTTTTGGGAAACCCTGTATTTGAAATCAATGATAACAGTACCCCCCAAGACAACTTACTTTTTATTTGTATACCCAGTGCTCGGCACATAGTAAGAGTCAAGTCAATGTTTTTCAGTTGCTCATTCATTCATCCCACTGCTCATCCCTAGTTCTTTTCATTCTTGTTTGAGTCTGAGTCACCTAAACATTCCTGAACACATTCGAGTTGTTCAAGGGCCTCCCAGTCAGAGCAGGACTGAATGCATCACAGCAGATGAGATTCGAAGCACGGTCTCTTTTCATCTTGATCACCTCATTCAGTCTTTCGTTCTAGGTGCCATTCTGGACAACTCATCCCTTTTTTTTCTTGTAATTTTTTTAAAAATTTTAAACAAATCCAAAATAAGAAAAGAAAAAAACCCTTCAACACTAAAACTTAAATATACAAAATAAGAAAAGAAAAAAAAGCATTGCCTTGTGTACAGCAGAACATGAGAGAAGATTCAAAATATACAGCAATCAATTTCCATTTCAAGAAAGCCTATATGATTAATACTGCACATTGTTATATGAAAAGCATTTTTCAGAGTACGGATTCCCTGCAAAGATCCCTTTTGACCAAGGCAGGGGTCTCTGAAGCAAGCTACTCAAGGAAATCATACATTGACGTATCAAAATGATACTACTCCTCACCACCTACAAGGAGTCCCACAACCTCAGCATTTTAGTAACACTATTAAACATATAAGGAACTCTAAGATCAGAACAAAAATTCCAGAAGAAACAATAGATGGCATCCATCTGTTTAGAGCCATCCATCTGTTCTTTGTTTCCTTGTAAGTTTTCTTCTGCTCTCTGCTGTGCACTTTTTACTTTGTTCTTTTTCCCCCTTCCCTCTCAGGGCTACAATTAGGTGTGGACATACATGTGTGTATACATATATATATATATACACATACACACATATGTGTATATATACCCATGTACATATGTGTGTGTATATGCACACATATATACATATACACATGGACGTATGTACATACAAACATGCATACATATATAGATATACACACCCAAAGATTTACACATATACCTGTACACTTACATATGCACATACTTAGATATCGATAATCATATTCATATGTAGACACATACATTCTTAAGCACATATATAAGACCATAAGCTCTTCTCTTTCAAAGTGTTGGCTCACTTGGAACTTGCCACCCCCTAAAACCAAAGTCAGTCAGTCAGCCAGCTTTTACTGAGTGCCTGCTTAGTTAATGTACCAGGTCCTGTGCTGGGCTCTGTCAAAAACAACATGCCCCCTCCCGCCTTCCAAGAGCTTCCTCACTGAGCTCCTTGCTTCCCAGCCAAAATCCTACCACCTACAGGAAACTTCCCCAACCCCTCGCAATGCCAGTGCTCTCCATCTCTCAGTTATTTCCTATTTATGCCATCCGTAGTTTACTTTGTTTCAGTTTGCTTGTATGTCTCCCCCACTGGATTGTAAGCTACTTGAGGGCAGGCACTAGCTTTGGACTCTGTATCCTCAGCATTTAGCCCTGTGCTTGAGGCATAGTAAGCAGTTACTAAACGTCTGTTGATGAAGGTGACCACAGGGATGTACATACACTGTCCCAGTAGATTCAGAAGAAACACCAAATAAATTTGAGGTAGTTTGGGGAGGGAGGGCACAGGCGACTGTGGGGGTCAGTCAGGGCTCCATGGAGAAGGTGGTATCTGAGCTGAGTCTTGAAGGAAGAGAGACTCTAGAAGACAGAGGAAAAAGGAGTAAATTCTAGGCTGGAGGGAGGACCAGTGCAAAGACAGGGAGGGACCAGAGGTAGAATTTTCTCTACAAGAGACTTGAGAGAAGGAATCCTATGCATTATGGCAGCCAGAATGCGGTGTTTAATGGTAGCCATGTATGGAAATCTCAGGATAGTTCAGGGTCATTAATGGAAAATGAGTCAGAATTGGTAAACATTTATTAAGTGCCTGCTGTGATACTGATTCAGAAAAAGGCTTGAGACCCTGTCCCCATGAAGCTCACCATCTAAAGGGGGAGACAATAGAAAGGGAAGTTAAAAGTGAGGTTGGGGTGGGAAGGTCACCCATCACAGCAGGCCCAAGGGTGGGAAATGTTGATTTCATCTTGCAGAAGGAGGCATTTCTGGAGATGATGAAGTCCAGGAAATGATGAGGAGAATTGCCCAGGTGTCTTCCCAGGGTAATAAAGGTAATAACAGTGCTTCGACCCCAGGAGAGCCTTAGCTGATGCAGCCTCAGCCACCCAATGCCCTCTGGTTCCAGGGAGCCTGACTTGATTTTCTTAGCATCTGCTTTTTCCTTCCTGACTTACTAATTAATGTCAGCCTTCCATAGCTATTTTTAGTTTCTTTGTTATCTAAACTGTCGTTATGAGGTTACCATCACTTAATAGAAGGAGAATTTAATCCAGTTCAATTCATCTGACTTTTATTAAGCACCTTCTCTAAATGAGTGTAAGAATGGAAAAAGCATTTATGAAGTGCTTACTATGTGCAGAGCACTTAGCTCAGCATAGGAACGCAAACAGAAAAGCCAGATACTCTCCGCTCTTAGGGAGACCCCATTCCTTCCATCCATCAGTCAGAAACCATTTAAGTGCCGACTTATGGGCAGGTTTCAGTTCTGATGCTCAGTAAGCAGTTACTGAATGTCAGATTTCAGTTGCGGGGCAAATGAAAGATCCAGTGATCATTACGATGCAGATAGTAATAGATCCTCATTAGTAAAACTACTAGAGACCAAGTTCTCTCCTAGACACCATGTATACAAAGGGGGGGAGGGGTGGAAACCAACTTGTGTTCTAAACTCACCTTGAGTTGAATTTGGAAGCCGGATGAATGTGTCATAATTATACATTATTATTAAGAATTATTTGTAAGAATCTTGGCTGGCCTGGACCCCTACCTGGATGAGCTTGGTTAAGTCGCGTCATCTCCCAAGGTCTCATCTTCTTTATTTAAAATGAGGGAATTAGTCTAGAGAAACTCCCAGGTTCTTTCCAGAGGTGAACCTGTGATCCTGTGATTGCCCAAAATCTTGGGAGTAGTGTGACGGAACACAGAACCACAAATTCTAGGTTCTGTTCCCAGAGCTGGGTGACCCTGAGAAACCTGCTCAGTGGCCTTCTCTCCATGGTGGCAAGTGATTAACTAGGTCTGCTACATCCTTCTCTGCGTACCTACTTGCCACCATGGACCTTGAAGGAACGAAGACTATTTTCCATGTTTTTTCACATATTTGGGGCATTTTCCTCTGATTTCTAACACCCATAAATGAGTAAATGAATGAGCGGACCAGCTTTCCTGTGCAGAGATAGTACTGCTAACTCACCATCACTAGTGAGAGCAAGTACCTGTTTTTTTTTCTAATATAATAAATTTATGTTGATCTACTCTCTGGACAACATTTCTTCTCTCATCCAGTCACCCATCTGCCCCAGGATAAAGACAATTTCTTATCACTCACTGGGCTAGGATAGAAGTTTAAATATTGTCTCATTCACTTCTTTGCCATTTATTCTCCTTGGGTCTCAGTTTTCTCATCTGTAAAAGCAAGGGCAGCGAAGGCTGGCCTAGGTGGTCATGAAGTTGTTTCTAAGATGCCCAATTATGAGAGCATGAAACCAATCTTTCTTGTCTTTGAGCCCACTAGCCTCAGAGACCTCCTTAAATGACTGGCTTTTTTTTGGTTAAGAGTTAATTGATATCAAATGAATAAGTGATACCACCTATGCTCCTTAAATGGAGAAGAAACCATTTGGATTTGTTAGACCCAGGGTACAAATGAAGGTCCTTGAGTACTCTATATTGACTTAGAAAACCACATATTAACAATATTTATGTTTTATTGTATTTTTGCTTATTTTGTTAAATATTTCCCAGTTATATTTTAGTCTGGTTCCTCTGGCACTCAGGAGCATCATGAGCTGTGTGTTTGACAATTCTGTATGAGACATTTGAGCAAATGGGGAACCCAAGTGACATACTTAAAAAGAGCAGAAGCTAATATTAATCTGCAGGATGGCTGCCTGGGGTTAGAATTTCAGTCTGTGGCCTTGGGACAGAGCCAAATTGACCGGCCCCACCAAGCACTGAACTTGAGATCCTGGCCTCATTAAAGTGGTATGCTAACAGACTGAGGTAAAGGGCCACAAATAGAGAACTCTTGACAGGACGTCTCTTATCCAGCCCATCCAAAGGTCCCCAGCTCTCAGATCCAATCAGAATGGGCACATTTATGACAGAAAAGGAGGGAAATGACAGTAGAAAGAATGAAAGGGCATCTCTCCCACTTGTTTCTTTCCTCTCCCTTTCACAGAGAATGTAGGCCATCCTAATCACATGACCTTAAGAATGTCACTTAACCAATGGGCCTCACTCTGCTCCTTTATAAAATGAAAGGACAGGATTAGGTGACCTCAAAGGCCGCTTCTAGCTTGAACATTAATGATCCTATGACCTTGGTGACCACAAGCTACCAAATCACTAAATCTGATTCTCTCCTGCCTTTTCTTCAGAATGGGCACATATTTCAAACTATTTCTATGACTGAATTAGAATATGTCAGTTAGGCAAACAAAAGCAGAAAGGTCAACCCTTTCATTTCTATCAATGTCTCAGAAAAGGAAGTTTTAAAAGAGTAGGCAACAGTGCAGCAACCCCATCAGTACATGGGGCTCTTTGTTTTAGGAGTAGGGCTTATAAGCATTTTATCTTATCCACTCCTTGGAAGAAAGAAAAAACCATCTAACTAAGAGTCATTGACTTGAGTTGGATCCCAGATTTGTCATTTTACTGCCTCTGTGACCTGCAGTGAGTCACAATCTCTCTAGGTCTGAGTTTCTTCATAAATGGGAGCATAGGACCATACTGTCCTATACGATTCACTGCAGATTTAGAACCATGACCCCAAGTCATCAGGCTGGATTTAGGTGGCCCAATAAAATTACCTTCCAATAGTATCGTAGAAGAGGATGCTGGCCTGAGAACTGTGGGACCTTGTTACTAATCCTGGCTTTGTCGCCAGTTGGATGTGTGACCTCTGGCAAGTCTGAAGTCTGCCTCAGTTCCTTCATTTGTAAAATTAGAGTAGATGAACTAGAAGATTCCTTCACCATCTCTGATTTCTCTAAAGGGCACCTAAGAATAGATTTACAGAAGTCTGAGCAGCATTTTGCAAACCTGAAAGCCCTCTGTGTCTATCAGTCAGGTTTCTGTTCTATGTTAACTATTATGATGCTTAGAGATAATTTTGAGTGTTAGGAATAGATAGGGCCAACCTTGTCCATCTTAGGAGACATTTCCTACTGGATGGCCTTGGTCCTGAATACCACTGCACACCAGAAACCCAAACTCTCCTTTTTTCTGTCTCCTGCTGCATTTCCTGAGGTATCTTTATTCTCTTTGAGCCAAGCTGTGTTTCCATTTCTCACTATGCAATCTGTGTATCTCTTCTGGGTGCTCAGGGCCTCTACACCCTGCCCAGACTGAGAAGTCAACTGGCCTCCCTCAGTTATCCATAAGTCACTGAGAAGAGACCAAGGAAGATTCCCAACTTTAATCAAACTGAAGTCTCCTCTTTCTTGGACTCTGGCCTATTGTAATGGATTCCTCATTTGTTCTCCACTTCCCTGAACTCAAAACTGTTTCCTCTGCTCTAGAAGTGCCTCAATGTTACTTACATCGAATAGTAATTAACTCTTACTTAAGAAGATATCTGGGGAAGAGGTTACACAATAGGACACAGACACAGTATGAGCTTAATAAATGCTTATTGGCTGGCTGGCTGATGGACTTAAGCAATGGACATCAGCTTAGGCCTATCTTGGTTGGGTACAAAATGTAAACCTTACTGAATTCCTTGTAATACTGGGGTTTCTTGGGTTCAGCTAACAGAGGAGGAATCATGGACCAAGGGAGAGAAGGTAGAGAACGAGAAGGATGGATGAGCCTGAGAGTCAGAAACCTAGGGCTTAGATTCTGGCTCCTCCAGTTTCTAGCTGCACGACTGTGGGTTTGCAACTTCTCTGTCCTGAGCTTCTGTTTCTCATTTTTAAAATGGGGCATCATAATATACCTTTGAGAACAGGAACTGGCATCTGCCTTTCTTGGTGACCCCAGTGCTTAGCACAGGGCCTGGCATATAGTGGGTGCTTAATAAATGCTTACCACTGTGCACACAGTAGAAGCTTAATAAATTCTCATTGACTAACTTGACTCAACTTGCCATCTGTTTCACATGAGATGATGCTTGAAAATCACTTTATATTGATCAATTGGTGCATAAGGATGAACATGAATGGAGGCCTTTGTACTTTTGCATGGGCCATCCGCCATGTTTGGGAAGTGCTTCCTCCTTATTTCTAATCCTAGAGTCCCTAACAGTGCTCCTTCCACACAGTCATTCGTGATTCCCCCAAATATCAGCATTCTCCTTTTCTTGAAACTGTTTTGTGTCACTTCATATATTCATTTGTTTGCTGGTTGGACCGGTGATTGCATCCGTATAGGGAGTTCCAGGCGAGGGACTTTGTCTGCCAGTGAATATCGGTGCCCACTCTAATTTTTGCTTTCTTTATGTGTCTGTATGTGACTTTCTGGAGCTTGCTGATTTGTGTGTGCTTTCTATTTGTTGTATTCTGGTAGAATGTAAAGGGCAGGGACAGTGTGACTTTTGTATGTATCCCTAGCAGCTTGGCCCATCATAGGTGCTCAGCATCCGTGGCCAAAGTAAAGTAGTGATCTGAATTGTTCTGCTGTTAAGAATGGAGGCCAGTGAGGCTGTTCCTCTCCCTTCACTGGGACTTCATGGCATCCTTACGGAATGAAAAGGACCCCGTGCTCTGAGAGGAACAACAGGCGTGCTCTCAGATCCCTATGTCTATGCTGAAGTTTGATCCCTGTGGCCATGAGAGATGAGAATGCCTTGTGTGTTACCTTTCTTTGTGAGACTTTGTTTTCCTTTAAAGTGTGTATGCCTGCTGTTGGTCAGTCCTTCAGTTGTGTACAACTCTACACGACCCGGTGGACAAAGGCCAAAGCTTTCTTGCCCAAGATACAGGAGCGGTTTACCATTTCCTTCTCCAGTGTGTCCCATTTTACAGAGGAGGAACTCAGGCAAATGAGGGTTAAGTGATTTGCCCAGGTCACATAGCTGGTAAGTGTCTGAGCCCAGATTTGAACTCAGATCTTTCTGACTCCAGGCCCTGTGCTCCAGGTACCTAGTTACCTCAGCTTATGTTGAACCCCAGAGAAAAGGTGAAGGAAATACAGCTAGCACTGTGGTGTGGAACAATCCATATACTGACTGCTTTTCTTCCTTCCTTCTTCCCTCTACCTTCTTTCTTTTTCTTTCTTTCTCCCTTTCATTTCCTTCCTTCCTTCTTTCTTTAGAGAATAATCTTATAAAACCACAGGTAACCACTTTCTTTCTATTTCAATATAGTTGGTTTCCTTTACAATGATCTGTGTTTTATGCATTTAAAAGGATTAATCTGAAAAGGGATCCATAGGCTTCACCAGGGTGCCAAAAGGAGCCATGAACCAAGAAAAGGTTAAGAATCCCTGGTTTAGAGGATAAACTTGTAAGGCCCCAGGAGACCCCTTTCCTTCTAAAAATGGCCTAAGAAGAGTCAAGATTTTATCAGACAGATTCTGGAGTTTGGTGCAATGAAACTCCTTATGCAAGTAGGTTCATTTGAGAAAAGCATGACTGTCCTGCTCCCCGTGCCTGGAGCTCTTGCTGAGCAGGTATTTGTCTGTGTCTAGAAATATCTATTTCAAGATAATAGTGTCTTGGTCTTGTCCACTGAAGGCTTTTGTGTGTGCGTGTGTGTGTGTGTATACACACACACACACACACACACACCAGTTTGAGCACAGACAGTGCCATGGGTCTGGAATGCCCACAGGGCTAGAACCCTGAGAAAGCACATGGTTTCCAGAGTATGAAACTGTCTTTTGTTGGGAATCATCTGGTAAAATATTTCTTTTTTTTTTCCCCTAGAAAAAAAAGTTGATGCATTTGAGTTGAACTGGGTCGAGATTCGATAAGAGAGGAGGGTAAGAGAAGATGTTCTCAGGTAGAAGGAGCAAAATGAGCAAAAAGCACTGAGGGGAGGGGAAGTCACAAGCTTTTTCCAGATTTAGAAAATCGTCCTTCTTGGCCGGAGCACTCAGTGCGTGATGGGCAGCCACACAAAGAGAGGCTAGAAAAGTGGTCTGGTCCCAATCGGAAAGGGCTTTGAATGCCAGACCAAGGGATTTTCATTTTTCATTAAAACATGATGCCAGAGGCAAAAGGTAGAAAAATTAGAAAGCTTCAAGGAGGCTTCATCTTGAACATTTTCAAGCTTTGTTTCTGTTATCCAGAAGGGTCTTTTGTGTTTCATTCAGCCTTATTCTTTAGTTACGATATAGTCCGGATAACAGATTGTGTCTGCTGAGGATTAGCTGGAGACATAAGAGGTGATGTATTCCAGACCCTTCATTTTACACATGAAAAAACTATGATCTAAGAAAGATTCAGTGATTTGCCCAGGACCATATGGCTAGTAAGTATGTGAGTCAGGATTTGAATTCAAATCTTCACTCCAAGTTCAGAACTCCATTTACTGTACTATCTAGTTATCTTATGTCCAAGAGTCTTGGTGATGAATTCTTTGGCCATGGAAACCCATGAAATTCATAGCAATATTAAATGGTCTTCCTTTCTCTGTGACCCATTTGCTTTTTTGAAGTGACAATGGTAGACTCATGGGAAAGGAGGCAGAAGATGCTAATCATCACACAGTTTATGGGCTATCAAGAAACATTCATTTAGCTTTTGGTATTGGTGGTATTCTAAGGGTGAGATCCTTGTCTGGTGATCAAGGAGTAGAAGAAAGTAAGTCATATCCATCTTGAAATTCTTCCTATTAATGAAACAAGAAGCTATTAAAAAGTAGGCACTAAATGGAAAGATGGCTAATATATTCTCCTTGGAAAGGAGAGGAAAGGAAATGAAGGAACTGACAGATTTTATTGTGTATCTGATGGTAACAAGGAACATCATTTAATGGAACCCTTGTTCATCATGTGTTACGGTGCTTGTGATAAGTGAAAAGCTGACGAAGATAGCTATAGCTTATGTGCCAACATCTACTGCAAAGGATGAAGTATACAGAAATTCCACAAGAGACTCAATAAGACCAGAAAAACTAAATCAATATGGACTTAATGTGTGGTAACTTTAGTGCAAAGGTGGAGAAGGGGAGGGGTGGTGAAAAATATGTTAGGAAATATGACTCAGGATTAAAAAAATTAAAGAGATCAAAGACTTGGAGAACCTTCATGTCTATATTGCTGCTACTTTCTTCAAGAAGAGAGGAAGAGCTAGACATGATGAACGCCAAATAATATTTTTTTAAAAAATAGGAAATAAAGAAGCCTAAGCACAGATTATTACTGTTTCCTAAGGAAGTTTCACTTTAAATCAATCACCACAAGGAGGAGAATAAGGTGGTCTAGAAACTGCCTCAGCCAGCAAACGCTTGCTCTTCTTGCCAAGTGGAAAGATACGGCAGTCCAGGGTAACGCTGGTTTATGATCTAAGCACATTTGTAAAATCTTATGGAGGAGGATAGAAAAAATCCGAGCAAAAATTACCTCATAAAACAGCCAGAAAACAGCAGAAGGAAAATAGAAGTTTACACAAGGCTTGGCAAGAAATATAGGTGAACCAAATCATCATGAGAGCATTTAACGATGAAATTGGAGGGAGGGAAAAATCATGACAAAAAAAGAATCTGTCAATATTTCAATAACAAGCTATTTTCTTCTTAGGTTATTTGTGCCTCAACATCACAGTCCCCAACGTGCTTTAGATGGCACTTAAAAAACACACACACACATATGGGAAAAAGTTGATGAACTAGACCAAGTATACCCAAAGGAGGTCTGGGAATGAAATGACGTCATTTTGAGAGCATGGAATGATTGGTTATCATTTGAGAGAGGGTAAGATATCAGAGCATTTAAAAAAAAATCCCTGTCTTGGTATAAACTACGAGATTAAAAGGTTTCCTATGAGCTGTCCATTGAAATGGGTTAATAGTTTGTTTCTGGCATAAATTGTATTTAAGGATATTTAAGGAGCCCCACGGTAAATGCCAATAATTGCTCTGCTTGGTTCATAACATAGGTTGGGACTTCTTTTAGGGTCAAACAACCCACCTTTTGGTGGGGATCGATGTGACTAAAATAGAGGCACTCTAGACCACGTTCAAGGGAGTTGGTTTAAGCTTAACCCAATCGAGGTGATTTTTACCCCAGAGTCTTTTTTAAGTACAAGGCATGTTCCCAGACTTGGGAGCAATATACATGCTAAAACACAAGGTTTTTTTCCTCTCATTCTAAATATCCTTCCACAGCAATTACAGATGTTATTATTCCTAAAAATTAACCATGAAGAAAATACCAGTAGAATTCCATTACATCTGTTTGCTTTAATTTCTTAATTAAAAAACACAAAATTTAATTTTAAAATGTTCATAAAATACAAAGACTGATCCTTATGCCTACTTTCCATTTCTGTAAAGTCTTTATAAGAAAATCCACAAGTATATTGAGGGCATCCTTGCCTATCACCAACATAGATGCGGTGACAAGGAAGCAGGCAGGCTTTTGAAATCTGTCTGATACAGTAGACATCTTTACAGTCAGACATTTGAATCTAATTCAGTAGAGCATATTGCTGCCTTAGAGACTCCCCTTTCAACAAGGTGTCTTCCATGTTTGTTAAAAATCAAGCAAGATTCTTTGAAAGATGCTCTATCCGGTGAGGCATGAATGAATGAAATATGGAGGCCTGTGTTTGCCCAAGGTTTTTGCCATTGTCCTACATGACTTCCAGGGCAGAATCCAAATGGGAAATGATCCCCTGTAGACTTGGAAGTACCCTACGTTATCCTACTTGTGGACCACATTGTTTGGAAGAATTCAAGTTCTGGAACATTGCAGAGACTTCTAAGTAGATTCATAATTACTCAAAGGAATCCATTTTGACCATCTACACGAGACAAACCAAGTAGATGAAGAGTGCCTCTTGTGAAGACAATGTTATGCATTTGAATGAATGGTTCATACATCTAGTCTGTTAGTGCAAAAATTTTCAAAATACATCACAAATGGATAATGAGCTGACTCCCAAAAAATGAAAAGGAAAAAGAAAAGAGACCTGGATTATCTTTGCAAAAATTCACGTCTTTTCTTTTTATTGACCCCATGGAAAACTGAAAGAAAACTCTACTTATAACAACACCCACATCGTTGTCTTAATGCTCTGCGACTGCGAAGCATGAACTTTTGCAGTCTTTCAAAAGAAAAACAAAAATGGCAACAATGGAATGATGCATAGATCATAATATATGCCCAATGATTTTCATACAAGAAGTGGTGCGTGATGTATAGATCTAGATCTCCAGCAACAGAAGGTGGACTGCTCTGGTTTTATGGCAAAAGTAGGGAACAACCAAAGGATGCCCTGCATATGGATTTCATTGATAACTATCTGCAATCCAGAAAGACCCAAAGAATGGCTCCCAATATGCTAAGAAGAACCAATAGAGGATTTATAGCAAGATGTGGACTGGAAATACCTGGGCTGCTAAGACATGGATCCGTTGCAATCTCCATCATTGGAGGAAATGCCTGCACTGATCAGATCATGGATCATTGCCGGAGATTATAATTAGGTACAGATCATCATCGTTGCCACCATCATCATCATCACTATCATCATCATCACTATCATCATATAGTAGCAGTTGGGTGGCATTACAATGCATAGAACTCTGGATTTCAAGGCTGGAAGACCTGAGGTCAAATCCTCCCTCAGATGCTGACTCACTGAGTAACCCCAGCAAGTCACTTAACCTCCCTCCTATAATAGTAGCATCTCCCTCTGAAAATTGTTATGAGGATCAAAATTGAGATCATTTTGGTCAAGCGTTTTGCAAACTTGAAAGTGCTGTGTAAAGGCTGGCTCCTATCTATGGCTTGAATGGAAGTCACAGGAAAGAAAATCAGGACATTCCAAATGCACTGGGAGGAACAAATGGTGACAAGAACTTTCAGTTTTTCTTTGTAAACTCAATCCACTGGGTAGATGTGAGGGTCAGATGGATTCATGTCTTTAAAGCACTTTGCAAACCTTTAAAGTATTGTGCGAGTGCCTGTTGTTAACTAAAGCTCCGTGAACCGGAATGGAATGACTCTACCTCCGGAGGTGTTCGTTTCTAATAATAATAAAGAGCTACCATTTACACAGTGCTTACTCCATGCCATGCACTGTGCTAAGGGCTTTACGGTTATTATCTAATTTGAACCTCCCAGCAGCTCTGGGATGGAAATACTGTTATCATCTCTATTTGCAGTTGAGGAACCTGAGGCAGATGATTATTATTAGAGAGTTATTATTAGGGGTTGAGTGACTTGCCCAGGGTCACTGAGTTAGTAAGTATCTGAAGTCAAATTTGAATTCAAGCTTTCCTGACTGCAGGTCCAGTGCTCTGTCTGAGGCTACCTAATCAGTGTTCTTTTTGCATCTCTCCTTTGAATCACCTCGATGTTATAATAAAGAGAGCACTGGACCCAGAGTCAGGAAGACTTGAGGTCGAACGCTGCCTCAGACGCTATTCGGCCCTATTCCCACTGAACCACACCACCTGTTCAGGAGTGCAACAAATGGATCTGAAATCACATTCGATAGAAAGGACACCTCTCTCTGCTGATGAGAGACAGGGCAAAGTCACTGGCCCATTACTGTCTGTCAGAAAAGTTGGGAAGGGGATGGAGTAAGATGAGAGTACCTTAGACAAGCAAGACTCCTTTTACCCATTCCTGGCTCTTGAGTGAGAATTGGAGGAACCCTAGAAGTCATCAACTCCAACCCTCTTGTTTGACCTGAAAAGTCAAGTGAATGGCCATGGGTCACGCAGACCAAAGATGTCTGGGGCAGGATCTGAGTCCTGGTCTTCCTGACTCCAAGAAGGATACTCTATCCACTCTTTTTGTTTGGTGAAGGGGAGGAGGTGAGGGATTGGTCATTTTGTAGCATGAGTCTTGTAAATTTGTAGCTTTTCTCCTCCAATACATTGTTATTAATGATATCCATTTGGGATTTTTTTTCCCGTAAATGGACTGCTGCTTGTATGCTGTGGATGAAGCAATTGGAGTGAGTGCCTCTCCCTGGGGACAGAATCCATCACTGTTGTAGAAGATGGTGACATTTTAGAAAGAAACTCAGGGGGAATGGAACACTTAAAAAATTAGATTTAAACACACTGGCCCAGGATTGATTCTGATTACACTTAGATGGATACCCTGATGGATCAGCAGCCTTACAAGTGTTTAACCCATTTCTCACTCCGCTAATAATCAGAATAATCTAATTCTCAATGTCATTTAATGTACTGCATTCAAGGTTATAATAGATCATATTTCTAATAAATCCCTGCAATTAGGTAATGAATAATACAGTAAGGCTGGTGTTCAGAGCCCCTTTATTTCCCAGCCTCACCATTGCAGGCATGGATGTGGAGGGACCTTTTTTCTTGGAATGTGACAGGTTCTTCCCAAGTCTTTGAGTGGATCCTAGGGAGTATTTCTATACCAAGGTGCCCTGGGTGGTATGCTTGGCTGTAGGAAGATTTGGGAAAGTAGGAGATTTTTTTTAGGAAAAACAAACATATCTCAAAAAGCTAGTATAGGTTTGATCCTTTTTAATATATATTATATCTGTACCTGAAAAAAGTGGCGACTTGCCAAGGTATTTATTGGATTTCTCCAGTAATTGTTGCTTCTCCCCCCGCTCCATTTTTTATGTACATCCCCCTGAGAAATGCTATATTTTACTTCTAAATATTTTTCCAATATCCATTGAAATCACAGCTGACATTACTGATTTTTCAACAGAAGTCACAGGATAGCCGATCTGGGGCAGGTTTTACAGGTTTTTCTCATAACCTGATGCCCAACTGATGATATTTTCTCATAGCTCTATCTATATAGGAAATAATTACGGGGCTAATGTTTATTGCTACTATTATTTCATATATGTCAAAATCCATTGTCTGTGATTCTCAGTTCATTAATGGTACAGAGTCTAGAGATGCTGCATATGGCATTTCCGTGAAAACACTGAGACCTGACAACAGTTACTCAGGGGGTGTGACTACTTCCATAAGCACTACGTGGAAAGACCCTGGCCTGGTAATACTTGGGAGCTAAGGGGGGAATTCAGGAGCGACACAGAGCTAGGAGGGAGTAGTGTGCTTGTAGATTGGACTCTGTTTGGTTCTACATTTATTAAGAAAGCCATTGTGCTGATTTACCCAAGGATCGTCCCATCACCTGGGGATCTTTCCATTGTCATTCTGGGAACACGATCAATTAGAATTTATTAAGCATCTACTGGGTGCCATGTGCTATATTAAGTAGCAGAGACACAAAGAGCGGCAAAAAGACAGTCCCTGATCGCAAGAGCTTACACTCTATTGGAGGCGACAACATGCAAACACACACATATGCGTATGTATGTATTATATGTATGTATGTATATATGTGTGTATGCATATCTACCTACATATATGTAGGATTTTTTTGACATAATGATTCTACTTATTCCCCCAGAGGATGGGGTCCTTCGCTACAGAACTCTCTTGTGCTATGAGAAAACCGGCACCAGTGTTTTGACCAGTATTGGGCAGGTGATGAGCTCTTCGCCTTGGGAGGTATTGAAGCTTTTCCTTAAAAAGTAGAATCTCCTGAATGTGACCACTTTTCAGGGATGCAGATACGGTAGATGGATTTCATGCTTTGCCTCCAGGGAACTAAGTGACCCTTGAGATCATTTCCACTGTAATTCCTTGATTTAGTTTCAGACTTAATGGTAAACTCTTTGGGTATATTATGACCAAACCAAGCTGTGTTCCTACAATGCAGGCACATCAAAGAAAGGCAAGTGTTGTTCAACCTTTACATTAATCATGAAAGGATATCGTTTTGTCAGAAACTTTGGAACCAGTGACAGTTCTTGGACTGGGTGGGGTAGGAGGGGAATACCAGCTCTGTGCTTGGCCATGTAAGTTTTAAGACACTTTTGAGTAATCCTATTTCGTAATTGTTATTTTTTCATTCAAGTTGAGGGAAGCTATCAGGGGTCCCCACTGCTCCCTAATCTTCCTATAGGTCAAGAATCAAAGTAAGGAAGAGAGGAGGCTGGAACAAACAGAGAAACAGCAGGAGTCCAGGACATATGAAGCATAACCTCTTTGCTAAGTGATAGAACAGCTAGATCATTCCCTGTTATTGAACGTGACAGCCCCTGGAGATGTCTGTCCTTAGTGCAATTTCCTGAATTCTGTCAGATGGTTCTGGGGTGAGGAGGGGGAATGGGGTTGGAGGGAAGGGGTGCATCCTGTAAAATTAATGAAAAAAATATTTTGTTCCGATTCCAGCATTCCTTTCCTGGTCAGTTTTTAATGCGTGCAAAGTTATCCCGCATGTTTCTTGGTGTAATGAACATAGAGGGGGGTTGTAGGGAGGGGATTATCTACCATTTGTCCTCATAGGGAGCTCAGAGTTAAATGGAAGAGACTTCTCTAGAAGGAAACAAAAAAGTCATGCTCTCAGTGGCAGGTTAGGTCAACCTGACCTCTCTGCATACATTTTTGATGTTTCCAGTACAGCAAGTTCTACTTCAAGTACACCCGAGTCCTGAGAAGGCCTCAGTGGGGAAGGTGAACATTGTTTTCATTCCTTCAGGTATCCTCATCAAGATTTTCATCCATCTTTACCACATCCTCAGAAAAGAGAAAATAGAAAATGGTGGGAGGAATCAATCTGGAGATAAAAAGAACCCACAGTTTATATATACATACATAGTATACATATATATGTATTTTTTTTAAGTTGGGTTGCTAGAGGACTTTTTTAAATAGACTGCATGCATTTCCTGGTAGGATTTTTTTTAAGATCTCAACAACAGTGAATTAGACAATTCAGGAAATGCCATCAGACTTTTGTCTTGGTGAACTCCGTAAGGTTGACCAAGGTTGGGTGAAAAGAAACTGATGAAAATAGAAATGGCTAAGAATTGGAAAGATTTAGTCCTACAGAAGAAAGGCATTTATTTTACTCTTGTCTAAATGTATTCTGGAAATAATTATGTAAATGTGACACACACACACACACATACACACACACACACACACATTCTACTCTCCTGGGGGAGCTTTCCGGCTTATGAGATTCTCCTTGACCTTTAACTGAATGGGTGTAACCCTTTCGTTTTGGAAAATTACGCACAAGGTCATATATTTAGAGCTTGGAGACTACCTAGTCTAACCCCCCTCCTTTTATAGAAGAGGAAACCAAAGCCTAGAAAGAAGTCACAAAGGTGGCAATTAGTGGAGCTGGGATTCAAACTTTGGTCCAGCAGTCTTACGTCATCAATGTTTGTTCTGTAAAATGGACATAGTAGAGTCCCTTACGATAATTTGGGCTGACATAAGAGAAACACCTTAGGAGGAAGACTGAGAATTTGGGAAGAGAAAACCTGACAACAATTTTGTCTGTGTGCCATCTCCTGACTCTCCTGAGGGATGGTGGTATAGCCTTGCAATGAAGCAGCAGGTGTAGTGGATAGAATGCTAGATTTGGAATAAGGAAACCCTGGATTCAGATCCTGCCTCTACCACTGACTATCCATGTCACCTTGGACAAGTTATTTCTCTCCTCCAAGTCTCAGGCACCTTGTCTATACAATGGGGACAAAAAAGTCCCTACCTCACAGGATGGTTGTGATGATCAAATGACACAACGTCCACATTGATTTGCCAAACTTTTTCAAGTGCTGTGCAGTTAGTTATCGTTCTGTTGACTCCTGGTGGTAACTTCATTCCTTTTTTGATGGACCCACATTCCCCATTCCCTGTTCAAGAGTCACTTTGGAAGCTCCTAGTGAGGAAATCCCTCTCTCGGGGATCAGAACCTACTGTTCTCTTAATGAATGCCTTAGTAAGTGATCAGCCCAGGGTCACACAGCCAGTATGTGGCAGAGGAGGATTTGAACTCAGATCTTCCTGACCCCAGAAGTTCAGGGATGCTCCCTCTACACCATGGCTAGACTATCCAAGATTCTGTCCCACTCCTCTCCACAGTGAATCAGCTCTTCTCACCAGGTAGGTCTTGTCATCATCCTATCTTATCCAGTCTACTATTCCTTTCCTCTTTGCTCTCATCTCTCTCTGCCTACAACCTTCCTTGGTTCATTCTCTTTCCCTAGCTTTCCTCTGTCTTCATCTAGCGATTCACACCCATCAGCAGCCTACATATGAAGGCTTCCCTGACTACCCTGGGTCCTGTTTGAAATGACTTTCTATTTCTTGTGTCTAGCCACAGTCATTACTGGTTGATTAATAGTAGGATAATAGTAGCCAATTAGGAAAATATTTGTTAAATTGAGTTTCCTCTGTTGCGTTGTAAACCCCTTGTAGGCAAGGACCACATTTGCTATTTCTCTTCTTTCTCCTCATTGTGAGACCACATGCACTAACTATTAATGAAGCGACAGCTTTTCTAGTGAGAGCTCAGTGGCCACCAGCCCCTAGATCTGATCCCAGCTCTCCTCCTCTCCAACGTCATGACCACATGACCACTGATGTAGCATAGCCTGGGAGTGCTTTGCCAGCAGCAAACCTTTTTCCATTACAAAACTAGGCTTTAGGAGAGCCAGCCACAGAGTCGGGAAGACCTGTGTTTGAGTCTTGCCTAAGACACTTAACTGGTTACGTGATCTTGGGCAAATCACGTAACTAACCCCTCAGGGCTCTGAGTTCTTTTCTTTTTTTCTTTCTTTCATTCTTTTTTGTTTTTTTGAAGGAGGGGAGGGGAGGCAATCAGGGTTAAATGACTCGCCCAAGGTCACACAGCTAGTAAGTATTAAGTGTCTGAGGTCACATTTGAACTCAGGTCCTCCTGAGTCCAGGGCTGGTGTTCTATCCACTGTGCCACCTAGCTACCTTGAGTTATTCTAAAACAGGTAATTACAGAAAAGATAACAAGGGAAGTTTCCTCACCCAGGAGTTTTCTATGCCATTGAAATCTCAAGTTCAGTCTGGGTCCTCAGGCTTTAGAGAAGAAGGTCGTGAGGTGGAGTGAAGAGGAAGAGGGTAACACAGAGAATGTCAGAGAGAGAAAAATAGCTTAAAGGATGACAGAGAGATAACGTCAGACACAGAGAATGGAGAGAAAGAAACTGGCAGAGATTGCATGTCAGAGAGTGACGGAAAGAGGATGGCAGAGAGTCAGGGAGGTCAGGTGGAGAGAGAGAATGTCACAGGGAGGGATCAGGGCAGAGAGAAAAGAACTGAATCTGAGAATCATTTAGGTGGAGAAGATGTATTCACATGTGTGCATATGTAGGTGTGTACGTGTGTGTGTGTGTGTGTGTGTGTGTGTCTTCCCAGATTTTTTGACCTTTTTGATTGAACCCCCTGGGAATGGAGATTTTGTTTTCTGTTTATTTCCAGCCTCTGCATATGGCCATGAGCTATATAGGGACTGGTGATGATTCAATCACTTCCCTTCCAGTGATTCCCCAGAGCACAAATACCTGGGAATGAAGGTTCTATAGGCCAGAAGCTTCATGATCTGCCAGGTCAATGGGAGTCCAGCATTCTTCACGGACAGAATTGTTTCGGGTTCTTCCGCTCTCTTGTGATGACTTATGAGCTGGACAGGGTCCCAGCAGGATTTGCCACGGTTAGGACAAACATTCCCACGTGCAGTGGTTGCCTTGGAGTTGACTGCTTGTTTGTCCATCATTCCCTTTTCAGAGTTTGAATTGGCTTCTGCCCCAATGCCAACATCTGGGGGCAGAGAGGGTGCATTCTCCCCTCTATCCAAGCTCTGGCTGCCCAGATAACTACCCTGCCCCCTCCCCAGCTTCCTGGCCAGCCCCCGTGTTGCCAACTCCCACATCTCAGGGTGCCTTGGCCATATCCCTCCTTTGCCCCAGGAACCAATTGGTGGGGGCCCCAAGCCTCAAACTATGCTCAGCATTAGCTGAGGAAACAACATTGGAAGTAGAACTCAGGGACACAGAAGTCATTGCCTCTCCCCCCCACCCCAAAGTAAATATAACCCTAGCCCACCCTTGTCTCTATACTCCTCTGCTCTCCGTTTCCAGCTCATGCTCTGCAAGGAGCTCTTCTCTATTATGGGGCGACGAAAAGAACTGAGGACTTAAGAGTCAGAGGGCCCAGGTTCTAATTTGGCTCTATCATATCAGGGGATCAGTAAATAGACTTTGGGGGGGGGAGTCTGTGAACTTGGATGGGAAAATTACATCTTTATTATTACTAATCTCTAACTGAAACCAAGCATTTCCTTCGATTATGAATGTAGGCACCAGGCCATCCTAAGAAAAAGGGCTTTATTAGCCTGCCAAAGGGTGTCCATGATACCCAAAAGTTAGGGCCTCGCTGATGACCATCTTACCTCTTCTTAAACCCTTGAAACATCTTTTTCTGTGTCCAGAAGGATAAGAGAATGGGGTTCTGACCAATTCAATATTCTGAGTAATAGAAAGTGATCCCATTTATCTCATGTATTTCATGCATATATCTCATCCTGATTTTCACTGAACAAGAATTTGATAGAAATCAACACGAATACTAAAATTACTGAACAAATTAATCTTTAATCTGAGGATTGAGGACTTGAAAGCTTCTTTCAGCATTTTGAGGTCATCACTATACATATCAATTTCACTGTCCAGAGCTGTAAAAGAAATCTGTGACCCTTTGAGTTTTGGTGCTGTTGGGACTTCTGTATAAATTGAAGTTTTTATCTATTTTATTTTGGACAAGATTGAAAAGAATGTTAGGATTTGTTATCAGATCCTATCTGATTCACGTACCACTGTGTGAGCTTGGCAACCAACTTCACTTTTCAGATCATCATTACTGCATTTGTAAAATAAAAGGATTTAGAGCTAGAAGGAAACTTTAAAGGGCCAATCTTTCATCTTTATGGATGAGGGCACTGAGGCTGGCAGAGGCAAATGACTTGTCTAGGGTCACTTAGCCAGTAAGTGTTGGAGGCAGGATTCAAACCTAGAACTTCCTGGACCATAAGTCCACCATTCTATCCCCTATAACCTGCTATCTCAGTAGAGATGGACAAGATGATCCCCAAGGTCCTTCCCAGCACTACATTGGGGGTCCGTCGATCCTATCTTATTTTCTAAAGGAAATGTACACAACATACACACACACAACATGCACGGATACGCTTTACCCACTGATACAGATATTTAAATTCGACTTTAAGACAGGCAAGAGATTCACTACATTAATTCATTAAATGAGTCATGAAACACTACCATCCTCAAAGAATTAAAAATGAGTCCCACCCACAGAGCAGTGCTGAGAGACTCATGGTGGGTGTAAGTGGCCTGCAGCACATTACAGAGAAGGAACAAGGGAGGAACGAAGGATGTGGTCCAAGAAATGCATGATCAGAAACACTAATGGGCTGGTCATCTGGCCAGGGTGAAGGACAGATGGCCCATGGGTTCCACTGGGACCCTTGTGTGATATCAGAAGGAAACTCTCCAACATGGCGACTTTATGTGAAGATGATCAGGAGTCACAAAGGAAGGATAGGGAAGCATGGTTGTTACCTTTACCACATGTGTGTATGTATCTATATCTATTGCTACGTAGCTCTATCTACCTATCTTTCTCTGACCTTATCTGTAGCCATCTATTTCTTTTTTCTATATGTCTATCAGTCTCTATCTCTAGCTACCTATCTCTGTCTCTCTACATATCTCTATCTATATCTGTCTCTGTCTACCTATGTATTTATATCTGTGTCTAGGCAACTAGACAGCACAATAGATAGAGCTCTAGGCCTGGAGTCAGGAAGACTCATCTCCCTGAGTTCAAATCCAGCCTCAGACACTTACTAGCTGTGTGAACCTGGACAAGTCATTTAACTCTGTTTGCCTCAGTTTCCTCATCTGGAAAATGAGCTGGAGAAGGAAATAGCAAACTGCTCCAGTATCTTTGCCAAGAAAAACCCACAAGGGATCACAAAGAGTTACACACACACACACACACACACACACACACACACACACACACACGCAGAGTAGGGTGGGGAGTATAAGATATAAACAGACTGGAAAGTTAGGGGAGGGTCCAGTTAAGAAGAACTTGGAGAGCCAAACAGAGCATTTTGTATTTGATAATGAAGGATTGTATCTCTTCTCCCAAGGGCATCATCAAAACAACTTCCCTTTATAGCCTTCAGGACAAAGGGAAATGAATAGACCCTACCACCAGAAAACCTCAGGAGATCTGGGAAGAAGATTTTCTACCACTTGATGTAGTTGGAAACTCCATTCAGGGTCCATGCCAGAGCAGATTCTCCCTTGAAGCTTCCCTGATCCGTCCCCCCCCACCCCGCCCCAATTGTCTGTACTTTCTATCCTGCTGACAAAGTTTCTTTTATATCTAAATTTTATATGCACTTGTCTGTGTATATGCTGTTTCCTCCTTGAGAGCAGAGCCTCTTTCTTCCTGTGTATTTTGGTTCCTAATACCTAGACTATGGCCTCGCATGTAGTAGGTGCTAAATTCTGCTTGTAGCCTTGAACTGGATGTGATTGTGAAATTTGTGTTCCTTGACTCCTATTACTTAAACTATTCTTTATTAGTCACCAATTACGCAGAAGACCGTGTGCTGAAGACAATACTTTGTGCTCTCTTTTGAGCTTACGATCTAGCAGTGATACAATAGACAATCTTATTCATATCTTTCCATAAGTCTTCCAGAGGAGATGAATGAGTTTGAGAGGATCATTTAATATTTTTCATGACTTAGAAAGTCTGAAAGAATCCAGAGTCTGGCCAGTGCATGGAGCAGTGACGATTTTGTATTTTTCCATTGTGCTTTGCAATGATGCCTACCATTTTACTTTCCCTAAATGCTACCATGTGTGTTTCTTTACCACATACTCCCAGGAGGTCTGAGAAGTATTGGGATATCTTCCCCATTTTACAGATGGGGAAATGGAAGCACAGAGAGGTCTTTGCCATCTTACATAACTGAAAGGTTGCCAACCCAGGGCCACTAATGTTATATCTTGATTCCTGTGTCCTTTCTGTTAGACTCATCTCCCCCCACTAATGTAGTCTTCAGGCTTTCCCATTCTTCTGCCTTTTCCAGGCTATAAAGAACTCTGAGCTTGCTGTCCTGTATCCCAACCATCCACGCCTTCTATTTGGGTCTTCCCAGTTTCTGATTTTCCCAGAGTTTAGTTCTTTCCTGAGCTGTTGCTTTATAGTCAAGTATTGGCCACCATTTTCTTTTCTACTGGAATAAGTTGGTTGTTTCACCTGATCTTTCTTGTTTATCATTGTTGGCAATGTATCCTCCATATTCTCTCTCTCTCTCTCTCTCTCTCTCTCTCTCTCTCTCTCTCTCTCTCTCTCTCCATTATTTCTGCCAAGTCACTTTTAACATTTTTTAACTTTTGCTTGAAGTAGATCTTCCTGTGATTTTCAGGTTCATTTATCCTCTCCTTTCACTGGCTCTTGCAAATCCACTCTTGTTCTTTCTTCCTTCCTTTCTTGGAATGTGCGCTCATCTCTTGGAAGTTATCTTATCTCCCAGGATATACTATATGGTTTCTTTTTCCTCTCAATCATATCTTGCATCTTAGCTATTTCAATCATTCCATCATTTCAAAAAAGTATATCAGTACCATTCTCCATTTTGCCATCTTCTCATTAGCACATTTTTTTTTTTTTAGCAAAGAGGCAACTTGGAGTGTCAGAGGAGAACTGGCCTCAGAGTCAACAATACATGGGTTCAAGTCCTGAGTCCAGTACATACTGCCCAAGGGACTTAACAAGGCTGTGCTCTAGACAACTTTCTAAGACTATAAATCACAGGGAATTGCTAATCCCAGTACAAATAAAATCATATATCGTCTCTACTCCGAAATTTGTATTATCTTATGTGGATTTTTGGCCATTTACCTTTGCTTTAGCTTTCCTATTTTTTTTTTTTGATAGGAATACATTTGAAGAAAATGAGCTAGGCCCCCTGGAAACCTATTACTCTGCCATCTTGGCTGGATATCAGCCTCTCAAACATTAATTGGCATCTACCTTAGCAATGACATGACTCTCCAGGAGTGGAAGGTCCCCTAGCAACCTGCTCAACTCCCAAGGCATCCTTGCACTGATTTACCTCCTAACCTCCCCATTGTTGTGGCCCCTTCTCCATTTCTGAGTCTATGGAATTTGTTTTATTCCAGTATACTCCAGTGCATGAAAATAATTCATGAGAAAATGATGTAAATCCATGGATGTAATTATATATGTTTAATTGAGAAAAGATGATTAAAACATGATGAAAATATATTTCATATTTTGCTTTTAGATACATCCATACACTGGAGTAATGATGCCTTCCTTGTTAACGACAACTAGGTGGTCTTAATGACCTTTGTGGAAGATGATCTCTTATACTTCGTTAGGAATAGAAGACTCCAGACAAATTCAACTCCATCATTGAGGTTTTTTTCTTCTTTCCAAGCAATGCCAAGCAGACAAATCTATCCCGTGCTCCTTAGGGATCAGCTCATCTGACCTCCTTATTTTACAAAGACTCAAACTGAGGGCTGAAAATGTTCACTGACTCTCCCCAAATCTCACAGGTAGAGAGAAGAAGAGCCAGATACCAGCCCAGTTATTGCAAACTATGCCAGAAAACCCTTAAATGACTTCATTCCATCAGTACCTACTGTCTCTATCTATAGTCCAGAACAGCTAGAGATGCAGAGACAAAACTGAGACTACAGACCCTTCCCCAGGTAGGGTCTCCACCCTCCAAGAACTTCCCTTCCTCAGGCTTTTCCTTTCTCTGATTGGTGCCTCTTGAGTCTTTGGAGTTAGAATTCGAAGGGAAAAAATCCAATTTTTGTTTGTTTCTTTTGACAAATGAAGACACAGTCCCTCAGAGGAGATGTGACTTATTCAAAGTGCAGCAGAGCTAAGAAGTGAAAGAGACGGTATCCAGACTCCAATCCTGGACTCTGCCCTCTGCAGCTAGATGTTCTCGTGCCAGGGACCAGCAGGCTGCAGTTTATCCTTTTGATAACTGGCATGAGTTCCACCAAGGACCTTTTTCTTTATTTTATGTGAAGGATTTGAGGTCTAGATTTTCCTTTTGTAAAAAATCTTGTGTTCTAAGTGAAAAAAAAATCCCCCAACTTTGCCTCTTTCTGGTGCCCCATTGAAAAGGAATTTGCGCTGGCATCAGCATTCCATATATATATCCAAGTACTCCCAGTAAAATCAACCCAGCTTCATTTATTTCAATGATTAGACATTCAAATAAAAGTGCTTGGATGTCTGTTTTCCTAGGCATGGGCCAACATCTGTACATCAGGCGTGTTTGTACAAGTGACACTTTTATTACATTCATTTCATTTGCAATATGATACAGGATCATGAATATGTTATTCTATGTCACCGTATCTGATTTGTGGCACTTAGACCTTCACACGAGGTGCACTGTGTTTATAGAATACCTTTCAGCAGACAAGTACTTTACAAACATTGGGCCAGATTCTCTGCCAGGGGAATTTATTATTCCCTGGATCCTCTTGAGGTGTACTCTCCATCTCCTTCTTTCTCTGCTTCCCTCTCTCCCCTCCTTCTCTCTTCCTCTTTTTCTCTCCCTCCTTCTACTTGGTTGCTAGTTCCATGTCAGGGAGCGTGCTAAGTCACAGGAGGCGACTGAAATAATTGTGACCAGAAAGGATCAAGACCAGCATTCCCTCCACACTCAGCTTTTCTTCATCCCACTGCAAGCATGTAGACATGCGAGCGATTGAGCTATGTGTCTTCTGGAAGGGTGCACTGGGGAATAGTTTAGAGTTAGAAGAGGCCTTTTAGGGTCATTGGGTTCAACCCCCTCCTTTTACTCATGAACAGAAAGAGAAGTGATTTGCTCAATCTCATGCTGGATATCAGGGGCAGAACATGGATCTCAATCTAGGTCTTCTCACTCCCAGCTCAGTCTCCTGCACGTTGTGGAATCAGCCAGAAAGCATTTATTCCATATCAGGACTTGAATCCAGATCTGAGGCCTGCCCTCAAAGCCCATCATGCCTTGCCACTTGCCATCAGTATTATGAGCATTATTCTTCACAATCAGGCATCTAGACAGATTCCCAAAGGGCCAAACAAGTTATTGAATGGAGGGAAGGCAATGGAAGACCTGGCATTTGGGTCCCTGGTTTGAGTCCTGGCTTCAGCACTTACTCATTGGGTAATTATGCACAAGTCACCTAACTTTGAAGCCTCACCTATAAACTTGGGGGCTGGCTTTGGGGAAGGCATCGTATTTGTATGACCAACCTCATTGGCTTGTTGCTGCAGTGTTGGTATTCTAGGGTGACATAGGAGAAAAATCATTACATGGGTCACCCACCATTGGTATACCAGGAAAAATCTATTTAAATAGCTGTCAGTGACCATCCTGAAGTAGAAAAGAAGTCCGACCTGAACATGAGGGCAAGACACACTGCCTGAGAGGCGTTGTGTCTCTAGAGTACATGGTAAGCACTTGAGGGAAGGGACTGCTTGGTTTTTTTTCTTTGTATCTCTAGTTGTCTAGTACATATATACACATATACATACATATATGTAAAGAGAGAGATATAGGTATACTATAGATGTACCAACATCATATGTAGTACATACATATGTATATATGTGTGTATGTATTTAATTCAGTGTCTCTCACACACACAAACATACAAATATATGGCACTGAATTAAATACTTTTTAAATTGAATAGATTTTAATGGTGTATAGGAGAAGAGTAGACAGTTGTGGAAGGGGTGGGCGTCAATCTGTCTGCTTTGCCTTGGTGATGGTGGGGATATTAAGGCTGAGAGGGGGTACAGTGCATCTCAGCACCCTATCCATAACATTTTAGCACCAGCTCACAGCTCCCTCTCCCCCATGCTACTTGCTATGTCCTAGGAAGAGTTCTGATGCTAGCTCTCCAAGCAGTTTTCAGAGCTAGTAGGTCTAATCTCAAGGACATCCTTCCCCCTGCCCATTAAAATAAAGAATATGAAAAGTGTGGAGTCCCCCATAGGTCAATAAACATATGTCTCATCACATGTGTGTGTGTGGGGGGGGAATCTGCCTACTCCATGCTCAGTATTAGAGTCAGTCTCACACTTGTTCCAATAACCCTCTTCTACGTCATTGATCCTGGGCCCACAGACACTTGCCATGAGTCTTTCTGAGAGGCCTGGACATCAGCAGAAAGCCAAGGAAAACAGCAATGGCAGGAGAGATCTTTGCAGCCACCTGGCCAGAGGATCCCCACATGAATCTTCTCCTTGTTTCTGGTGATAGTGGGCAGCCCTGTGTAAGCCTGACACACATAACATGTTTGTGCCATGAGTAGCTCTAAGCTGATGAGTCCAGCAGTGGACAAGGGCTCCTCATGTGTGACAGATTACAGTCCTTTGGGGGAAGTTTGCACGATATTCTGAGGAGTCCTTCTATCTTGGGGAGAAATCCCAATGAGAATGTGCTTTATGGAGGGTGGCGATGGTTGAGGAGAGATCCCAGTGCTGGTCATAGATAACCAGACTGGTCCCTAAGAGTGCTTTTAAACCCTGCTCTCAGATCAGATGGAAGTGTGAGGCCCTTGTAAGAAAGCTGGATTTGGAGTTAGAAGACATAGGCTCAAATCCTGGCTTTTCCTCAACACCAGTGATGATAAAGACCTCCCAAAGAACAGGCCAGATCAAACTAAGCCAGGGGTGGAGAGCCTGCAGCCTCAAGGCCACATGTGACCTTCTAGGCCCTTGCTGCAGCCTTTTGACTAAGTCCCAGTTTTACAGACTAAATCCTTCATTGAGGGGATTTGTTGGTGAAGTTTGGATTCAGTTAAAGGGTCACACTTGGGGACCTAGAGGGCCACGTGGCCTCGAGGCTGCAGGTTTCCCACCCCTGAACTAACCTCATTTCATTTTTGGACAGCAACATTAAACTAGAAGATTAAGGGGGTGCTGTGGATATTGTTGATGTGGGTTTTAGCAAAGCTTCTGATATAGTGCTGTTCTTGTGGAGAAGACGGAGGGAGAGGGGATGGGACAAAATGCCACTGGATGAATTCAGAGCTGGTTGAATGACTGGGCTCAAAAAAGCATTGCTAATGGCTCCGTGTCAACATGGTGGCCAGTCTCCAATGTACGGCCCCAGGGAGCTGGACTTAGTCAAATGCTTCTGGTTTCATGTCTTTATTGGTGACTATGAATAAAGATATAGATGGCATGGTTGTCAGATTTTCCATATACCCCAAAGTCAGGAGAGATAGATAATATTCTGGGTGATGGATCCTGAATCCAAAAAGAACATTAGGCATCTAGCCAATCATTACATCATAACAAGGTAAAATTCAGGAAGGATAAATGTAAAGTCTTACACTGAGGTAGAAATAACCAATTTCTTAAGGGCAAGATGGGGGACCAAGGTGAGAGAGCAGTTTGTCCGAGGGTGATTGGGAGGTGTTCGTGGACTGGAAACTCAAATCTTATTTTATCTTCGAGGAGAGTGCTATTATTATCCCTATTTTATAGATAAGGAAACTGAGGCAAACAGGGTTAAGTGACTTGCCCAAAGTCACATAGCTAGTAAGAGTCTGAGATTGGATTCGAACTCAGTTCTGCCTGACTCCAGTCCAACGCTGTATTTATTGGGCTACCTAATTGACTGAGCCCCAGTGAAGGAGGTTGACCAGGGCCACACAGCTCATGTCAAAGACAGGGTTTAAGCTGTAGGTCTACTTTGAGTCAAGGACAGAGCATGAACCCTGATCTTCTTGCCTCCTGGGCTGGGGCTCTACCCACCATCCCCCTGTGACTCCCTTGACCTTCATCACCTTCTGAAAGCACACCTGCCCCTGGTGTGAGGTGACTTCCTCCAAGAGGGCTTGCTGAAAGTTAGTTCCTTGTTTGTAATTCCAGCAGCATATATTTTGAGACGACAGATACCTGTTTAACAGGTAATTGGATTGTCTCTAAGCGGCCAACTCCCAACTGAAATATTCCACAGGTATCTCACAGTCAGTTTTCCCCATGCTTGTAATAACACATTCATTATAGAAATAAGCCAAGTGCTTCTAACTGGAAAGTCACAAGGCCCTTGGGAAGGAGATCAGGTCTCCTCAAAAGAGAGAAAGAAAGCTGGTGAAATTATATTGTCTTTGACCATCCCAAATTAGGAGTGGAAATCCTCTAGCTGTGTCTGATACAAGTGTCCCTCCTCCTAGAATGAGGTCTTCTGAATGGAAAGTTCTTTCAACAGTCACTGGAATAAGACTGAATTCTAGGTGATTTCACTGTCACCTATACAGGTGTACACACACACACACACACACACACACACATGCACACACACTTTTCTCCTCACGATAGCTTGGATAACAAATTACTTTCCCCAGGAAAAATCATTGACATGGCACTCCAGCTTGGTAAAAACTTCCAGGAAAAGAAACAAGTCTCAAGGAAGTATTTGGGGAAAAGAGTGCATTGCCCCACGCTGCAGCCTGGTAAGTGATGCCTGACCTGCCTCCTCTCTTCTTTCTAGCTGTCAGAAATGATAAAAATAAAAAGAAGAAAGAACCTTCGAAGCAGGAATTCACAGAAAGCTATGAAATGCCAGCAGAATTGGATGATCTGACAGAAAAGATCCGGAAAGCTCACCAGGAAACCTTCCCATCTCTTTGCCAGCTGGGGAAGTACACCACGGTAAGGCCTGAATTGGGGAGGGGGGAGATATACCATGGTAAGAATGGCTTATGGGGAAACACGCTATAAAAAGAACTCCAGTAAAAACCATACACATAGGGACAGAATTGACCCCTACATTGTCATTTCCACAAACTCTGCATCATGTTCCCCTAGATATCAACTTTCCTGGGTACACCAGAGGATTCCAGGCAAATTGCAAGCCTGGAGGCTGGTGGTGGGTGCTGTGTTCAGATTTACCCTTCCTGAGTTCAGTTCTGTAAGGATTTATGAAGTTTCTCTGTGACAGCACTATGCTACTCACAGGACATAGAAAAACAAAAGGAAAGTCCCTGTCCTCAAGTTGATTACAGCAGACACACTACTGGGGCTAGGAGGAAGGAGAGGTGGAGTGGGGAAGGAAAGGAGGAGGACAGTGTGCACACAGGTAAGAAAAAAAATGGCGTGTTCTCTGGGTTTTTACTCCCGACCACTTACACTCGCGCTTTCTAGTTTGATCTGGAGTGGATGAGCCCCCACTGGTGTGTTTCCCATTAAAAATCAAGTAGAAATCACTTCTTCCACTTCTATTTTTATAAAATGACAAAGTAATTTCAGGAGTGGGGAACCAGGAGAACCCCAAGGCACATCTCATGGAGGAAATAGAACTTCAGCTCATTGTTGAAAGGACCTAGGGATTCCAGGAAATAGAAGTGAGAAGGAAGGCCATTCCAGACATGGGGGTATCCTATGCTAAGGCATCTCTCTTATTAAGGGAGAAATATACCAGTCTATGGAAAGAGACTAGGATTTAGAAGTCAAAGACTTGGATCTCAGCCCTGCTGTTTATTGCATGGGTGTCTTGGCAAGTGACTTCCCCTTTCTGGGCCTCCAATTCCTCATCTGTAAAATAAGGGAGGGTGGACTAAAGGATATTAAAAAGTTACCCACATTTAATGGAGCATTTTAAGGTTTGTAAAGCTCTTTACATCTGGTATTTCACCTGATCCTTGTTTGTGGCTATTCCTTCCAACACCTCCCAGGAGACCCCCTTGCACATTTGGATAATTCTTTTTGGACTGCCTTGGGAAGTAGTGCACAGACTTCTTGTCCAAAAGTACAATGAATATGCCAATATTTCTTTATTCCAAGAGAAAATAATCTTCTGAGAGCTCTGAAAGGCTCAGGCAGGGAAAGGGAGCATGAATTACTTGATTAAAAAGTTACTTGCTTCAGTCACCTTTAGCTAAAGCACTTCTCTTGCCTCCATATACATGAGCCTTTACTGCAAGTACCTTTCCAGTGCTGTTATCTACCATCTTGTGACTTCCCTCCCAGCCTGGGAATTCTATTGGTAGAGATCATAGACTCAGCGACCTTCCCCCAGGGAGGGTCCTTGGAAACCACCTACTCCAACCTCTTCATGTAGCAGAGGATGAAACTGAAATCCCAGGAATCTCCCCATGTTACACAGGTAACAAATGACAGAGTTGGAATTTGAACTCAGGTCCTGTGCTGCCCAATTCAAACCTCTTCTCACCTTTCTACTGAACCACTTTGCCTCTCCATAACTCTCAGCCCCTCTGAAGCAGATTCCAGAAAGTTAGAGGAGAACGTAGGCAACATTCTAAACTTGGTCTCTTCCAGCCCTGTGTTTCTCCTCCTAGAAATATGGTATTGGGGGGCCATTGAGGCATGGCTGTAGTCTGAACCCTGCGTGACTAACATGGGGTATAATTAATAACTTCTAACGTTTGTAGGGTACCAACTATGTGCCAAACACTTTATGATGATTGACCCTTACAACAGCCTTGGGAGATAGGGACTATTATTACCCTCATTTTACAGATGAGGAAACTGAGCTAAACAGGTTCAGTGACTTGCCCAGGCTCACACAGTTAGCATGTGTCCGAGGCCAGATTTGAACTCCAGGCCTGGCTCTCGAGGATTCTGTTGACTACTAAAAGGTGAAGCCAGGATTCAAGCTCAGGATCTCTTATTCAGCTCACTTTCTGATGTACAGAGATTGGATTCAGTCAGTGGCTATGCCTGCACAAAGCTTTATGTGTCCAAAATTACTTACAGCATAGTTTACTTGGAATTTTACTAAACCTGAATGCACAGCATTATTCGTGTCCTGTTTGATAAGTGAACAAAACTTGCCTCTTCCCCTTCGCAGTTCACACTCTAACCTCAAAGCACATCAGAGCTCGGAATCTCAAGGAACTCCACCAAAACAGCTTCTGTCCTTGGAGGGGAGCTGTGCGCATGAGTCCCCTGACTCCATAGCAGTGTTGCCCACTTAAATGTTCACATGATTCTGCCTCGCAAAGAACACTGCACTGGGAGCAAAAACCAGATAGGTGATTTTGAACGTCCCTTCAGAGCCCGTGCCCTCGTCCTGCAGGGGAGCCTTCTGCTTAGGGAGGTCCGTTGTACACCCACTGGCCAAGAGACATGGCACAACCATGCAGCGTTATCTTTGCCTGTGCCAGCTGTCAGAAAAATAATCAGCAAAAATGCCCAGGATCCTGTCACCCAGGGCCTGGTTTCCGCCAAAAGCAACTAGCCAGTCATCTTCTGAGGCTGACACCATTCTCTGGCACTTGAGGCATGGGTAGAGGGATCTCTTGAGTAAATGTGGAGGTTTCTTGAACTTAATTATGCCTATTGTTTCAAGAGTTTTGTTTTTCTCTTTTTTCAATGAGAGGGAAAGAAAATAGATTTTTAATTTAAAAATTTAATAAAAAAATTAAAAACTAAATAAGAGAGATGTTAGATAGAATGGTCCACAAAGGGAAAGGAAGAAGAGAAAAGGGAAGCTATACTGGCCTCTCTCCACAGTGTCCTTTGCTGTTAGAAAGCTCCATCTTGCTTCGGGTAGACTCAGCTCTAGATACACAGGCTGGGTAAGTGATAGAAGGGGTCAGACATCGATCTCTCCCCGTGCCCTGGGCAGCCTGCTGCATTCAAGGCTTGCTAGCAGCTAGATGGTCCCAGGAAGAAAATTTCTCAAGCTCAGGTCCCAGCACAATGGGACCTAGAGAGAGAAGGGTATAAGGTTGGTGCCCAGACGGCAGCTATTTGGAGCCATGACTCTGTAAGACGTACTTAAAAATAGCACTGCCCTGGTTTAACCTGAAGATTAGAACCCTGGGATTGAGCTGTGACATGCCCAAGGATTATGGGAAAGGAGTTAAGTTTGTGACTTAGAAAGAAGGAAGCGGAGGCTCAAGGACATGAACCGGCTTGTTTGAGGTCGCACAGCGAGTGAGTGCCGGAGGTAAGATTTGAACCTGGGTACCAGCTGATATGCTTTCCATAGTACCAAGCTGTCACTGCATATTTTGCTTGAAGAACAATCATGTGTCCCTTCTGGTGGTATTATCTATCTGTGGCAGATCGTCGGTTCATACGATGGCTAATCACACCACTGCAAACCCCAGATGATGCGTCCTCACTGTCTGTTACGTCTTCTCCTGCCTTGAAGCAACAAGCCCCAGCCCCAAAGACCTAGAGCTCTGTGCTTGAAATACAGACTCTCTCAAGGACTGATGGGTCAAAGCCTAGGCTGTTTTTTACAGGCTTCTCAATGAGGTTCTCATTTCACTGATGTCAAGAGTCTGATTCCTCCCATGCAATCAGTGGCTCTTATCTTGGCAAACTATTAATCACTTCATGTGCCCTGATGAGGGCAGAAGCCACCCTCTGCAGGGCTCATGAATTTGACATGTAGAGATCCAAGGAGTCCTCAACTCGCTTAGAAAAATGACACCCAACTAAATCATGGTGCCACCAAAGGAACATCAGGAGAAAATGGAATTTAGGAAATGGGAAAACGTTTGAGGCAGGACAGTCACTGGGCTGGTGACTTTCACTGTTTTGGAAAATGAACATTTGCTACTTCCCCAGGATTAGGGTAGGGAGACCTTAGATCAGAGAGGGCATATGGCGGCATTGAGTGAAGGGTCAGCCTATAGCTTAACATCGAGTCCTAGTTTCATTCTTGGTAGATTTCTGTGCCTCATTTGGTGCCAGATCATCATAGCTTTGGGGTAAATGCTAATATCTAACATTAATAGAAAAAATTGGAAGAACTTTACTTCATGAAGCACTTTTTATCTATTCATTCATTCATTTGTTCATTCATGTATTCTAAAGCAGGGTTAATCAAAAAGCGGATCACATTTGGTCCTCCCAACAACCTGGGAGGTACCAGCTGAGGTGGTTTTATCCTCCTTTTGGAGATGAGAAAACTCAGATGTTAAATGATCACCTCATGGACCATATAGCATTAAGTGTCCGAGGCAGGATTTGAAGCCAGATTTTCACTGCTTTCCAGTCTGCCGCTGTACCTCCTTTTGTTATTCTCACATTGTATGTATGGGCTTGTGTGCATGTGGACAAGAACGCACCCTGATTTTACCAACTTTTAGGAATTTGCATAAGATTATATAAAAGCCATCAAGGGTAAGGGAGGAAGAGGGAATTTGAGAAGGAGAGGCGCCTTAACAGTGGTGATGGTGGAAGGGAATGGGGTGGGGAGGAGGGAAATATCTGCAAATTAGTTTGGAAACGGAACCAGGGAGGAGGTGATTTAGAGTACTGTGGTCGTTGGAAACAAGAAGGGAGAAAACCTCCAGAAGTTTGGCTCTCATTGCCTTGAGTGGAGAGGAACAGAGACTTACCTTACTCAGGGACTAGAATTGGGATTTCCTTGGGTCAGGGAACTCCCAGGTGAGAAATTCCATTCTACCAAGGCAGACTGCCACTCTCTCCACCACTGAGAATTTTCAAGAGGGCCCAAGGCACTGAGAGATGAAGGGATTCGCCCTAGGTTCATATAGTCAGCATCCAAGAGGCAGCTTGAACCCACCTGTGTCTTTTGGGTGCTGAGGCCAGTGCTCTGTCCACTCTGCCACATTACTTGTTCCAGTGTCCAGTTCAGACTCAAAGCTGCCCTGGGGCCTTTTCAATTTTCTCTCCTACTTCCCAGCCCTCCTCCTCCAAATGCCTGTCCACTTTCACTGCCCTAGGGTTTGTGTCCACCCTTTGCCTGGCCACACCCAGTCGCCTTGCACCTGGACTGTCTCAGCAGGTGCTTGTGAGGCTCTCTGCTCTAGTCTGTCCAGCTGCCAGAGGAACTGTCCTGCTCTAAACCCTGCTGCCTGTCCCTTGCCCGGGGGAGATCTGTCAGCCTTTTCCTGACACGGTCCCAACCTCTCTCTGGACATCACGGGTTTTCTGCCCTCTGCTCTCTTCCACACTAGCCTCACACGCACACTTCCTTCCCCCTCTCCCATCATCTCCACCGCTTCTAACTCCCTTCAGTGATTGGTCCTATTCGAAAATAAGGTGTTATTGAGTGGAAAGAAGGAAGGAAGAAAAGGAGAGAAAGGAGGAAAGAAAGTAGGAAATGAAGAAAGATAAAGGAAGAAAGGAAAAGATAGAAAAGAAAGAAGTGAAAAAAGGAAAGGAGGGAGGGAAAGAGGAAAGAGGGAAGGAGGAAGAAAGGAAGAAAAGAAAAAGAAAAAAGGAAGGAAAGAAGGAAAGAAAAAGGAAAAATGAGAAAAGAGAAAAGAAAAAATAAAAGGGAAGGAGGGAAGGAAGGAAGGAAGACATTTTCCAGTGATTACTGTGTGCCAAGGACTGTGTTAGGTAGAGTCTTTCCATGGTTCATTAGTGAGTGCCAACATGGGATGAGTGGTGTAGTGGAAAGGGCCCTGAATTTGGAGCTGGCAAGCCTGTGTTTGAATCCTGTCTTTGCCACTGATGACCTGGGTGACATTGACTGATAGCTTTGATCTATTTAGACCTCAGTTTCCTCATCCCTGAAATGGGAGGGTTGGCCTAGATGATCGCTTTGGTTCCCTCCACCCAGTTGGTGAGCCAGTTAGGTGGCACAATGGATAGAGTGCTGGACCTGGAGTCTGAAAGACCTGAGTTCAAATCCAGCCTCAGATACCAGCTGTGTCACCCTCACCTGTGCCTGACTCAGCTTCCTCATCTGTAAAATGGCAGTTATGATAGTGCCTGTTTCCCAGGGTTGGTAGACTGTATGTACTTTAAAGCTCTCTCTCTCTGTATACCTGTTACCTAGGATGATGGTTTTATGGCAAGCCCTCCCCAAGCCACTGGCCTAACCATTGCTGAATCTGCATCCCCCTGAGCAGGACAGGGAGCCCTCACTTGTGGAGCCAGAGCTATAATGAGCAAATTCCATGTCCAGGGAAAACAGCCAGAAGCGGGCCCACATATCAACTTTTTTTTAAAGGACATTCAGAATTGGAATTCTGAATAATAGGAAGTAGCCGGAGCCCCCCAGGACAAACACCCCCTCCCCACAGGAGGGAGCCCAAAGCCCTGGGATGAGGACCCTGGAGGGTGGAGATCTTTAATTCCCTGGAGGCTCCAGGTCTCCAAGGTGCAAATTCCAAGGGGAGGAAATGAACCATGTAATAATTCAGTTACTTCTGCCCTGCTGCAGGGACACTGATAAATGCCCTCCTAATTTCAATGCCTGAGACCATTCTGCCTCAGTTCCAGGACTACGGAGTCTTGATGGAAAGGGTGGTCCCTATATCCATTACCTCCCCACGACCTCAGGGAAGGGTAGCAGGCTCCTTCCTCCGGCCTGCTGTTTTCAGCTGACCCCTGTCCCTCTGGGAACCTGTGGCTTCTCAGCATGGGTTGGGGGTGAGGAGGCAGCTCTGTCTGCCTTTGACCTTTTGTTAGAGCTCTTGGTGCTTAGTGAAGTACCCAGCAAATGAACCTCCCCAAGTGCATTTAGGCACAAAGTCTTCTGGCACTCCAATTGCATCTCCCCTGAGATGACCAGGGAGAAAATAATCAGAGGGTCCCAGAGCCCCTTTGACAATGGTTCCAGAGATGTGGTAGAGAGGAAGAAGCAAACTGGGCAGGTCCTTCCAGCAGCCAGAAAGGAGCTCACCGCCTCCAATAGCAGGTAGCCCTGGCTCAAGCTCAGGGACACCCGGGAATCTTTGGAAATGGGATTTTAAAGACACAAGTGTGTCCACAACTGTTTATGGACCTCTCTGACGACCTCCTTCCAAGAGGAATATTCCTCAGGAAGGCAGTTGCAGTCAAGGAAGGAAGTGGTGGAAGGGAGGGATCAATTTGTGCAGCAAAAAAACGGCCATTTAATTGGATTTCATGGTGTGGTTGGGTTTTTCTGCTGCTCAAGGTGCCACCAGGGTGTAGTCAAGACTCATGGCGCCATATGTGCAGCAGCAGGGCATTCTGGGAAGGGCATTCCAGGAGCCTGAGCAAGAGTACGCTTGGAAAGCGTGGCCCCCAGCAGCCCTCTGAGCCTCCCAGGATTTCAGCTAAACCCCCACCTCCTCTCCCTTTCATTGTGACGGGGAAGAACAGTGGGAGGCAGCCCTGGAATTTGGCCTTTATTTCTTTTGGACTGGCTTTCCCCACTCCCTGTACCCCCAGTATCTCCCCATCCACTCCCATTTTTTTGGCCTTCTATTTCACTGTTATCCACCTAAGAATGATGCTTTAAAAAAGTTGGCTTTTTCTAGCAGATTCTACCTTCATTACTGCATCAAATGGGTAAAAGCTTTCTATTTGTGGCATTTGGAAGATAAAATATAAGTGATTTTCCATCCCAGGCCTATGTATCCAGCAACCAGTATCATAAAACACCGAGTTATTTTGTGTTTTATTAACTGCCTCTTCCCTTCCGTTTGCATAATCGTGAGTGGATTTACATTCTGTTAAGACAGTTGGGCATTATTTTTCACGGAAGGTGCGCCTGAGTCCGTTTGGCCAGCACCGTAGCATGATAAAGCAGCCTTGTACAATGCTGATGAAGACTTCGTTCACACTTGCTGGTTCCATGTGATGCCTTTTTTTCCAGATGGATACCCTATTGTACGATGATTTCCTGCTCGGGGCTCGGCTTTCTGAGGCTCAAGACCGTGCCATCTTTCTATGAACTGGATAAACTGCCTATTAAATTTAATTACAGTCTGAATGGTCGCACATCTTGATCTTATTTTCCCCCCAGTGTACTGTATTTCACCAAGGTCCTTGAGGATGAAATAAAATAAATCGAAAGGATACATACTCCCTCCCTGAAAGGAATGTTTAAGTGGACAAACCAAAGGCAGCCTTTTTATAGGCAGGATAGAGGGTGGGGGTTCTTTGGGTTCTGAGATGAGATAAGCTTTTCTCCTTGGATTTTCTCGTAGGCCTGGAAAGAAAGGGGGAGGGAGGATAAAATCCTGGTTTGATTCGTTCCCAGGGTTGACTTTTAGTGGTAGAGGAAAGGCTAGTGCTAATGACATCACTCAGCGTCATGGAACTCTCATGAGTGATGTTACATCTCCAGCCTCCATGCCTTTGAAAGAAGCGAATCCCTTCCTCCATGCCTGAAATGTACCCCCTCCTCACCTCTCTATCTGAATCCCTACCTTGGGGAGCCCAGCTCAGTGCCATCTTTCCCATGAGGCCATTTCTCATTCTCCCATTCGCTGTTACCTCCCAATCCCCTGCCCCAATTAACTTCATATATATTTTCTATTTACCCTCCTGGTATCATTGTTCTCCAGCTGGAGAATCCTACATCTAGGGGATGCCCATCTGAATTTGGGGGATTTGCTCTAACCACTGACTTTTCCACCTACTCACCAGTGGCCATATTAGAAGAAGCTAATTAATATAGGTTGCAAAATCTTGGTTTTCAGTTTATTATAGGAAATAGTCATCGAGAGACCAAACCATTCATTTTGCAGATAAAAAAACTGAGGCCCATAGAAGGTGAATGACTTTCTTGGGCTTGCACAGGCAGAAAGTGGCAGAGTTGGGATTTGAACCCAGACCCTCTGACCCTATACAGCGTGGCCTCACCATTCCACCAGGGTGCCTACCATGTTGATTCCCCACCTTATCTCCCTTTCCTATTTCCAATAAAATGTAAGTTCATTGAGGGCAATTGGTTTATCTCTATGTCCCCAATGCCTGGCAGACTTCTAAATACACAGTAGGTGCTTACTAAATGCTTATTAAATGAAGGATGAAGTACTTCTCTCTCCCAGGAGACTGAATATCTGTCTTTTGGGGGATCCAGGAGGTATTTTTTTCTGTGTCCAGGACAATACTTTAGTAGGGAACTCCAGCCATGGGGTGGTTTGAGCAGCGGTGAGATAAGACATCTCTTCCTATATTAAGGTTAATAACTGCCTGGCCTCTAGAAATCTGATGAGAATTTGGGAAGACTGGAAGTGAATTCCATCTGAGACGCAGTTTGTGTTAGGAGGGTGGAGGCAGGGAAAGGGTTGAAAAGGCTTTTAACAGAAACTACACATTTTGGAAACAGCCTGATTTCCCTTTGAGGAGAAACGTGAACGATGGGGCTGCAGGTGTCCCAAGCATGGGACACAATGTCTCTCCCAGTCTTTATTCGTTTGTTCAGTAAGCATTTATGAAGTGCTTACTGTGTGACAGGCAGTGTAGTGTGGAAGAGAGACAACTGACCTCAGGGTCAAGCCCTGGGTTCAAGTCTGGCCTCTGACTCATCTGTCTTGGCTGTGTGACCCGAGCAGTGATTTCGATCTCTTAGGGCTCTAAGCATGTCTCTCCAAGGTACAGAGAAGGGTCCCCCCTGTGCTGGGAGAGGGTGTTTCCTCAGTGGCAGATTCTCTACACCAGTGAAAGCTCAGGTTCACACAAAAAGACATCTTTCAGAAGGCACGAAGCCCAAGAGTGAATCAGGGGGCTTGTTCTCAAGGAATGTAAAAGCATAAGAGACTAAAGCATGTCTGCAGATAAATAAATAGAAGATACTTTGAGGAAGAAGAGGGAATTGGCCTCTGGTGGGGGGGAGAAGGGATGGGGCAGGCCTTACACCATGGTTCCCACCATGTATGCCGCCTTCCAGCTGCAGTGGCCCATTGACTCCTCTTTAAAGATGTTGCTCCATCTGCCGTGGCTGCCCGTGGTGGGGGCCGTCCTCCATGCCCAGGATGGTGCCATCCTCACTGCCACCTTTTAGTACCCTCAAAGACTCGGGTCAAATTCTGCCTTCTGCAAGAAGCCTTTCTTGGTGCCCCCCCGGGCCTTGACCCCTGATGCCTCTGAGATCCCCTTCAGCCCCCTCTGGGGACATCTTACTGGACCTTGTGTTCTTCACACTACGTCTCTCAGGGGCCAGAGCTGCTCTTTGTTGGCCTGGCTGGGAAACTCCATACAGGAGGAGCTTAACGTGTGACCAGACAAAGATCTCCTGACTCCAGGGCGAGAACCTTTGAAGTAAAGTCAACAAATGATTTGTAAAATGCCTGCCACGTGCCAGGCACTGTGGGCACTGCGGGTACAAAGACACAATCAAAGTAACCCCCGTCCTCTGCCACCTTGCGTCCTGTGGCACAGATGCAGCACGTACACGAGTACACGGAAAACGCAGCCCAAAGCGTTACTTACACACAGAGCCAGGCTTATTTATTAGAATTTTCATGTATTTAATAAAAGGTTACGTTTAATGCACAGATTTTATGAGATTTTACATGAATTGTATGCAATATATTACAACTGTATCATATATCATAAATGCATTATATATTACACAATGTAACACGTTGCATATTTTATTATGCATTTATAACGTAGGTAAATTTGTTTACATAATTTATATGATGTTTTATATAAATTATATTTGATAAATATGTTCCTATAAAGTATGTTATTCATAGAAATTGTATATTATGCCATATACTAAATAATGTAACATCCAGTGTAATTATACATAATATGGTTCTATATTCTATTATGTATTTATATCTGATATTTCCATATTACACAGAGAACATGTTTTTATTCTATTTTAATTATTTACTATACTATAATATGTACTATGTATTCTATACTATATATTACATATAGAACATTTCTATATTACGTGGAATAGTACGTCTAATTATGTAACTAAATATAATGTTCCTACATGTGATATCAAATGTGAGTATAATATAAAATATTATACATAGCATGTAATTGTATTATATATTCTATATTACACATGTAAGTTCTATGTGTATTAGAGACAATGTTATATTGAAATAGATAATTTTATATCTTGTTTTTATACTTCTGTTTATAGTAATGTATATATCTATATAGATTGTTTAGAGAATCTTGATAATATAGATATAATTATATACAATTAAAAATACTATATGAACATCGTATATATATATAATTACGTAATGATATAAAATAATTCGAGAGAGTATATGCCCTCGTATAATTGGGCTGCAGGAAGGAGCCCAGCAGGGATTTGAACTCAGGATCTGGGACTTCAAGCTCAGTGCTCTTTCAGCTGTCCAAGGGGTTGATGGGGCTCTAGGCCTCTTGTCCCCAGACTCATCTTTCACGTGAGGGTCTAACACAGAAGAGACCAGTCAGCTGTTCCCTGGGAATCTCTCGCACCCCATGACAGCCCAGACTCCGGAACTGACATTTTGATTAATTGTCTAGGAAATACCCAGGAGCCAGAGTCAGGTCAGTGCTCGCTTGAGGCATTGCCACTGCTGCCTGTGCTCCTGCATGGTGGGCCTGCCTGCTCCCTGCCCCTCTCAGGGCTTGGTGAGTTCTGAAGTCATTTCCAGCTTCAAATCATAGGGTCCTTCCTTTTCCAATTACTGATCTCATCCCTCCTCCCTGTAAGCATCCACACGCTGGTAGACGCACTATTGACAGACATTCAACGGTCCCTGGCCCTACATGCTCCCAAGATCAAGCCCTGGTAATATGACATTCCAGGCACACCAGACCCCCAACCCAGTCTCCCAACATGCTCTGGTGTTGTCTTTTAGGGGAATGAAACAGAGAATCCCTTCTTCCCTTCATTGTTGTTCAGTCATTTCAGTTGTGTCCTGCTCTCCATGACCCCATTTGGGGCTTTCTTGACAAAGATACTGATGGTTTACCATTTTCTTCTCCAGCTCATTTTACAGATGAGGAAACTGAGGCAAAAAAGGTTAAGTGGCTTGTCCAGGGTCATACAGCTAGCAAGTGTCTGAGGCCAGATTTGAACTCAGCTTATTTTTCAGCTGAAATATTCAGTGATCCATGTCTGGAGTCTGAGTGTTTAGAAGCCCTAAAATAAGCCCATGTACTATTTGAATGGAATTTGTATAGAGATTCAGTCAATGTGTTCAGAGGAATATATCATTCAAAACTGGAAGAAACATTAGACCAAAGAATATTACAGCGAGGAGTCAAGCCAAGAAGTATTTATTAAGCTCCTACTGGGTCCACATGCTAAGAGACCATCTGGTCCAATACTCTCATTCTACAAAGCCCCAAGCTGGACAGAAACTTTGAGGTCATACATTTCAATACCGCTATTTTACAGAAGAGGAAACTGAGGCTTTGCCAGGTCAAGGAGCTTAGCCCAGGTCACCTCCAGTAAGGAGCAGAGGGGATGTTAGCACCAGCTAGCTGTGTTACAGGAAGGCCTTTCTATGTGATTCTATCAGTCAAAAATCCCTGGTCCTGATATTTTGACAAGGCTTACTTTCCTGGGTACAGAACAATCCGACTCTTTCCTTTAGCCTTCCTGGGGTTCTAGTGGAAAGTCTTTGTCAAGGGCTTCCCCACAGCGAGAGGTTCTGCACCATGTGGAAATGTTTAAATTCCCTCGTAGGCCGAGTGCGTGCGGCCACATCCATTAGGATGAATCATGAAACATCCCAAGAATTCTAGAGGCAGATACTGCCTAAAAACAACATCACCCCAACAGGAAACTTGGTTGGAAATGCCTGGAATGTTGGCGCATTATTAATAGGCAGCCTCTGGTCCCATCCCTTTTTTAATGTATTTATTTTCATTTGCAAAATAAGCACTGGCTTCCCTGAACCCAAGAGCATTCACTGATACTTTTCCTTCTTCTTTTTTTTTTTCCTTTTCCACTGCCAGAATTCCAGCGCTGATCATCGGGTGCGCCTGGACCTGGGCCTCTGGGACAAGTTCAGTGAGCTGGCCACAAAGTGCATTATCAAAATCGTGGAGTTTGCTAAAAGGCTACCAGGCTTCACTAGTTTGACCATCGCAGATCAGATCACCCTCTTGAAAGCAGCCTGCCTGGACATCTTGGTAGGTGACTTCTCAGGCCATGTTTGGAGGGGTAAGGATGGAGAGGGAGAGCTTGTCCTGGCGACCCCCTGAGTTTAACTTCTTGCTTCTCTCTCAATGGCTGTGGCTTCCCTGAAGCAACCTCCTCATACTCAGGCAATCTTGGATGACTCCATTGAAAGATGATAAGGGTGTGGTGATAGAAATAGCAAGAAACTAGAATTTGCTGATCTAGCCTTTCTCCATGCCCCTAGAAAGAGAGAGAGCAAAATGTCAGGTCCTGTAAATGCAGTCTCTACAGAATCTCGGGGTTATTGGTTATTGTGTCAGCAGTGACCTCTAACCCTGGGTTGGGTACCATACCTCTGCCCCTTCTTCTTAACTCCCCAACCTCTCATGCCCAACTTTTAGCGAGGCCCTGCGCATAAACATGCCTAAGCTGAATTTAGTGCTGAAAGTTTTCTTGGGTCAGCTCCTTTCTCGTTGCCAGTTGAGATACCCAAAGGCCCCAAGACTGTAGCCAAGGTTCTGTCCCTTGTAAATTCCCTTTCCCTCAAAGTCCTAGCTCTGGGACACTTAGCCTTCTAGTGACATGGACCCCTTTGGCAATCCTTCTCAGAATACTGTCTTTGAATACACAAAATAAAATGCTACATAGGATTCCTAGGGAAACCAATTATGCTGAAATACAGTTAGCAAAATACTTTTAAAACAAGTTATGGGTCCCTGTCCTGGCTATGCCAACCTCAGACTGGGGGAAATGGAGGGGCATTTAGTCCCCAAAGGAATTCCCTTCTTTGCCCCTAGTCTGGTTTGTCCCAGTCACATCTCTGCTCAGCACTGCTGGTACCCTCTTTTACCCATAGACCTGTTCCCTGTTCAACTAATGAAGCCACAAGACCCACTTTCAAGTTTATTCCGAATCACTGACATTTTGTTCATCGCTCTCTGAAAACTAGATATTGAACACAACAATCATCCAAGCCCCAATTTGTAGCATTTGCTGATGTCCAAGGTGCAAATACACTCAAAGAAAATTTAACAAACTTGAGTGCAACTTTGAGCTGGTTTCACCAAACCCCAGCCTCTGGTCATATAACATTGTCATTAAAAAGATGGTCCTTTATTTCAGGATGAATTTTAGGGTCATTGAAAGAGCTTTGTTATCTCCCAAGGACAGTCCAGGATCTCCTACTGTTAAATCGAGGAACCACCTTGTTGCTTGTTGTCTGAAAACGTGAGCTCTAATTATTTAGTGTGGTAATTTGGGCAGTGGGGATTTTGTTATCCCCTTGGTGTTTCCTGTGTGGATGGTTAGGCTGACCTATTCCATTATCATTATTAATACTCAGAATACTAATGAATGCTAACAATAGTTGACAATCGTACCATGTTTTCCTCTTCATAAAAGCCCTTTGCCTTTTTTCTTTCATCTGACCCTCACAATACCTCTGTGATATAAACAGTGGAAATTCTTCGCCAGTAAATGTGGAGTCCTGAAGCACAGAAATGACCAGATGGGTAAAAAGTGACTGCACCTAAGCCTTCTGATTTTAAATCCCATTCTCTTGCAGTCACACCATAACCACTGCAAGGAGGAGTGCTTTGAGATCCTCAAATGTTGTCTTTATCCGCAGTACAATATGCATGAGGAAATAGAATATGAAGGGGGAGATCTCTGTGAAAGTGGCCTTAAGATTCGCCCTTGGGCTTCCCACGAGTGCTGAGCATGGTACCGGGCGTATAGAAGATGCTTAATAAATACTTATTGACTGACAGACTGACTAGCTTCAGAAACCCTCGCTGAGACCCAGAGCTGCCCGTCCATAGCCCATCCCACTTTGTTCCCAGCCCTTAGTGGCCAAGGCACTGGAATCTTTTCAATAAAAGATAATGACATCAAACTGGGCTTGGAGTCAGGAAGGCTGATGTCCCCCTAGGAAAAGCTAGAACGGTCTGGGAATGGGGAACAATGGTCTAGAACATCAATGGCACTGATGATTCAGTTCAGCAAACATTGATTAAGGTGTTGGCCGTCATTCCAGGTCCCTTTATTTACTGCCCATATGACTTCTGCTTAGTCTTTTCTCTGAGACTCACTCTCCTTGTACGTAAAATGGGGATTTGTTCTCGATCACAATTAACCTCAGAGTCCATTACCTGCTCATCCTTCTCTCTCTACGCTCCTTCCCATAACCTCTCAAGAGCTAGGGTTTGTTTACCAGTAGGCTAGACTTTCTTTTGTGTGCAGATTACCCTGTAACATCTACCATCTTGAATAATCTTCTCCACTTCCACACCATCCCAGCCCCCTAGCCTCCACGTCATGCTGTGCCATCCTTCAGAGGAAAGACATGAGTCTCAGAGCACACACTGGCCTAGTGAGTGACTATCTAACCTTGACCTTGAATCTGGTGAAGAAAACTTGGAAATGTGACCCTTGGTAGACCAGCAGTCCATGCTTCTTTCTTGCAGATCCCTTGTAAAATGAGTGTTATCTGTATCACATGCACTGATTCATGGCTTGTGCATCATCATTTTTAAATCTCTCTCCTTATTCATGGAGACCAGGGGATGCAGAGATACATGGAAACAACCAGGCTTAGTGTCTGAGGCTCAGAAAGCAAGTCCCTCATGGGTTCACTCTAGATTTAAAATACCAGATCATTTCTTGTTTACCAACAGTCCTCTGCGTTGCTCTTTTGGCGGAGATAGGAGTGAAATGCTCCTCTCCAATGCTGCTAGTATAGATAGCTTCTTTCCCCGGAGCTGTAAATCCAGGCTGGAGCTAAGTCTTCCTTGCCAGAGAGAATGTGCTGTAGCTTACAAAGCTCAGGAGGAGTACATGAGGTTTTCTATTCCAACCAGGTAGTGAGGTGATGGCTAAGATTCGGATAATCAAGAAAGTGATTGGCAAACGACTTACTGGCCTTTTGGGAAAGCACCACTGCCCTGAATCTTAGATTTGGAAGCAATCTATGTCTGAAAAAGAATCCCCTTCTTGACCTTCCATGTGAAAGGGGGTCACCCAGCCTCCATTGGAAGCCCTCAAGTGAGGGGGACCCCCTGCCTCCTGAGGCAACTCATCCCACTTCCTTTCTGCATCCTGTATAAGAGCTAAACAGAGTCACTTTGCTGTGAGAAGGGATGGAGGAAGGCGTGACTAACTCCATTCCATGCACTGTTTGTTCAACAAGTAGACTGTTGAATTTAAGAACTGGACACTACCTTAAAGCCCACTGAGGTCAACCTTCTAATAGGGTGGTAGGGTTATTTAGCTCTAGAAATAGTCAGAGGTCAGCTAGTCCAAAGCCTTCATTTTACAGATGAGCAAACAGAGGCCCTGGAATGGTGTACTTGCCCAAGATTGTCCGGGTAAAGTGTTAAAGGCAGGATTTGAACCCGGGCCTTCTGACCCCAGGACCAGTGCTCTTTCCACTGGACCACATTTCTTCCCTTGTTTCCAAGTACCTTTTGTATAGATTCATAATGCTGGACTGGGCATTTGGGATAGATAGAAATTAGATAATAGCCACAGGGCCTGCCCTCGAAGACCTTCCAGTGTACTCTACTCTGGTATAGTGGGGAGAACTTGGTGAATCATTTAGAGATGTACTTGTGACTTTTTATTTTTCTTTTGGTCTTGACCCATTGTTTCATTGATGGAGAATTCCTGGCATGGAAACCTCTTCCATTGATGCATATCAGCCACTCATATGTAACTTGTAGATTTAGCTCCTTGGGACACTGGGGGGGGGGGGGGGGGGCATGCAGTGTTCTGCATAATTGGCCAGTGAAATTTGAACCCAGCCCTTGGGACACTTGGTCAGTGTGATTGGAACTTGGGATACTGAGGGGTAGTCAGTGTTGTACACAGTCAGTCAGTACGATTGGAATCCAGCCCCTTGGGACCCTGGGGGAGGGGGGGGGGCAGGGTTGTGCACGGTCAGTCAGTGTGATTGAAACCCAGCCTTCCCAACTCCAAACCTAGCCTTCTTTCAGCCACACCAGTGTTATTTTCACTTGTGCATAGATATCAAAAAACTCAGCCTCTTTCCCTTGACACCTTACAAATCCAGCCTGGATTTTCTTGTGTGTTTGTGAGGTGAGATACCACATTGGCTCTGAACCTTAACAGCTCTGTGACCCTCCACGAAGAATTTCACTTTTCTGATCCTGAGTCTTCTCATGTGTAAGATGGGAGCAACAAACTGCCTTTTTTAAAAGTGAGGAGATTTGTAAACTTTGAAGCATTATGACACATGGAAGTACGAGCAGAAGCTTGGCTCTGGGTCCCTCCTACCGCAGACTTTCTGACCCCTGCCCTGTGGCGTCCCACTCGGGATGGGGCTCACAGAATTTGAAGGATCCACATTGCTCGGCCACTTCTGAAAGCCAAGATGGCCCTTTTATCTTGGAGAGGGATAAATGTTGGAGATCAATAGACCCTCTGTCAGGAGGCTCTCTCGTGGGATTAGGTCCCGTTGGGCAAATCTGGGAGACTTCTGCTATTTATAGCCAACTCACGGGGTTTGCCTGTTGATGTTACCAGATAATATATCATTCTTTCAAACAAAGGGCATTTGAGTTGAGAAGAAGAACTGTGGGTCTGCCAGTGGCATTTGACTGTGGTGTGACAGAAATCAAATATTCACTTTCTCTTGAGGCAGAACTGTCTTGGTGATGCCAAGAGTTTCTTCAGGGAACTTGCCTGCCCACCCCCTGTTCCAACTAGACTTTGAGGGTTCCTCTGAAGTCCTCGGGCCCAGTTCTGCTCCTCATGAGGCTCCTGAGGGGGCAGCACCAGTTAGGATTATTTTTAAAGTTGAATAGCTTTTGTTGAGGTAATCACTTACTGCCTTCATCCATGCACAGCACTTTCCCCATCTTGCTCCTAAAGACTCCGTGTACCTCACTTTCTTACCTGGTAAGTCCTTTCCCTGGCCTCATGTCTCAACAGGTATAAGGAGGAAAAGTATTTTGATGGTCATCTTGTACTAGTGTGTGGAAAGGAGACTTCCCAAAACGTAGCCTCTGTGCTGATAAGGACCGCTTGAGGAAGGACCAATCCATAATGCTAAGATACCATTTATGGGGGAAATGGGGCCCGAATTGAGCTAAGAGTATCAAGAGGGATTCTCTGCAGGTCCTAGATATATAAATGCACATGCTCTGCACAGACATTCATGTGCTAACTTGAGATGCGGTGCTGGGGATGAGCCTTTTTTAAATGAAACATTGATCCATCCTGGGATTTGCAAAATGTATGCTCCAAGTAAGACTAGGTTTTAGAGCCCTGACACCACATAGAGTGGATTGAGTGCCACATGTGGAGTCAACAACCCTTGGGTTCAAAACTTGAGTTCACATCTTATCTTTAATACCAGTGGGAACCTGGGTAAGTCACTTAATATATCCCAAGCTTGGTTTCTCTCATCTGCCAAATGGGGGCCTTTTGGGGCAAATTTTAAAATTCTACATAGATTTTTAACTTTGGATTACTCAACTTCTCCAATGAGGAAACAAACCTTACAAGACTGTTGTGAGATTATTTTATGAACCTTAAAACCTGGTCTAAATATGAGTTATTTTAAAGCACACTAGAACATTCATCAGTTGATGGTATAGAAGAATATACTGAGTTCAAATCCAGCTTCAGACACCTACTAACTGCATGACCCTGGGCAAGTCACTTCACCCTGTTTGCCTCAGTTTCCTCATCTGTAAAATGAGCTGGAGAAGGAAATAGCAAAACACTCCAGTATCTTTACTGAGAAAGCCCCAGATGGGGTCATGAAGAGTTGGACATGACTGAAATGACCGACAACCAACAGCTTCCATGAGCAACCATGAGCTTGGGGACAGCCGTCCCACCCTGCTCTGTCCTGGAAAGGAGGCCTCCTGGTGGCTCTCCCTTCTCCCAGGGAGACTGCTTAGGCCAAGCCTTGTCCCCATTTTATAGAGGAAGAAATAGATCCAGAGGTTTTCAGTGACTTGATCCTGGGAATGTTCCTTCTTGCTTCCAGGACCAGGGATTTTTCCTGACCCCTACGTTGAGTTTCTTCTCTGAACAGAAAACAGAGTGTGCTTATACCTCATTTCTTGAGTGTTGGATAGGAGAGGTGTAAGCACGATGCGAGGTGGGCAGTCCTGTTGGCACACACCGAGCTGTTTACTAGCATGTTCACAGTAAATAGGGCTGACAAAAATAAACAGCAAGATTGAATCAACGTTTTTGTGTTTGACATGAACTGAATTCACCTCTCCTTACACCCTCCCTAAACCCCAGGATCACTGAGCCCAAGCACTATCATTTCTAGTCCAACAACTGACTTATTCTAAATAATTCTTCAGGAAATGCTGCGGGGATTGCCAGGATGAAAAACACATTTATCATGTTATCTAAAATATTCTCTTGCCCTCTATGCCTGCTCTAGATTCATGAGCTTGATGTCACAGTCTCCACTTTAGTTTCAGGAAGGCAGCGTACAATATAGAGCACTGGACCTTAGAACAAAGAGGACCTGAGTTCAAATCTCACTTCTGACACTTATACGATGTAGGACCATGTGCAAGTCACAGCCTTTCTGAGCCTCAGTTTCCTCATCTGTAAAATAAGAATAAGAACCGTGCCTACCTCCTAGGGTTTTTGTGAAGATCCAGTGAGATAATGTGTGCAAAGGGCTCAGTGTTCTATCCAAACACATTGTTGTGTGCAGTTGTTTTAGCTCTGTTTGACTTTTTATGGTCTCACTTGGGGTTTTCTTGGCAAGGATACTGGAGTGGTTTGCCAATTCCTTTTCCAGCTCATTTAAAGATGAGGAAACTGAGGCAAAAAGAGGTTAAGTGATTTGCCCAAGGTCACACAGCTGGTGCCTGAGGCCATATTTGAACTCAGGAATATGAGTCTTCTTGACTCTAGACATGGCACTCTATCCACTGCACCATCTTGCTGCCCAAATGCTAGGTACTTTTATAAAGCTGGAGTAAACAGTGTGGTTAGACTTAACTCATTCTATCCCCAGTACACTTCAGTTTGACCCATGGCTTCTGCTGAAGTCCTCCTTTGATACTTCATGCTGCAGAGGTGACTCTAGGCTGTTATCTAAATGACCATGTCTTGTCAATGCTACTTCCCCAACATCTCACCCACACGTTTCCTTCTTTTCACTGACAGGGCCACCACCACCTCGCTTTAGGCTCTTAGCACCTCTGACCTGGAGTACTGGAATAGCCAACTCACTGGTCTCCCTGTCTCACATCCCACCCCGTGTCCACCACACACCTTGCAAACCCAGTATCTATAGAACATGCAGGGGTGTTATCGCTGCAGCACAAGTCTGACAACGTCACTTCTCTGTCAACACCCCAATGACTCCCTATTATTTCTAGCATCAAACGCAAACTCTTTTGTTTGGCCTTTTAAGTCCTTCTCAACCTGACCTCAGCTTCCATTTCCAGTCATTTTATGTTATTCCCCTACAGGCATTGTTCAGTTTAGCCACATTTGCCTTCTCAGCCTTCCTTCATGCGATATTCCATCTCTGATCTCCATACCTTTGCATAGCTGCTTGAAATCCTGGAATGTCCTCCCTTTTTTTAGAATCCCCACAAGCCCGGCTCAAGAATTATCTTCAAGGGTAGGTCTTTACCTGATGACTCCAGATACAACTTGTCTTCCCCATCTAAAAATCACTTTGTATTTATTTTTCATACACAAATGTAGAGACATCTCTCCTAATAGAGTGTAAATTCCACAGTGTGCTATGGATACAAAGACAGAAAATGTCACCGCATTTGCCCTGAAAAAGCTGAAATCTATGCATTTTTGTTGTGTGGTATTCGATCTACGGATAAGAATGATGCAGTGTGTAATGTGAGAGAAGTGTTAGAATTAGGCTAAGTTAAATGTTTGTAGAAATTGGAGATGGGAGAGATGATTTCTTTTGGAAGAAAGGACTATAAAAGATCTTATCATGGAGGAGGGCAGCATCTGAGTTGGGCCATGAAGGAAGGATGAAGGCTGCAGGAGATACAGATGTAAATGGATCTGGAGCCTGTGCCATATAAGGACCGATCGACTGAATTGGGGACATTTAACCTGAGAAAGAGAAGACTGGTGAGGAGTTGGGGAGGGCAGGAATTGTCACATGGAAGCAGGAGCAGTGACTGGGTCTGAAAAGAGGACAATTAATTTATACCTGATATCAGGAAAAACAATTTCTAACAATTTTAGCCACTTAGAATGGGCTGCTTTAGAATGTAGTGGACTCTTAGGGAGGTTGTGGAAGGAGGATGTCTTTAAGTAGAGGCTAGATGACCAATGAGGTGACCCATGCAGCTCATGGTTGGGTCAGATCCATGGGAGAGTGGAAGTCAACAGTGTCATTTATGCTCTGGTGAGGTCACATATATTTAAAACCTGAGTTCTCCTTCTGGTTGCTTACAAAGGAATCTGTTCTAAGGGAGACGTTCGGCTAATTCCATCTTCCATGTCACTTAGGTGTAAGAATGAAAATGTTTGAGGTCTTCCCATGAGGAAAACTCCTTCTAAAAGTCTGTGTTGGCCTTCTCTTATTATCTGTGATTTGGCACATTCTTTCCTATGGCGGTTAATAGTCTGCAGTTCTCCTTTTGAAAACCGTTCATATCTTTTGAGCACTTATTTATTTGGGGCATAACTTTGGGTATTATATATTTGTTAGTTGTCCAACTAACTCTTATCCAAAAAAAGCTGACAGAAATTTTTTCCCTCAGCCAACTGCCTGCTTGTCCTAGATCCATCAGCTTTGTTCACACAAAAGCTTTTCCATTTCATGTAATCAGTTACTCATTTGGCCTTTGGTGACTGGCTCTCTTCCCTGTTTAGTTAAAGATTCATTTTCTATGCACGGCTCTAAGAGGCATATGATCTGTTTTTCTACTTATTTTCATGTGATCTTTAATATTCAGGTCAAGTATCCATTTTGAATTTATAGTGAAATGTGGTATAAGATATTGGTCTAAGCCTAATTTCTGCCAGACTGAGTTTCAGTTTTCCCAGATGTTTTTATAAAATAGGGAGTGTTTGCAGTCTATTGGATACTGGGTTATTAACTTCCATTATCTCTGATTCTCCCTTGGGTAATCTGCTTTAGTGATAGACTTTTCTATTTTTTAACCTTCTGAAGAAGGGGGCAGGTAAGAGCACAAGCATTTATTAAGCGCCTACCCTTGCTAGGCACTGTGCCAAAAGCTCTCCAAATATCTCATTTGATCCAGTACCAAATGGTTTGTTTAATGATCGCAACTTTATAATATGATTTGAATTCTGACTGCTGTTTCTTTCTCATTCCTTCCTTTTCTCTCCGTTATTTCCCTTGATGTTCCAGATCTTTTTTTCCTACAAATGAATTATTATTTTATCAAATTCTATATCTTGTCTCTTTCATAGTTTCCTTCCTAAAGTTTTCTATTTTGTTTTCCCCACAGATTCTTAGAATCTGCACAAGATACACACCTGAACAAGACACGATGACCTTTTCCGATGGCCTTACCCTAAACCGAACCCAGATGCACAATGCCGGCTTTGGACCTCTCACCGATTTGGTGTTCACCTTTGCCAATCAGCTCCTGCCTTTGGAAATGGATGATACAGAAACAGGCCTTCTTAGTGCCATCTGTTTAATCTGTGGAGGTATTACCCATAAGGGTCTCCCGTCCTTAAGTTCTGAGAAGGAAAAATGAGCCTCATCCACGTCTCTAGAGCAGGTTTAATTTTAGGAACAAGGCATAGAAAGAGAACCAAGGTTATCTGGAGATTATTTTTTGTTTTATTTTTAACCTGTTCTTATGCGCTAAATGATTGTATTTAAGGTCCTCCTTCTACCCCCCCCCCAAAGATTCAAAAAAGATTGTTTTCCTGAGTCCTGCAGGATTTTTTCATTCATTTTTTGTTTTTTAAGCAGGATGATACTATTGTCAAGTTCTCGAGGAACGCCTTATGGATAGCTTGCTGAATTTCAGTGTGATACTGTTAGTCTCCAAGGATGGGTGCCAAACACTGGAGTTCACTGGCTGACTGGTGCCCCAGTAAAGTGAGGAGGCCTCTTTCCAGTGAGATGTTAGCAATTCAAAGTAACTATATCACAAATAGTTAAACAAACCATAATGACTTTAATAATGGACTCCCTTCTTGAAAGCAATCCCAAATTTGTGGTCTTTTAAGTCTGTAATGCCATCTTCTGGCCAATACAGGGAGTTCATTTAAACCAGTTAGTCAAAGGAAGAGGGCAGAACTCTAGTTGGAAGTTATAGAAAAAGCGAGATTCAGCTTTATGTAAAGACAAGCTTCCTAGCCATCAGTGCGACCCCAAAGTGAGATGGATTGCCAGGACAGAGGGCAGGTTCCTCTTCACTGGAGGTCTTCAAGCAGAGGCTGAACAATGATTAAATGGCTTATGAGGTCCCCTCCAGCCCTGAGTTTCTGTGATCTCTCATCTGATGTTCAACATGGCACGTTTTCTAAATTTTGAAAGTGACTGCACCCCCAAATTCAGAGAGGCCAAGTTTCTAGTAGCTCTTAAGATGAACAATGACATAAGGACAAGAGGGAGGGAAAGTGAGAATTGATTTATCAGGGCTGCAGATGAAATCCTGCAGACAGCAGATACACAACTGATTTTTAACCCTGCCAATGACTGCAATGTGGCCTCTATCACAGGCAGCTGGCTTCCTGAGCCACTTGGCCCCTTGGTGCTCTAGCTAACTCTCTAAGACTCTGAGTTGCAGAGATGTCCACCAGCATGGGCAGAAGGACTGTCTTCAGCCAGTTGTTACCCATGCTAATGAACTCAGAGATCCTTGCCTCACCCCCAATAACTGTATACTTTCTTCCTGGTCTCTAGACCGTCAGGACTTGGAGGAGCCAACAAAAGTGGACAAGTTACAAGAACCCTTGCTGGAAGCACTGAAAATTTACATCAGAAAGAGACGACCCAACAAACCTCATATGTTTCCAAAGATCCTCATGAAAATCACAGATCTCCGGAGCATTAGTGCAAAAGGTATGTTGGTGTTCTCTGCCATGTTTTTTGCAATAAATCAGGACAGAAAACCATATGAACTCTAAAAATCTCTGAGTCTTTTCCTCAAGTGTGGCATAATATTGGCCCTGGAGTCTCTTTGAGTCCTAGCTCTGGTGAGAATCTAAGAGTCCTGGTCTCCTCTTCTCTAAAAGAGGAATCTTCCAGCGCCGCCTGTGTCAGAGGATTATGGTGGGGAGCTTCCAGATTAAAGAAAGAGAAGGCATAAAAGGGAGGGGAAGAGGGGTGAGGATGCAAGTTCCTGGAGAAAGGACACTTTCTTTTGTTTCTGCATCTACAGCACTTAGAACAGTGTCTGGCACACTCTGAATACTTCATGAATGCTCACTGACTGATTGAAGATGAAGAAAATGAAAATATTGTTTTAAAATTTTACAAGGCTAATGGATGCCACTTAATTGCAACTGAACGTTGAGATCACTGAAATTCAGAAAACTAAGTTTCAAAAAATGACTCTTAAAGAAAAAAGAAACAATTATTCTTTGGTGTTCTGGAAGGGAGAGGTCTCATTCAGGTGCTTATTAACGATAGCTAATACGTTGCCATTTTCATTGCACTTCAACGTTGGCAGAGCACTTTCTATGTATGATCTCATCTGATCCTTACAACAAGGATTGTTGTTACTTATCGCCATTTTGCAGTGGAGGCCACCAAGGCAGTCAGAGGTTAAGTGACTTGCCCAGGATCACACAGCTAGAAAGTGTCTGAGCCAAGAATCAAACTTACCTTCCTTACTCAAAACCCACTATACATGTTACGTTGCCTCCCATATGAATTCCCTTGTTTTGTACATCTTTCTAGTTTTTCACACATTATTTATGGAAATTCATGTACTCTTGAAGATAGACAGGACCTTAGAGACCATCTTCATTTTGTGGATCAAAGAGAAGGCTTAGAAAGGGGGAAGGATTTGCCCAAGGTCACATAGGTTGTATATGGCAGGACCAAGAAGTGAGAGCCAAGATTGGAACTGAACCTCGATACAAACAGAACAGGGCTCTCCGTCACAGGCAGATTTACTTAAGGACACCTCTAAGCAAGAGAGTGCCAGCCTTCCTGAAAGATAGAAGTGCCTTGTGATTTTCAGTTCAGGTATGACACAAGCCCTTACAGAAGTGCCTAGAGCCATAAAATGGGGACTTGAGGTGAAGGCACTGTTTTTGGATGTTTTTGTTGAGAGGAATTCAACAGCAGTCGCTGCTAGCAAGTGCTTGTCTTTCTCATCTCACCGTCATGGCACCTTGCCTCTGGAGACCTGCTAAAACTTATTAGCTCACGCAAGCATCTCTCAGTTTGGGGGATCTGTGGTCCTTGGGATGCCGCCTGCCCCTTCTGTATTTAAAGCAGTGCTTGATGACAGCAGGCTCACTGCATGCATGAAGGGGCAGCATGCAGTAAGGCTGTTGGGTACCTTCTGGGGTGGAACAGGTAGAACATTGTTAGGCATTGTTTTTTTTCAGTTCTGTGAATTGGAAACAAAGTTCTCATCCCAGTGTGAGACTGAGAACATTTTTTGCTTACAGTTAACACTAAATCCTTCAGGTGGGGAGACAGAATAATGGATGAGCAAAACCACAGACAGATGTACATATACCTTATGATGAGTTCTCAGAAAGAAGAATCATAGTCAAATGTTTCTACTGTAAACATATTGAGGTGGGGGATGGGGCAAAGTGGCTAATTTCTACAGCACCATATCATGGTTTCACGGAATTCAGAATGGAAAGGCCCTAGATTTGTATCCTGGTTCTACTCACTTTATAATCTTAAGGAAAATCACAACCTCCCAGGGACTCCGTTTCATCATCTGTAAAATGAAGGGGCTCTAAGGTCTGTAGAATACAATTTGGAGTTTCTCCAAGGAAACTAAAAAAGGAATGAAGAACCAATCTCTGTCAGAATGTTCTAGTTTGGGTCAGTTAACATACATTTATGACCTATGTGGATTTTTCCCTTACAGCCTGTTATAAGTTTCATTTGCTGAGTTATTATAAGAGAAACTAGGTTTTGGTCAATTCTCTTTTAATACTTCTTTTTAGGTGATGCTCAAAGCCCACGACAGACATTTGCTCCTGAAATATTTTGGTTACAGGTTTGAGCCCATGTCTCCTTATTATCAGTGTCTCTACTGATGTGGCACCCTGTTTTTCTGGATTTATGTGGTTTCTTATAGATTTAAGAAGGTATAGATGAGTGAATTGGCTAAGGCGCAGAAGTTCTGAGTTCTTTATTAGAACAATTTTCTGTCTTGTGTTAGTTTCCAAGTTGAGAAGCTGCAATAGTTGTTACCTCTCTTTAAAGAGGAGTAAGGTACATTCGGTAATGGAAAAATTCTCCTCTAACTCAGAAATGATTAGCAATTAGCATCCTGTTATCAGAGAGAATCATCTAGGTCATGCTGTTATTGAGTTTTTTTTTGATTTGTGGAAGCTATTTGTGGTCATTTTTAAAACTTCAGAAGTGAAAAGGCATCCGTTTGTTTGTGTTTCCTAACCAAATGATTCATAGGCAGTATTTGGGATGAAGGAAGAAGCATCCCTGTGAAGGAAGCCCTAGTGTTGGTGTGCCTAGGAGAGGAGAGGAATACAGAAAGCCATGTGCACGGCACAACTTCAGCAGATGTCTTTGCTTTCTTTTCAAAGGTGCAGAACGTGTGATCACATTGAAAATGGAAATCCCTGGTTCAATGCCCCCTCTCATTCAGGAAATGCTGGAGAATTCTGAAGGACATGAACCCCTGACACCAAGTTCCAGTGGCAATACAGCAGAGCACAGTCCTAGCATCTCCCCCAGCTCTGTGGAGAACAGTGCGGTTGGACAGTCCCCACTGGTGCAATAAGACATTTTCCAGTCACTTCCGACATTCCCCAATACCTTCTGTTCCCGGATTTAAAAAGCAAGAAAAATTTTTTTTTTTACTGCTGCTTAGTTTTGGGACTGAAAAGATATATTAAAATTCAAGAAGGACCAAGAAGTTTTCATATGTACCAATATATAAATATATATATACATATATATATATATATATATATATATATCCTCCTCACTGTTTGATTCCTAACTAGAAATACAGACCTAAAAATGTTAAAATCAGCCATTTCATGCAACCAGAAATTCGTGAAAAGCTTCTATTTTCTCTTCTAAACACTCAAGATTGCATGACAAGACCAGTTCCACCTGACTGAAACCCTGGTTCGAGTTCTAAGGACTTTGTACATACGGATCTGGCTCTGCTCTCTCTCAGCTGGATGTGTGGTGCTCTCCTTTCGTCTTGCCTACCCCAGAGGGCCGAGACATCAAGGTCATGAAAAATAAGGCATGTCCTTGTCCAGTTAAGAAAGGTTAAAGAGATGTGGTCTTGCCTTCCCAGGTGGCTCCAGACACCCGGGTAACAGTGTAAGACTGGAACATACATCCAGACAAGGCAGGTTAAAAGATTCTGGGTTAGTTTGTATGGAAATTTGTCCTGGCTCTTTCTCAAACAGCATCTTCGATTCCATGTTGCCCCGTAACAAGTAGATGCCCTTGCTGCACTAGCAGAACAGACTTCTGTTTCAGCGCAACTGCCAGTTCAGTTTAATCCAATGTCATTTGTCCAACTGTTAATGTCACTTTAAATGAGAAGTGGTTTATTACTTGTTTGATGACAGAACTATACAGTTTAAGGAGAAGAGATACTGCATTTTTACAGTAAGGACAGCCCGATGAGGCAGAAACACTTTTCGGTGTTAGGATGTTTTTGTTTACCTGTTCAAAAGCCATTAGGGAAATGTCATTAGACAACGAGTAGGCTGGTCTCCACCTACACTTTGCAAATCCTGCCAGGTGTGGGGATTTTCCAACCTCCTGGATGCCAAGGGGCCATCACTAATTCCCAAAGGCATGGGCAGAGAATCTGTCTCTTTTGACTGTGATAGAACAGTTAACAGATGAAAGGGTCAGTTTCTTAGGTCTCATTTAAGCACTAGTGGATTCCCCCCCCCCCCCCCCCCAATATTTTAGGAAGTCTGTGATATACTTTCACTGGCTCTGTTTGTACATTGAGATTGTTTAACAATGCTTTCTATGTTCATATACTGTTTACCTTTTTCCATGGAGTCTCCTGGCAAAGAATAAAATATATTTATTTTAAAGGTGTGTGGGAACTTGGGTTTGATCTTCATTAAAGAGGCAGATAACACAGTTCCATTTTTAATGTTTAAATTTCATTTCAAAAAGCAGGTCCTTAGTCTGCAACCATGACAATTAAAATGTGTGCTTCAGCACAGCAGCCTAGAACATCTCTACAAGCCAATCAGACAATACATGACATTTCAATGAGTAAAAAAGGGCATAAAACTGTATGTGTAAGAACAAAATGTTAAAAGGCCTACACACAATAATAAAAACCATCTATTACATCATCACAGTAAAATAAGCCAAATGTACAAAAGTCTGCGACAGAAAAGACAAAAAGACAACACAAGGTAGTCGTTGAAAATGTTTTGAGTGCTCTTCGGGCACTTAATTAAACATTGCAAAATCAACATCTTCGTCAGACTCTGCAAAATATTTTACTTCTTTTCTGGCACGACCCGTCCGAGGAAGAGATGGTGGTTCAGGGGCAAAGTCTGCCTGGAAGATGTCTACGTCTGAATCCTGGTCAAAGGAGGCCTTCTTGGATTTCTAAGAATTAAAAAGAAAAACTTTGGACTTAATGCTTCATGAAAAACTGCTGTTCCCACTCCACCTAACATATAAAAGTGTCCGTGTCCATGGCATCTGCAGTTTTTACTAAAAGGCAGAGAACTTTATGTTCAATGTTCAAAACAAACCATGTTTTCCTCAGAAAGTAGATGGAATCTAGCAATTCCCCAACTTCAGCTGTCCCATAGACACTAGCCAGAGCTGTGTGCTGGGTCATAGGAAGATATTACAACATAGTCACCATCCACAATTATTTCATATCTAAAGGCTAACTAATGAAAAAGCACAAACCACAAACATTCAACAAGCCCTTCCAATATTCCCATTGTTGCTGGGCAAAATAAAAAGTCACAATTTTCATATTCAAAGAACTTACAGTCTTTTAGGGGGAAACAAAACTTGCACAGTGTAGTAGATTAAGAGCTGGAGTGTCTAAGTACCAAGCCAAAGGCAGCGACGTAGTACAGTGACTAGAACAAAGGATTTGGAATAAGACCTGAGTTCAAATCCTGCCTTAGTTGTATGACACTGGCCAACTCACTTCACCTCCATGTCTCAGTTTCCTTATCTGTAAAATGGGGATAATAACAGCATCTAGACCAGAGTGCTGCTGCTGTAAGGATCAAATAAGCAAACCTTAAACTGCTATATAAATGCTAGCTATCATCATGAAGACAATGACAAAAACACACGCCCACGTTAAGCCACTCGACCAAATCTCATGGATTCTTCTTCTTTCTTTCCCTTGCCTTATTCCTGGCTCTACACTGACCTTGGAGGAGAAGCAGGTAACCCTGCTTGCAGACATAAGGTCCCATCAAAGTCCTTACAAAATAAATAATTCTCTAGTTTCGAAGGGGAGGCACCCTGGGCAGTCATTTCATCATTGCCTAACTCTGGACCCTCCTAGAACGTATGCTTTTGGAGAATCAGGGACTGCACGTACCATAAATAATCAGAATTAACAATTTATAATTAAGTACTAAGATGTGTGATTAAAACTCTTTTAGGTGCTGTAAAGGAGAGGACCTGTGGGTTAGGCTTAGTTGCTAATGGCTTTGTGGAAGTGAACTAAAAGTCAGCAGAACCTGGGTTCAAATTCTGGCTCTATTATTTATCAGCTTTAAGCAGGTAATTTCATCTGTGCGATCCTCAGTTTGCTCCTCCATCAAATGAAGGCTGACCTACCCTCTAAGGTTCACTCTAGCTCACAGTGTGTGATCGATAAATCAGGCCTTGAAGGAGGGGAAAGATTTGGTTTCATGGAAAAAAAAATGAGCGTACTCAGGTGTGAGGACTGCCAAAGTGTAGGCAATAAAAATGAACATGGATGTGTGAGACGTAAGAGAAAGACCGGACTGACAAGCTGGCAGCCCCTGGTGTGCAACAGTGAGCATTAAGGCCAGATAAGCAGGGACACCATAGAAAAGAATTTCCTAGAAGGCAACGAGGAGGGACACAAACAACAACAAGGTGAACAAGACAAATGTTCCCCAGAATAACCTGAAGGCGGCAGGAAGGCTATTTCAGGTGATGAGAGCCTGGGCTAGCGTGGTGGCAATAAGAATGGAAAAGAAGGGAAAAATCAGAGCAGCAATTGTGTGGAAGAACTGCCTGGACTTGGTGACCAACTGGGCACACTGTGGTAACTGGTTTGCAGACAAGCATAGCCATGAAGTGAACATGTTGATCTCTTACTGGAGACAGGCTTAGCCAGAACAGAGGGCTCAGGAAGGTGTGCCTGGGTTCTTGTATAGGGGCTGCAGGAATGGTGAGCAAGGTAGGGGAGAGTTTCTTTTGTATTCAGTGGGTCTGTCCTTTAAAGAAGACAGCATACTTCACAATGTAGCTGGATTATCTGAGGTGGGTACAAGTGCAGGCTTACCTCTCCCACCTCAAGGAAGAGGTAAGCAATGAGGAAAACAACAGAGAAGAGCTCAGCCCTCGAGATAAATTCGTCTGGTCCATCCATCCAATGCCAGCAAAAGGGGTGAGAGCAGAGAGGCATTTTCTTGCCTCCCTTTGTGGTGGTAAAAGATGATAGGAGGCTGTGAGTTTTGGAGCCAAAAATTGATGGGAGGGATAAAGGGGGCATAAATCTAGAGAATAAAAACCTTTCTTTACATTGGAGCTTGAGGTTTCCAGACTTCAACAGAAGTTATTTTTTCCTAGAGATACCTTTTTGGACTTCAACCATTTCTAGGTTCCTGGCAAGGCACTCTCATTCTGTTCTTGAGTTGGCTGAATCTTACCCTGACGCCTGGTACCCAAAGATTAATTGGAAAAATATAATACCTGTTTTTTTCTGCTTTTCATATACATGTTTGTTACAGATAAGTGCAGGTTAGGATTTCTGCAAGTCTTTTAGAACTAAAACTCCCATGCAAACAAAGTAACTGCAAGGCTAGCATATTTGTTTCTGCTAAAATTTTCCCCAAAGTAACTAATGTATATTTTAATCTTGTGTGCCTGATCGATATATACACCTGTTTTCAAGGAGAAACCTGAGTGTATTTGTAATTAACAATTCATTTGTAATGAAACGCTAGCAAAAATCCCAGGATCACACTATCTAAAAAACTCCTTCTATAAAAGAATATGAATTATAGTCATATTAACACATCTAGTGGAAAATGTCAGCCCCCTGGAAGAGCTGAAATTCTTTATACAGGTAACAATAAAAAGATGATGAAGATGGCAACATCAGAGATAACAATTTCCTGGATGGGAGTTTGGAAGAACAGTGATGCCTTTCTGAGTAGAAATGGAAAGCTAGATTTTTTAGGGTAAGGGAATGGGGTGATGCTAAGTTCAGTTTTGAACATTGAGTTTGAGGGAATGTTAAGTCATCCAAAAAGGAAATACCCTGCAGGGAAATGGAAACATATACCTGAAGTACATGTGTGAAGCTAAGGCTATATAAAAAATCTGTAAGTCATCAGTATTGAACTTTCAATTAAAAATATAAGGTGAGTTTTCTAAGGGTGTCAATTTTGAGGAGGAAGGACAAATGGTTGAGTAACAAGGTATATGTTACCAATACTATGAAGTACATTTTAAAACTGAAAAGTCAAAGAGATATGAAAAATTTTAATTTTAAAAAATCTTAATTAAGAAGTTTGTGATTCACTATCCTACATTTAAAAAAAAAGCACCTAATACTACCCATCCCTCTGTTGGAATATACAGGTAGAGGAAATTCAAAAATTAATTCTTGTTAAATAATTGAAAGTTTCTTCAAACAGCTTTTCTTTACGTGTCATGAAGAATGATTTTTTTACAACATACAAACTGGTATATTGCAAAGGATGCTAAGGGAGGTCAAATCCTGTTCCTAACTAGCTGTATCACTGGAAAAGTTACAAATCCTTTGGGTCTCAGGCTTTTCATATATAAGATGAGGGGCTGGCCTTCTCTGGAGAAGAAAGATACTGGAGTGGTTGACCATTGCCTCGGCAATGGTCAACCACTCCAGTATCTTTGCCAAGAACATTCCATGAACAACATTGGCATGGTACAGTCCACAGGGTCACAAAGAGTCAGACACAACTGAACAACAAGATGCCCTTCTAGCTGTTTGGCTCCCTAACTTCACAGAAAATGCCTATTACTATAATAGGGATAGTATGGAAGAGGGCATCACTTCTATGCCTTATCTTCAACATAGATGAAATCTAAATTCAAAATGAGTAAATAATCTAATTCATGGAAATACTTTTACCCATTTAAAAGTTTCTAAGTAACAAGAAATTCTCCTCAATCTACTGACAAGTAGCCTATATAACCAACCACAGGCCATGGTTGATTTCCGATATGCCAAGTGGACCACCTTGATTTCAGTGAAATAAGCAGCATAACTGCTTAAGTCAACCACTCTGACAATCCTGAACAAAACCAGACAACAATAAAGTCAAAGATTACCTTGCCAGGTGTTGACTTGGACGTTTTTCTCCCAGGATTATATTCACCTTCATTTTCAGAGCCAGATACTTTCCGTTTTTTTGCACCTCGGCCTTTACCTTTAAAGGAAAATCAGATTTTTAAAAATTTCATAAGAGATGGTCATTATAAGTATGTAAAAAAAAGGCTAATATTTGAATCTTCCTTCTTTTTTGTTCTTAGTCAATACAAAAATATTTTACCTTTAATTTTGGAAATTGTTAAGGACTATGCTAAAGTTTATTTGAATTTTTAAAAAGGTTTCTGTAGAGTCTTGGGGCACTGGAATGGGCTGCCAAGGGAAATTATGGAAGACCACCCCGGGTCACTGAACTAACGTGTATCTTTAAACCCTTTAGGATATATTTTTCCCTCATTTTGGGGAAAGTAGAGGGAAGGATTCCTTAAAATACCAAGCTGTGTCTATATGAAGAACTGCTCATCATGCAACAGAGGGCAAACAAACATTGATAGGAAACTACATAAAATTAGCCTTGTGGTTCACACCGAACCTTGTGAGTGGTGAATGAATACTGAAGACTGCTGATTTTTGGAAACTCTTAACTACATAACTAGGGGAGCGAGTGTTCTAGTAACCTCATATGGAGGCTGATAGATCAGACCTTTGGTGTAACAGTCTGCAGGCATATATACTGACAATCATCCACCGAGAAACTAACTGGCTTGTTTTCAAAAAGCAGCAACACTTCAAATATACGTCAAATACTTTACAGCAAATGCCATTACAATGTATGTCCACATTAACTAAAAGATTTCCAGTCTTCAACTAATTTTATTTCAAGAATCATTAGTATAAATGCCAATACACAAGAGATTTTTATTAAGAGGATTTGGCAGGCATCCTTTTTCTTCCCCAAAACTGAAAACAACCCCAACTGCTTGCAAAATAATGATCTAATAATTTCCTTGTGGGTCTACATTTAAGACTAGAGTAATCACTGTTGGAGAATGAAATTTCCATACTAATCTATTAAAACAATTGTCGGGGGGTGGAGGGGCAGGGCCTGCCAAACTCCATCAAGGTAAAAAAGGATAATTAGAGAAAGAAAGAACAGGTACCACATCCTATGTTGTCATCCATTAATCCTTCTGTCTTGTTTCTTATGGGTCACAGAAGACAGTGTCATGCAGAGGCATCAAGCACAACATGGGCCACAACACTCCCAAGTGGAACCCAAACCAAATTAAAATGTAATTGGTAAATATTTAATAAATAAAATAAACATAATATTACAATTTAAAACTTAAGTCAATATGTGGCCACAGCTTTAGTGATCCCTTTTTCTATTTGAGTTTGACACAAGTGGTACAGCGTATATTATACACAGTGTATATGGAGATAGTACCAGAGAAAGAGAAGACTTCAAAAGTGTGGTTTAGCAAGTGTTGTGACACCAGGCAAGTAACTTAATCTTTGTAGATCTCAGTTTCCTCATCGTTTCATTTGTAAAACAAGGAATAAACAAGATGATTTCTTCAAGTTCCTTCCATGATTACAATTCTATTACATGACTTTATATATAGGTGTGAGAAGTAAAACAATTAAAAATTGATATGTTATCTGCCTCCCTTTAAACCTACAAATCATTTGAAGATATGAAAGACTAAAGGAAAATAATGCAAACCTTTTGGTGCTGTTGTCTTCTTTGGAATGCCAAATTCTGAATCTGAGTCGGAGTTTGTAGTTTCTATTTTCTTCTGTTTGGGAAGTCTCTTGGGCTTAGGTGGTGCATCTGAAGATAACTTTGCTGTTAACCAATTTAAGTTAGATTGGTTATTAATACAGTATAGAAATTTATTAAGAAATAAATTTTATTGGTATAATACATGCTACTTACATATAAAGATCAAATAGAAAACTTCTTTAATATACCATTTATGTAATAAAAGAATCTCTCTTTACTGAGTGCCAATTCAAAGACAGGTTCTCAAAGTATGACAATATGCTTTTTTTTCCCTTTTCTCTTATTTTTTCTTCAATTACATGTAAAAAATTTTTTAACATTTAAAAAAAATTTTACTTCCAAATTCTCTCTCCTTCTTGAAAAGGCAAGCAATTTGATGGATTATACATGTGTAGTCATGCAAAACGTATGTCCATATTATCCATGTTGCAAAAGGAAACACAGATTTCTCCCCACCCCCCCAAAAAAACAAGAAAAATAAAGTTTAAAAAGTATGCATCAGTCTGCATTCACACTCCATCAGTTCTTTCTCTGGAACTGGATAGCATTTTTCATCATAGATCTGTCGAAATTGTCTACAACTGCACTACAATGATAAGTCCTTCACAGTTGATCACCATACAATATTGCTGTTACTAAGGTACAATGTTCTCCTGGTTCTGCTTACTTCACTTTGCACCTGCAGTTTGCACTTTGCGGTTCATCTAAGTCTTCCTAGGTTTTCTGAAACTGACCTGCTCGTCATTTCTTATAGCACAATACTATTCCATCACAATCATATACCACAACTCATTCGGTGGGCATCCCTTCAATTTCCAGTTCTTTACCACCACAAAAAGAGGTGCTATAAATGTGCATATGTGCGTGTGTGTGTGTGTGTGTGTGTGTGTGTGTGTGTGTGTGTATATCCTTTTCCTTCTTCTTTGATATCTTTGGGATACAGACCTAATAGTGGTATTGCTAGATCAAAGAGTGTGCAGTTTGATTGCCCTTTGGCCATACTTCCAGAATGCTCTTCAGAGTAGCTGGATCAGTTCACAACTCCATCAACAGTAGATTAGTGTCCCAATTTTCCCATAGTCCCTCCAATATTTGTCATTTTCTTTTTCTGTTATATTAACCAATCTGGTAGGTGTGAGGCGATGCCTCAGAATTCTTTTAATTTGCATTTTCTAATCAATAATGATTTAGAATATTCTTTTTCATATTACTATAGATAGCTTTGATTGCTTCTGAAAACTGCCTGTTCACATATCCTTTATTTATCAATAAGGGAATGACTTATATTCTTATAAATTTGACTCAATTCTCTTCTATATATATTTTTAGAAATGAAATGTAAAGTTTTCCCCCAGTTTCCTGCTTTCCTTCTAATCCTGTCTGCATTGGTTTTATTTGTGCAAAAACTTTAATGTAATCAAAATTATCCATTTTATATCTCATAATGCTCTCTATCTCTTGTTGGGTCATAAATCCTCTCTTATCCCTGATATGACAAGTAAAAATTTCCCTGCTCCCCTAATTTCTTATGATATTAACTTTTATGTCTAAATCATGTACCTATTGTGACCTTATCTTGGTGTATATGGTGTGAGATGTTGGTCTATACCTAGTTTCTGCCAAACTATTTTCCATTAACAATATGCTTTCAAAATTAAGTATGCATACTCTGTCTTGAAGTAATTCAGAAGTATGCTGTTATTTGAAATGGACTATAAATAGATTAGAAAAACATAGGCAACATAGTCATCTCTAAAAACACCTGACATATTCATCTTTCTCATAACAAATTCTAAAGGTTAATTTTATGAGTATCATAATGATGCAACCTGAGTTTTAAATTTCACAATATTTTTAGACTTAGAAGGAAACATTTCTTTAAAAGCATCTTAAGATACAGAGTGGGAATATAACAAGTTCATTACTACTCAAAATTTTAAAAATGAATTCAAACTGTCTTGAAACATATTACATCTCTTCCATTTGAACAAGAGAAAGGAAATCCAGCTGAGAACTCTGTAACGTCTATTAACACAATTTTACTTTTGATAAACATCTTATGGAATAGAAAGTCAGTCTCTTAGGAGGAGGAAGAGAAGACAGATGATAGCTCTCTCTATCAAGAACATTTATGATTTGGTTTAAATGGAAGAGCAATGACATAAGCACATTTTGCTTTGGTCTAAAATAGGCGTGTACAACTTGCACCACTTGCAGCATGCCAAAGGATTTCAGGCTGCCCATGAAAAGTGTAGAGGAAAACATTTTGAAGACCACTTGAAATCCTTTGACATGCTGCAAGTGGCACGGGTTGTGTAGTTCTGGTCTAGAAGGTGCTATGATGTTAAGATTGTAAAAAAAAATCTTATAGGCAATATAAAAAAGATAACTATTACTATAAAAATTAATTCTAGCCAATTTCTTAATATTCATTTACAAAATTCACTGATAATATAATAAAGTTGAAAAATTACTTATGGCATTTCATGTTTTACTCCTGAAGAAAAATATACTTAAAATTAAGATAAATGCTATAATATAATCTAAGCATATTTTTCTCAATGAACTAACCAAGGCACACAGTAGGAATCTAATTAATGTTGAATTGAACTACATAGGTCACTAAATACATGACATAGGACAGAACACCTCGGTACTGTCAGCACAGTATCATTTTGTAAGAAGGGTAATTCAGATGTCCTCACAATACAGGAACTAAAGGTGGCACAAAAGACTTCTATTAGGATACTGGAGAAACTTCATGGTTTTGCTGCTGTTAGTTTGAAAGAAAAAAAAAAACCTGCCACCAGCTGGGATCCTCCACCAACCTCTGTATCAATGATGGTATCCATAAGTCAGAAGCAAATGGTGTCCTTTTCCTGATCTTTGTCCCATTTCCATCCTTGATACATGATGTCATTTGGGATCGAATCAGTAGAATTTCCCTCTTGAGAATCCTACGGAATCCTATCTTTTCTCTGAATTTTTTGAAATATCCTTTCCCCAAAGTCCTTGGTAGTTCGCAGACTAGCCCAGAAGTCCCTCTCATCTATTATGGTCTGAAAGATCATTGCTTCCCCAAATTCCCAGCATGTTCACTTACCCAAACCACTTCCACCTTCCTGGTCAAAATTCAGCTGAAAACAGTCATTTCTTTCTATTTTTCACCTTCTTAAAGATGAATTTAATTGATTAGAGGCACCACCCCCAAGTCCCAACCTCAACTCATTGCCAGAGTTTTATTGAGCAGAGAAGAGAAGAAATAGGAGGGATTCCACAGGAAGTTCAAGATGGTGGGGATGGTACTCTGAGGGCTCTAGGGCCAGTTCACTGAACAGGGGACCTGGGGTCATTGAAAGGTCATCTAATCCATTTCTCTCCTATCAGAGAGGAGGAAACCGAGATCCATACAGGTTAGGTGACTTAACTGTCCAGGGTTACACAAATACTGAACTGCAGAGTATGTTTTGAACCCAGGGTCACCATTCTTTCTACTTTGCCCATTGCCCTAAGAATTTCTTCACTGGGAATTTGAGAGGTGACTTCTATAGTTGGGGCTCCTGTGGTGACAACACACTGATAGAGATGAGGTATCTGTAAACTGGAAGTTTACAAGGTAGGAACTGCCTGCATTCTAGCTAAGAATTTAACTTATAGCTATGTTATAGCTAACAATAGTGTCTAGGATTTTAAAGATCCTGGGGAACAAGAACCTTGTCTCTTTTCTTTTAAGATTCTCATGTATGGTACCAAGCATAGATATTTAATAAACATGCCTTGATTTTTAGATTTAATGATAATCTGTTATCCTCTTCATGTATCAAATCAAATGCAATAAGTGAGTTCTTATTACAACATGACAGTTACAATGTGACCCTTCACTATTTCATGCTCACTTCTCTCTATGGCCAGAAGCAAACATTTACTAACAAAGTGACCGAAAGATTGAAGAGAATCATCTGGACTCAGAACAGAATGAAGCCAAATGGTCACAAAAGGCCTAATCTTCAAACCCATTCACACCACTTCCTAACCAGTTATACTTATCAAACATTTCAAATGATGGTTTGCAAAGACAGGATTATTTGGGATTACACCTCAGAATTTCATTCTGTCAACTTTACACTGAATTCCTTAAATGTTTCTTTCTCCTAAAATTCACGTAGATGTCAGACTTTGTCCAGAATTCTATTTTCTATTTGGAATAAGAAGGCCACTAGCAAGATACTAACAGAATACAGTTTTAATCCATTTTACACACAAGTACCTATCCTTTGGAGCACTGAACTTGGAATTCATTGAGATCTTTAAATAATGAGATTCTTTGGTGAGAACTTAAATGGGTTCAATGCACTTCAACAAACATTTCTTAAGCATCTGCTAGGTGTAAGGTAATGGGCTAGACTCTGAAAACACAAAGATTCATGAAGCATAGCCCTTGTACTTACAATCTAAGAGCAGAGAGAAAACTGAGGATACATTAGAACTATAACACAGATCAGAAGATGGCAAGTGTTTATAAGGCACAAAGCGCTCTGAAACATTTAAGGAGGATTAGATTACTTTGTGCAAAGGGAAATCAGGGTGGAACTCTTAAGAGGAAGACACAAAGAATTTCAATAAATAAACACTAAAGAAGTGCCTTTCAGAAGGGGGAGAAGGCATAGGCCTAAGTATCAAAGTGAGAATGGGCAGGACAAATCCAAAGAATAGAAAGGAACTCATTATCGCTTTCTCTGCACTCACTTGGCCACCACCCTGGTTTAGGGACCTGTCATCTCTTGCCTAGATAATTCCAATAGCCTCCTCACAGGTTTTCCAACTTCCAATTTCCCCATTCTCCAATCCATCTTCCATGTAGCTGCCAAAATAATTTTCCTAAAGCCCAGGTCTCCTCATATCACTGACTCTATCAAACAATTGTACTGGTTCCCTACTGCTGCAGGGACACAATCCAAACAGATGGAATTAGCACTGAAAGCCTCAGGGTCTGGCTTCAGATTACCTGGAAAGAGAGATTTCACATTACTCTCCTTCCCACACTATCTATGACAGAAAAACTGGGCACTCCCCAAACTCAGCATCCCACTTCATACATGTGGGCCTTGCACAGCTTTACTCCCATGCATAAAGTGAATGCCATTCACATGGAGAATCTTTGCTTTCCTTTAATGCACAGAAAGTCTTTTATGATGCCCCTTTAGTTTTTAAGGATCTCTCTCCTCAAATCATCTTGTATTTCCTTATCTACAAAAGCCTGAATCCCCTTGGGTGATGTAAGCTCCCTGAAGGCAGGGCTGGTGTTTTGTTTTTCCTTGGTGTGTCATTGTATTTAATGTTTCATGAAATCAGAAGGGAGAAGAATCAAAGATGAAATTGAACAGGCATGTTGGAGTCAGATAGTCCATAGGCTTGAATGTCAGGCTAAGGAGTTTGAACTTGACCCTGCTGGCAGTGGAAGCCAATGAAGGTTTTTGAGAAGGGTAACAATGTGGAATTATACAGTAAAAGGATTATTCGGCCAGTGGTCTATAAAATAAATTGAAATAAGGAGAAAATAGGGTCAGGGAAACCAGGTAGTAAAATATTAATAACAGCACAAGATGAAAGGCTGAAAGATGCTGAACTAGGTTGGTAGGAATAGGAGAAAGTAGGAGAAGTTGTTGAGAGACACTAAAGATGGTCTGGACAGAACTTTGGAACTGACTGAATAAAGGAGAATAAGGACTTGAAGATGGTCCTAGTGTTTTGTGCTTCAGTAAAAGGGGAAAAGATGACTTCTTTTCAGAGCTCCTGGTGAGCCTGAATTGTCATCAGACATAGAGGTGAATATGTCAAGTGGTTATCTGGAAGTAAGAACTGGAGTTCCAAGACACTGCTTATACCAAATTCTTCTCTCCACCTCATGTCAGCATGAGGTTCTGGTCAACAGGGTTTAAAGCAAGCTAGTTCAAACCCCTCTAATATTAGTCATCCCTATGACTTAGCAAATGCCTAATGAGCTTAAATATAGACACTTACCCTTTTTAGCAGCCACTGTTTTACTTGGAGGTTTTTCTGTTGATTTTAGAGCAAATGAAGATGAAAAAACAGAGGCAGAATCCTCTTCGCCACTGTCAAATTTTGCTGCATCTGTAAACAATAAGGGTTTTTTTAAGGAAATGAGCTCCAACAATTGCCTTCATTGTTACCCTTTAAAACATATCCCTTGCTAAAATATGAGCTGGGAACCAAATGTATCAGTGGAAATCCTAGAGAGGAGATAGAATTAAAAGCTCCTATTTTCTAAGATCAACAGGACAGCCATGGTAAAAATGGAATGCAAGATTTAATAAAAATCACCATAGGTTGCAACATTTGTATCTCAGATATGTACATTATCTCAGATATGTACATTATTCTAATTTTGATAGTACAAAATTCCAGTAGTTCAAGATATTTATAGTGCAAATCCAATAAAGCCCATATGAGCTGAATGCTGAACTATTGTTAAAATACTTCTGTAAGAGTTGTACACAGTGGTTGTTTCAATAGGTGCCCAAGTTGTGCTATTTCAGGAATATCGATACTAAGAATTCAAATGCTAAAATAGCCTTTTCATTTTAAATGTAAAAGTTCTGTACCGATGGTTCCTCCTGGTGTGGAAGTAGCTCCACCAGATGAATACAAACTCAAGCTCTACTGAGATGTTAAGTCTAAACCTGGTGACAGAATTGGTTTGCCGTCCAAAAGCTTTTAGACCATCTCTAAACATCAGTTTCACTGAGCACTCTGGGTATGAAATCTCTGCTCCAATTCCGATTCAGTGACATACTATTGCAGAGATTAAACCAATTTAAAATTTAATTTGAAAGAGGATGTGAACCTTGTCTGAATTTCGAATCATGGGATTTAGATCTAGAAGAAACCCTGAAGATAAACTCAACACCCCCATTTTACAGATCAGGAAATCAAGAGTGTCACCCAAAGTCATATAACAATTAAGCAGCGGACTCAAGATTCAGACTCAAATCCTCTTCATCCACTTCAGTAATGCCAGCTTTCTCTACAACACAAACTTCACGCTTGGGGGGGGGCTGGATTTTATCTCTTTGCGTAGAACTCTTTCAGAAATCCAGATATTTCTGTGCCTAACCCAATTTTACTTCAAGTCTAAAAAAGCCACTGACCAAGGAGGAAGAAGAGGTAGTTACACAGTTTGATATTTAAGTTAACCCATACTACTACTAATAAAAACAGCAATTAGTATGAAAGATGTACCTGGATCATACTACACAAAAAGGTTAAAAAGCTGCAAAAATATTTGAGAACAAACACACCAATTCCCATAGCAATAACAAAGGTTGACACAGACGTTCACCATTAGATTTACTACTGGTTCATGTCTGGATGGAAATAAAAGGCTAAAATCTAGAAATGGAACCCAAAGCCCCCCATGAACAATAATATCCACATGAATTTGACCATCAACATAGCAACAAAGCAGCATCCAACTAATGGCTTATGGATTTATTGACAGAAATGAAGGTATTTATGATAACATTAAAAGAAAGGGTCACTGCTACCAGAAATTACTGAAAGGTCACCCTTAAGGAATGTGGACTTAACTGACCAATAGAGATTCTAAAAAAATGAATGACAGAAACTATGCAACATCACTGGAGGTTACAGAAATTTAGTATTTTATTGAATACCTCAAAAAACATGAGCAGGTGGCTAGAATTATATACCAGAAGCTTACACTTTATAAATTAATAGACTTCTAACTGAATAAACCATACCCTAATAAAATTGGAGCTTTCTGGAAAAATATGAAGTCTCTCAATTGTCTACCATAACCCTGTTCTCTCTCTTGCTTTTGCTAAGGGTACCATCGTTCTTCCAGTCACTTTTTCCTCTTCCTCATCCCCATCTGCAACCATTGCCCAAGTCCTGCCCACTGTCTCCCCCTTCTCTCCTCCTACACCACAGGACCACTCTAATTCAAACTTTCATTACCTCCTACTGACACTATTGGGACAGCCATAGAAGAGAGTAATACTGGAAAGGGACATTAGAGGTCATCTAGTCCAACCCCCACATTTTACAGATGAGAAACTGGGTCAAGAAACATGAAGTGACTTGCCCAAAGTCACCCAGGTACTTCATTCCAAAGCCAAACTCTTTCTACTATTTCAAGGAAGAGACTTCTCACTGGCCTCCCTACACTAAGATTCTGCCCCTTATAATGTATTGTCGGAATGGCTGCTAAAGGACCTATCTGATCGTGTCACTGCCCTGCTCAGGAGACTTCAGGAACTCCCTCCTGCCTCTAAAGTATGAATGTCTGCTTGGTATTGGAAGAACCAGCCTCTCCTTTATTCCCTTCATGCCATCCAGGCTCCAGCCAAGAGCTTATTTGCTCTTTCTTGGATGTGTACAACATCCCTTCTGCAGCTGCCAATGGACACAGCCTGTCCCCGTGCCTAGAATGTTCTCTCTCCTCATCCTAAATTCTTGGAAGTCCTAAATCCCTTGCTGAACTGGCTTTGAGTGCACACTCCTTTCCTGACAACAGCCAGTGTGTATCTGGAGCTTTAACTTCTGCAAAGTGCTTTACAAATATCTCCTTTGAACCTCACAACAACTCTGGGATGCAGGTGCTCTTCTTATCCCCATTTTACAGATGACACAACTGAGGCTGGGAAAGGCTAAATGACTTGCCCAGGGTCACAGAGCTAATAAATGTCTGAGGCTAGATTTGAATTCAGATATTCCTGACCCCAAGTCTGGTGCACCACCCAGCTGCTTCTAATCTGTCTTCTCATCTATCACTGACTCTCCTAGGTATACGCGTCAGCCACCTTCCCACCCACCATCACTTAACTTTTTTTTTATCCTGCATTTACTTATCCATGAATATGATGTAGCCCCTTAAGGACAGAATAGTTTAACTTTCACACTGACATTCCCATCATGCAATCACACTTCACAGGTTGATTTAACAAGTGTAACACAAAGTGCAACTTTAAACAACAGTCCCTTTGTAACTTCTAAAGGCACATTCAATAACTATTAATAATAACACAAATTTTCAGTGCTATAAAGGCTCACAAAGCTCTTTCCTCTCCACTTCACTGTGAGTTAGGTGGTATAAATCTTATCCTCATTTTACATAGAAGTGAACAAACTCAAAAAGTTAAGTGATGTGTAAGTGATTTACATGTTTATTAAATGTCAGAGCCAGAACATGAACTTATACATATACATCTATATGGTCATGGATAAGCATGTGTATGTATCTGCACAAATACTTCTGTGTGTATATATTTTTCCACACATGTATATATGCACATATGTTTGCACAAACATGGATGAATATATCTGCACATAAGGATCGAATTTACCTTTATGTATGCACATGCGTACATGTATGTGTGTATTTTCCCATGCATATATTGTGCACCCACATACCTATGTGTATGCACACGTGAATACATGCACCTGCATATAAAGAGCAAACTAACAAACATTTGTATACGTAAGTATGCAGACATATATAGATAAGTGTGTACACACATGCATACTTTTGTGTAAGTGTATATGTTTTTCCTCTGAAGTGAAATGAAAGTTTCTTAATTATCCATGGTTTGCTTTGTTCCAAGAAAAAAAGTAAATCTTACACTACTATAAATCCCCATTAGAAATGAAAATAAGAAAAAAATGAGCATACCATCTTCTGACTTCTGTGAATAAGAAGGGAAGGAGAACAGGTTCCCAAAGTCCTGGCTTTTCTTGTCATGTGAGGATTTTCTAATGTTAAAAAGAGAAATAAAGCCATAAAGAGGCTGTGTTTACATATGGAGTTTTACCTCTATCAAACAGAATGTTTGCTACTTTATTCATTGAATCAACAGATGAAGCTCTTAATGAACTTATTAAACTTCTCCTTCACACTCTTTTAAAGACTGATTACAGGAGTAAGAGCAGCTCACATTTGGATAGGGCCTCATGGTTTGCAAAAGCTCTTTCCAAACCCTAAAATTATGAAGTACATAATAACAAGTGTTATTGCTCCCTAATTCCAGGTAAGGAAACAGAGTCACAAAGAGATTAAGAAGCCTTCCATGGGTCACTGAGCTGGTAAATATCACAACTGGGAGTGAACCCAGATTTTCTAATTCCATGTCCACTAAGCCACATTTCCTAAGTATTTCATCTTAAAAAAAAAAGGAAGTTAAAACAAAGGCATGAGAGATACACAATTTTAAAATGAACAAAACAGGATTTGTAGTAATAACCTCATTTTCAAATTTAGAATGAGATGTAGCACTGAAGCTTAATTCAAATTCACACCTTGATTCAAAGTATCCTTATTACTGGAGCCCAAAACAGAGTGCTTCTATATGTGCTCAAGAGATGCCCTTCCCTGCCTCAGTGCAGCAGAGGACAAGACACAGGGATAAGCAGGGGACCCCATTTCTCAGGACAGGGGCCTCAGTCCAGTAGACGGCACTCCACTGCTCAGCTCAGAGGGAGCTCAGATAATTCCAATGAATAATATTCTAGGAATTTGGCCAGTATCAGTTGCAATAAGGAAACAAATAAATAACTCAAATTTGGCATTTAAAGAAAAACTTGACCTAAGTTCATAATCATGCAGTGGTAGGGGAAATGAAGCAAGACTTAACTTTTTAAATCAAGGCTGAAGCTCCAAAGGGAAAAAAAGGCCTCCAAATTCCCCAGTTTCCATGCTTTCCTCCTTAATCACAGCTTCAGCTGAAGAAGCGTATTTATCACATAGTCACATCTATTTTGTTCATTTTGTCAGAAGACCCTTCCCTTCCCAAGACTGATAAATAATTTAAGCAAGGCAGAGAGGAAGAGAATGTTTGAAAAATAGCACTTTAAAGTCCATAAAAAAAATAACTACCAAAAAACCACTACCAGATAAATAAATGTCTACTTACTCTGGAGCTACTTTTGATTTGACTGGTGAAAAAGTATAGTCATCCTTATCTAAACCATCTGAGGGAACAAACTCATCATCTCTGTCATTTGTCACAGGAGATGATTTGACTTTCAATTCCTCTAAATCATTACTGTCATCTTCATCAGCATCATCCTCCTCCTCTTCCGAAAAATCAAAAGTATATTTAGGCCTTTCCGCTAGGAAAAAAACAAACGCAATTATTAGATGTCAGCATTCAGACTTTTTAACATAAATAAGCTTAATACACACAAAGTGCTTCAGTATTTTAAAAAAGCACTTCATGCTTTTAGGCTATGTCTGTGTATTCATAATGAAATACAAAAGTGAGGCCATTACAGTGGATAATTAAATTTAAATGTAAGCATTTTCATACTGTAAAACCTCTTTTTCATACTTTCCTGGGGACTGGATGGAAATGCTCTAAAAATGTCAGAGCTGAGGAAGAAAGCCTTGGAGATCACTTAATCCAAAATTTTCATTTTAAAGATGAGGCAGCTAAGGGTCTAGAAAGGGAGTGGCATGCCCAAAGTCCTAAAATAGGGCAGAGCAGCAGAGCTGGGGCCAGACCCAGTGTCTGGACCCTGTTCTTTATACCATATACACAGCATCAGTGGAGTGTCCATAAAATAATAGGGATATTTAACTAAACATTTCTGAGACAGGCTTTGACAATTGTGGGAAATGTAAATTAAGACATTATCAATACCAGAATTTAATAGACCTGGGGGAAATTTTGCAAATTTTAGAGAGGATAGGTAAATATTATGCTAATAACTTTTGCTATTTTTACAAGAGTGCAAATTTTTAGTTATCTAGCAAACCAATTTTCTACTTTGTTTTTGTTACATGTACAAGTCAAGGTTTCACTTCAAAACCTGTTAAGATTACAAGATATTTTCATTTGTCCTTATGTCCTCAGTGACTATCAATGCCAGGCACACAATGAGTACTTCATAAATGCTTGCAGGTTCATTTAAACGCAGGTAAAATTCTGAAGATGTTTCTCTAATACACTATACAGTCAAGTATTTTCTTTACTGCAGTCATTTGGGGATCTGAACTGTACTATCTCCAACCAAAAACAGACACAGTAGAAAAAAAAAAGAAATACAACTATCCTTCATTTTATGCAAAATTACTTTTCTTTAAACAATAGCACAAGGTAAAAAGAAAGCACTGTAGCAGCAACAAGATGGAAAGTAAACACTAATGATAATAACCAAGTCTGACCATAAAGAAGAGATATGAGAATGAACCTCCATCCCTTCTCTGTAGAAGTGGGCGACTATGGATGTGCAGGATTGCACATACTATTGAGTGAGACTCATATCTTCATTAATTTTGGTGAACTACTTTCCTTCTTAAGCTATACATATATATTTATATGTATATATACATACACACATACATATATGCATGTGTGTGTGTGTGTGTGTGTTTATATATGCATCTGTATGCATATATATTGGGGGCACTTAGGTGGTGCCACGGTTAGAGCGTTGGGCCTGCAGTCAAGAAGATTCATCTTCCTGAGTTCAAATCTGACCTCAGACACTTACTGTGTAACCCTGAGCAAATCCCTTCACCCTGTTTGCCTCAGTTTCCTTATCTGTAAAATGAGCTGGAGAAGGAAATGACAAACCACTCTAGTATCTTTTCCAAGAAAACCCCAAATGGGTCATGAAGAGTCAGACACAACTGAAACAACTGAACAAATAACATGCAAATATAAGAAACAGTCCATTAAAGCAGGCAACTGATTTGTTTTAAAACATCTGAAGCCAGAAGTTATGGAACTTTTAAGCTAGAATAGATTTAGAGAGCTAGAAGGGCCCTTAAGAAATTATCAAATCCAACCACCTCTTTTAACAGATAAGGACATAAGGCCCATAAAGGCTGAAGCCCTTGCCTAAATTCATTTATATCCAGATTTTGACTCCAGATCCAATGAGAGTTCTTTCCACTAAACCATCCTGCCTTTATGTAGACAATGACATATGCTCTTAAACCCAGTTCTACTTGTCACAGTAATTTACCCAAAGCTGGAGGAAAGCAAAGTTCCATGAGCTATGAGCGTAGAGTGCAAGGATTTACTTGTGTGTGTATATATATATATATATATATATATATATATATATACACACACACACACACACACACACATACACACACACACACACACACACATATATACGCATACACACACTTGTATAAGTATATATACATATATATTTATATATATATTTGTATAAGTATAGGAGAAATTCCTGCAATACAGTATAAGATACTGAAAAGAGATGTCTTATGTAAGTCACAAGGTTGGCCACCACATGAGCCCTTTCCTTACTAAAATGTTTTAATTCAGTATTGTGGGGAACAGCTCCAATTTTACAAAGATTTAAAAAAAACAACTAGGATTCCTTTTACAGAAATATCCTCTGTTGCCAACTCTGCCAGAAAGCATTTCTTTTTTAAGTGAAGGATTCTCAAAAACACAGAATGCACTTCCCACTGAAAATTCTAGTCCATTCATTACTAATTCTGTAATGACTTGCCTTTCCCATACGTTTCTCTCTTACTGTAACAACTGTAAATTCATTAAAATTTCCAACTCATTTTCTTCATTTAAGCTGTATTTTTATATATGTAAAATGAATGAAGTTCTTTGATTGAAAGAGACAGCCCTTGAGAATCATTGTTTGGACATGAACAACTTGGTAGAAGCCTCTCCTATACAATATAGTAACCATAAAATATCTAGCAGTACCTGCAGCTCGTCTAAGCAGAGAGTCTCTTGGAATAATCACAGGTTCAGTTTCTTCTAAGTCACTTTCTGACTTGGATTCATCATCAGACCAAGGGTTTCTTTTCTTCACTTTCTTTGCACTGGATTTGTTAGAAGACAGAGGTGTTTTTCTCACCCTGGTACCTGAAATCAAGTAATTAACATATAATGGTTAAATATTCCAAACTTATAATAACCAGGAATCCTTTATCATTAATAGTAAAAAGCAAAGCAATAGTGTATACATTATTAGTCATACTATATTACCAATGATAAATTTTTGATTTTTTTTATATAATTGATATGATTTTTTTTTGATATGATAATTTTTTTTAATATAGCACTCATAAAAATTGAGGGGTTTATTCCAACTGGCTTCCATAGAAGCCTTTCTCTGATGCCTCATCTTGGTGTAGAGGTGGAGTTAGGTTCTCAAAGGTGTTATCAATATAAAGCAAGTTCTGTCTGGTACCAGGAAGCTGGAACGGCTTTGGGAATGGGGCCCAGCCAAAGACTATTTCCCAGAGATGAAGACAAGTAAGTTCTGATAGGGACATCACCTGAAGACTGGTCCCTAAGTGATTATTTCAGTTACAGTCACTCAAGAAGAAGGTCTACACCAAAGTTGAGAGGGAATTTCAGTCTGTATCAGTGGACAGACCATCACATCAAGGAGGGCCCAGATCTCTGGATCCTCCACTTATAATAAAACATAGTTTGAAAGTGATCTAAATTCTATAACTACTTCCTCTCACTGTCATCCCCACTAGCTATTATCCCCTCTCTTTGCACTCTTCTGTGGACAGTCCACATCCTTTCTTCTCACAATCTGGCTTCCAATGTCATCATTCCACCAAACTCTTCTCTCCAAAGACACCAATGATCTCTCAGCTGCCAGGCACAGTGGCCTTGTGCAGTCCTCCTCCTCCTTGACCACTATGCAGCCTCTGACTACTGCTCACTCTCTTCTCTAGGTTTCCAGGGCACCCTCTCTCCTAGTTCTCCTACCTGACCACGCCTTTTCAGTCTTTTGCTTCATCTTCTTCTAGGTCATGTCCGGTACCTGCAGGTAACCTCCAAGGCTCTGTCCTAGGCCTTCATCCATTCTCTCTCTGTACTACATCACTTGATGATTACGTCTGCAGCCCTGACCTAACGACTATGCTAATGATTCTCATATCTACGTACCCTGCCCTAACCTCTCTGCTGACCTCCCAACTCCTATCTCCAACTGTCAATTGGACATTTAATAGACATCTAAAATTTACCATATCCAAACTGAATTCATCTTCTTCCTCCCAAAAGTGTCCATTCTTCCTATCTTCCCTGTTACTGTTAAGGCTACCTCCATTCTCTGTCATAGAGGTTCAAAACCTAGGTACTATCAATTCCTCACTCTCACTCCTCACATTCAATCTGTTGTGACAGCCTGATTTTACCTTCATAATATCTTGCATAGATGCCCCCCGTCTTCTCTGATGCTGCCACTACCTGATGCAGGCCCTCCTCACCTCATGTCTAGACTACCAAAACAGTCTCTCCACTCTGGCCCATCCTCCACTCAAATGGCACAATGACCTCCCTAAAGTACAGGTCTGATCAAGTCCCTCCCTTACTTAGTAAACTCCCGTGGTTTCATGTAGTCTCCAGGATCAAATATAAAATCTTCCTTTGGGAATTCAAAGTTCTTCATTACCTCTCCTTTCCAGTCCTCTTAGATCTTACACTCCCACCATTTACTCTACAATCAAGTGACACTGGCCTCCTCACTAGACTTGCCATCTTCCAACTCTTGGCATTTTCTCGGGCTGTCCCCCATGTCTGGAGCATTTTTTTCCTCCTCCTATCTACCTTCTGGCTCTCTTCAAGTTCCAGCTAAAATCCACCTTCTACAAGAAGCCTTCCCCCTTAATTCTAGTACTTTCTCTCTGTTGCTCCTCTCCAGATTATTCTTCCTATAGCTTGTTTGTACATCGGCATTTACATGTTGTTCTTTTCAACTAGACTAAACTCCTTGAGAGCAGGGGACTATCTTTTGCCTTTCTTTGTACCTGCAACACTTAGCATTATGCTTTACTAGGACATACTAGGCATTTAATCAATGGTGATTGACTGAGACAGTTTTAATTATTTTTATACACAACCAGCTCACCAGGTTCTTTTTTCTCCCTTTTGGGTTTAGGTCCTTTAGGTGTAAGAGTAGATACTGTCAATGAATCTTCTCCTGCACCTTCTGTTGGTGCTCCACCTAATTCATCATCAAATTCCACTTTTACTGCCATAGGATCAAGATCACCCTAAATATGAGAAAGGAAATTTAAGATAAAAAGATATACAAGGAAATACTGCTATCACTACCTACTGTACAATGTATTTGTATCTAATGCATCACCTATAAAACTTACCAGTTGATAGGAAAAGTATCCTGAGACCACAATGGACAGGGGGAGACCACGAGAACAAGAATCTGTGGCCTAATTTCACCTAGCACTGTGGCAAGTGATGCTGCTCTCAAGCAAAAATAAGGCATTTGGCTTTTTCAGCATGAAAGGCACTTTCAGGCTGGTAAATATGCAAATTAATTCCTTTAAAATTCCATTGCAAAGTTCTAAATATGCTGTGATGGCATAAGGAATATCATCCAGGAAATGCATGAACAGAGAAGATGGGTGGTTAGTTATGTATCAAGAGCAAGGACAACAGATGGACAGCCTCATTGCTACTCTAGTAACCAAAGAATGTTAAAAAGTTTGGAGGAGGGTCTTCAAAGCAGATCCTCTAGGAAAGATTTGTAAGAAAACATGGTACCCAAGAGATACCCATGTTGATGAGATTTTTGGATCAGTCAGGATAATGTAATGTATTTATTGATTGTAGTCCTACATTGAAAATTCTTGATATAATTACGTTTGATATTTTTCTCTTAATAAAATCAGAATTCAATTGTTTTTACCTGCATGTGGGCTTTAACTATTTTGGAACTCCATAAGAAAGAATTCCCTTTATCTCACTTAGCATTATCAACCAGAATATGGAACAAAAATTTCAGGATAGAGTGAAAAAGCAAAGTTGAATAATGTAAACACCATATCATGGTTTAATTATTCTTCACATCTTAGTAAAACAGCTCCAGTGAGCTCTACCAGCCTGAATGGATCAAAGAGGTGCACATTTTTACCCACCTTCTTTTTCTTCAGCAACTTTTTGCTGGCATCAGCCTTCATGGTCGAAATGATCTGTGGAATGATCCTTCTCCCATGAGGCGAGGGCATGGTCTCTTCCAACTGAAGCTTCTTTATCTTGGGTTTGCCAACTTTACCTTTTATGGCTTTGCCAGTCATTCCAGCCAAAGCATCCTCTCGTTCCTGGGCTTCCACTTTCTAAGAAGTTATCATAAGAGAGTGACAAAATTGAAAAACTGTCTTATGGAGAAAAATCACTATAACTAGAGTAAGATAAAAAACTTAACCCTTACAAAAAAGTGAGAAAGAATTCCATTATATAGAACACACTAAATTTTGTCCTGCATAAGATGCTGAAATGAACATTAGTCATGAAATCAGACAAAATTGGATTCTCAATCCCCCTCTGCCACTCTATGACATTAAGCAAGTTACATCCATTCTGGGCCTCATTCTTCCTATCTGTTAAAAGAGAAGCTTGGGTGGGATGATCTCTAAGATCCTTCAAATTATTTAACTTTATGGTTTTATGATATTTTGGAACAGGATCTCTACATTTTTCAGAAGAATACTAACTAATGTACCAGATTCATAGCATGCAATCAACAAATATGGTCTTAATCACAGTAGTCAAGCTATATCTCTTTGCTTAGATATATGGAAAAGAAGAAAATGTCTAAAACAAAACTTCTCAAACAGAAGTTCATATCTTATTTCAGTAATAAGGTGGTCAGAAAAATATGACAAAATAAAAAGGCATCAATCTAGAATGCTCTGGAGGAGGGAATGATTATTCTTAGCACTATTATTTGCATTACAAAAGGAGCCCTCCTTTTATAATGAAAATCCTTTAGAAGAGATTATTTTAAAATCTTGGGAAAAGGAGTCTTTTAGATGCCTGGCAGACTCTCTTTCCCAAGTATAAGGGAGAAAGGATGTTTTAAAATGTTTCACAGAATGACTCACATGAGATTTACTTTAGTTTACAAGTCACTAAACTCAATGAAACAATACCACATTCCTTGACTCAATAAAAAACCACCTATTAATTCTTTCAATTAAAAGTAAAAGATTGTTCCTTCCTGGCCAAAGACTGCAGTCAGGTTCACCCAGAAGTCTGTATTATTTTCAATCTAAATTACATATTTAAGAAAGACATCATGAGAAAGTAATTAATACCAATTCAACTTATATGGCTTGTATATTCATCAGAATGGAAATATACTTTATGTTCAAGTTTCTTTAAGCTTAATTTTAGCACCTCTTACTAATCATATTAAACCTCTTTTAAAAAAATCAAACTCTAAACACAGACAGCACTGTAAGACTCCTCCAACACGATCTAGTCCAAAATTAAATTTGATCCTTATTCTCTAAATATTCATTCTCAAAAATAAATTTCCATATAGACTAAAACATACTTCAAGTTCTTCAACAAAAGCTGCTAAATCTTCTTTCCAGAGATCTGAAGGAGATTTTCTTTTAAGGTCGTTGAGTTCTCTCCCCTAAAATAAAAATATAACAGGTAACTCCAAAGTTTAATATGGCCTTTTTAAATCTTATAATGAAACAAAATGTGAAATGCTGTATTTATACAAAACAGGAATACTGATAATACTGCAACAGTCTGAAAATATTTACTACACAAAATTCATACTTTTGTATCTCTCTGCTTAATCAGTTCTTCAACTTTTTCTTTAGTAAGACACCATAAAGACATATTTAAGATGTAGTTAAAATCAGGGCCTGAGGTAGTGCCTGACTCAGAGGAACTATCATCACGCTGGTTTTGTGTTTCTTCCTCTTCTGCGGCCTGGAAAGGAAAAAAAAGCAATGAAACTTTCCGTAGTCTCCTGTACATTAGTAGCACTTATTTAAAGTACTAAATAATCATTATAATGACAATGTTCTCCCTTGGGACAGGAGAAGGTGGGGGAAGAATAGTAGCTAGAAATATATTTTGGATTGTTTTAGAAGTGTTTCCTATTAAAAAGCTAAATTTTGTTTACAAAGACATTCAGTTTTATGAAGAATATGTTCATAGCACAATGTATCCAGGATATTGATATGAAATTAGTCAAACTACTATATTAAGCCATGAAGAAAAATAAGCTAATGACTGACAGCTGAGCCTCAATGGAGACCAATGAACTATAGACCGCCCACCCCCCCGAAAGATGTCAGATTTTCAAAATATTAGGGAGTGAATGTGTAATTTAAAATTTAAAATTTCTTCCTGGTGCATTATAAAGTGGAAACTGCTTTGTAATAATATTTATAATAACTATACTCAGGTACATTTCCTACTTAATTTAGAAATCTTATTAATCATCTGTAATTTGGAGACAAGAGAAAGTTCATTAAGAATTTAGTAAGGGATTAGGAAACAGATTAAGGAGTTAGCAGAATAAAAATTAGCAAAATTATGCTGAAATTTATTTATAAAATTATTTTTACATAAGATTGTCTTAAAAAATACTTAAATGAAACATGTTGATATTACTTTTCAGATAGCAAATACTTTTTCTATGTGTAACAAATTAATATTAAAAATTAATTGCTGTCCAATTTAATTTCTATTGCTATTGTATATGTAAGAAGTTAATAAGTTGTCATTTTAAATATAAAAGGGTAATCTAATTACAAATATATGATGCATCATCACATAAGTATATTAATCAAGTGCTAAGAAAAAATAAATAAGAAATATGATGTGGCTTAATCTATCATTGCTGTTGCATTGATGAATGAGAATTATCCATTGATAATCCCTTACTATTATTAATTATTCAACAATTCCATGAGTTTTTTTAAACATTGCAAAAAACATAATATGAATTTATATTTTGATCATAAGTCACTATTAAAATTCATTTCACAATATGCCATCAAATCAGATTTGGATATATGTTACTAAAACTCTTTTTGTACTGAGCGCTGGTGATTCACAAAGCATATTTTGTGGGATATTTAGGTAAAAATATAATCACCAGTAACACCAGCAATGTAATTTATTCTGACATTTTTAGAAATCTATTTTTAAAGATCCATGTTTATTTGTTAGTCTTTTAAATGGCAGCTTCTCAATCACTTCCCCAAATGTTACTTTAAAAAATTCTTTTGTAAGTATGGATGGATGCCTTTTGGAAAAAACTAAAATTAGGAACAAAAAGCAGTCTGTCCTACTATCCCAAATCCCACAGGTTACATGCAATCGAGATGAAAACCAGCAGCAAGTTGTGCCCATTAAATGTACTGCTTGCAGCACTATCAGCTGGACACTCATGACTGGAGCCACTTTTGTCCTTTGCACTAAAAAAATCAAATTCAGTATTTTACTAATACATTATTTCCCTGATTTTGTTTGAACCAACCATTAAAAGGGTGGATACTGTAATGCACTCAGTGCAATTTTAGGGTGGGGAAAGAGAAGAAGAGGTTTGAGAGAGAACATGAAGAAAGAGAAATAAGAGCAAGACTGAGAAAATGAGAGGGTAAAAATCAAAATGAGCCCAGTCACAGGAAGACAGACTGCTTGGCTCATCATAATTCACTTGGGATTTGCTTCACTCTGGCCATTTTCTTTAACTAACCTTTATAATCTATTAATCTATATTTTCAACCACAATATTACACAGTTCATTTAAAATTCAATTACTCTAAGGAATCCTATTGACTACATATTGGGGGGAAAAAGTCAAATAATGTAGATAAAAACAAATAGTATGATTTGATGAAAGTTATAAAGGCATTATGATTGAGAACTTTTAAGAAAAAGGAAAATTTAAGTTTTCATGCAATTAGAATTGTCATAACCATAGATATATTTCAATAATATGTAAAATTATATTATTGGTTTTGTATACACACATAGGATCTCCCAAAGCTTTCTAAGACTAGTTATTTTATATCTCCTCACTTGTTCATATCTGTGTTCTCAATCATAATGTTTTCCTAACATTTTTAAAGACCATTACAGGGTATTGTTCAGTCTTTCAATATTTCATTTGTTGAATGGATAGTGCGTGTTTTTGTGATCTGTAATATGCAGCTCAGTAGTAGCCTTTCAGTCTGAGGTCCCAAAGTTCAGGTCCCTGGAGAAAATCCTTTACAGAACCAAGCTCAGGGTTGTGCACATAGTAGGGGCTCAATACACACTTGGCTACTCCTAATGAGCTTAGCACTTGTCATGCTCCCAACGTGAACCAGGACCAGACCAAGTGAGTGGTGGTTGGCTGCCACCATGGCCATGTCACAAATACAATGTAAAAGCTTGAGTGCTACCGGTCCAGCTCTCTGACAACAGACATGCACCTCACCAAACCACCACCACCACAACTGACACCCTGATTGGCAGACTCAGAAAAGAGGCCAAGGAGACTGAGCTACCTTCTCACACCTGGAGTGATTGCTCCAGGTCATGGCTCAGTCACACTGGCAAAGGGCTTTGGGGTGGGTGTGCTCTGCAAATCCCTGTGCTGTATCTGTTCTGGGGATAAACAGAAGACTTAGTCTCCAGAAAGCACAATTCAGCACCTTGAGCAGCACTAAAGTGACATGACAATACTTAGGTTTGGAGCTAGGGTTTCCACTGGTTTGCTTGAGAGGGCATTTTTAAAAGCTTCTCTGAATGTCTTTTTCTGCAAATGATTACCTTTTCTTGTGCTTCTTTCCAGGCTTTCACTGGGTCAGATTCATAACCTCTCTGGACTAACATTTGAATCAAATCTCTCTTTGACCTATTCTCTATGTGAGGGAAAAATAAAATTAGGATCAAGAAAAGAGATTCATTTTGTATTTGTTTATATTCTACTGATCAAAATGTCTTCTATTAATAAAGTTTTTTCCACTTTAACTAAGGTTCCAATTTTAAAAGTTTCATCTTACCTATAGTGATTTTCCCTTGTATCTTCTCTAGAATGAAGCGAGCTTGATTGTTTAGCTTGGTGGATTCTGCCCCCAACATTCCCACAAGCCACTCCTTACGTAAACTATAATAATTTAACCTTAAATCAAAGAACTCCTTCAAAATATCTTGTACAGTCTCATACTTCTTCAGACATCCCATATGGTCAAACAGCACCTATTCAAAATAAAGTTTAAAAAAAAATTGACTTCATATTTCTATATTAGCTTACATATTTCCTTATTTTTCAATTGTTATATATGCCAACCTAAATTCAACTTACATGAACAATTCTCAATCCTAAAAGCCATTAATATAACAAGATTTCAAAAACATTTCTCTACATATTCCCATTGAAACCATGCAAAAGAAACCTGATAAATTAAAATAAATAAAACTATTACAGATTTGCAGTCATGACATTTGTTTAACTAAGAATTCTTTCTTTTCAAAATTTCTGTCTCCAGAGAAATTTTTCTCTCAGCCTGAAATCCTCCATATTGCTTTTTTTCTCCAAAGACTTTTGTTCTGAAGTCTGAAAAAAACGCTCATTAAAAATTAAGACATATGCTATATTCCAATACATTGTTTTCCTTTCCATGGATTTTTTTTGGACTCCATATTATGTTCAAATTTGACCATTCTTATTTAGTCAAAGGATCAATGCCATCCCAACATTTTTCTTCCTCTCTACCTTCAACTCTTCCATCAACCTTTCTTCACAAAGGATGACATGACTGCTTAACACACAGAAGGTCATAGATCTAGAGTAGAAGGAACCTCAAAGGCCACCTCGTCCAGCTCCCTGATTTTCCAGAAGGAGAATGAACACCCACAGAGGCCAAGTGATTTCTTCAAGGTCACATAAGCAGTAAGTACTAGAGGAAAGATTTGAACCCAAGTTTTCTGTCTCCAGTTCCCAGTTATCAGGGCTTAGGTTGAACCAGTAATGATCTCCATGGCATACTCCTAGAACATGATTTTTTTAAAAAAATTCATCCATCATTGGTCTCATTGGCATTTTTCCCCTTTATTTTAAGTGATTATTATCTGAGAGAGTATGGGAGGAGGAATACATTGGAAAATAAAGATGATATAAAAATAGAAGATAACAATAAATTTTTTAAAAATTAATCGGTGGCAGCAGATGTTTATATGATGTTGCTTCTTGCTATAAAAATAGACAGAAGAAAAGTTCCAGTTATTTGAGGTTTCTGGTTGTTTGGATTCTGAAAAATTCACAGCACTGTTTGCTTCAGTTGACTCTAGGTGGCTCAGTTCCAAGACTGCTCTGAGGGCAGACACTTTGGGCCCCCAGGAAAGGTTTACAAAGAAGGCTGGTCAAGGCCTACAACTTGGCTACAAAAATCAAGGCTTAAAATTAACACATCAAGGCTTTCAAGGCTGAGGCTGAAACAGAACCTGGATGCAAAGAACAGAAGAAGAAGAATGCTAGACTAGCACAAGGCACACGTCAAGGTCCTTTGGTTCATTTCTAATACTGTTTCTGAACACAAAGGTAGGAGTATGGAAATGGTTGCAAATAGGGCAAAAAAGAATAAACCAAACATCTGGTGGATTTAGGTGACACGTGAATAATTTTGCGTATATATTTCTCAAAGCATGCTAGAGATGTAAAGTGACACTATTACATAATTAAATCCTACTCCAATTACTTCATATACATCTTTACAGAGCACCTAGATAACTGTGAACAAATTAAGTCAATGAGTTTCCTTTTCCAGGAATCTTTGGTCGCCCTTATTACATGTGTGTGAATAATATATAAAACATATATTAAATATAAAATAAATGTATAACTTTCTATGAATATAACTACATAAATCACACACACACTTGTTTAAAACCACTACACAAACATGCACAGAGACACACATCACACACATACATTATATAGCATACACATGTAAAGTGCTCATAACTACCGCTATTACAAATACACATGTAAAGCAATGAGCCAGCCTTGGAGTCAGGAAGACCGAGGCTCAAATCCGAGCTCCGGGATGCGTTGGCTTTATGATCCTGGCAAGTCACTGAACCTCTACCATCCAAAGCAACTCTGAGACAAACATCTATAAACTTGTATGGGGCAGGGGGGTTGTGGGGAGGGGTGTGAAATCTTTATTTTTCACTGACCTCAGTAACATTGGGGTCCCTAGGATCCTCCAGACTGCTAAAGGAGTCTGTGACACACAAAAAGGTTAAGAATCCCTACTCTGAGGCCATAAGTTGCAAAGAAGAATGCACACCTTAGACCTTCCTTGAGGTAGCTGGTAGTGCAGTAGATAAGAGCTCTGGACCTGAAGTTAAGAAGACCTGAGTTCAAATCCAGTCTCAGACATTTACTAGCTGTGTGACTTTGGGCAAGTCACTTAACTTGCCTGCCTGTTTCCTCAGCTATAAAATGGGGATGATAATAATACCCATTTCACAATGTTGCTGTGAGGATCAAATGAGATAATATTTGTAAAATGGTTAGCACAGTGCCTGGCACATAGTAGGCATTATATACTGCTTATCCCTTTCCTTTGCCTCCCTCTCTTCTTTCTTCCTTCCTGGGAGTTTCTCTGTCTGGCAGTTTGCTGTACCAATGAAGTCACAGACCCAGCCTCTCTTCTACATACAGAGCCTTATCTTGGCCCCCTGAACACTCTAAGGGTTCTCCTGGCTCTGCATCTTTACTCATGCTGTACCCTAGGCCTAGAGGGCCATTTTCACCCATTACATTACCAGTTTTTATTTAAAGTCTAATTCAGCGTCACCTACATGAAGCTTTCCCTGATCCATCTGTTTTTCACCCCACACACCTCCCTCCCCATCAAGTTTGAGACCATGTCTTATCTTGGGCTCTGGAAAGGTATAAAGTTAAAGGGCTTGATTCACAGTTGATGTTTAAAGTTTGTCGAATGAAAGGATATATTCATATACCTATATATTTACAAGGTATGGCCATAAAGTAATGAGATATATCTCAAGCCACAGAAATACCAACTGCATTTACTGAGCATCATTTAGGGTTCAGCACACTGCAGAGCACTACAAGTACAAATGAGTAAATGAATGAACATTTATTTAGTGCTTACTATATGCCAAGCATTATGCCAAGCACTAGAGATACAAATACAAAGGAAAAACTAGAAGAGCACTAAAGGAGCATTATCTTTTATCGGGGAGACGACATGTACATGTGTAAAGGTAAAACAAATGAAGTGATTTGGTAGAGGGAGGGCCTGAGCAACCATGAGAAGTGGAAAGCAAAGGTGGCAGCTGAGCTGAATCTATAAGAACACCAGGCATTATTCTAAGAGGCACAAGCAAGGAGAGAACGTATCCCAGGACAGATCCACAGCATGCACTAAGGTACAGAGATGGAGAAGACGATAGTATAGATGAGAAATGCCAAGGCCAGCGTGGCTAGACCACAGAGAACAGTACCTGGCACCTGTTAGGTGCTTAAATGTTTTATCTATCTAAATGGTTATTACACTTATACAATTGACATTTAAGTTTTTTTAAGGATGTTTCTAAGAAGTTGAATAGTTTTTTCCCATCAAAATCTGTAAATATTTTCATATGAAATAATACAATAAAAATTATACAAGATATCATGACAAATTCTTTCTATATAATCACATATTACATTTCCTAATGAAAGCCAATTAATGGCTGCAAATAACTTGAAGAAAAACAAACACATTTAGGCTTTTATGTAGTCAGTAAAATCACTATTCTGACACCATAAAAGAAGAGTTTAGTAAATTACCATAGAATTACACGTAAGAGTGGTCTGAAGCTTAAAGACTTTATGCAACCCAGCAGCTTCTGCTTGCACAAGTTTTTCTTCAGTCATCTTCACCACAAATTTCACAGTTGTATCTGTATGATATTCTTTATAATCAGAAATTAATGCTGGTGTTTTGTCTGTTCCATTCAGCATAGGTTCTAAAACCTGTTCCTTGTATACCTGCAAGAATGCAAAAATAAAAGCAGTGATTTACTGGTTACCAAAAAAAACTTCATCTTAGAGTTAAAACTTGGGGATTTTTCCATATAAAAAATCTTAATGGTTTTTCTACCCCAATTTTCATTCAACTATTTTTTCAAGTTTTAATAGTATTTTAATTACACAACTGTCCCTTGCTGATTTACTAGCTAAGGAATTCAGAAGTCTCTCATGCCATAAGACTTTGAATAGTTATGGGAAGTTCTGAAAACATTCATATGCTTCTCACCTCAACCAATTCCTGCCCAATCACTAAAGAAGGTAATAAAAAACCTCCTAAGCAGAGAAAGAAGACAGCATGATGCATGAAAACTTACTGGTTTTCTTCTATTTCCTCCATTCTCAGAACAGGAAAGATATGGAGCACAAGAAGTATTCAGCATTCACCTCATCCAGTTAATTTTCCCCTTTATTTCATTGGGTGTTTTTAACTTTGCAACATCAGTTATATGTTCCATGACATTACTTCAGTGGTCACATTTTTTAAGCCAAAACAACAACAAAAATCTACCACAGCACCAAAGAAAAGCACTATTATTTTACTTCTGCCCTCTAAGTCACCGAGAGGAGAGATAAACTGAACTATGAACATACCATGAACCTTCTATGAACTTTCAAGTTGATAATAGGAAAAAACTCTATATTCTCAATTAGATGGTGCTCACATACATGAGAGAGACAGAGACAGAGAGAGAGACAGAGAGAGAGAGAGAGAGAGAGGGAGAGATAAGATGGAGAGAGAGAGTGAGAAAGAGAGAGAGGGAGGGAGAGAGAGACCAAAGAGAGGCAGGGAGAGAGAGAAGAAGAAGGAGGAGGAGGAGGAGGAGGAGGGCAGAGAGATGAATACTATTCAACCAAACTAAAACCCACTTTCAACACAAGGAAATCCAAACTCCACCACAGACATTTTAAAATATTTATTAAAATTAAATTCCAAGTTTAAGAAATTGCTTAGAACTCCCACCCATGGTCATGCATTTCTACTAACCTGTGTCCATGTTCTCACTGGAAGCTCTGTGATCTCTACTGTATTTCTATCCACTACAAATATTTCACCACTAACAGCATACTGGTTCTGGCCAATTTCTTGAATTGTTCCTTTAAAATTTTTGTAATTTGGAAGCTGTAAACACAAGTGAAAAGAACTTAGTGAATTCAAAGAAATCAGACTTCTCTTCCATGTTCTGAATCTCTATTTTCAAATGCTCAGTGGGCTTCAATTCAAGCTTTACTACTTTTGGAGATTCAATATAACTCAGGTTGAACTTCTCCTTCCCCCACTCCCTCTGCCAGTCAGGCTCAGACTACTGATGCCAACTTACTTCTTTCTTTTAATGGTATCATGATTCTCTCTGTTGCACAGGCTCAAAGTATGGGTTATCTTTGAACTCTTTCCCTATTAGCTAGTTGGTCACTAAGTTATATCAAGTCTTCTGCAATCTTTCCCTTTCATCCTGTTCTCCAAGCCACTCTCTTAGTTCACACATGTTACCTTATGCTCAGAGCATGATCTGTTTTTATGGCTTTGATCTCTCTGTACTTCAAGCCACTGTCACCAAACCAACCTTTTTTTATTAGAAAACTCTTGATCATGTTGTGTCCTGCTTACAAACTTCAAAAGCTTCATAACCTCAAGGAAAATTCCAAATACTTTACCCAGGTATTTAGTCAATACTTTCTCCCATCTATCTCCAATACACCTTTCATGGTTTATTTCTTAAATACTCACTTGTCCAGATCTTCTCTTCTGGACTGATACTATTCCCCCAATGTGCCTTCATTTGCCTGATCCTACTTGCTCTCCCAGCAATGCTCTCTCTCCCTCCTCTCTGCCCATAATGATCCTCATTGCTCTCAGAACCAGGGCTCTCACTTCCTACCTCCTACTGGGGATATGATATCATATGGGACCTCTGACCTGGATATACTCTCTTTGCCCGGTAAGTTCCATAGAAATTATTTAGTAATTATCATGTCTAAACTTTCGATAACATTTCTGTCAGTGTCTTTGAGAGGTATTTAAGTCTTTCATTTATTCAAGTGCTCATTTCTTGTTTCCTCTAATTGTAAACTACTTGAGGACAGGATATGCATCTTACATTTCTCTGTGTCTCACACACAGCTCTTTTTTATATTAAATATTATTAAATTGTATTAAATGACTAATCATTAAATTAATTTTATTAGAATTTTCAATTTAATTAATTCAATAAAAAACTTTAATAAAACTCCTATATCCAAAATAATTCAAAGGAAATATGGTGATCATAGAAGACAGACTTGTACCTCTATTTAAATATTCTAGAACTAGCTCAGTGAAGTATAAGACTTTTAAAATAACTTTTAAAAATTTTTCAGATAAAGTCTTTTCCTTAATATGTCTCAGGACAAAATTTCCAATGAATTTTTAAGTCATGAAAAAACACTCTTTGGGGAAAAAGAGATTCTTCTTTAAAAAAAATCAGAAAGGTGACAGGAAAGAAGATAAGAAAGGGAAATTAGAAGGAAAAGAAGCTTTAAATACATGGCATTCTCATTGTTAATATCCTTACAGATTTCAAGTTATCTTATTAGTTTAGATAGATGTATTATTCATATCTAGGTTTGCTTATCACATTTGGCATATTTCAAAGGTAAGATGAGAACTAGGAAAACTAGGATAAATGACTTTTTCTTCCCCAGTTTTTTGGGGTGGAAAAGAAAGCCCAATCCCTCAGGCTTCAAATTTCCTGGAGATTTGCATCTGTAATTAAGTTATCAAAAATGTCCTAGAAAAGACAGGAAGTTACCTGGACTCTCCCCAGTTTCACTTTGAAACATAGTTAAATCAAGCCTCTAAAAGATTTCGGGAGCAACAGAATCCACAGAAAGACAGAGTGAAACAATATTCTAGTCCAAGATAACTTAGAAGGACTTCAGAAAAAGTTTGTCTCACATGGGCAAAAGGTAAGTACAGCCCAGCGCAGGTGCTTCCATTCTCCTATTGATAAATGGCCAAAGGATATGAACAGGCAATTTTCACATGAAGAAATTAAAGCTGTCTATAGTCCTATGAAAAAATGCTCTAAATCACTGTTGTTTAGAGAAATGAAAATTAAAACAACTCTGATGTACCCATCAGATTGGCTAATATGACAGAAGAGGAAAAAAATAAATGTTGGAGAAGATGCAGAAAAATTGGGACACTAATGCATTGTTGGTGGATTTGTGAAATCATCCAACCATTCTGCAGAGCAATTTGGAACTATGCCCAAAGGGCAATCAAACTGTGAATATCGTTTGATACAGCAATACCACTGCTAGGTCTGTATCCTAAAGAGATCATAAAAAGGGGACAGGACCCACATGTACAAAAAATATTTACAGCAGCTCTTTTTGTAGTGACAAAAAATTGGAAATTGAGGGAATGTCCATCAATTGGGGAATGGCTGAACAAGCTGTGGTATACGAATGCAATGGGATACTGTTGTGCTATAAGAAATGATGAGCAGGCAGACTTCAGAAAAACCTGGAAAGACTCACATGAACTGTTGAGCTGAGTTAAGTCAGGAGAACATTGTACAGAGTAATAGCAACAGTGTGCTATGATGAACTATGACTGACTTAGCTCTTCTCAGCAACACAAGCATTTAAGACAAGTCCAAAAGACTCATGATGGGAAACACCATCGACAGCCAGAGAAAGACTTATGGAGTCTGAGTGCAGATCACAACATATTATTTTCACTTTTTTTTGTTTTTTGTGGCTTTTCCCTTTTGCTCTGTTTCTTCTTTCACAACACAACTAATGTGGAAATATGTTTAACATGACTGTACATGAAAAACCTATATCAGATTGCCTGCCACCTTGGAGAGGAGAGATGTGAGGGAGGGAGGGAAAAAAATTTGAAATTCAAAATCTTAGAAAAAAATGAATGCTGAAAATTATCTTTATATGTAACTGGAAAAAATAAAATACTATTTACCAAAAAAAAAAAAGATATAAAACTTTCTTTATGTCCCTAGTATGTAGTCAATATTGTATAAATATGTTTATTGGACACGTTATAACAAATAACAAAGTAATTTGAAACATACATACCAAAATCAACTCATAAACAGAACCCTAATTTGTATAAAATGCCCCAGAAGAAAAATTGTTCAACTTACACACACACACACACACACACACACACACACACACACACACACACACATACACACACACAGAGTTATAAACCAGAAGAAATCCAATCTTACAAATGCTAATTTATTACCATGGGATGAGGGTCCAAGCCATCCAACATCCGTCTGACATTGTTCACAATCTCTCTAGCATCATAGTTGGGAAGTTTACAAGCCCATCCAGTGCCAATGCCCTCAGCACCATTTATTAAAACCATGGGAATAATGGGCATATACCACTCAGGCTCTACACGCTGGTTATCATCATAAAGGAACTTAAGCAGGTTGTCATCCACAGAAGGGAAAAGCAGCCTTGACAGAGTGCTAAGAATAAGCAGAAAACAGTATCTGTTGAGATTCCGACACCAAGAAATGAATAGGTGTAAATTTTATTTATTATACATTTACCTTTTTTCAGGAGTTTATTAGTATAAAAAATTCACATAATTGCCTCCAACTCTGTTTATACTCAATTAAACAAGAACAAAAATAAATTAAGAAAATAACACTAAATTTTTCATTATCAAATACATACTTCCACTCAGACAAAAGGTTAAAATAAGAGAATTCTACTTTGTCTACTTATAAATTCTGTGGTTCTTTCGAATTCTAAACCTATTAACTCTAAAACCTTAATGATTCTTCATTTGAAGACAATGAGTAATCTATAGATCTATCTAAACAGAAAACATAATATATGTTCCTAACATATGTAATCAGTATAGTTCGTGCCAACCTACTGTAACACATGATGTAATAAAGATAAGAAATTCTTAAATTCCTTAAAATTGATTTCACAAGAACTCATAAAAATAGAAACCAAAAGACATGTTCATTCTTTTAGATCAATTTAAGGGGGTATAGCTTTTTAAACTATGAAACTAATTAAAGAATAAGACATGCTATATACTGACAGAGGCACAAGTCTCCATTTTAGTACAATATTTTACTCATTCCTAGATGTGGAGCTTTCTTGGTCCACCTAATGCAATTGCAGCCCTTCTTTGATGTGGTAGAGTCATTGGGAGTTGTTATGGCTGAAAAATAGATCACTATGAGGCCATCCTAATGATGCGTCCCTCCAGGCTTAGCTTGGCTGGTTCTCTGATGATAGAGGGTCTATCTCTAGGCCTGTCCTTCAAGGCTTGCTGACCTGCTTGGTAGGATCTTCCAGAGCTTGAACCCCACCAATATAACCTGTGAGTATCCATAGTCACTTCTGTGCCATGACAAGGCATCAGAGGGCAACTTAAGTAGAGAGATTCAACTTCAAACAACAACAAAGTAAGGAAAATACATCATGAAAAAGTTTAATCTTTTAGCTGGTTTCAGCAAAGCTCATTCTATTAGGATTTAAGAAGTTACCTTAACATTGTAAAAATATAACGAGGGCTTGCAGCATCTTTCCCACCATGAAGCCTAGTTCCAAACTGACCAATAGGCTGAAGCAAATTAATATTGTTACTTCCAACAAAGTTCTGAGCCAAATTGACTATAGTCATCATTAGCGCTTGCTAGAAAACAGAAACAGAAAATACAGCATGAATAGTCTACATTTCAAGTGAAACTTTCCTTAGTATGTGTAACAATTATCTTGCAATTTCTGTCATTTATTATGTTATTAAATCCATAATTCTTGTTCCTTTAAACTTCCAACAGACTCCACAAAGAATGCTTGACTGTGCTTATTTTTCATAGGTGTATTTATGTATGTATGTAATATACATATTTGAAGACAGGACGAAAATATTTCCAATTTTCGTAAGACTTACTTCTCCATGATGGTAAGCAGACATCTCAGCAACTGACCCAGCCAACTGAGCAACTTTGACTTCTCGTTTATCATTCCTCTTAAAACAGGTGAACAAAACTTTACGTTGACCTGGTTTAAAGCCTAGTTTTAAAAAAGAGAAAGAAAACAATTCTTAAAATGACTGAAAGTCATGTCTTTAATGCATTTTTAACACCAATAATTTTCTACTCATTCAGAAAAAAAAGACAAATGTGATTTTATTTTGAACAAACATAATGCTGACAAAAAAATAAGTAAATGTCTCCATATTGAGAGAACTCATGCCTTAAGTACCATACCCATCTATCTCAACTGCCTCAAGCCTATATTAGCATATTAACTTTACTAATTCTAACCCCTGTTTTTCCCTATCCTAAAAGCAAGTGCCAGCTATGAAGGATTTCTTTCTGGTGATGCGTCTTTTTTATGGTCTTCTAGATATAACTATCTAAACAAAACGTTGTTTACTCCTGGATTCTAACCAAAACAATAACACAGGGTCAAAGTCATTCTACATTTTTTTGCCTGTACAGCAGGAAAACCCCTCTTTATCCAGTACCATGAGGGAGTATAAAACACAAGATTTGTAATTTACTTTGAAAAGGCAGGTTTAATACATGTAAAGCAAGTCTCAGACAAATCACAAGAATATTTTTTAAAATCAACTTTTAGAACCTTTGCTATATATAAAATATGTATGTTTGGAGGAGAGAGATCATTATATACTGGAATAGTAAGAAAAGCCAATTACTTTTCAACAGGTAGTAAGAGCTGGATCTCGTAGAATATCATCTGAACTCATCTAATAAACTCTTATACTTAAACGTGCAAATGAACCACTAATGAACTCAGTTCATTGTTTTACTCCAGGATTTAGATCAGGGACTTTGCCTTAGACCACACATCCTTCATGTCACCAGGACTAGAGCTGTAAACACCAGACCTTTACCTCAAGGATACTTCAATGACCCATCCCAGGACCAAAGACTCAGATGAAAAGACCTCTCGTTGCCACTGCCTCATTTACAGGAAGTCACTAAAATGATCTGCCCGATTTCCCTTTATTTCTTATGCTTGAAACAGAAATGACAGACTCTACCACTGACAAGACTCTTGAGATTATGAGCACCAGACAAAAAGTACTATGCTACATCCCGAAGGGGCAACAAATTCTAACTTACTACTACTCTTCTACTCCCAGGGATAAAGATTGTCCAGGTGTCTAATGGTACCCCTCTCAGCCCTCCCACTGTCCATCAGTTATAATGCTCTCATGTCCCAATTCAGCTCTGCCCCCTAGAAGCCAAGTTCTCTTTCTTTTACTGAGACCTCTTCCTCTCCTGCTCCATTCTATCTTTCAGCACTCACTAAGGAAGGCTTGGCTCTCATTAGACAATGTACTATGACCATCCTTTCTATTCCTGATTATAACTCTCGCACACTCCTCATTACCCTGTTCCCTTCTGCCTCTTTCCCCCTGCCCCTCTTACTTAGCACCCTCTCCTCCATAAGGTTCATGCTATATTATCCAAATCCCGGGGCAAGTATGTACCAGACCCTACATAATTCTCCATTCTTCAAGGAGTTCAGAATCTGGCTGACATGATTTCTCTCCATCCAAACCCTGCCTTTCTACTAGGACTTCAATGTATACTTTGATGTTACCTCAAATCCCTGGTCTCCCAAGATCTCAATCCTCTCAACCCCATGACTTACTCTTTCACTTAATCTCTGCACCCATAAGGAATACTATCACATTCTTAATCCTGCTATTACCAGATACTTCAATGATTCCAGTTATACATTAAGATGTCTACCTAGAATGCTCTTGTCCTATCACCATCCTTGCCTTGCCATGTCCCAACTGTGGACACATCCAAACCCCTGCTTTCTACTTCTTCTCTGTTCCTATTCATAGGCCAGTTCCAGAATACTGGAGAAATCTCCCACAATGAGCTGCCTGGATCTCCTACAAATGCCTGTTACCTAATGTCAATTGGGTCCTCATTATTACAAGGCAATCTTTTTACTACTGGTACTCTAATTTTCTTTTAGAATCCCCATAGCAACTCCACTCAATTTCTTATCTCTCACTCCCTCTCATCAACTCCAACAGATTGTGACCACCACCATCTACGCCACTCCCCTTTCCCATATGCTCTCTCCCAATCTGATGTCTCCTTCCCTGATGCCAGTTCTACCTTACTTTGAGAAACCTATACTTCAACCTCCTCCACACCCTTCTCCCTACATCTCTCCTATCTTTCATTCTCAAACACCTAGAAGAGCTGTTTAGGTTAACCATCTCCACTCTTCCTTTTCTCTCAGTCTTTTGCAATGACCCTTATAATTACCAAATCCAATAGCCATTCCTCAGTCCTCATCCTCCTTGACCTCTCTGATGACTGCTCACCCCACCTTCCTTGATGCTCTCTCTTCTCTGGATTTCTACAATAACCTCTACCTGTCTGAATGCTCCTCTCAGTTTCCATTGCTAGTCTCTGCTCCCATGTGTTGAAGTGTTCTCTCAACAAAGATGATTTTCCAGGGGTTCTCTCTCCTGAATTCTAGTTCTGCAATATCAACTGCCCAGAGGATATTTTAAACTGTCTCATAAACATCTCAGACTCAGATGTGCCAAATAAGACTTATTTATTCTCTTTCTTCTAAAATCCATCCCTTTTCCAGATTTTTCTATTTCTAGGAGGCTATTACCATGCTCTCAGTGTTCCAGGTGTGTGATCTCACAATCATTCTCAATTTCTTCTTCTCTCTCATCCCCTCTATCTAATTACTTGTCAAATCTTGCCACTTTTTCCCTTTACATGTCTTGTAGCTGACTCCTTTTCTCCAATCACAGCCACCACTGTGATTCAGCCTCTCATCATCTCTCACCTAGACTATCTCCCTTCTCCATTCTATCCCCCACAGAGCTGTAAAGAACTAAGCCTAAAGACAGGAATGTTCATGGCGATCCCCTGCTCCAGAATCTCCAGTGACTCCCTTTCACCTCTAGGATCAAATACATGCTCTTCTTTAGGGCATTAAATCCCTTCACAACATGGCTCAAACCTACGCTTACTCTAGATTTCTCCCCTTTAGACACTAGCCTAATTGACCTGCTTGCTGCTTTCACACATAAACTATCAGAAATATCACCTCCCACCTCCAGGGAATGCTAGGCCCTCCCTAGTCCTGGGGTATACACCTGTTCTTCAGTCCCAGCTCCTGGAATTCCTAACTTCCTTCAAAGCTCAACTCAAATGCTATGCCTTACCCAAGGCCTTTCCTGACCACCCCACCCCCTTCAGCTGTTGGTGACTCTCCCTTGAAATTATTTTATATATTTATATTTTATATATTTATATATTTATATTTTTATATATTTATATATATTTATATATTTATATATTTGGATATGCATGTGTTATTTTCCCTGATTGGGTGTAAGCTCCTTGAGGGCGGAAACTGTTTCATTTTTTTGTGGCTTGCACATAATTATTATTTAATAAATGCTTGTTAACTGAATAATCAAACAATATTTTTCAATTTAAAAAAATGCTTACCATCAACAAGAGAGGGTATAGATCTTTCATTGTCAGAGTTTGAGAAAAGAATCAACTCCTTGTTGATAAAATCATTGTAGGTCAAATGCTTTGTGGCTGTACCATATAAAAATTGCTAAGAGAAAAGGTATATAGTAATGTTGTCATTATTTTTTGCATTAATTTTGCTTCTTACTTTTTCCTTCCCCCAGACAATCATTTCGTAACTAACCTCTGGCAGGCCATGTAACCTGCGTTGTCTTCGATCTTCCATGAAATTTGTTAACCATTCTTTACGGTCATCAATCTTCTTTTTGCTGAATGCCTGAAATATGAGATCATTAAAGATGTTATTTAAGTAAAATTGAGGCTTCACCTGCCAACACTAAATTTTAGTAATGATAAAAACCCTAAATCTAAAATTTCTTAATAAGAATTTTTTTTCAGTTTGTGGGAAATTATATTTCTACTATAATGGATTGTGTTCTGCCAAGTTGGTCTTAACATACAGGAGGGCTCTTAATGATAAAATGGAAAGCAACTTATGATGACCCTACACTACATAGCCTAAAAAAGTTACTAGATATTGAATTGGAAACTTTCTTTTGGTAATATGTCAGCAATAGGAAACCATAAGAGGGAAGAGGAGAAGAGGGATGGAGCTAATTGTCATACTAGAGTAATAGCTGCATCATCTTCAGGACCAGCATATCTAAACAAAATCCGATGCCTTTCCATGTCAGCAAAATATTCCTTTGCTTCTTTAGCTGTGCTGGTACCCAACCCTACATAGTGAGAGAAAAAAAATCCATAATATAATATGTTCTGAAGTATAAAGAAAATGTTCTTCAAAATATTTTCCTACTGAAGGAATATTAGAAGCTCTTTAGAATACCACGTGAAAAAAGTAGCAGTCTCATGTAACTTAAAGAACTTGAAACACAAACCTTTGTAGTATTTTATTTTCCAAGCCTTCTGGTTTTCTATATGTTTCTTCCACTCATCAAACTCAGGAATGCTATAGAAGGAAAGCTCCTGCTTATTTTTGCTTGCCTTAAAGATAACAATAAATGCGTTTAGTTTGTCTGTTATGCTTTAAGTTTGCACTATTTTTAAAAGTTTTGAATGCAAACCATACCTTTACAATGGGAGTGATGAACTCTTCAAGAAAGCCATGTTTCAAAAGTGAAGGCCAATTATGATGAATGAAATTAATAAGCAAGCCTTTTATGTGAGATCCATCTTGATCCTAAATATTGCAAAAGTTAAGAAAAACTATAAAAATTTTAAAAAAGAGAACCTAAACACACCAATTTTTTAAAAAGTAAATAGGGAGTACATTTTTGTATAGGGACAGGATTCTATGATTTTACCAGGTGGTGCAAATGGATAGGGCTGGGCCTGGAGTAAGGAAGGCCTGGCTTCAAATCCCACCTCAAAAACCTACTAGCTGTGTGACCCTGGGAAAGTCAAATAATCTGTCTGCTCCATATATGTGAACATACACAAATATTCAATAAGACATGACAAAATAAAACAATAAAATTCAGGTTTACATAGTGTTTTAAGGTTTACAAAGCAATTTTCTCTTAACAGTCCTCTAAGATGGGTAGATACAAGAATTGTCCCCATTTTTCAGATGACAGTTAAGATTCAGAGAGGTACCAAAACTTGATCCAGTCACACAGATACAAAAGTTCAGAGCTGAAGCTAGAACACAGGGCTCTTGATCTCAAGTTTCAATGCTCTTATGATGACAACATATTCCCTTATACTTGTTGCAAAGGACTGTTGGAAGGAAGAGGCTGGGGGAGGGGAAGAGAGAAAGGAAGGAGGGGGAAAGTCAGCCACTCAGCCAACAAACATTTATTACGTGCTAAGCACTGGGGATTCAAAGAAAGATAAAAAAGCAGTGCTTAATCTAAAGGAGGTTAAAATCTAATGAAGGAGACAAAACACAAATAACTGTATCCATACAAAGTATCTACTAAGGAGTATAAAGTCACAGGAAAGGTAACCCAGTCAACAAAGGTAGGATTTGAGTTCAGTTGGGAAGAAAGTCAGGGAAGCTCACTGGAGCAGAGGAGGGAGAAAGTGTTCCAGGCATGGAGGAGAGTCAATGAAGAGGTGTAGAGTTAGGTGATGGAGGGCCCTGTAGAAGGAACAGCCAGGAGGCCAGGGTCGCTAGATCCTAAAGTGTAAGACTGAGGTGAGCTTTAAATGCTCAAAAAAGGATGTTACATTTGACTCTAGAGTCAATAGGGAGTCTGTGGAGTTTATTCAGTAAAGAGATGACTTGGTTAAACCTGCTCCTTGGGACAATCACCCCCACTGTGGAGAGTGTGGGACAAAGGTGGATGCCATAGTCTAAGCAAGAGATAAAATACGAGTGCAGAGAAGGGGATTTATCCAAGAGATGCTGGGAAGATAGAACAGCAAGTTTTGACAAAAGACAGGATATGAAGGATGAGAATGAGTGAGGAGCTAACAATAACTGAGGCTGCAAGGGGGGAGGGGAACTGGGAGGATTCTTTCCACAGTAATAGGATAGGTGGTGCTCTCAGCACTAAGAGAAAACTTGGGGAAGAAAGGTTTGGGTAGAAAGATAATGAATTCTGTTTTGGACAGGTCCAAGATGTCTATAAGATATCCAATTTGAAATATCCAAAAGACAGTTGGTGATGTAAGGCTATAGATCAGGGGAGAAATTATGGCTGGTGCGCGCACACACGTACATGTACACACACACACACACACACACACACACACACACATGCAAAACATATGATAATCATCTGCATAGAAATAATCCTGGAACCCACAGGAGTTGATGAACTCATCAAGTAAGCCAGCATAGAGGGAAAAGAGAATAAGATTCTGGCCAGTGACAATGACACTGGCTTCCTGGCTGCTCCTTGAACCAGATACTCCCTCTCCAGCTCCTGGCATTTTCTCTGGCCTGGAACTTTCTCCCTCCTAATGTTAACCTCTTGGTATCCCTGGCTTCCCTCAAGTGCCAGTCAAAGACCCCATCTTTAAAGGAAATCTTTCTTGATCTCCCTTAATGCTAGTGCCTTCTTTCTGTTCATTATTTTATAACTTGCTTGTATGTAGTTATTTGCACACTGTTTCCCTCATTAGACCATGAGCTCCTTGACAGCAAACACTACCATTTGCTTTTCTTTGCCTCCGCAGTAATTAGTCCAGCACCTAGCACGTAATGGGTGTTTAACAAATGTTTGTGACTGACTGAGTCTTAGTGTGTACTGCCCAGTTAGGAGACATGAACTGCATCAAGATCCAGTAAAGGGGCCTAAGAAGAAGCAGTCAGCAGTAAGGCAAGGACCAGGAAAGAGCAGACTATCTAGGAGATGGCGATTACCAATTTCAAAGCCTGTGTTGAGGTCAAGAAGGATGAGAATTAGATTGGAGATCATGCATGGGTAATGTTGAAGAAAGAGAAAGCTGTTTGAGGTGGACACTGAGATCAGAAAAGAGATTGCAGGGGGGTTAGAATCAAATGAGAAGAAAGAAGTAGAGGCACCTAGTGTAGGCAATTGGCTTTCTCAAGGAGTTCAGCTGAAAAGAGGAGAGAAAAGAGCCAATAGTAGAGAAGATGGACAGGATCAAGTGAGAGTTTTTTCTTTTTTAATAATTTATTTTTTTTAAATTTTCAACATTTGCCTCCACAAGATTTTGAGCTCCAAATTTTTTCTCCTCCCTCCCTTTCCCCCATCCCAAGACAGTGTGCAATCTGATATAGGCTCTACATACACATTTACATTAAACCTATTTTCACATTGGTCATGTTGTAAAGAATTAGAACCACAAGAAAGAAAAAACAAAAAAAGAAGGAGAAAGAGATCAAACAGTATGCTTCAATCTACATTCAGACTCTATAGATCTTTTTCTGGACGTAGAGAGCATTTTCCATCATGAGTCTTTTGGAGTTGTCTGAGATCCTTGCATTGCTGAGAAGAGACAAGTTCAAGTGAGTGTTTTTTAAGAAAGTGACATAGAGTGTTTGTAACCTGCAGATCTGGAGGGTCTGAAGATGAAAGAGAAAATAGAGATGAGAGTGGGGGTAATCTTCAGAAAAAGATGGAGGAAAGGGGATCAGAGGTGCATGCAGAGGTGCTGGATCACTGGCAAGAAAAAGGGCCCCTCTGCTTTTAGTGCAACTGCTGCCCTTCCTGGTTTCACTTCCACAGAACAAGATGGTTCTTCCCAGGATAAGCTCACCCTGCTGCCAACTCAAGCCCTGATTGACACCACTTGCCTCAGCCTCTTCTCCCCTCTGATTGAAGGGCTGAGGACCAAACTCCTCCCAAAACTTTAGGACAGAACTTAGACTCAGCTTGCACTACTTCACATCTACTGCCCTGCCTGGTTTCACCTCCAAGCAACAAGATGCCTCTGCACCAGGTACCCTCTGGTATCCCATCCCTCCCTAACCCCCACTCTCCTGACTCCTTTTGTATCTTATCTTCTCCTTTGCATTATAAGCTCACTCATGGCAGGGACCATCCTTTTATTAATCATATTCCTGGCACTTGGCACAGTGTTTTAATAAATGTTTACTGGGTTGGATTGCATCTGAGATGAGGAGAAGGGGAAAAGAGAGAGCTATCAGGGAATGGCCTCAGTATTTTTGGTGAAGTATGAAGGTGGGGAGGGTGAGGTATGCAATAACCAAGTCACTGGGAAGTGATAGTGATGATATAAGAAAAAGAAAAGAGCATCATAAATACTTTAAAAAGAAAAAAAGTTGCCTCTGACCTCTTGACTTCATTGGTTTGCCTTTCTCACTTCATGTACTGTAGAGATGGCTTTCTTCCCCCATGACTTTAAAATATCAGCTAAAACTATTTACGCACATCATTTAGGATACATATATGTATATACACAACTATACATCTTTAAATATGTATAATGTTAACTAGTTACAAAGGTTAAGTGTTACTGGATAAACTAAATAGTAGAATCATGTTTTGTGAACAAACAAAAATTCATTATGCTCATAGCAAAGAGCAAGTTCACAAAATAAAGTCCTAAATAATAACGTGACCAAGGAACATTAGCTTAGAATTCAATGGAAACTTTCAAATATACCTGATCAGTCATAATCATAATTTTTCCATAACGCAAGGTTTTCAGAGATTCTGCATCTTCATAACTTTTCTTATACTGAAGACCAACTATTTTAATAATGTTGTTGATTTCTGCATTTTCCATAATCTGTGTAAAAATAATGATGTTCAGTAAGGTGAAAAGATATGTTCTGAATAACAAATAGCAAGACACAATTTATATCACAGAAATATCATAGTAATTTAATATATCTTTACCTGCTTATGTGAAGCTTCTCGAACATTAAGAATTTTACCCCTGAGTGGAAAGACTCCATATCTGTCTCGTCCAATCACACCTAACCCAGAAACTGCTAATGATTTTGCAGAATCTCCTTCTGTTAATATGAGTGTGCACTCTAGGGAATGTTTACCACCTTACAAAAAAGGAAAAGAGAACAAGTCAAAGGAAAGATCCACTAGAGAAAAAGTAAAATATCTTGTGGCTTTGATCATATGAAAGTACTGGAGCAACAGATGTTTATTCAGTAATCAATAATCTATTAATAATAAAAATTATGAGTTATGAATTATAAGCCTATATAAATTTCCTTTATTAAGTTTATTTTCAAAAATCTATTGCTTTCTTTCTCAAATCATAACTTTATGGCCCAACTAGACTTTCAAAAAATTGAACTGATATTCTGGAGATCTGGTATAGAAGCAGGAGAATAACAATATTCTTTACTACATCAGTATTAAGCACATATTCTATGGTTTTAAAATACATAGAAAATAATGGATAAATTATTATAATAATCAAATCTGATTACATTTCAATTGATTCAAAGTATTTGACCCTAATAGCTATGAAGATAATCATCAAAATCCTAAAATTTTAGCACTGCTAGGGACTTTAGATACAATTTTAGTACAACCTCCTTACTTAACTAGATAAGTAAAACAAGGACTAGAATGATCCTATAGCACTTCGAGTTCCTAAATTGCTTTCTAAGGTCATAAAAATCAAATTTTATTTTAAATTTATTGTATTCAATTGAATTTTAGTTCAGTAAAAATTAATAATCCAGGAAGTAGCTCTTATTCAAGAAACTGAATAAAATTCAATTGACTCAAACACTTTCCTAAAGTGTTTCCTAAAGAATTTCCTAAAGAATCTGAATAAATGGGAAACTCTTGAATTTGGATAATTTAAGTAAAAATATACAAGGAAAACTGGTCTTTCATACCTGCATCATTTGCATCATCCAATTTAGGAATGCCTTTGATTTTACTGTACTTTACTGAGGAGCACTTCTTGTTCAGTTGAGTCTGAGCTTTAAATTTGACCCAGTTCAGAATACTTTCTATAATACCACAGTTGGAAGCCTAAAAAGGAAAGGATTTATTTTCCTATTAGATCACTTAAAAATATGTAGCTAATTTATAAACAAGTTATTTGAAATACTGTTGTATTCTACAGCACTCACTTAGGACTAATACTTCCCTTTCAATTCAACAAACCTTTACTAAATCCCAGTTAATGTGCACATGACCCTGAGGGGTGAAAGACGTAGAGGAAGAATCAATCAGCACAGGGGGAGTTCTACTTAGTGCTGTAAAGTTTGCAGAGCACTTTGCACAGGTTATCTCGTCGTTAAGCGCTGTTATTACTCCCATTTTACAACAAGGACACTGAGGCTCAGAGATGAAGTGACTTGCTGTCAGGGCCTAAGGTTGGATCTGATATTCTCCTCTAAATCTTGTGCTCAACTTTGAGGGTGTAAGTACAAAGAATGGAAAAAGTCCCACTTGAAAGGGGGAATCAATAAGACTGGACAAGTTATCTGATGCTGGAAGTATCTGAGGAAAAAATGAGTAAGATTGGGTGGGAATTTAGTTTTCCTGACTGCCAAATTCACTGTCAAATTTTTAACGTTACAACTTAAACTTACTTGGTTCTAGTGTGAAAAAGAGGAGAAAACAGTCACTGGGAAGCGGTGGTGGTGTTAAAAACAAAACAAACACATCAATAAAAACATTTTTAAAACACAAATTGGAGGAGAGTGATGGATGACTTCAAGGTTATGAGCCTGGGAGTGTTCTCAACAAAAAGACAGAAGTTTGGAGAAAGGGTGAGTTTAGAGGTGGACAATGAGACATATTACACACACACATATGTACAGAGAGAAATTTAGGAGTTATTTGCATAGATGATCATTGAACATGTGGATGTAAGGACATCAAAGGAAAGAATGTATAAAGAGAAAGTGTCCAGGACAGAGCTTTGACATACCATCCATGCTCAGGGAAGAGGAAAGAGATGATCAAGCAGTAAATCAGATATTCAATTATGATGCTTCCCTACTAAGGAAAATAAACAAAGTATTTTTTTTACTCACTGCTTTGAAAAATTTCTCAGAGAGCTGACACTTAGACCCAAAGCTTTTGGGTTGCAGAGTCATGTTTTCCTTTGTCTGGGAGTCGAAAGTTGGATTTTCAATAAGACAGTTAACAAAAACCCATATGTGGTTTTTTACCTGGTAGGGGAAAAAAACACCATGTTAAAAATTTTTCATAACTTATCAGGGATTTAGGGAATGCATTAGGCATTACGTACCTGAAATGGCTTCACTGACACTCCAGCTTTGTTCTTTTTCTTAACTACTTCAATCAGTTTCCCGACGATTTGATCCACTACATAATCTACGTGCCTTCCACCCTTCAAAAGAAAGAAAGGATCTCAACCTCTCCAGTATCAAATTTCCAGAGGAGCAATTCTCAAAAAATGAGGGAAGGCTCCCAGAAGAAAAGGAAAGTCAAAACAACCAATTCAGCCACGTGCCCTCCTGGCCCAGTGACTGCCACTCTTTAATGTAAATGCTTCATAGGGTCAAAACCAACATTTTACCCTTTCCTGTCTAGGCTCTTTAGACAAAGCAAGGAGAAATGAGCCAGAATTGGTCTTGTTCAACAGTACAAAAACCCTTGGGAAATCAACAATGTGATTTAAGTCTGATTTTTCCCAAAGAAAAACTACTTATTAAGTTCATGTTTAGAACTTTAATTCATCAGCATCTACTAAGTGCCTACTATGGGTACTTTTTTCTTTTTGGTCTAGACCTATGATTTAATCAGGCTCAGGAACACTCAATTAAGGATATTCCCAATGTCTAATTCAATTCAGCAATTTTTCCACAACTTATTACTGGAGCTTAGGTCACAGTCTTATGTTTCTGTGGTAACACTTGAATTCAAGTCTTCCTGATTCTGTGCCTCTTATCACTCTACACATAGCAGGCACATAATATCAACAAAAATATCAATTGACATTTCAATAGCACTCTAAAATGTGCAAAAATCTTTATGTCTGTGATCTCTCCATTCATTATCCACATCAGCAAACTAGCACCAGCTTCTATGGGTGGGGCAGGCAAACTGGCCTAGCCCAGTGAGAAAATCACCCTGCTGGAGAGACAGAAGGCAATGTGTCCTGGTGCTCAAACCACTGCCACCAGCTTTCCTCAGTCCAGGGCCCTGCACCCAAGAACCCTGGGGAAAGTAATACATGGGACCTCTTCTCACTACCCCCCTCACTGGCCCTTTGTCTCGTCTGCCCCTGGAGCCATGACACAGACGAAGCAATCCTTTGGATATTTGACTTGAAAAGAAATTCTTCCTTATATCAAGCCCAAATGTGCCTCTCTTACTACCATGCACTACATTTATGTCCTTGGAGGTTAAAACGAAAAAAGTCAATTTCTTTTCTCCTGTCCTTCAAATAGGTGAAGACCATGATCATATCACCCCAAAATCTTCTCTAATATGATTCCTAAGAGGTGGTGCATGGGACTAGGCCCAAGGCTCCAGATGGGCCTGACCAGGACCCAGCCCTTTCCTGTCCTGCCTCCTCGACACTATACACCCAAACTACATGTAGTTAAGAACTGCCCTCACTTTCTTGGCTGTGCTATCACACCAATGATTCCCATTGAGTTCATGAGCCGCTAAAATCTCCATTCTTTTTTTTCCAGATGATCTGATATCTTGTTATGCCTCCCCAATTCTAGGCCATCTCCAGAATGCCTCCAGGCTGAAGCCATGAGGGTCTTCAGTTCTGTCCCCTACTGCTGGGTTAGAGATGAGCAACTGTTTGATTCACACACTCTTCTACCTTTTTAACATGTGGGATAAGCTCTTATCTGGTAATGTATTACAGGGAAAAGATAAGTAATAATTTACATAGAACAAAAATCTCCTCAAAAGTTGTACAAAACTGTTCAGTGTTTCATTTAAAGGTCAACTGCTAACATTTGTAACAAACAAAAATGAGGCAATAATCCCTAATTTTTCATCTTACTTGCTGTTTTCAGCCTCACACACTAATAAACCTTTATCAGACATGATATTTAGCAGAAAAACTAGATGGTTTACACTTCAATGTTTTATTTTTCTTGCTAATCCCCCAATGGCAGAGTTTCAAATAAACAACAAAATTAAATATCAAAAAGCAATGAGAAAGACAGCAGAGGGACTAGAAAATCCACACAATGGACAATTATTCCTGAATAATTCTGACTAGACTCATTCAAAAGGCAGAGGAAAAATTTTTAGTTATTCTAAATTTCATAATTTAATGGCACATACTAATTAAAAATGCAATATTTCCAACTATTAAGACCTCAGTCATCTACTTCTAATTCACAGAAAACAAATTTTGATTTTAAAAAATCAGTCATTATTTAACCAGTTATTTTTACCAGTTTGTTATACAGCACAGTAAGATTTTTTAAAATTTAAATGACAATGATGTTAAAGTGTTTCCAGTCATGTCCAACTCTTCATGACCCCATTCACGATTTTCTTGGCAAAGATACTAAAGTGGTTTACTATTTCTTTGTCCAGCTCATTTTACAGATGAGGAACTGAGGCAAATGGGATTAAATGACTTGCCCAGAGTCACACAGATGGCAAGTGTCTGAGTTCAGACTGGAACTCCTGAAAGTAAGTCTTCCTGATTCTCCAGTGCTCTACCTACTTAAATGATGAATCCAAGCATTATTCTAGTCCTGACTGAGTAGTTTAATATTTGTATATTTACTCACTTTTGTTGTGGCAATACTATTTACAAAGCTGATCTGCTGGAAACCTTTTTCACTCAGTGTGAGACAAACATCCCATCGTTCATTTGCAAGTTCATGAATAACTTTCAGGGCAACACCAGTTTCATCTAATTTGTCCTTTACGTAAAGGTCTACGTAACTGCGGAATCCATTTACCTATAAAGTCCAAAAAAAGTTGTTGATCAGAGCAGCAGGTGCACAAGACAGTAACTGCCTTATCTTTTTCTTTATTTTCATTCTCTTAATATCAATGGAGCCCCATTCCAAGAGAACCCTATCTCCCTCTTTTTGTCATACTTCTAGACCTGTGTGAAGCTGTCCTATCTTTTACCCATAGCCACTGATTTCCAGGGGCAAGTAAAATAGAAAAGCAAATAAAGCAAAAGCCAAATAAAAATAAATAATTATGGAAACACTGACATAATTAAGGATGATTAGATGAACATCTAGAAGACTTACAGGCAACTTCTTCCCATTCAACATGACTTTGACCCCTTTGCAGGAACCAGCCAAGTCGTAGGCTCTTCTTGTCATGAGGGCCACAATGTCTTTGTCAAGCTTTTCCATCTTAAATTTTGACAGATCCGGTTGGAATGTTATACATGTATAATCATCTCCATCAAAGTATTTAATTTTGGGTTCAGAAGTCTTCATCATATTATTCACCCAGGTCTTTAAAAAATTCAAATATTAATAAAACTTTTTCTATGTTTTAAGCACAAATAACAAAAATATCCCTTGTTAAATTTTATGGAAGAGAAGATACAAGCCTTGAACTTCCACAACTATATCCATTTTCTCTTCTACATTAAAACAAATAAATTAACTTCATACATCTCATACTATGCTGATATTTTTAACTTTTAAACATTCCTGTTTTCACTTGATTATTAAAAATAGAAAGAAAGCAATTTATATAGCTTAAAATGCAAAATACTAAATATCACTGAAAGTACAATTATATCAAAATTTTTACGGTGAAAAATTTCAAAATAGCAATTTTATGAACACAAAAAACCTTTTAAGTTTTATTTATATTATGATGTAAAACAGTATATTTTAAGAGTGCCACAGAAATGAAACAAAACATTAAATAAAAAAGGTGTGAAGAAGAATCTGGGTGTCATTAGACTTCTTCCAGGTATTGTGAAACTATTTTACCCTGCTAACCATGCTTTAACAGCAAAAGTTACTCAAAATAGCATGTGATTAGAAAGAAGACTGATGAAGCAGTGTTCCTTCAAACTTGCATAATGTTTATCTTATGTAAGTGTAGGTGGGACTGAAATTTCTAAACAAACAAAAAAAAGATAAGTGAATCATTTTCTAAGTACACATACCTGTTTAAAACTATGTTTATATTCTTTACTAGCAGTTTCAACTGTAAATTTTGTACTGAAAATATTACAAAGTTTTGCACCATAACCATTACGGCCACCTGTAAGAACAATTAAACGAGAAAGTTCTAATCAAACAATTTTAAAGGGAACTTCATCAAAGTGGGTATCTAAACTCTAAACAAGTTCATATGCTTTATTTTGCAAATCATGGCATGAATATATCAAAGAAAAGTAGTGTGGTAAAGTATACAGGGAGTTGACACTGGGATCAGTAAAAGCTGGGTTTACATCTTTTCTTGGACACATACTAGTTCCGTGAATATGAGCAAGTCCCTTACCTTACCTTTCAGTGCCCAAAGGCAACTCTCTAAACTAAAGTTAAAAAGGAGAACTCTTCCTTTGTATCACAAGACCAAAAATCTAGAGCTAGAACGGCCTTTGGTCATCCAGTCCAAGCAGCCCTTGCCTATTTTACAGGGAAGGAAGTCCTAAGGTTAAAGAGGCCAAGTGACTGGCCCAAAGACAGGCAAAGTGGCAGAACCAAGATGCTCACTCTAGTCCTTTGACTCTAAATTGATGGCTTCTTCCTACTGTCCATGCTGCCATCATACATGAGAAAAAGAAATAGAGTGTGAAAAATGAGAAATAGGAGATCAGGAAAGGTTTTGAGATGGAAATGTCTGAAAGCCAGAGAGGAGGTGGCAGGTGGGACACTCATCTACCACATGGAAGCAGGCAATAAAACTGTCCAGTGCAGGAACAACTGGTCCAGTTTGACTGGCAGGTATCATACGTGAATAGGAGCAATAGGAAAGTAAGTTGGAAAGTGAGGCTGGAGTCACAGCGTAGGGGGCCTTCAATGGGAGACAGAAAAACTGTAGCTTATAAGGAGTCACTAAAGTTTTTTGAGAGTAGGAGTAATATGGTTAAGGTTGTGTCTCAAGAATCAATTAAGTACTTATGTATCTGGAATCATGCCTCTGATTGCTGGGGATACAAAGAACAAGTTATTGCCCTGAAGAAGCTCACATTCTATCAAGGGAGACAAACATGCATATATATAAGTATATACAAAATATATGTGAATTAGATATATGATATGATAATGGGGCGGAGTGTGACTAGCCATTGCAGGAGGTGAAAAGGCCTCATGTAGGGGGGGTACCTGAGCTGAGCTTTGAAGCAGATGGGAAAAGAGAGAGCCTTCCAAACATAAAGTACCAATGGGTACAGAAGATAGCATGTCAAGTATTTTAAAAAGCCAGTTTGGTTGAACCAGATTGTGCATGAAAGGGAATAATGTAAAATAAGGCTGCAAAGATAAATAGAAACAGGTGGTAAAGAACTCTGGCTGACAAACAGAAGAATTTCCATTTGGTCCTAGAAGGGATGGGGGCCACTGCAATTTACTGAGTGATGATATCAGACATGCACTTTAGGAAAAGCACTTAGGCAGCTGTTCGGAGTGGAGGCTACAGTAATCTGGGCAATCACAAGTTACTGATGGACAGAAGTAAAACGGTTATATACACTCTTTCATCTTTATAACAATTTTGAGCATATATACAGTGAATATGTAAAATTCATGAAATTTATCTTTTCTTTCAACATCCATTAGCTCTTACATAATTTGTACTACTTCCTCAGTTTATTAATAGTTCATGAGGAAGTGGCAAAATCAACTTTATCAAGGTAAATTAAGAAAAAAAGTATCAAAACTATACATATGATATCCATCAAAGCACATTCAACTGCAATACCTTTAGTTTTTTAGTTTTTAATTTCTTGAGACAAACATCTTAAAAATAACTGATAAGGAAATGTTTCAGACCTTAAACTATATTGTAAAGAGGAGTCATCAAAACCATCTGGTATCAGTTTAAAAATAGGTAGATCAATGGAACAGAGTAGAAAAGGGAGAAGCACAAACAATGTCATTCGAATCCAGTGTTGGATAAAGCAAAATACATAAAATTACTTAGCAAAGGACTCCCTATTTGACAAAACAGGCTGAGAAAACTGGAAAGCAATCTGACAGAAATCAAGCTGAGACCAATATGTCCTACTACATTCCACAAGACATTCTAACTGGATATGTGTCCTTAAAATTAAGGATTCTACTATAAAAAAAAATAGAAAAGAAGCAGGTCATATCTCTCTCACAGCTATGATAGAAGATATTGAGAAACAGAAACAATTACAAAAAAACTTTTTTTTAAAAAGAGAGATAGCTGATTATACAAAGCTGGAAAGATCCTGCAGTACCTAGAATGAGAAGGGAAGTGGTCAAATGTGGGGGAAAACTTTGTATCAAATTTCTGTGAGAAGAATTTTATATCCAAGGTATATGAACAACTAACAAACACACACATACACACAAAAACACAAGTCCCCAAAAGATGTGGTCAAAGAATATGAACAAGTAGTTATTAAAAGAAAAACTGCAAAGTATCCACAACTGCAAATGCTCCAAAATCCCTAATAAAAAAGAAAAATGTAATTCAAAATAACCCTGAGGTTTCACCTCCCACCCAACAGTCAATGTTGGAGGGAAGCTAGGCACGCTGGAGCATTGTTGGTGGAACTATGAATAGTACAAACAATTTGGAATTATGTAAATAAAGTGACTATAATGTCTATACCTTTGACCCAGAGATTCATTACTGAGCTTATACACCAAGGAGGTCATTTTAAGAATTATGAACATACAAAATATACTTAGTGTAGCGCTTTTCTGTGATGGCAAAGAATTGTAAACAACATAGATGTCCATCAGCCAGGGACTAGCTAAACAAAAATGTGATATATGAATATTGTGCTGTGACAAATTATGTAATTGATGAATACAGAAAAGCATGTAAATATCTATAGGAACATTGAATGAAGTAAGCAGAGTCACAAAATATATATGCAACAAATTTTAAAATGTATTTTTCCTTTTCTCTCTTTTTTTTGTCTGAAAAAAATTCTACTTGTTATATAGGATGGCTCTCTGGGAGGGGAAGGGAAAAGGATACTGAAGAAAACTATGGTGATTTAAAAAAACCAAAGAAATCAGTTAAAAACATTAAAAAAAAAAAACCAAAAAACGTGGTTTTTCTCATTAGTATGACCCTAGTTAGTATGTGGACTGGGGTTAAACCAAAAGGTTGACATTAAAATCATGAAAGAAGAAATGCAAAGTTGTTTGTTTGTTTGTTTAAGACTGAGGATGCTGTCAACAACACAGGATAATGATACATTTTAAGAATTATGGGTTTTAAATGAAAACTTTTCATTTATTATGGTAACACTCATATAAGATTGTGTTTTATAGATTACAAAAAATTTTCCAAATATAAAACTTTGTTTTATGTGAAACTATCTAATATAATAAAAGTAAATTAGCAACAAATTATGTTAATAGAATGAAAAAGTTTTAGTCAAAATGCTTAGGAGTAATTACCTGTAACTTTTTTCTCATCATCATCATAGTTACTAGATGTTAAAAGCTGTCCAAAAATTAAAGCAGGAACATAGACTTTTTCTACTTTGTGTTCCACTACAGGGATGCCTTTTCCATTATTCCAGATGCTGATAATGTTAGATTCACTGTAAATAAGTAAGGAATCACATTAAAAAGAGCTCTTGGATATTCATTTTAAAATATCATTTCTGCAAAGATAAAGTAATCAAAATATGCTGTGATAATACCCCAAAAGCTACTTTTCCAACTTGAAAGTTACTGGTCATTTTATAAGAACGCAGTATTTAAAAACTGGATGAGACCTTGGAGAGAACAACTAATTCTAATATCCTCATTTTGCAAAGTAAGAAAAGAGGTCTAGAGAAGTAAAAATAACTTGGCCAGATCAACAGTACAAGAGACAGAACTAAAAAAAAAAAAAAAGGTCTTAAGTATTTAGCACACTTAGTTAGACCACTGTTTTCCAGCTTCAGATCATGAATCTGAGAAAGATCCAAAAGGATTTTCAGGTAGAAGGTATGGAGGGGTAGAGGGAAGTCACCTAGACAAATACAAAACAGAACAAGGAATTGGTTTTATTTTGTTTTAGGGGTGGGAAAGGAATAGGGAAGACTAGATCCAGAGCTGAGAATCCTTGGAACTCCTGTCATCATACGCTAAAGAAATACATGTTGAGCAAAAGTTCTGCAGCAAGAATGCTGATTCCAACTTCATTTCCTCACTAGTTTCTCAGGGAGGAATTTAAAAAGAGGAGAAGGGATGGATGAGGAGAGAGGAGAGGATGGGGGGGGAGGGAGAGGGAGAGAGGGAGAGAGGGAAAGAGGGAGAGAGGGAGGGAGGGAGGAGAGAGAGAGAGAGAGAGAGAGAGAGAGAGAGAGAGAGAGAGAGAGAGAGAGAGAGAGAGAGAGAGACGGAGACGGGAGACGGGAGAGGGGAGAGGGGAGAGGGAGAGGGAGAGAGGGAGGGAGGGAGGGAGGGAGAGAGAACAGGGGGAGGGAGGGAGGGAGAAGGAGAAAGAGAGAGAGGGAGAGAGAGAGGGAGAGGGAGAGGGAGAGGGAGGGAGGGAGAGAGAGGGAGAGAGAGGGAGAGAGAGAGAGAGAGAGAGAGAGAGAGAGAGAGAGAGAGAGAGAGAGAGAGAGAGAGAGAGAGAGAGAATTAAAGGTCTATTTCTCTATTATATGAATCACAGTTATAGATTAAAGAACCTAGTTAAAGAACTTCATCAATTCTTTAAAAGGGGCAATAGCTGTTCTAATTTCTTTTTCAGGGTTTAAGTCACAAAGTCTCACTATTGCCCCTCTGAGACTGAGTTGAGAAAAGATTGGTGACATGTTAGTTACTATTCATTTTAGAGGTATTGCCTTAAAAATTACTACCACTTGAAGACATGTCAAATAGGAAAACAGAATCCCTATGAGTTAGAAAGAACCCCAGAGGCTGCCATCCAGTCCAAATTAAGTCTAAATAATCTGCTTTATACCAACCCCCAAAAGCAATGATCCAGGCTTGACAAGAAGATTTCAAGTGAGAGGCAATCCATTACATAGTAAGGCAGCCCACCCCATTTCACCTTTGGAGTCCTCTAGATGTTGAGAAGATTTCCTAACACTGAATCAAAATCTGCCTATATGCAACTTCCGCCCATGGCTTCTAGGTCTGCCCTCTAGATGAGAAAGAACAAGTCTGCTCACTCTTCCACAGAGTCCTTCAAATACTTGAAGAGAATGATCACCAAATCTTCTCTTTTCCAGGAGAAATCCCTCAACTCCTTCCATCAACTCTCACATGGCATGACCTCAAGACCACTCATCATCCAGCTTACTCTTCTAAGAACACTTTCCACTTTATCAACATCCTTCCTAAAATGTGGCACCCAGAACTAAATACAGTATTTCCAGATATCATCTGTCCAGGACAGTATTTTTTCATTCAGGTGTAAAACTGCATTATCCACTAAATCTTCTTTTGTTAGATTTGACCCACCATTCTGGCCTGTCAAAATCTTTTTAGATCTAAACTGCCACTTAATGTGTTACCTATTCCTCTTAGGTTTATACCATCAGCAATAATATAAGCATATTATCTATATATTTATCAAAGAAAGTAGTTTATTAAGATGTTAATCATCAGAGGACCAAGTAAGTACAAATTGACAGAGTATCCACTAGACGACCCATTCCAAGTCAATACTGAAATATTAACAAATATTCTTTGGGTCTGATGAATATTTTAGTAAAGTGAAATGTTAATCATCACATCAAAAAATTAGTTACATTTTTTTTCTTTCAGATTCATGTACCAAAATAAAAACACATTTATCTATTAAATTGCCTTTCTTAAGTATGACCATATCAAATTAAGTACAGGCAATAATCCCAAGGTACCACTCTGTCCAACATCTATCTTTAGCAGTCTTGACATAAAAAAAAATTCTTGCCCTTTGATTAGTTCAACTTATTTAATTTATTTACCTGCACTGATATTTAGCTTAAAGTTAGATAGCTCTCACTTGCATTTCCTTTGTGATGATATTAACTATAGGTTCTGTGTTACTCATAAGGCCCATGGTGCTGCTCTTGTATAAATTTAGTTCGACCACACCTGTGATTCCACCACTTAGGGAGTGTCTGGTGAGATGCTCCTTCAGACAGTCCAGATGGGCACTTACTCCATATTTTACATTCCTAGACAACTGCCTGGGACACCAAGAGTGGCTTGTTTGGTGACCTGTCTCTCATCTGACTCTTTAAACACATTCTTATTGATATAGTATTATGTATTTGGTATAATATTAAAGGATTTGGTTATTACAAAAGGTAAAATGAAAACAAAAAGCTTCAAAAATAACAGTTTACTAAAAGCAAAATAAGCAAATTAAAGCAAATATTTATGTCTCGCAGTCAATTTACACTCAACTTATCTAAAATTGAATTTATCGTCATCTCTACCCAAAACTAACTTCCTTTCACTATTTTTCAATCTCTTGACATAAGGGCAAAAGCATTCTCCCAACCATCCAGACTTAAATCTTGAGGTTGTTTTTGTCACACACACCCCAACAGGGTTCTTCTAGTTCTACTTGTATGAGCTGCTCCTTCTTTGTCTCACCTTGAATACGCTGTGCTAGTCTACATAACAAATAAATTTTCAAAGGCTGGTAATTATCTAGGGTGGTGGCTAAAAGATACATCAACAAAGACTTGATATCTTATACAGCCTGAATAGTTTTGAAACTTTGTTGGATTTGGAGATGATGTTGAGCTCTTTACATCCTGACAAAACACCCACTTAAATGTTCATACAATCAGTTTAAAACCAACACATGTCCAGGCTGTAAAAGATATCGAGCTCTAGTTACCTTAAAGATGCCTGCTACCCTAGATAACTACCAACATATTGTTCTAACTTTGATAACCCTTCTAGTGAAATTAACGTCCTTTCATACAAGGTTCCTCCAAATGTTGTAGTTTTCTATCATAGCAGAGATATGGTGCAAGAACACGGTCATCCTTTGTCTAATCTGTTCTTACCCTTTGATTAACCCTAACTGTTCCAATATCTTTTATCCCCACTGTTCAGGAGACTGTGAAGAGAGAGAATAAGGCCTAGATGCTATTCTCTGTACTCTATATGTTCAACCTACATTCTACTAAAATTAGCTTGAATATCTTCTTTATATAAGTTATATAAAATTTTACTCTGTAAAAATTTTAAGCAAAAAAGTCACAGGGAACTATAATAAAGCAAGATCTAAGTAAATGCTCAGTCATTAAAGCAACTGTTTCCCAAGGAAATTTGCTATAAAAAAGATTTCAATGAGAAATCAGGCTTCAGATATATAACAGAAATAAAGAAACATCAATTGCCCTTTATCTTCATAAAAGAATTCTCAATTCACAAGCCTCTAAAAAGCACAATAACTAAAAAAGATTAATAAGACAATTAATTCAATAAAATTACATAGATGAACTTTGGTAGTAGTCAAGTCCAAATGTCACCACCTCCAATACTCAATGTCTGCCCACCTGACATTTAATTCTTTGTGTGAAATCTCACTGCTGCAAGGGAATCTTTGAACTGTGTTATGAAAGTGATATTTCATAAACAGAATCAGAGAATCTCAAAATTGGAATCAACCTCAGAGGCCACTTGGTCCAACCCATCACTTCCCCGACAACGCACCTAATAAGTTATCATTAGGCTTCTGCGTAAAGATCTATTTATACAGCCAATCCTACTTTTGGATAACTCTCTATGTTGGGAAGTTTTTCCTTACATAAAGCTGAAAGTGTCCCCTCTGTAAGTAGAAACCATCAAATCCCTTTTCCACATAAGAATTTTTAAGATGGCTAGTATGTGCTCCCTCTTTCTTATCTTCTCTAAGATAACTGTCTTCCATCTTTAAATTACTCCTCATGTGTCATGATCTCAAATCATTTGGTTTTCCTCAACTTTATCATTTCCCTTACAAAAATGGAGCGTACAGAATTGAACATAAAACTCCAGCAGTCTCCAAAGATCAAGATTGTGGCAGGGATATCACCTATTCATTCTGAATACCATGACTCTCATAGTGTAAAGAATACACTGCCAGAAATCACAGCCCTCAGAGGGCATCTGATCTAACCAGTATCTGACCATCTCTTCTTGGCTGCTTACTGTGTGCATTACTCAGGGCAAGTTACTGAGCCCCCTGAGGCCTCTGTATCCTTTAACGACCCTTCAAGCTCTAGATCTGTGAACCTGTGAATCTTCAGAATATTCACAAAGAACATGGTCTCACAATTGAGAAAGACCTCAAGAAAAATCTAGATAGGAACAAGAATTCCTTTTTGTAACTTTTTAAGCCAGTTTTGTTCCTGAAGACCTCTTGAAATGGGTAGACCATTATTTCCCAAAGTGGTTCCATTGCACTTTTGGATAGCACTAATTTTAAGTTCTTTCTCACATTTAACTTAGATCAACCTTCCTGGAATTTCTACTGAGTGTACCTTCTTCTGTCCAGTGGGGCCAAACAGAAGAGGTCTCCAGAAGATGGTTCTCAAATACCTGAAGACAGTTATGTCCCCTGTGCTCTTTTTTCCAAGCTAAAACATCCCTGTACCCAAATTGCTTTAACTCATTGACATATGGCATCATCTTAAGGTGCTAACCACCCTAAACATATTCTAGCTTACCAGTGTAGGTAGAACCTCCACTGACATAGATCATAATACTTCCATGACTTGATGGCTGAAATCAATGTCATCCTTAAACTCTGGCATTCGGAACTGAATACAATACTCCACATGTGCGCTGACCAAGGAAAAGGACTATCTCTTCCCAAGTTCTGGACACTATACTTTTTAATACTTCCAAAAATTTCATTGGTTTTTTGACTGCTATCACACTACCAACTCCTTGTGCTTTTAGATGACATGCTCTCAAGCTATACTTCTTATTCCTATTAAGTCAATTTTTAAAACCCAGCTATATGATGCACCCCCATTAAATTTCATTGTATCTCATTTGCATCCCAGTTTGCTGGCATCTTTTGAGACACTGACTCTGTTGTCCACTGTGTTAGCTCCTCTTCTTAGTTCTGTGTCATTTGCAAATTTGACTATTGTGCTACCTATGCTTTTATCCAAGTAACTGATAAAAATGACAAAGAACACAAGACCAAAGGTAGATGCCAAGAACACTTTACTAGAGACCCCCTTGAGGAGCCATGACATTCCCAGTCTACTAGACTTGGAAGAAATTTGTCATACAGACACTATTTTGTTTTTTTTTTCCTTGTAGTTTTTGAGCATGTGTTGGTTTTAAACTGACTGTATGAATATTTAAGTGAGCTTTTGTGGCAGGAAGTGGAGAGCTCAGTATCATCTCCAAATCAAAGTTTCAAAACTAGCAGGCTGCAAATGATATCAAGTCTTTATTAATGTATCTTAAAGATATTTACTCTCCTAAATAACTACCACTAAGCAGACTATTTTAATGTAATGAATTGTGATAACTCTTTTAGTGAACTTAATTTTGAAAACAATTTCTTTTGTTATAAAGGTTGTTAAACAAGAACCAAAAAAAGCACTTGTTACAACGGGATTATTTTTTTGCATAGAATTTCTCATGTAAGATTGGAAACAACCATAGCAATAAAGTATTGTTCTAAGGTTCATCCTTCTGGGTATTTAAGCAGTTTTGACATATAAACTCATCTTTATAATGTTATTCATTGTGATAGTATTTTACCTGAATTTCAGAAAGCATGATATGCGTTGGATTAATGGGGCAAGAAATGTTACTGCTTAGCAGATACAAACAAGTATGCAGTTACTCAGCTGCCATATTAGGCACTCATTTAAGGAAAGCATCAATTTCTCTTCACTTTTAGTATTCTTTTCTATACTCTGAATAAGAAAACTAAAGACGGATGCCTTCGCTTACAGATAGGAAGGGCTTTCTGATCCTTACTGACACTCCTTAAATATAACAAATAGTTAAATGAATATTTTGTTTCAAAAACTTTACCAAAATTGGGAGACAAAAAGCAATGGAAGCTAGAAAATGCCTTTATTCCTTCCCTAATTCTGACCTCCTACTTATGAGATTGTTAGTGCTAAGTCTCATTGATTAGAAAAAGAACTTTAACAACATGATTATGTGGCAGTAATGTCATAAATGATACGAGAAATGAAACCAAAAATTAATTTTATTATGGTATTAATAAAAATTATTATCCAAAACTAGACTATTGATAATAAATGTTCTCAATCTGCTCAGTTTTTAAAATTTTTAATGACAATGTTGAATTACTAAGTATAGTAATATGAAAGATAAGTACAATCTAAATTTTCACAAAACAGATGCTTGTGAAAACAAAATTACTAAAAGAACAATAAACTTATATGAGTTAGAAAAATCCAATATTCGTATCACTATACGCAGTGAATTTGATTAGGAAAACATTCTGTAGATATTCTACAATGCAAACAACAGGCAGGTAGTCCCTGAATTACGAATAAGTTACAGTCACAAAATTCCTTTGAAAATCAGTTGCTTCTGTCTTAGAATGCAATTTCTCATAACTGGTAATTTGAGTACTAAGTCAGCCCTCAAAAGCCTATTGATTTCATCCTTCAATCCCAAATTTCCTTGAAACTTCTCAAGACTGAATTACACTGAGTCCTGTGTAGGTGAGAGTGGCAAGGAATGTGACAGAAGGAAAGACAGTTTCCATTGTGACATGGCCAGGAGAGGGTCTAGCAAGAAATCAGTGGAATAGAAGTTTTTAGGAACAAAGAGTGAACACTGCAGGGGGGACTCCAGGAGCACATGGCTTTGTGGTCAGGTGGGATGAATTTCAGGAGATGTTCAGCCAAAGGCTCTGCTCCTCAAGTCTGCAGCAGCAGACTGCAGCAAAAGGATAGATTAATAATAGAAAAGAAATCATTCAGGGGAATGAAGTAGCAATAGCCATTCATACATACAGGTGACTCATAAGCTGCATGTTCATAAGTCAGGAACCACCTGTATGAAACAACTTAGCTGAGAAAGTTCACTAAAGTAGCCTAATGATGTACTTACGGATCAATAGAAATTTTGATACAGGTCATGTTCTTATCCCTCTGTTTATTGTCAGCTGCATTAACTACAAAATTAAACACTTTAGTGAGAATAGTCAACTATTTAAGTAAATGTGTAAAGCTCTATTAAAAACAAAAACATATAAACAGTGAAACATATTGCAAAAGAAATAAAAAAATTACTATTAGTATTCATTACAAAATTAAAGCAACATAATATTCTAACATTTCAAGGATTACTTTGAAATCAAAATAAAGCATTTCAACTGAACTAAAATGAGGAAAAGTTAGTTACAAATAAACGTAAGAAAAAGTAAAACTGAAATTCAGTCACTTCAAACAGCATATGTTACTATACAAAGTGTATTTAGGGCATTTATACAATAAGATCACAGCTTGTAGTTTAAAAAAATGGCAAAGTCAATCTTTCCATCATAAGGTTAAAAAAACCCACCTAATTTAACTGATTTCAATTCAGTGTGTCAAATCAGTCAGGAAAAATAACCAGGTTCTTAAGGAAGATATAGATTAATTCCATACATGTGTTTTTATGAGTATTCTAAGAACAATTCAAAAATGACTAATGCTAAGAATATTCTAACATTATTTGCCAATGCATCAATTTGAATATAAGTTTACTGGAACCCTAAATTACATAAACAACTTGTCTCTGAAAATAATACACTAGAAACCTTGTAATTGGAGACATTAAGCCTATAGACTTAATTGATCACTATAATCTATAAGCATGTAACTTGAAAGGAATATTGCTGGGTACCTGGGAGACAGGGTTTAGGAAATGGAAAAAATGGTTAGAGTAAGCCCAGAAATCCTCCCCTCAACACAAGGAGCTGAAAAGTGAGGAAGAAGGAATGAATGGGTGCCCCAAGTCCTTCCTATCTTAATTATTCTATTCTGTGTAGCCTTCTGGGCAAGCACTAAGAGACTTGAAGTATGCAGGGGGCACTGAAAAGGCCCCCTGCTCAAAAAATCTCCCCCTTTTACCATACAGATTGATTATATTTAACAAACTCTCCTTTTAAAAGACAAACATCCCTGAGAGGGTTGTCACATCTTACTGTGATTTATAATAGAATCATGAGAGAAAGAAAACAAGGCTAAGAGAGAAACATGCCTGGTCCAAAGTCACATACGGAATAAAGCACTGGGACCCAGAACCAAGATCTCCTATATTTCACATCATCATTCTTTTTTATTATGCAATTCTCTTCCAGAACTTGGACTTGAGGGCTGATGATTAGAATTAGATTACAATTTTAATATAAGGGATATAAGTCAGGAAAAATAATTATATAACATAGAAGATTAAGCTAGACACCACAGAGGGCTTTGGAAAGAACAGGTATCAGGGAGATATAAGATTTAGATACAACAAGTATCTGTCCTCACGGAGCTCACAGTCTAGCGGGGGGATAAGACACAAAAATAACTAATTAAATCAGCACTACCACATCCTAAGTGCATTACAGAGCTCAGAACAAAATGCTATGTGAGGTCTGAAAAGGTGAGTCATGACAGGGAGAGAGGTAGTATTTGATTTGGGTTTTAAAAGATGGATGTTAATTCATCAGGCCAATGGTGAGAGATGAGCTATTCCATGTACCTGGGACAGCATGATAAAAGGCACAGAAATGGAAACGCACAATAGCATTTTGAGAGAACAGAGAGTGGTTCAATTTGGTTGAAGTGTAGAGTAAGTGGAGGAAAATAATACAAAATTAATCTACAAAAATAGAACATACCAAATTATGAAAAGCCCTGAAAAATAAGCAAAGGAGACTGAACTTTACCTGACAATAGAGAGACTGACATTTTGAGCAGAGGAGGGACATGTCTACTTTCACGAAGAATTAAGACTGGGCTATCACTATATTAAAGAAGCTATTGGGAGAAAGGGCTGTGATGATGAGAGTAGCTAACCAAATCACAAAAACAAAAAAGCCCCCAAAGGCCATTTTTAGCACACATCCCTCCAAAATGAAAACCCTATATTATTTTTAGGTAAACATGATAATGCTTAAAATGGGAAAGGTGGATAAAAATTTAGACTAAAGGAAAATGTTTATAACTTCTTCAAAGTTGCATATGGATATAATATATGAACATACTATAGCATTTAAGCTGCCCTTTAAGCATTCTGAAATAGCACGAGTATTCAGTGTGGTATCTTTAAGAACCCTCTTTAAATCAACAATATGCAGTCTTGATTCTATGACTTTTACAATTACTTAACAAAAGAGAGAATTTGTCTTAATTCTTAAAAAGGTACTCACCAAGAATTTCATCAAAGATTTTGTATAAGCCTGGTACAAAAGTAACTTCTCTGCAATTCATTCCTACATCTTCATCATAAACCCACATTGACTGCACAGACAAAATTCAAAGAGTCTTTTACTATAAGTGTCAGTAATATAAATTTTACACAATCTAAAACCACATTCTACCACTAAACATTTTGCTTAACTTCACATTCCACAAATTTAGTCCTTTAGAGTTAGAAAAGGGTGAATTGCTTTCATGAACTAAATGGTGTTTCCTTCTTCTCCTTTTTCTAACCTAAGCATCCATAAAACTGAGAAACTGCTCATTCTATATGACTTATCCTTATATATATTTCTTATATAAAATTGTTCAATTTTTAATATAAGGCAGCAAGACTGACTGAAAATTCAAATATTCTCTATCTCAATATTATACAGTGCTTCAAAAGATTCATCACTTCACTGGTGTGGACATTTATCCCACAAACATAAATCACAACTCCTCTGCATTTTAACAGATAGTCTTCTTATGGGTTTTCATGGTCAAAAAATTTCATCACCTGGTGGTCAGTCTCTCTTTACTTCACTAAACTGTTCTTCTAATAACAGCCAGTTCAATGCTTGGGCTATGTGCTCCCTTTGGTAAGGTCAGCTAGCATGAAATACATAAAAATTAGGTAATCCTCAGCTGTCTTACCCTTGGAGTGCTGAGGGTCACCTGCCATTGTACTGAGGTAACTTGTTAGTAGAGGTACCTCAATATAACAAAATCATATAATAATGAGACAAGCAACCACCTACAGTTTAATCTTTTAATCAATTTAGAGTATTTTTCCACTCATTAAATTAATTCTATGTATAACCTAACTTTCTGAAATAGGAGTGATACCATGAGTATATAGAAGAATCCTCAAAAGGCCTTCTAGCCAACAAACTACTATCCACACGGATAAAGGTCTGAAGAATTATGAGACTACTCACACTCAAACAAGCAATAGTTTACTTCAAAGCTCTGACTTCTGGAGTAAGACCTACAATTGAAAGTTATTTTCATACCCACTAAGTGAAGTTTGCTACTCTGGCAAGATCTCTCTTAAAGCCACAATTAAACCATCCACAGGAAGGATGCATAATTTCCATTCTCTGAGAACTACACTATCACACAGTAGGAATTTTGGAAAAAAATTTTTATACCCATTAATATGCTATGCACTGAAATAATACGAGACCTTAAAATGACCTCAAATGAAATTGGCATTCTTTTCAGGAGTCTACAATAAACCCCCAAATCATACTCTATTTAATTTCCACAATATAATTCCATCTGCACACAAAATAAAGGTAAGTTTATGATTTAAAATTTCTACAATGCTTGTTTTAAAGGATTATTGGACTTTTTTCTTTTATTATTTTAAAACAAATTTTCCCTAATATATACAATAAGCAGATAGAAAATAAAAGTTTTTAATTTTTATATACCTAGTCAGTCATCAAAGAATCTCAAAGGAATAAAATTCCTGAAGCATATGTATCTTTCATCCCCATCTCTGAAATTATAGTCACAATAACCAATGATAAATATATATATATATACATGCATAAAGAATATCACTGACCTGAGTTAATGGTTCCACAGATCCAATGTATGTATCAGGCCGGAGGAGAATGTGCTCAAGTTGTGTTTTCTTCTGATAAACTCTCTCAACAGACAACTTCTTGGAAGCATCGTTTTTATTACTGCTTTCTGACTCTTCTTTTTTTGCAGCATTGTTCTGATCAAAAAGAGTCTAAAATTAACCAAAAAAATATATAACTGAAAAAGTATTACTAAAATCTGAATTGATCATTTAAATGTTTGCTTCCTAAATTTAAAAATCTTCTCTTGGCCTCTTTCAATTTTAAGTCCTATAAATTGGTTGTCACTTTCAAAATCAGAGTGTCACCTGTAGAATGTTTACTTACATTAACTATGAGTATAAAGGTTTGGTTACTTTTTTAAAGAGGTTTCCCAATTTAAACATGATCACAAGAAATTCTGAGAAGAGATAAGTAAAATAAGAAAATTTAACTTAGGCCTTTTTTTCTTTTCTATAGAGTAATAGAATTTCAGAACTGAATGGGACCTTGGAGTTGATCCCTCCTTTCACGGCTGAGGAAAGCGAAACCCAGAAATGTTATGAAACTTGCATATGGTCACGCTAGTTTGTACCAAAACAAAAACCAATCATATGCTGCCATGTCTTGAATCCAGTCAAGCAGACTTTTCCAAACCAGCACTTTTGTAAGGATGTCAGGCCTTACCCCTTACCCCTGTCATCAAAATTTCCAGTGGAATATGAGTTCCAACTAGAATGCAGCCCACTCAAGTCTGGAAGCCCACTGAAAGCTTGCTCTGGCTGGCCCCACTGGTTACCTCCCGATTCAGAAGGACTCCTAGTAGGGCAGAACAGATCTGTGGCACACTCCCTACAGTGGGAATTCTGAGATTCTGAAGAGAAATGTGAGAAGAAACAAGACAAGGGCTATGGAGACCATACTCTCAAATTCATAAAAAACAAAAGTGTTTAAACTACACTGGAGCTTTAAACTAGATTATGTATCCCAATCTTGAATATGGAAATATAGTCACTGTAACTGATAAGCATTTGTCAACTGATTGACAGAGATTTAAGGATGTTAAGCAGGATTATCAATAACCTAGATATAAAACAATCCTACACAGTTCAAAGGTATTGCCACGGTTATATCTCCATACTGAAAACAAGGCTGTAACTATTCATAGTATAATTCACTAGCCTTTAGATCAGATTCTTTTATGGACCATGAATCTCTGCCAGTGGGATGAAATCTATGGACCCCTCTTCAAAATAATATTTCTTAATGCACAAAATAGCATACATAGGAAACCAATTATACTGAAATAGTTATCAAAATGTTGTGTTGGGTTTTTTTTTTTTTAAAGTTCACAGATTCTAGGTTTAGAACAGAGCTCTGCTTTGGAAGGGAATTAGAATTACTTGCTACAAGTTTGCTTTTCTTTTTTCTCCAATCATTTAAGAATTCAATAATAATATGTGCTAAACACTAGGAACAAAAATAAAAAAGTGAGAGCTTCCCTTCCCAGACTGTCTCCCCCCCATCCAAGGAGTTTATATTCTACCAAAAAGGACACAACATACAAATAAAGGAAAAAATACACACACACACACACACTGGAGGAAGGAGCGAGGAGAGCTCTCAAGGGAATGAGGAAAGACATACTGAAGGTGATGTTTGTTGTCTTTTGTCTTCAAAGAGGACCAAAATGACATCACCATTGTAAAGTGAAATTTCAGTGTATATGACTGTGGCTGATCAGACCAATATGAGCTCGGAATGGTGATAGAAGTTAGGTTGAACACTAAAGGGAGCCAAGGCTTCCAAAAGGCAAAAATGAGGAGAGCATTGTAGACACAGGGGGACAATTCGTGTAAAGGCATGGAGAAAGATGAACTCTAAGGAATCCAGGAACAAGCAAGTTGGGGAGTTTGCTTAGAGCATAAAGTACATAAGGCTAATGTGTAACCAACCTGGAAACAAGTGATGGATCCAGATTATAAAAGGTTTTAAATGCCAAATAAAGAGGCAAAATGGAGCACTGAAGCTTCTTAAGCATGAGTGTAGCAGCTATCAATGTGGCAGGTATGGAGGATGAATTAGAGTGGAATCCTATTACAATTTGTGTATTAATTTTTATATTAAAAAAAAGCTAAATAGAGTTTTGTATATGAAACACCAAACTAGCAGACATAGTCAAAGATATCAGCTCTAGTGTTAGTTTGTCCAGCTTCCAGCTTTGTGACAAAAACAAAGGCAAGTAGTTAAATTTTTTGCAGGTCAGCGACTGAGTACTGAGGTGCCTCTGAAAAACTAACATGTAGAAGGCACTCGGTAAATAAGTGATGACTGATGTGTAAGAGGAAACAAGAAAGGAATAAGTGACCAATATCAACTCTGGGCTACATCCAAAAAGTGGCCATGAAACTTGAGTCCTCAAATGGGTCATAAAGAGCTAATCCCTTAAGTGTTGATAATTCTTTGGGTGTCAGCTCTGATTATACTGCCACTGACACAAATGGCTCATTAATTTCCCTGCCAATTAAATTGAAGAAGATGAACAAATACCAATCTTTTAGCAGTCACAGAAGCTAGAGTCAGCTCTGCAAGATTTGGAGACTTCTCTGTGATTTGTGTATCAGTAAAACACTGTTCTATTTCTACATGGAATTCCTTAATGTCAAGAAGTGTTAGCAGGGTCAGTTATCCACAGTGGCTAAACTTCCCAAACCCTAATGAAAGGGGAAGCCTGTTTTCCAGAATTAAGAGGTAATTTAAACAAAACCTACTCTAAGAAATTAGATTGTATTTGTTAATTATTTTAGTTTGGGGTGAAAAAATGAGGGAAAATGGAATTGGGGATTTTAAAAAGAAAAAATAGAGCTGGAGGGAAGGTTATGCTTTAAATAAAGTGACTATGCAAGTCAGATCTATCATAATGTTTGTTCAGTTGTAGAAATATATATACTGAGTCTAGATCAGAGATTTTCTTAACTGGTGGATTTTTTGGTCTGATTTTTTTTTATCATAGATCTCTGGCCAACTAGTAAAGCCTATGTATCTGTCCTCTGAGAAATGCAGAAATAAAATAAAAATAAGTAAACCAAGTGAACCAATTGCATTGAAATGCAGTTATCAACACTTTTTTAAGTTAACGGACATCAAGTTGAAAGCCTATAGCCTCGACAAAAGAATGAGAAATTATCACTTTTTTCTTGAAGGTATGGCACTAGGAAAAAAATTTCCTTATATGTAGAGAACAGGATTCATGTCCTGTACATATTCAAAACTATGCCAAGAATTATACCACAAACTGAAGGAATTCAAACATTAAATGATAAAAACACCAATTATAATTCATAATAATTTCCTATTACCATGATTTTACATAAAGCTAAAGGATTTAACATGTTAAGATAAAACAGTATACCATGTAGCTTATTTTTACTAAACATGTTGTATTCAAACATAAAATCAGTCACAAATCATAATCAGGAGAAAATCAGTTTACACATAACTATCAAGTTGCCCAATAATACTGTCCAGAGCCAATAAATATAGTTTTGACATAATGAAAAAATAATTTAAGGTTCCAAACAAAACACAATTCTATTAGCAAAAGATAATCCATAAATTCTTCATAAACCTCTTTAGCCAGTAGTTACACAATGAAATTACAGGCCAGCAACAAGTCAGCTGCATGAAAATTATGGCATTCAACACATTTTCTGATTTAGTTTGTTTTCCTCATGAGAACGTATAAAAATAGAAATTTTAATTTAATAATGGACTAATTACTGCTTTTTAAAATAATCCCAAAGGTTCTCATAACAGCTCCACCTAAGATATGATGATTTGTAAGAACATGAATCCCAGAAGAACCTATGCAACAGGCTGTCCAAGCAGTCATTGAGCCTCAGGCTGCTTAGCCTAACCCAGAAGAAGCTAAGTGAAAAGCACTCTCACTAGTCACAAAGATTACTAAATATCCTTTAACAATTAAGCCATACTTGGAGTTGTCCAAATCACAGGGATCGTACCCAACCTGTCCAGAATTCTGGCCTCCCGGTTGTTAATAATATTAATAATGATAACAGCTAGCATTTATATTGAGCTTCAAGGTCTGTCAAGAGCTTTACAAATATTATCTCACTTGGTCCTCGCAACAACCCTAGGAGCTGGTGCTGTTACTGTCTCTGCTTTATAGATGAGGAAACTGAAGCAAAAAGGTTAAGTGACTTACCCACTAAATAAATAGGAGAGAGAGGCTATATGTTAGGAAAGTTTTCCTTGTTCTCTCTTGAAGCAACTCTAGTATCTGCAGTTTTCCCCATGTCCCTTACCATCATCACTAAACAACTGCTTAGGCTACATACAAAGGTTCTGCTGAGTCTAGTAAGATCTCTTCTGGAGAGACAGTAAAAGATCAAAACTTCCAGTATGCTAGGTTGGTGATTCTTATTTATCCTCACTGATTTTTAAATGTTTGCTTTTCCTAATTATTTTCCTCTATGAAGAGCACTTATTACAGTACAAAAAGGATATTATAATATACTTTCAAAATGTCTTTTAAAAATTGACATCTCTATACTAAATAATATTTTATAGATGTTTGAACAAAGAGGCACTCAATTTTCATATTCTGAATTCTTGTGTATCAACACATATTTACAGAATGCCATAATGAATCAGACGTTTTGAGATCATCTCTAGATTTCCATACTTATAAATCAATTCTCAAATGTAAAATTTAGACAGTATTACTGAAATATATGTGTGTATACATACACATATGTAATAACTTAGTGAATTTTTAAAGTACTGGATGCAGTAAAGGTTGCTTTTGTTTATAGTAATGTACATACATACACATATATACACACACACCTTTGGATAAAAACACATTTCACCAATTACTATAAACTCAGTCACTCAGCCTGGCAAATAATCAAACAGCCATATTAAAAAAACAACAACAACACAGAACCAATATTAAAAAACTTGAATTAATTAGTTTTATTGACTATTAGCCTTATACATAGCCTGGAAGAAATGCTTATTAGAACAGCAATATTGTATAATGATCAACTATGAATGACTTAGCTATTCCCAGTAATACAAAGATCAGGGACAATTATGAAGGACCAAGAATGAAAAATGTTATCTACCTTCAGAGAAAGAACTGATGGAATCTGAATGCAGATAGAAGCATACTGTGTTTCTACTTTCTCTATTTTCTCTTGGGGTTTTTGGTCAGTTTTCTTTCACAACATGACTAATATGGAAATATGTTTTGCATGAATGCACATGTATAATCTTTGTCAAACTGCCTGCCTTCTCAATGATGGGGAAGAAGAGGGAGGGAGAGAATATGGAATTAAAAATGATTTTTTAAAATGAAGGTTAAAGATAGTTTTTATATGTAATTGGGGGAAAAAATTAAAATTCAAAAAATTTAATGCTTACTAGATAATCTTTCTGTACTAAATTTTTCCTCACTAGTTATTTCCCATTATATCAAGCCCAAACTCTAAAACCTGATATCCAAAGTCCTTGATAATGCAGTCTGGTTTTGTTCATATAACCATAGCTCCTCTTTTTGCTCTAGGATATGAATTCAGTCTACTTAATTCTTCCCTTCCTTATACAAACTCCACACATTCCTACTATCCTTGTCTTTGTGTATGCTGTGAACTGTTCCCCCAACTTAAAATGTCTCTCCCTCTTCATATATCAAAATCCTGCCCAATATTCAGGGTCTGTGCAGTTCTCTCTTCTGAACAGTCAATGCAGCTCAGGTTCAGGCCAGACATTCTTTCATCCTGGAGACTTTTTGCCCAGCAATTTCATCCAGGACGCTGAGCCTCAACAGTCTCCCTTTGGAGACCTCTCCTTTCCTGGCTGGACTTCATAGGAAATAGTCCCCACTGGCCTAGATCCTTTCCTTGAGTGTCCCCTTCCTCTCATCAGAACATTCATTCAATGAGTGATCCCAATAAGTTGTCTTCTCTGAGTTCACAGAAAGGAGAGATCCATTCAGTCTAGGTCAAAACAGAACGAGCGTCTCTTCAAAATGAGACACAATCTAGTTGTACTAGAATGGGTAGGACTTGATTTGGATCATTTAAAGAAGAAACCCTGGGTGGGGGAGGGGGGTATCCAAGCAAGATGAGTACAAAGTAAAGGTTCAGAAGTGAGAATAATCAAGTTGTATTCAAGAGAAACAGTAAGAACCTAGTTTGGCAAGGAGTTGAAGCCTTACAGTAGGGAAATAAGGTTGCATGATCAATAACCAATCAATGAGTATTTACCAGGTGCTTACTATGTGCCAAGCACTTTTAGTGGCTGGGAATAAAAATCCAAAAACAAAACAGTTCCTGTCCTTAACATATTTACATTCTATCAAATGGACATATTTGATTCAGTTACGTAGTAACTGGAAGGAGCCCTGGACCTTGAGTTTGAAGGACTGAGGTTGAATTCCGGTTCGGCCTCTTGCCACCTGCTATGTGGTCACAGTAACTTCTGTGGGCTTTAGCTTCAACTTCTATAAAAAGAAGAGATTGGCCTAGATAATTTCTAAGATACCTTCTAGTTCTCATTACCATCAAGTAGTCCCCCCTTATTTTAAATAAAGTTTTCTGTGTTAATTCTCCCTTCGCTGAATAGAATTTATCACCTGGGCCCCTTGACATAGCAGTTTACTATCAACTATCTTAATCCACTCTCTCCAAGTGACAGTGTACTGTGGTAGAAAGACCAATGGAGTCAGGAGAGACTCAGTTTCAAATTCTGCCTTTGGTGCTTACTAGCCATATAACCATGAGCAAGTTATTTAACCTCTGCACCACATTTCCATTTGTAAAATTAGCTTAATAATATCATTATCATCTCACTACCTCACAAGGTCATTTTCTATCAGTCTTCTTTAATCTCTTCATCTACGGAAAGTCGCCTCTTTTGTGGACATTTAAGTATTTGTTAACTTGGTTTGAGAGTCAATTCCTAGTCCAGTTCTGGGCACACGTTCATACCAAAGCTAGAAAACAGTTAGGAATTGCGTACCTGCACTACACTCCTTCAACCTTCTAGCTCCTCAGCAGAATGGAGTTATCTTGTTACCTGGTTTGCTGGCAGAAAAAGAATTTCTTTTTGTTGATTCATGCTGGTACCCTACTGGCCCCATTCTTAATGAATTATGGATTCCAGGTTCACAGGATATTTTGAGGAAAAAGTCAAAGCTAGAAAGCTACCTTGATTCATCCATACAGAAAATACAGGCAAAGAAGAAAGAAGTTTCATTATTCAGTGGGACTGCCTATTCCCTCCAGGGTAGGTAGCAACACAAACTTCCACTAGTTGAAAAAAATGTTAAAAAGCAATCTATTTACTACCTACCTCTTTGGTTGTCACAGGTTTGGACAGCTCTGAAGAGTAAGATATTTGTAGTGCTAACCAACCAGCATCTTCAGGATAAAGACAAGGGAAACTTCCACAAAACACTAACATACTCAAATTTTCATTTTTTTAATTCAATAAACATTTATTAAGTGCCTACTATTTGCCAGGCTCAAACATATATATATATATATATATATATATATATATATATATATATATATATAAGAAAACAAAGGCATGAAAGGAAACAGCCTGGAGTATAGCATACATAATAATTTTAGGCATGGGTGATAAGGAATCCTTGATTCAAAAAAGAATTTACTTTTTATTCTTTACTATTTTAAAGTTCATTTTTAATAACGTTGATTTTGATTACATTCTAGTCATTCTGCTACAGTGCAGAAATTAACCTAGCAAAAGAATAATAATTAGTGACTTCAAAAAACGTTTTAAAACCTGAACAAGTTTCATAATGAAAAATCATGAAGACATTATAATTTTAGTTTATTTTGGGAATGACTGTTTGATTTAAATTGACTTTTGTTAACAAAGCACCAGAATATGACACAAAAAGTAACTCTGAAAAGTAGTCAATAGGCTTAATTTCAAAATTTGCTTTTTTCAAGATTTTTAAAAACAATAAATCAAGATAAATATGTAAAATAAATTTAAAGAAAGCCCGATTTTTTAAATCATTAAATCCACCCCATGAAAACCCATGCTATATTGTCAATTCCTAGTGATTTTCTTTAATTGTCAAATCTGATTACATTTCCTAGGCCTATTCTACTGCAATTTTTATCCATTTCCCCATATTCCTAAACATAGGTGTTAGTCAGAACTCATCCTAGGTCCTCTTTTCTTCTGTCCCCACAGTCTCTCCCTTGATCTATTACCAAATCTATGTACACGATGAATCATTTTCTCAAATTCCAGTTTTTAAATACCAGCTGCCCACTGGACTTCTATAACTAAATGATCTGTTAGCATCTCTAATTCAACTTGTCTGGAATGGAACTTACCAGCTTAGTGTGTTAAACCTTCCTGATAACTCCCTTAATTTTGCTAAGGGCTCCTCCCCTTCCCCAGTCACTGTAGTTTATAAATGCAGTGATCTTCAGCTCTTCCTTCTCCAGGCTTTCAAAACCTGAAAATCAATCAGTATCCATCGTCCCACCTATTCTACCTCAATATCATCTGTCGTATTCATTCCCTTCACTCCAACTCATACTGCCACAACCTTCATTATTTTTTTTTGCTTGAACTATTGCCCTAACCTCCTAACTGAACTTCCAGCCTGTTTGGCCTTTTTCCTCTCCAATCTCTCCTTCTGCACACAACTGCCCAAAACTATCTTCCTAAGGAACAGGTTAGACCATGCCACTCCCCTGCTTTCTAATCTTCGGAGACTCCCTTTAAACTCTTAGAATAACTTCCAAGACCCTTCCCTGTCAGTTTCCAAGCTACCTTCTATCATTCACATGCGCCACCTCAGAGTCAGCTATCCTGGCTCTCCCCCTATGCATTTGTACAAGCCGGCCCCCAAGCCTAGAACACACTTCCTCTTCATCTTGGCCTTTCATAATTCTTATCTTTCTCCAAAATTCAATGTAAGGTTCATATTCACCATGAAGTCTTTCTGATTCCCAAAGATATCAGTCCTCTTTCCCTCTTCAAAATGCTCCTACATCATGTTTATCACTCCAAGGATAACGTAAGCCTCCTTGACTGTTAGGAACATTTAACATTTTTCTTCCTGACTCCAGCAACTAGCAGATCACCTTGAATAATTTTAATTCTGCCAGATAAAAGGAAAATTGTCAAATGCTTAAACAAGACTGAAAATTTCCAAAAATATTTATTATCACTTTTCAACCACAACTATCTGCCAAATTAAAATCATCAAGACCTCCAGCTTTACAGTAGCAGTAGGTACCAATGTTCTTGGGGTTTTCTTTGCTTTTAAGGTCTTCAATGAATGAACAAGGGACAGAAAATTAAGGTGGAAAAATTATCAAAGAATGAAGACTGTCCCAGAAGGAGAGTCACAAGGAGAAGATTTGTGGAGACATAGTTAAAAAAAAACAAACCAATAAAAACACTGAGTAGAAATCAAAGCACTTGCATGCCCTTTGGCAAGCGCTGATCTTTCTGAACTTTAATATCAGTATCTATAAAATGGGTGTGGTACTTTGGGCCTGGCCCACTTCACCAGGCTGTTGTGAAAATGAAAAAAGAATGTTGTAAATGCATTGTAAAGCACTATGCAAATTATATTGCCAGTTATAGACAAACTAGAACTCATACAAACTGATTTGTGGCATACCTAAGCTAGGACGGTGATAGGAAAGCTCACAGTCATGCATTTAGTTGCAAGTTCATCTGAAGCATACAGCTTGAGAATCCTCTCTAGGAACATAAAACTCTTCAGAAACAAGCACACTCCGTTCTCTTGGGTTATGTACATCAAGAAGTGCTGAAATTACCTCATAGTGTTAAGTTGGATAAGAAAGATGTTACTTAACAAGATCATCACTGTACTAAATTAGAAAGATTGTAAATGACAGGACTGTACAACAGGTGCTAATGCCTAAAGTGCATTTTAACAGTCAAAAAGTGACTAAGAGCCAAAGCTACTGTCATCATCCAAGCATCTGACAGATTTGAAATTACCGGCTAAGGTGGTTACTTTCTCTCAGAAAAACTAGCATTTCTGAATACAAAAAATTATAATGTTTCTTAGGTAATGAGAATAACAGCATCTACTCAAGTATTACAAAAATTCTGAGAAGAATGGTGGCACCACCTTACATACATTTATAATACTCTGTAGTCAGAAGCGGCTAGGCAGCCCCTAGTGGCCTGGTGTCAGGAAAACCTGAGTACAAATCAGTCTAGGATACTTACTAACTGTATGATCTTGGGCAAATCACTTAATCTATTTGTCTCCGTTTTCTCAAATGTAAAATGTGGAGCATACTACTAGCACCCTACCTTCCAGGGTTGTTGTGATGACCAAATAAGATAATAACTACAAAGTGCTTAGCACAGTGCCTGCCACACAGTGAGCACTACGTAAATGTTTGCTATTATTATTAGCTATTATTTTATTATCTATCTCCTGGGTTGTTAATGAGAATAAAATGAGAGCACATTTGTAAAGCACTTAGCACAGCACCTGCCACATAGTAGGTGCTTAATAAATGCTTGTTCCCTCACTCCCTTCCCCTTTCCCTTAGTAAACTACAGTTTATAATCTGCCATAGCTGAAGAAAGGCAGCATGGATAGTAGAGGGCTGTCCTCAGCACTAGTAAGGCCTGGTGAAGTCCTGCCTCTGACACTGGCAAGTGACTCAATTTCTCTGTGCTCTTGATTACTTGCTAAAACTCTAAGAGAAAACGTTATCTTCTTATTTGTAGAGGGCGTCCCTCTCTATACTTCCCCTCACCCTGAAAAAGACCACACACATCTGGCACTTAGTTACATTCCCTACAGTTTGTAAAGCACTTTACATATATTCACTTGATCGCAAAATAAGCACAGACTAGCTTCATCAGTTGATGGATGAGGAAACTGAGGCCAAGGATGGCTAAGCAGCATGCCCAAGATCGCAAATGCCAAGAAGCAGAGTCAGTACCTGAACGCCCCTTTTTTTCTCCCATTGCTTCATGGGTGGTAGGGGGTGGAGCTGATGTCATCTGCTGGAGGAAGGTGAGAAACAAACTGACTGGACTGCACTATCCTAGGCTCTCACAACTCTCCAACAATTATTTTCTTCATCTCAATGATTTGTCAACAAACTCTCCACAGAGGCTGTTCCAAACATCCTCTTAGCCCCTAGCTCCACCCAACCCCAATCACTGGACACAGGCTACCTTTGCACATTCGCACATCTCTCCTCCGTATGTCAGGACCTCAGACTTCTGCCCACTCCCTTGGGACCCTTCTCCTTGGTACAGTAAACCTTTCTTACCTGTGGCCCTGATCCCATAGCATCCATTGATTATCCCTATTGTGGTGTAAATATAAAATGAAATAACACAGGCAAAGCACTCTACACTTCCTAAAATACTAATATACTTATATTAATCTATGGTCACACAAATATACTAAGTATACTTCCTTTACGAATAGCTGTTACTATCATCAGTCTCTTCTCTATTGCTCCTTCCTCTCAACCTATAAACATGCTCAGGTTTGCCCTACTTCTGGAAAGGGGAGGGGGCACTTCCCCTTGATTCTGCAGTCCCCTTTGGTTTCTTCCCTCCTTCTCTCCTCCTCTTTCCTTCCTTTGCTGACTACAGAGGAGGCTTCACTCTCTGCCTCTTACTTCTTCAACATCAATTAAGTCTTCAGTCCCCTGAAATATGTTTTTTGTACTCATTCACTAAAACCACTCTCTCCAAGGTCACCAATAACCTTAATTGACAAATTAAAAAGTCTTTTCTCATTTTTTATCCTGCTTAATTTTCAATCAATCAAACAAATATTGATTAAGCATCTACTATGTGTCAGACCATATGTGAGGTTGCACAGATACAAATACAAACAATGAAACAATCCCTACACACAAGGAGCTTCCATTCTAAAGGAAAAACCAAAAAGCACATGCATAAGGATATCCATAATAAATAAAAGGAGAAAAAACATATAAAATAACAGAAAGAGGTAAAATACTGGGTGACAGAGTGGCAGCTATCAGTTGAAGTAAAAAGGAAAGACTTCCTCTACAAAGCAGAGCTCCAGCTGACAGAGGTAGAGATGAGGAAGGAAGGGGACAGCCTGCACAAAGGCACAGAAAAGGAAGATGGAATGCCACACAAGGACCAGAGAGAGAGGTGGGGAGTAATGGTCACTGAGACTGGAAAAGAGTCTGGAGCAAGGTTGTGCTTTACAAGTTAGAGAGCGGCATTTATATTTGACTCTAGAGGTAGCAGGAAGCCAGAGGGGTTATTGATTGCAGGAACAACCTGAACCATAATAGCCCCCACCTTCTCCCCCTCCCCCCATCTAGCTCACATGTTAATGCCAAACTAATCTTCACCACATACCAAGTAGGATCAGGTCAGTTCCTGCTCAAAAAGCTTCAATGGCTCCCCAGTACCCACAGTATAAATCTGTTTCCAGGCATACAACACCCCCTCTCCCCATGGTACAGTTCCAAACTACCTTGTCAGTCTTATTTCAGACCAATCCCCTTCATGTACTTTTTATTCCAGTCAACCTGGACCATGATCTTCTTTTCCAATTTTGTACGGTCCCTGCCAAGCCCTTGTATATACCATCTCTCAAGAGTGAAAATGGTTCCTTCTATATTTTCATCTGTTCAAATGCACACCATCCTTCAAAGTCCAGCTCAGGTGTTACCAGTTCTTCCATAAAGTCTTCCCTGACTTCCTTTCTTCTCCTGGCTCCCCAACAGAGGATGTGATTCTTCCTTCCCCAAATATCTCATGCCATTAGCACCTCTCTTATATACTGATCTCCTTCCAACTTGCATATTAATTATTGCTGCTGTTCAATTGTGTCCAACTCTTTGTGATCCCATTTGGGATTCTCTTGGCAAAGTTATTTGTATGGCCTACCATTTATTTCCTTTTCCATCTCATTTTACAGACAAGGACACTGAGGCAAAAAGGGTTAAATGACTTGCCCAGGATCAAACAGTTAATATTTGTATGAGGCCAAATATGGATTCAAGTATTCCTAACTCCAGGTCCCTTGCTCTATCCACCAAGACACCTAGGTGCCCACACAGAATAATTACTTGTGAATATATTTTGTCCTAGGACTGGATTGTAAGCTTCTTGAAGATAAAATGAATGAAAACAGAAACATCTTTTTATTCCTAGAGGCTAACACAGTGCCTTATATGAAAGAGATATAAATGCTTGTTGAATTAAACTGAATAAAATAGTTGTGGCCATTCCCTAGAAAATTATAGAGATACTTCAATGTCTGCAACATAAAATGCCTTTTAAAGAGTAAGGTGGCCTATCAAGCCTTAATATGAACAATTTTGAGGCAATAAATTCAAAGTTTTAAAACTACAATAAGATAGGTGGGGGAAAGTAAAGGAGAGGTCTTAAGCTTATCCTTGACCGTGGTCATTCTTTCACTCTGTATATATTGGCACCCCAGCACCTTAGCACAGTGCCTGGAACACAACAGAGACTTAAATTCCTGATGCTTGCAAGACTGACAGCATGAAGGAGGCAACACTGGCCTTGGAGTCAAATAACTCCCACACTTACTGTGTGACTGTAGGTAAGTCACAGACTCTCAAGAGTTCAGTGTCATCACTGCCAAATGAAGAACTGGGGGTTAGCTCAGAGGGTGCTGTGCAGCTCTAATGAGATGATACAAAGATATGTCTTTGCAAATGGTAAATCGATACATAAATGTCAAATATTAGCATTAACTAACTTCTCTATTTGAACAAAATTTTCCATCATCTTCTAATAATAATAAACAAGATAGTCTTTTAAGGTTTCCAAAGCACTTTACAAATATTATTACATTTGATCCTTATAACAACCCTGGGAGGTAGGTATATCTCCACTATACATTTAGATGAGGAAATGGAGGCACACAAAGGTTAAGTGATTTGCCCAGGATTACACAGCTAGTAAGTGTCTTGAGGTCAAATCTGAACTCAGGTCTTCCTGATTCAAGGTCAGGCACTCTATGCACTTTGGCACTATTCATCTTTTTCTATATTCATGAGATCACCTTCCTTACATGTGCTAAACTAGAACTTCACTCTAAACAGTTTTTCCTGAAAAGTGTATTTTTTTCTACTATTATTTTTGCCTCTTAGCAGAGGTATGATTACCAATTTTCAATTGCTGACAAAAAAGTTCCATTATTCCACTACTGGCAATCCAAAGTTTTCTCATTTGCTACAGGAAAACATGTCACCTGATATGGAGGAAAAAGCACTAGATATTCAACTGCAGTCAAACAATCCCTTTGGTCTATACCATCATTTTTATTACCTATTATTCTTACGACCTTGGGCAAAGACCTTATCACAAGATCACAGACTTAGACTTGTAAGAGACCTTGGTAGTCATCAAGTCCCACTCTCTAATTCATTTGACTGATGAGGAAAGTGAGCTCCAAATAGGTTAAATAACTCATCTGAGGTCATACAGGGAGTAGGTGGCAGAGCCAAGATTTGAACTCAGGTCCTCAGGACTCCAAATCTAGCACACTTTCGATTTCACCACTTGTTTCTTTCACCCTTAAAAGGGAGGGGGAGTGGGATGGGGTGGCAGCTACTTATACCATCTACTTCACTATAGTGTTGTACAGAAAAGGCTTGGCCTTATATGAATGTGGACTATTATTATTATGAACAATACAGTTCAAAGTACAATTTAAAAAGTTGAGCTGGAAAATTATTTTGCTGAGTGAAAATTTTAAACAGCCATTCAAGATGTGCTGTCATCCACGCAAAAGAAAAATGCATTTCAACCTCTAGTCTTAATACCTAAAACTGTAGTAGCTAAATTCTTAACTTAATAATCTGAACTGTCTTCTGAAGTCTCTCTTTAACATTATCATACAACTCAAAAAAGTTACTTTTCTTTAATGAACCTGTCTATACTTCTTATCAATAAGTTTCTCCAGCTCCTTAGTCAAGAACTTAACAAACTTTTAGTAGCTAAAGCAACTGAAATTTGATAAATAAAGTTAATATGTCACTCTATAATGTATCAAAAGAAAATATGACAGAATACTTGTCATGTTTCAACAAAAGTTCTGAAATTCTGTTACTTAAAGATACCTAAGAGAACAATACATTTTGAAACCACTAACACCAAAAAGTTATTTTTAAAATGGATTTGCCCTCTACAAAAACTAGTCTGAATCAAAATTTTACATCATAGCCACATCCCAGAAAAAGCATAAAAATCAAATGTCTAAATACATATCAATAATTAAATTTCAAAAAATGCAAAATGAACTAATTCTTTAAATGAATAATATCACACTGAGAAGTCAACACCAACTGCTGTTAGAATTTCACAAGTTAGGCTAATGAAATGAAAATTTCACAATTTGAAAATAGATAATTTGATTCCCTACAATGTTCGCTAACAGTAAACTGTGGCTTTTCCAGTAAACGATCCAAACCAGTCAAGTTACGATTTTTTTCTGAGTAAAATGATTATCACAATAGAATGAGCCTGACTTGGATATCTAATGTACTCTTCACATGATGTCAAATTCAGTAACAAGAAGTAACCTAACTTTAAAAGAAAAAAAAAAAACAACACCCTATCTTTGTAATCCTTCCCCATGTCCCCAGAATCCATCCAGAATTTATCATCTCCTGTCTCTAATTTAGTCACACTGTGTTCTTCCAGTCAAATCACTAGGATCCTTAAAATGCTGAAACTAATATTTTAGATAGCATTTCTCTAACATATTTTAGAGAGTAATTTTAAAGCATTTGATTATAACTATAAAATGTGGTTAAAATATTTCTCTACTCTCCTTATAAGTTTGGCAAAAGACACACATAACATATAAAGACAACTGACCGGTAAATGTTTGATAAATGAATAAATGAGTGGGGTATAATTCACAAATACCAGTTCTTGATTGCAACAAACCAGACTTTAAAAAGAGGAAGTTACAATAGAATAAATTAACTAACAAAAGGCCAATTCGAATAGGTAGGAGAGAAAAACAGGGAAGAGAAGTATGCTCAAACGAATAATAGGAGTCAAAAGCCCCTGGAAAAGCAGCACCAGTGAATGTAGTACACTAGCTTTCCCCCCCCAATACCCAGAATCAGAGAACTTCTTTTCTGTCAGCTACATGAAAGAAATGGCCCTAGTCTGAACTCAAAGCTGAGCAAGTGAAACGCCTTTGAACGACTGATCTGGCGTGGGAAGCAGGTCCTTCCAGGTCTTCCCTGCTGTGGGAGCCCCCCCAAATCCTTCAGGTGGAGCTGGAGCCCTTTCAGAACTTGGGGAGCACAGACTGGTCTGCTTTCCATCACCCCCTCTCAGCGCGCTGCCCGTTCACCCGAGCTGTTGACATCCCTAAGAGCTGCTTTTAATCATCTTACCCTGACGGACGAAGGAGGAACCACAGCGGATTAATTTCGGTCAAAATAGCCGCCCCCTGCGAGCTGTCTTCAGGTCTTTCAAGTGTGGGTCGCGGGGAAGTCGCCTCCCCACACCCCCTTTTCAAGGGTAAAGGCACCGCGCAATAATAGCCGGTGTTTAAGATGCAAAACAGCCCCGAGGTTCCCTAGCCCTTATCCAAGAGGAGTTCACAAAAACAGGCCACATCCCAAAGGAGAAAAGGGGCGTGCGCCCGACGAGCGCCCCAGCACCCCGCGAGCCGCCTCCCCAGCGTCCTCAGGGGGCACAGAGAGGTCTGGTGTCCCGGATAAACAAGCACCCCGCGGGCTTCTCCGCCCCGTCCCCAGCGGAGCACCAGGCAGCAGCACCGGAGGTCTGCAAGTGCTGGGGGAAACGAGTCTCCGGGTTCAGGGATAAGGACCCCAACGATCCGAGAACCCCCCCCCCCGGGGCTTCCTTATTCCGGTCTCCTTCACACCGAGCCTCGGAGAAAAGGCGGAGTCGGCACGGACGGCCGGCCAACAGGTGACCGGGGAGCCCCACTCGGTGCGGGCTCTGTCCGGGACGGCGGGAGCTGACCACCTGCGGACAGCGGCGTGCAGGCCAGGGGCGCAGCCGACCCCCGGGGGGGATCCCGGCCCGAAGGCGCCGCGGGGCGGGGAGCCCGGAGGTGCCCGCTAAACGCCCAGGGTCCCCAAACTCTCTAAGCGGTCGCACCTTAAAACTTTCCCAAGACCTGGGGAGGCTCCTTTGGCCTCGGACAGCGCGGGGACTTGGGGGACACCCTGCACGGAGGGCTGCGCGGGGACTTGGGGGACACCCTGCACGGAGGGCTGCGCGGGGACTTGGGGGACACCCTGCACGGAGGGCTGCGCGGGGACTTGGGGGACACCCTGCACGGAGGGCTGCGCGGGGACTTGGGGGACACCCTGCACGGAGGGCTGCGCGGGGTCTCCTGCCACACGGAGTAGGGACGAATCCCGAAACCAAGGGCTTCCAAGCGCACCAAGACTTCTGGGACACCCCGTGGCTCCCCTAAATCCTTGAGGACGCCTTTATCTACACCGCACTGAGGCTTCTGGGACACCGTGTATTGCTCAATACAAGAAGTTAAGATTGCCCGGAGACTTTGGGGACACCCGGTATGGATCAACACTCAAAGTTAAGACCGCCTCGAGACTCTGGGGTCACCCCGCGCTGATCGAGGCACGAATCATCCCCCTGCCTAGGGCTCGGGGGACCCGCCGGATCGATGCCCGCCCAGATTTCCTGCACCCAGACTTCGCCCCCGGCCCAGCATCTTCACCTCCCACCGCAAGCGGAGGGAGAAAGTTTCCAAGTCCTGCCCCATCCCCCCAGGCTTCGGCGGGGAAAGTGGGGAGGGGGCGGGGTGAAGGGGGGCTCCCTCCTCCCCTCCCCGTCCTCCCCTCCCCCTCCGCCCAGGCCGAGAACAATGAGGAGGCGAGGCCCGGCCCGGCCCCCCACAAGGGCGCCCGCCCGCCCGCCGAGGCGCGACTCACCACCCAGGTCAGGCCGCCGCCGGCTCCTCCCCCGCCGGCTCCTCCGGCCGCCGCCGCTGCCGCGCCGCCGCCGCCGGACTTGGCCATGGTGGGCGCCGCTCGCAGGCCCGGCCCCGCCGCCGCCGCCGCCGCCGCTCCTGGTGCGCGCGAGGCCCGAGCCCGGGCAGGGGCTGCTGAGGCCGGCGCTGCCGCTGCCGCCGCCGCCGCTGGAGCCGGAGCCGCCGCCGCTCGCCCGCACGCCCGCTGCCTACCCGCGCCGCTGCCCGGGCTCCATGGCACAGCCGCTCACACCCGCGCACACCCGCGCACACCCGCGCACACTCGCCTCCCCTCCCCCCCTCCCGCGCGCGCGCTCGCGGACGCGCGCCGGGCCTCCCTTCAGCTCGCGCGGCCCAGGAGGCCGAAGAGGCCGCGGCTGCGGAGGCGGCTCCGGCCGGGCCTAGCGCGGCTGCGGCGGCCGAGGAGGCCGAGGCTGCGGAGCGGGGGGACTGAGGAGCAAGGCAGCGGCGAGCGCGAGCGCCCGCAGCGACGACCCCCTCAGCGCCCCTCGCCCGCGCAGACAATGAGCAGAGCCGCCGCCGCCGCCGCGTCCGGCATTCCACGGCGCTGCCACGCTCGCGTTCACTCACACACACTCGCACACACTCAGCCACACTCACTCACACTCTCCCACCGAGAGAGGGAGGACAGCTCTCGCAGCCCGCACCGCCCTCCTGTCCATCAACGCCCCGCCGCCCAATCGCCGGCTCGCCGCCGCGGCCCCGGGGCCAATCGGAAAGCCCGGAGCCGCCCCCGGGGGCGGGACCCCGGCTGGCCGACGTCATTGCGGCTAGCAACCGAGGGGCAGGGTTGGGGAGGGAGGCTTTTTTTTTGTTTTTGAGTTGGAAGGAAGGAGAGAAGGGCTGTCATGGGTCGTGGGAGGGCAGGGGACCCTGGGGGAGAAGGGGAACGGGGGGCGGGGGGGTTCTCCCTTCCTCAGCCCCTGCAGCTGAAAATGCAGCGTGTGCGTGCGTGTATTTGGCTGTCCCAAAGGAAAACTATTTTTAAAAGGCAGCTGGGGGGATGGACGGATGATAGCGCCCCTCTCCTGGCATCCTTGCCCGTTACAAAGAGAGGGAGCATTCATTAAGCGCTTGCTGTGTACCAGGCCCTGTGGGAGCGCAAGGAATGAAAAGCAACATCGGGGGTCTGTCCGCACGGATGGACCGTGTCCAAAGGGAGAAGGCACTACCATCCCCTCCCCCCCGTGTACCCCTCGAATCGCCAGCCAGAGACACAGCACTTTCCCTTCACTGCCCCTGCCCCCGAACGTTCAGGGAAGGACTCCTCTCGTGGAACTCTAGAACGACGCCCGGCCGAGCTTTCGAAGAAATGGAAATCACCCACGCGGAACCGCGACATTCCACGGCGAATGTGGCCCCACGCTGCTTTTCTGACTGAGCTCTAGGAAGGGTTGAGGGGGGGAGGGGGGGAGTGGGACAGACCATTGAAGGCCCCCCCTTATCCCATCCCCCTTCATCCTCATCCCCCCTTATCCCCACCTCCTTCATCCCCATCCCCCTTCATCCCCATCCCCCTTCATCCCCATCCCCCCTTTTCATCCCCATCCCCCCTTCATCCCCATCCCCCCTTCATCCCCATCCCCCTTCATCCCCATCCCCCTTCATCCCCATACCCCCTTTTCATCCCCATACCCCCTTCATCCCCATCCCCCCTTCATCCCCATCCCCCTTCATCTCCATCCCCCTTCATCCCCATCCCCCCCTTCATCCCCATCCCCCCTCCATCTCCATCCCCCCTCCATCTCCATCCCCCCTTCATCTCCATCCCCCTTCATCCCCATCCCCCCTTTTCATCCCCATCCCCCCTTTTCATCCCCATCCCCCCTTCATCTCCATCCCCCCTTCATCTCCATCCCCCTTCATCCCCATCCCCCCCTTCATCCCCATCCCCCCTCCATCTCCATCCCCCCTCCATCTCCATCCCCCCTTCATCTCCATCCCCCTTCATCCCCATCCCCCCTTTTCATCCCCATCCCCCCTTCATCCCCATCCCCCCTCCATCTCCATCCCCCTTCATCCCCACCCCCCCTTTTCATCCCCATCCCCCCTCCATCTCCATCCCCCTTCATCTCCATCCCCCTTCATCCCCATCCCCCCTTTTCATCCCCATCCCCCCTTCATCCCCATCCCCCCTCCATCTCCATCCCCCCTTCATCCCCATCCCCCCTCCATCTCCATCCCCCTTCATCCCCACCCCCCCTTTTCATCCCCATCCCCCCTTCATCCCCATCCCCTTTTCATCCCCACCCCCCCTTTTCATCCCCATCCCCCCTCCATCTCCATCCCCCTTCATCCCCATCCCCCCTTCATCCCCATCCCCCCTCCATCTCCATCCCCCTTCATCCCCACCCCCCCTTTTCATCCCCATCCCCCCTCCATCTCCATCCCCCTTCATCCCCATCCCCCCCTTTTCATCCCCATCCCCCCTTCATCCCCATCCCCTTTTCATCCCCACCCCCCCTTTCATCCCCATCCCCCTTCCTCCCCATCCCTGGCTTCCAGCCTCGCTGGAGGGGCTGGGCAGGACTGCCTGGAAGGGTGAGCACTAGGTTCCTAAGTCCCAGGAGATGTGAGCAAAAGGAGCCTTTGGAAAGGTGATGAAAACTGGCCTTGATGACATCATGGATGAGCGGCTTCTCTAAACTCAGGCCTCCTCTGGACATCCTCTCACCATTTCTGAAACAATGCTTTTCATGATCTCTGAGTCCTAAGATGGGGCAGGGAAAAGGATTCTCTCCCCGCTTTTAAATGTGACTTTCCTCAGCTCTACAGAGGTCAGCAGTCATTAGGTCACGGGGGTGGTGGTGAGGACAACTGGGAAGCCCTTTGTCGTTGTGTCAGCTTATTATTAAGAGTTTAGTCCCCCAAACACGCAGACATAGTTATACTTTAAGCATATGAAGCAGTCTCATCACAAGTGGTTTTTTTAAGTAAGGTAGCCAGAAATTAAGAAACTAAGTGTTGCTATTTCTTCCTGTCCCTTTCTGCTTTACACTTTGTATTCTTAGAGAAAACCGGATTTTTCAAAAGGCAAAGCAAATGACCAAAGTCCACCTTTTTGTTTGTTTTACATTTGCCAAGAAGATACTCTATAGCACACTAGGATGAAGAAAGTGAATATGGTGACTTTTAGTTGTTTCTTTCTTACAACAGTAATTTCTGGTGCCTACACAGAGCACTTCACCCCCTACTATCTCCTTTGGGCTTTATAACCCATTGAGAAAGAAAGGTAGGAGCCATGGAGAGAGCACAGGACTTGGAGTCAGGAAGCCCTGAGTTCAAATTGGCCCTAGAACCTTGAACCTGGGCCATAAAACATGGCTAACAGTTCAACTAATTACCTAATGAATTTACCCATTAAAAATAAAGCATGTACCCTACACATTGATCAATTTGTGGTCTCAGGTAGATACTCACTGCACGGATGAAATGTCTGCTCACCCATGCCTTCTCAGCCTGTACATCATCTGTTCTTTCCATCCATGTCTATAGCCTCTCATAAATTAGGCACAGAGAAAATATTCATATACACATAGTACGAAATATAGTTTAGAGCAGGAGAACCTTGTGTTAGAAAGCTCTTTTCTCCTGTAAATTCCTGTACTGGGAGCCATTGACTTGTCTTGTACTGAATTCAGTTGGACATCGAAAGCATTTGTACCCTCTGGAATCTTAATGCATACTCTTCATTTATAAGGTAACTGCTTTAACAGAATGTTTGATTTATTTTTTGTTACACTTTCACAATATTTTCATGAATTTTAAGGTTTTATTCTCAAACTACAAAATAGCAGGCCAACTCTACAAGCCAGTAGAAGAATTATCTCTATGAGGCATTCCCCACGTTATCCCAATTCTTATTTATGTTACGAAATTCTCTGGGGGACTTCCATTATGCTGCTGGCATATGAAAAGGTGGTCAATTTGTTGGGGGGGAGGGAGGAGGGTTTTGGCAGATGCTAAATTATCAGCCAAAATTTGAGATTTAACAAGAAAAATTTTTAAATAACTTTTTAATAGGATTGTACATGTATAGCCTATATCAGATTGCATGCTGTCTTGGGTAGGGAGAGGAGGAGGGGGAGAAACTTTAAAACTCAAAACCTTATAAAAGGGAATGCTGAAAACTAAAACTAACTAAACAAATATTTTAAAAAGTCCTTCCTAAATTATAAAGTGCCCCCAGAGTCATGTAGTCCGTGAATCTGTGAATCTAATCCAACCCCATGAATCCTATATTCAAAATACTCAACAAATGGGAATCTAACCTTTGCTTGAAAACCTCAGGGAAAAGAAAATTCACTAGTCTGTCACCCCCTTTCCTGACTCCCTAGATTCTCCTTCCATTTTAATTTAGGGATGATTTTCAGTAATATAAAGATTTTAATCATATTTAGATAAAAATCTGCCACCAATGGGTCCTTCCCTTTGAGAAAAAGTGGAACAAGTATAATTCTGCTTCCACAAAGCAACCTTTCAAACATTTGAATACTATGATATCACCCTTAAATTGACTCTCCTCTAAGCTAAATATCCCCGAGTCCTTTATCCCAGTTGTCATACACCTTGGATTCAAACGTCCTCTCCATCTTGGTCACCTTGTTTTTCCCTCCAACCTGTCCATGTCTTTTTGAAAATGTACCCCAAACGGCCCCCTGCAGTCCAGATACAGTACAGCCAAACTTTCCCCTCTTTGGCTCTGCCCATCCTAACACGGACACTGTGATCGCTTAGAATGAAAAGACAACTCTGAATGAGGTAGGGGAGAGGGAACAGGTAGGGGAGTCATCTTAAAGCAGTGTGGTAGCTTTTTTATTCTTTGGCTTTATTAAAAAAAAAAAACTTTTCTAATAACACATTATGCTATAATGGTTCCTTTTCAGAAGTATTTTGCTATGTGAAGTATTTCATAGCTATATTATCCCTTCATAAAACTTTGGAAGTCAAAGAAAATCAGGAAATCTAGATGGGTTATTGGAAATTATACAAATAACCGCTATTAACATCCTAATGTCAACCAGGTGGACAAAATACTGGACTTGAAGCCAGAAAGACCTGAGTTCAGATCCTTATTCATTTACTACGTTTGCATTCTGGGCAAGGCACTTAACCTCTGTCTGCCTCAGCTTCCTCATCTGTAAAGTGGAAATGATAATCGTACCTACTTCATAGGGCTGTTGTGAAAGCAAATGAGAGAATGTAAGTAAACTACTCTGCAAATCGTAAAGCACAAACACTAACAAATATTGTAATTATCCTGAGACTTAGCTAGAACCATGGTTTCTATATCAACGCTTCATGAATGGGGGGCGTTTGCTTTATAAAGCCAGAAATTTGTAAAAACAGATCCTATAGTAGGCCCAATACTTATTACTGGTACAGAGAGACCTATATGATAAGCTCAATTATTAGTCTGTTATGGATTTTGACATAGCAGGATAGGAATTTAATTGCCACTGTAAGGACCTACTGAATATGAAATATACTTCAGAAGCTCATAGGAGTCAGCAGACATTGATTTAAGTGCCAAGTGTGTATATAGCATGGTGCTGGAGACAGTACAAAGTTTAGATAAGGCAGGTCTTTGTGCTCTGAAAAGGAGAATGGAGTCTACTAAGATGATGTCACAAATGTCCAAGTGACTATAATGTAAAACAATGTTTGATAAGCATGGGGGAGGTGTGCAAGCACCATCCTAAGTAAGATTCCGATGGGGAAAGGGCTTTATAAACTGGGAGGCTTCAGGGGATACTTCAGGGAATCACTTAGACCCTCCATGTTTTAGGCAATTCTCTTAGACTTAGACTATAAGTTCCAGAGAAAGTGCCGACCTGCACTGGTAAGAGTAAGCTCCTTCATCTGAGTGTTTCCTCTATCAATGAAATCTCAGGCCCAGCTGCTAAACCTAACGTTTATATAACGCTTTATTATCATTTCTAGCATTTAGCACAGTACCTGACACACAGTAGGTACTTAATGAATGCCTGCTGATTTGCCTTGCCACGTAAGGGCAGAGGTATTGAGTAAATCAAAAAAATGACTCTATCCCATATAAATAACTACTAAGGTATTGAGCCCTGACCTATTATCAGGTGAAAACCACTTAGCCCTGATACATTTATCAGATGAGAGCGCATCTTGATTGTTCACTGGGTGTGAATGGGCCTAGATGCTTCCTTGAATTGAAGACATTTAAATTGGGAGGAGCAGCAAGTCGGCACCAATTGGGTGAGGGACGTCACCCAATGAAGCTTTCATGTAAGAAGCTAGTTTGGGAGCAAGGAGAGATCCCAAGGGTCTGGTATTAGAGAGGAAATAGTGAGCCCATCAACAACTGACCTGGAAAGAAGAAACTAGTGAAAGGAGAAAGAGAAGGTAGAAATCAGAAGAGCTATAAGCTTTTCTAGCATCTCAATAGGGACAGCTGATGCCACCTCCTCAAAGACTGAGGCCTGTTCTTTCTCTGACTTCCCTTCTCCATACCTCTCCACAAATATTAGAATAGACCTGTATTTCTTACTCAAAGGTTACCAGTAACTTGAATTTTGGCACACAAAGAAGACAGAGGTTAGCAAAGGGTAAATGTAAACGTGAATGAAGGCAGACAGCCAAACCTCTGCCTAAATAGGGGGATTGGAGTAATTCTGATCATGTTCCTAACCTTTCTTTTCACATAAGCTTCCTAAAGTAACAGAAGGGAATCATACGGATCCTAAAGGTCATTATACTGATGCTAGACTTAAAATGAGGTGCTTATTGCATTGGTGACTTAACAGTTATTATGTACATTAGCTCATTTGATCCCTAAAACAACGCTGTAGGTACTGTGCATACCAATAAAGCACCCAAATTGATTATCAGTTATCCCGGCCTCTCATTATAAGACTAGCCAATCTCCTTTTCTAGTCATATATCTGATAATATAGTTTCCATCATTTCGTGGGCTCAGCTCTAATTTGGTAAGCTTATATAGCCTACTTACAACTGCAATTTTGATTGTTCAGAGGCTGTGCTGTTCCATAAGAAAAAAAAATTAGTACTAAAGAAGGGAGACTATTTCAGGAAGTATGAGATATTACAAAGCGCTTTGGAATCTTCTAAATATGATATCCCCGTTGATTTTTCCCAAATGGATAGTTGGTTAAACTCTTCTGGAGGACCTCATAGTCTAGAGGGATCCTGTTTTCCCTTGGGGATCTATTCTGGACATCCTCCACAACACTGGTAAGTACCTTTGGCAAGTATTTATCTGTTTTATGCCTCACTTGACAGTAATAATCAGAAGGTTAAGTGAAGTTGTCCATTATTGTGTCCTCAGGGAATCTCATGTGATTTTATCATATATGCATGTTAGAGAGAGATGTAATAACATTAAATTTGAGTAAATGTAAATTCTTACACATGGGCATAAAAAATCAACTTCATGAGGATAAAACAGGGAAGCCTGGTTAGGGTGGTAGTTGGGAGATTGCAAACTGAAGCAGTCAGCACAGTGTGATGCAGCGGTTATAAGTGCTAATGTGATCATGTGCATTAAGATGGGAAAGCTTCCAGCACTAGGGAACTGAGAGTCTCAATGTCCTCTGACCTCATCACATCCCATCTAGGGTCATGTTCAATGCTGGGCACCATGGTTTAAGAAGGACATTATTAAGCTAGACAGTGTCCAGAAAAAAGCAAGACAGCTGAAGGGCTTTGAGTATCAGTGGAAAGAAATGGTCATGTTTAGCATGAAGATGAGAAGACTCAGGAGGGAGTGGGCCACCATGAAGAGGAGCTTAGGCTTGTCCTGTTTAGCCCTAGAGGGCCAAACCAGGGGAATGGGTGGAAGTTGTAAAAAGATCAATTCAGGAGGCAGCTAGGTGGTGCAGTGGATAGAGCACAGATTCTGGAGCCAGGAGAACTTCAAATCTAGCTTAAGACACTTGACACATACTAGCTGTGTGACCCTGAGCAAGTCATTTAACCCTAACTGCCTCAAAAAAAAAAAAATCAATTCAAGTTCTCTGTCAGGAAAAAGTTCCTTACAATTTGTTGTCCTGCCTTCTCAAAGAGGACCAAAGTGATATCACTATGTTAGAGTCAAGTTACAGTGTGTTGGACTGTGGCTGATCAGACTGATATAAGCCCAATTAGACTGGGCACAAATAGTCTCTGTGAACATTTGGGGTGGTTTCTCTAAATTTGCACATCTCATATTTCTTTTGAGCTGTTTCAATTCTGTTTTGCTCATAGAGCATAGCACCTTCTCCGATGTGGGCACACCATGTTGAGCTGTCCTGTGCCAGTGTCTTCCATGTCACATAATCAATTCCAAAGTTCTTAAGAGAGACTTTGAATCACTTCTTCTGACCACCATGTGATTGCTTGCCTTGTATGAATTCTCCATAAAAGTCTTTTTGGCAAGCATACATTTGGCATTCGAACAACATGGCCAGACCGTTGGAGTTGCGTTCTCTGCAGTAGAGACCTCACAATTAGAACTTCCCCAAAGTGGAGGTGGTGGATTCTCCTTCTCTGGAGGTCTTCAAGTGGCAGTTGAACTAGATGGTCACTGAGATCCTTTCCAACTTTAAAAATTCTGTGATTCTGATAGGCGTTGACACCATTTTATAATCTTTATAGGTCACAAACAATAAACACAATGGAACATTATAGTCTCTGCCTTTTCATCAATTATGTATCCATATATTTGTAAAAGTTTGATACATTGATGGACTCTCCATATATATTCATATTTTTATGTATTTATATTTCTATCGTCTCTCCCACTAAAATGTGAATTCCTTGAGGGCAAGAATTGTCTTTGCTTTTCTATTTGAATGATTTGAATGCCCATTGCATAGGGTAAGTGGTTGATAAATTTAATTCATTCACTGATTGATGTGCAGAGTTCATCAATGAGGAAAGTCTGAGAAGGAAGGAATTTGCAAAAATTCTATAGTAGATGGCATATTTACAAATACATGATTGAGGGAGAGGCAGAGACTATGTATCGTGTGTGTGTGTGTGTGTGTGTGCGTGTGTGTGTGTGTGTATAATAAGTTTCAGTTCCAAGGTGGAAAGGCCCCTATGGTCCTTGGGGTGCAGAAGCAAAGTAGATAGCAAGGTACTTCCTTTAATGTCATTTCCACTGATCAATCATATCCATTTCTGATGCTGAACCATTTGACAATGCCAAGGACTTTGGCTACTGAGAACCTGATTTTCCAGGTCTTCAATACCTATTGTTGTTGAATTTGGGGCTTCAGGACCCACACAGGAGCTGTCAGGTCACATCTCCACTGAGCTTTAGGGGCTGGACAGGTGGCCTTGGAGGAACTGCCCTTCCTGGTGCTCTTGGTCTCATTTTTTCATTATGGGCTGATTCTAGGTTCACATTGGTGGCGTCAGTTTTGTCATGGAGACTTTGTAGAGATGGAAAAGTAGATGTCTGGGTGTGTGGGCATTTCCTATACTCTTGATCACATACATACATACATATACATACATACATGTATATCTACACACACAAAGTCATCTCTACATCATGATGAAACATCACCACAGAACTTTTGTGGAAAGTTATTTGATATGAAACTATAAATATATGATCACAAAACAAAACAGCCCATTGTAGTGGAGAATGCTGGAGTAATACAAATTGACTGTGTGATCAGATGCTCAATCTCTCAGCAGCCTCTAGGAAGTTCTCAAAGAATGCAAACAGATAGATAGATAGAAAGATTATGTTTTTAAAAAAATCCTTTAGCATCCTTCTTTATCTCAGATATCTTAAAAGTCAGCCATTCAATATCCTTTAACATGACATTACCCCCAACAGAGACCTACCCGAGTACAGGGATCTATGGCTTTATTAATAGAGAATCATTATTGATGGGATTTGGTTCTCTAGAAGTAAGTTGATTCCTGGGTTGTTAGAGATCTTGCAACACACTAATATTTAAATTCAAGGTTACAGGTGATTATTAGCACCTTCTGCCATCATTACTACAGAAATGAATAGGATTGGGGGTTATTTTGTGCCTTTCTTTGTCTCAGGATTGCTGTGGTCAAAAACTTCATGTAATAGCCCTAGGGATAGGGATAGGTTTTCCTGTTCTCATCTTGACTAGTCCTCAGAAAGTGAATACACTGCCCATTCCTGGAAATATACCTGGAGCCCTTGAAGCATGGCAGAGCCTTCTAGAGTTTGTATTTTGCTGGTAAGAACCTTAAGAACTCAGAGTCATCTCTATGCCATGATGAAACCTCACAACAGAGAAGGTTATTTATGATGAAATAATAAATATGTGATCACAGGAAGAAGCAGCCTGGCGTGGGGGAGAACGTTGGAGTAATACAAATTGGCTGTGTGATCACAGATGCTCAGTCTCTCAGCACCCCCTGGGAAGCTCTCAGAGAATGCAAGTTATTGTAGCTTGACTGATCTGACCTCATGGAAGGACTTCTCAAATAAGGAGTACCCTACACCAATAAAATTGCAGGTCTGGACCCTCCTCCCTCACTTAAAAATGATAATTATATAACATAGGGTAATCCTTTCAGTAATCCTTGACAAGTTACTGGTGTATTTTTTGACTATATGATTATAGATTCAAATCCAAAAGGGACCATAGAGATCATGTAGTCTAATCTCATTGTTTTGAGGCTCAGAGGTTAAGTGACTCGATCAATGTCACCCTGGTAGTAAATGGTAGAGCTGAAATTCACAGGGGAACAGAGAGAATTTTTTTAATTGAATGAAACAAAAACTTCAATAAAAAAACAAATTTTTTTTTTATCATATACTACATCACTGTGATCTTGAAATCGACGCTACTCCTTTTTATATCTATTGATAAAACATCTCTTTATATAACTGGTAGCATGGGATTAGCTGATCCAGACTTCCAATGAGTTAGAAAGGAGTGTGGAGAAGTTTAGTCTGCTGTTTTTATGTAAAAACATCTGTTAGTTTACCTAAATTATTATCTAGGGAGAAAATATTTGTGCAGAACAAGCTACATTTAAAAATCTCAAATTTAATTATATTAATATATCAAAAGGTTGAATACATTTAAAGTAATGTTGAAATGCCAGTGGCTTTTTTTTTAATGACACCACCTTTTAATGTGTGCAAATCATTCAACAATATGTGCTCCAGATTTTCATGATATTCTTAATTGGCTCTGCAAAAATACCCTAGGTGAAAACATGTTACAAGACACATTTAGTTCCAGATTTAGAGCATTTGTTACGCATCTTGGGTGATGGGCCAAGTGACAGTGTAGTGTGGTTTCATGATGTTACTTTGAGGCTTATCTATTATGCACATTATGCACGTCCTGGCTGGAAGTTTCATTCTTGTCTAGGCAGCTAGGAGTCAACTAGCATCTTGGTTTGTCAGAAGTTACTTCAGTATTTTGAACATTGCAGAAGAATTCTGAAGAAGTGGACTTTTACAGGAATTTAAGTTTGTGGTCTGAGTGCTGTGACCAGAAACTTAAAGGAACAAGACTGGCCTTATGAGTTGGCAGGGTACGGAACTGCCTACGTGCTAAAATTAGAAGGGCTGAGACAGGGCCCTACTGCTCAGTACATTTCCCCTACCACCTGTCATGTGGCTAAATTTCCACCATTAGAGACAGAACTCATCCTTGGGAACTTGCAGGCTTTTTGGTTTTTAAATTCCTTGATAAAAATAGTTCTCCCTTGGAAGAATAACAATTTGATCCATTATCAGCTAACTCCTTACCAAGATCCTGAGAAAAATCCTTGGGAATAAGAATAAAGAGAGACACAGTTGGAAGGGAGGATGAATAAGATGGAAGAAGACCATGAAGGAGAATGATTAGGGGGTCTTAAAATGTAAGATAAAAAGACAAAACAACAAAACTCTAAATCAACAACTTTTACTTTCAAAATTTTGCCTAATCTTAGTGAGGAAAACAGAAATAAAGACTTCACTCAGGACCTTACTGAAATGTAGACATTAGAGGGAATAATAAAACTTAGCATGTATAGAGCACTTTCAGGTTTGCAAAGTGTTTTACAAATATTTTATTTTATTTTCACAAGAATCCTGGGAGTTAGGTGTTATGTGACCCATTTTACAGATGAGGAAACCGAGGTAGACAGAGGTAAAGCAAGTTGTCCAGAATCACATGGCTAATTCATGTCTAAAGCTGAATTTGTACACAAGTTCCTTGGACCGAGGGAACAGTGCTCTATCCATCAGACCACCTCGATGCCTCAAAGGTGAATATAATGTATACAACTTTGCTTATAAGAGATTTGCATTTTTACGTGCAACCATTTTTTTATTCTACTGTGTTATGGAAATGCTCATTTTCTTTCTTAAATTCAGAATAAAATATAATTTTTTAAAAGAAAAACATATTTAAAAGAAATAAAAACATATTTATGGTTTGCAAAGTACTTTTCTCACAATAATCCTGTGAAGTGGGCATTGCAAATGTCAAATATCAAGAAGGAATATCATCTCGCAAGGAAAAAGCCAAGTGACTAGCCCAAGAACCAGTAAGCACCAAAGCTGAGATTTGAACCATATCTTTCTTAGCCAAATTCAATGTTCCTTTTCATTTTCATGGTTAAGGTATGTTAAGGTAAGGTATATTCATCCATGTCTTACTTTATGAGGTTGATTTTGATCACAGATTACACATAAATGCCACTAACATTCTGGCCATAGTGTCGTCCATCATGACCTAGTGGTGACCCTGGATTCTTGGAGGCTATACTATGAAATATAAGATTTGTGGGGTTCTCCGGTAAGCTGGAAAGATGGAGTACAAAAGATTGTTTCTGTCATCTAAAGACAGGACAGTTAAAGTTTGGAGATATCACCAGAAGGTGATGAATTTGTTTAATTTTTGTAGCAAACATAAAGACTACTAATGTTCACAGCGTGTTTGTCCTTCGCTGCCAAAGAAGACCATGCCATCAGAGAAATGATGACATGACTTGCACTGGACTTTGTTTTGAGTGAGGGAGGGCTGTGCAGGTCACCAGCCTCACTTCTCCTCCAGAGCCATCTGAATCCAGTGACCAGATATTCATCAGGATGACTGGAGATGATTCAACATGAGGCAGTTGGGGTTAAGTGACTTGCCCAAGGTCACACAGCTAGCGAATGTCAAGTGTCTGAGGTGAGATTTGAACTCAGGTCCTCCTAATTCCTGCACTGGTGCTCTCTCCACTGTACCACCTAGCTGCCCTACTGTTCACAGTACTGTTGTATGGAAAGTGGGACTTGGGGAAAGTAAGGGACTTGCCCAAGGTCACACAGATGAAATGTAGTAGTCAAGACAGGGTCATGTCTTTTTTTCTTCTTTTTACTGCATTTTCCTTTAACACCAAATGCAAAAGGATGCCAGGCCTAGGAAGGTTTTATATGACTGAGGACCAAAAGTCATCTCCATGATGCAAGTCTTGGAGAACTAGGGGCAGGAAGTGGAGTCTGGAGCAAAAATAGGGTCAAAGCAGGTTCAACTGAGTCTGAGGCCATTGTTAAGAAGTAAGGTTGAAGGTCAGACTATAGAAATTTGATGCCAAAGTCATCATCAAGAATATCGAGTTTGGTCAAATATCTCCTTCATTTGCTCTTAGTGCTCAATGTTTTGTGGAAATGTGAGTTTTTCTCTCTGGTCTCATCCCTTCACTTCTTAATGCACTTTAGCTGATCATTGCTGCTCTACACAGCGCTTTTTCAACTATGGGCATATGGGGTTGAGACCCATGGTTTAAGAAGCACTGAAGGAAAAAAGTTTTAGGAAGAAAGAAGAGTGAGCAGAAGGAGCTTAAGAAGTCCTGCTCTCCAGCCTTCATTTGTCTCTTTGGCAATGGATGCCTCCACGCAGCTTTGGGGCATCTGCTACTGCCTTTTCACAGGTTTAAGATCTTTGATCAACGTCATAACCAACCATTATTCTAAAGGTCTGACAATCTATGCTACCCATGTCCAGACGGATAGGTGATGGACTTGAGATGCAAAAATGACACAAACATCTTTGGATGTGGCCAATTGGGGAATCTGTTTTGCTTGACATGTGTATTTCTCACAAGTGTTTTGTTTTTGCTAATTTTTTTTAAAATGGAGGTTATACGGAGGAGAGAAAATAAATGTTTGTTAATTGAAAAATAAATTTTAAAAATCATATATGTACCTGCTTATAGAATACCTGACAGTAACATTTTTCTAAAACCAGAGTGGACCTCTTTGTTCTCATTCTACCACAAGATTTTCATCCTTCCCTTTCTTCCTTCAAAAAAACCCCACCTAAAAACCATTTTAGGATCACAATTGTGAAAGACTACAAGCCATTAAAAAAGCAAGGAAAACAGGCTGGTTAAATGATGTGGAAACCAACCCAGAAGCTGTAGTCAATAATTCTGAGGAATGCATCTGCCTCTTTTTCATGTCAAGACTGATTGAGCCAACATAACCAATCAGTTGATTAACAAACATTTATTAATCACCGACTATGTACCAGATACTGTGCTACATGCTTGGCATATAAAGGCAAAAATACTGCCTGTTGTCAAAGAGATTACATTCTAGAGGGGGGAAAGCAAGAAGGAGGTGGAGCCTTCAGCCTGTCAGTTAATAAGCATTTACTAATGCTTACTATGTGCTAAATGCTGGGGATACAAAAAAAGTTAAAAATGTGATCTCCTTTTTAAGGGACTCACATTATGCTGCAGGAGATGGCGTACAAATAACTATGTCCACAAAAGATTTTATATATATATATATATATATATATATATATATATATATATATATATATATATATACACACACACACACATATATATACATACATATATACTATATACATACACATATGCACACACTCATACATACACACACACACACACACACACACACACACACATATATACACACTTATATATGGAATAGATGTATCTCAGAGAGAAGGCACTAGCAGTGACGACATGGGGACAGAAGAACTGGCAGCCTGGGAAAGCCTCCTAGAAAAGGTGAAATCTGAGTTGAGTCTTAAAGGAGGCTAGCCCTTCATGGCTTGTGTTTGAGATGATGGCCTAATCCTATTCCTAAAACAAAACTTTCCAGGTACTAGAGAAGGATTATTCTCCAGTATTATTCACTGTGGCCCACGTGTATGGTCAGAACCAAGGTTGGCCCACAGACCTCCACCGCACAAGGTGAGATCACATAGGCGTGATGCCAGCAGGCCAACAGGACCAGCCTAACTTGAAAGGAAGGTTCATGATGGTAACAGTCTCTCTGAGTAACCAGAAGTAAGACACAGATTCTAAGTAGTAGAAAAAGCAGTTACCAGAGTAATGAGCCAGAAAAACAATGCAAATGGGCCCCAAGACAGGAGGGGTGTTCTGAGCTAAAAGGAGTGGTGTGGTAGCACAGTGCCTACAAGATCTAAGGGGCAGGGCAAAGGCTGAGCCTCAACAAAATGATCACACACGATTTGTTTCATTTAACCTAGGGAGCTGAGCCCAGGTATGTGATGCTGACCTTGACCTCTTGGATTCTCTGGACTTCCTTCATCTGAGGACAGCTCCCAGACACTGCTAGCATTTCTGACCAACCAAGGATGGGGGAGGGGTTACTGATAGAACTTGGTTGTAATAGAGCAGGGAAAGGTGTTCTTCCCTGTGACTCTGGGAAGGTGCCCCTTAGGTGGTGTATAGTCTCTAGATGCACAGAGAGCTCCAAAGGGATTTGGCAGGGATTATGGCATCACCCAATCAAGAATGTTTTCTTTGATAACATTCTTTGAATGAGTCTATCTTCCCTGACATGGGCCCGTTTCAGAAGTTGGGAGACCCTGACACACAGCATTAGAATTTATTAACTTCTTTGAGTCATCTTTGCTCTGCATAAAGAAGGCATAAATAAATTAGCTTAGTAAATGCAGCAAAATAAATACGAAGTTACTCTCAGATGGAAATTTTGAATTCACATTTGGAACATTTCTAATCCAAAGTGAAAGGTGTTTAAAGGACATCAGAATAAAAATGTTTTTCATGCAACCTAACCTAGATTGTACATATTCTCTTACTCTTAAACTGCCCCCATGTATAGGGGGACATGAAGCAGACATTCAGGGCTGGTCAGCACTTCAGAACTTGTCAAGGTAGAACTTTTATTATATTATATCCTATTCTTCAATTAGCCTCTAAGCCTATAATAAGTAGAGTCTATGTCAAATTTATATATAGTATATCCTCAGTGACCAAGTATAGTACTTAATAAATATCTGTTGAACGAATAGGCAGCTAGGTGTCACAGTGGATAGAGAAATGGACAAAGAATAAGGAAGATTTGAGTCCAACTCCAGCATCAGACATGTACTGTGTGACCTTGGGTAAATCACTTACCCCCTTCCTGCCTTAGTTTTCTTATCTGTAAAGTGGGATAATAATAGCACTTACCTCCTAGGGTTGTAGGGAGGATAAAATGAGATATGTAACATGCTTTGCAAACTTTAAAGCACCATTTAAATACCAGCTATTTTTATTCATAAATGAATTTTGGAGATTTTAGGAAGGGTAGGGCAGAGCCTGCTGTTAAAATAAAAAAGAAAAAGACAAACCACGCTGAAATACTTCTTCCTGTCTATTTCCTTAGAATTGAGAACTCAGACTGATGTCCTCCTCTCTTGAATCCCTAGTCTCCTTATAGTTTCCCGATTACGCCCTGCCAAGCCTCAGCCCTGGATCGCTTTTCACTCATAGGTACATGCTGCTGAAAAAAGATGGAGAAAAACATTGAACCAATCTGACTGGGTCCATTACAAATTTATGTTGTACAACTCAACCGAGACCTTAGTGTTGCTAGACAATCATGCTATACCTGCCTTATCAATCCACTATAGCTATCTTCCAAATCCTTTCAATCCTTCTTTAAAACTTAAGAACTTCCTCTCCTCCACCCTCTCAGCTGCAAACCTTGCCTCCTATTTTACAAAAAACAAGAAAAAAAAAAGAGGTCATTCATCGTGAGTCCCCTTTTCTTTTCTTTCCTCGTGTCCTATCACTTAGATGCCTTCTGCTACTATCCTTCTCACTCCTGTCTCATGTGATGAGGTGGTCTTCATTCCTACTAAGGCTAACCTCTCTGCTTGTGGAGGTGGCTAGGTGGTACAGTGGATAAAGCACCAGCGCAGGAGTCAGGAGGACCTGAGTTCAAATCTCACCTCAGACACTTGACACTCACTAGCTGCATGACCTTGGGCAAGTCACTTAACCCCAATTGGTCATCCTGGGTCATCTCCAGTCATCCTGATGAATATCTGGTCACTGGATTCAGATGGCTCTGGAGGAGACATGAGGCTGGTGACCTGCACAGTGCTCCCTCACTCAAAACAAAGTCAAGTGCTAGTCATGTCATTATTTCTCTGATAGCATGGTCTTCTTTGGCAATGAAGGACAAACATACACACACACAACCTCTCTACTTACCCAAGCTATCCCATTCTTTCTTGCCTTTCCCAACAGATTGCCCCTCTCTCTTCCCCACTCTCTCCCTCTACTGTCTCATTCCCTGCTGCAATAGATTGTGAGATTTTTCAGGTCAGGGTCTATCTTTTTCCTCTTTTTGTATCCTCAGGGCTTAGCACAGTGCCCGGAACATAGTAGGTGCTTAGCAAATGTTGACTATTTGATTCCAAATGACAGCCAATACCTTAGAAAATGATCAAATGATTCAATAGCCATAAATTTACAAAGTATAAACAGCTGACATCTGATATGAAGGGGGGGGGGGGGGTGAAGGGAGGAGAGGACCTAGAGAGCTACAAAAACGCCAGAAAATTAAGTGGCAGGTAAAAGAATGCAGAAAGAGAAGATGTAAAACACAAGACAAAAACCACCTGATTGTGTAACTTTGCCTAAAGTGTGTTGGTCCAGACTATCCCACTTCATTCTAGAGTGGCTTATAGGTGATTTTAGAGGCGCTGACCTGTCTTGGAAATTGTCCAAATACCTACCTAGGCTGTTCCAATTTGATCCAAGCCTCCCAAAGCAGCCCTTGGTAACCCAGCCAAAAGCTACACATTCATGCCTCTTAGCTGTCCTCTCCAAACTCTAAATCTGTGTATTTAAACATCAAAGGAGTGGAAGCCATCCCCCAAGGTCTTGTTTCCCCAGCCTTAGATATTATACCCCACTATTCCTTATAGTTTATTTCACATAAAAATTTAGGAAACAAATCCAGCTCTGAAATTTAAAGAAAAAAAGATATCAGAGTGGAGTCCTACTATTTAATGTTTTGTAGTAAATCCGACATTTCTGACCAAACTCTTCTTATTGCTGAATTATATGAATTTCACTTTGGAATTTGTACCCCCAAAAACCTCCTCTCACAAATATCCAGCCAGAATCACAACAAATGGCCCACTGCTTGTCTTCCGAGCGTCTAGCTTTCCACTGGCACCGCTAATGTCCTATTGATCTCTCCTTATCCAAAAACCTCACTTCTCATAAAAAGGATTTGGAACTCTTTCATGGAATGGTGAAAAAAATATTGAGAATAATGCAACAACCAGTTCATTCCCTACTGCCTATAAACATGTCCATGTCCATGCCCATATCCCAAATCTCTTGGGAGAGTTTTATTTTTATGGGGATTAAAGCCTAAAGGTAAAGAATTGAAGTGCAGGAATCTCTGAGCAGGAGTAATTTTAGTAGGATAAAATCATAACATATGGATAGCATGGGAGGCAACATGACACAGTGGACAGAAAGGTGGCCTCCAAACTAGATGATGATAACCCCCTCCAGAGGGCTAGGACCCTAGGATCTCATCCATAAAGACATGCACATCCCCATGCTCTGGGTAACTGCAGGAGTGAAAGTCAGAAAGTGACATTGTCAGGGGGAGAGGAGGAGCCCAGAAGCAGAGAAAGAATCTGTTGTTAGAGGGAGCTGCGTGGACTAGCGCTTGAATGAAAAGGCAATATATTGTGACAGCTGGGAAATGAGCCAGAGTGGAGGCATCCACAGAAAACTCCGCAGTCACTTGGGATATGAGTGAAGGATGTCATCCCTGGGCCATGCTAACGTACCCACGGTCTCAGATAGGACAGACTCATGGAGGATTGAAATCACCTCAGTGCACTGGACAGAGACTGAGATTTGGAGTCAGAGAGCCTGGGTTCAAATCCTACATTGGTTATTTGTTACCTGCATCACTGCTCTGGGCCTCTTTGGACTGAAGGATCACTGGAGCTGGAGACCTCTCCTTTCTCCTTCTGGTTCTAAATCCTGTGATCCTGCAAAGCATGACAAAAATAAGTGTGAACGCCCCTGGTTAAAAAGTAGGCAGAAACAAAATCAAGTGGCAAGTATTTATTAAGGCTCTACTTACTCTGTGCCCATCAAAATACTGGACATTGATAGTTGAACAGACAAGATATAAAAACATATGGTCTAGTTAGGATAATAAGAATAATGAAACAATAACAGACACACAGAGAGTTTTCAGGATTACAAAAGCTCTTGTTACAAACATTTGATTCTCATGACAACTTTTTGAGGCAGTGACTATGACTATCCCAATTTTATAGGTGAGGAAACTGAGGCAGATCAAGATTAAGTTATGTCTCCAGTCACACAGCTAGTCAGTGTCTGAGGTGGGATTTGAACCCAGACCTTGTTGACTCTAAATACAGTATTATATCTATTATTATATCTTACTGCCTGAAATAAACAGTAAATAAAAAGTAAAGGATAAACACAAATTTGGAAACTCAAGATAAAGTGATTGGTACAGGTTAGTAAAGAAGCCTTCAAATGACTTAAAGAAAAGGACACTCATACCTATTTTGCTATTAGGCTCCTGGAATTACTCCTGTGAACTTTCTTTTTCCAGAGATGCAGCTGGGTTTGGGGTTTCTGACACTGCTTTTTTTGTATAGTATAAGAGTACTAGACAAGTTGGAGGAGACTCCATTTCCTATCATGTTTCTTCTCCCCAGCTCACCTAAAAAGCCAATTATGTTTTACTTTAAAAAAAAAAAAACCTCTAATTGTTTTTAAAGTTTATTTGTTTGCTTTTAAATATCTAGTTGCTTGGGCCAGTTCCAAAATTCACCTGCTACAGGAAAAGGAAATAAGAGACCGGCTTTGGAGAGCCCACTTTCTTCGTGGAAAGTAACTGATTCTCTGGTTACCTCTACAGGGCTCTTCTCTGAGAAAAGGGATATCAAGCAGTCTGACTCTCTCTCCTGAAACTTTCTGATTTCTAGAAATTGCACTTTCTTTTTTTTATATATATAAATTTATTTATTTATTTTTAATTTTCAACATTTATTTCCACTAGATTTTGAGTTCCAAATTTTCTCCCTCTCTCCCCTCCCCTCATCCCAAGATACCATGCATTCTGATTACCCCTTCCCCAATCTGCCCTCCCTTCTATCACACCTCTCCCTTCCCTTATCCCCATTTCCCACTCAGTTTCTTTAAAAGAGTGATGGCAAGCTGTTTAAGACCTAGCCTTTTAGAGTCAAGCAAGGTAATAAAGACCAGACAGGACTGTACACTTTAACAGCCTTGCTCCAACACCAATCCATGACACATTTTCTTTCCTTTGTGTGTTCAGTTGTTTCAGGCATGTCCAACTCTTCACGACCTCACTTGGGGTTTTCTTTTACTGGAGTGGTTTATCACTTCTTTCTTCAGCTCATTTACTGTGGAAAAAACTAAGGCCAACAGGGTTAAGTGACTTACCCAGGGTCAAATAGCTAGTGTCTAAGGCCAGATTTGAACTCACAAAGTCCTGACTCCAGACAAGGTACACCATCCTACTTTCCTTTTCTCTCCTTTAGTATATACCAAAAAAAAAAGTGGTTCATCTTGTTTGCAACTAGAAGTTTACTTCCAATAGATTGGCTCCTTTCTGACCCTCTAACAAGACATGAATCAAACCAACATGAATTTGTGGGTGTGCATTTGTGGAAAGAAAGGTACCAAAAAGGGAAATATGGATACCTTCTGAGCTAACAGGAGACTGGGTAGACAATAAAAGAACATAAGGAGGGACTAGGTACATCTAAAAAAATGGATGAGGACATCAGGAACTGGGAGATTGGACATCTACATTACTAGAGGAGATTCAGCAACAGAGAAATAACTATGAACATACTATATAGTATAGTATATCGTATGTTTGTATTTGTTTTCATGTTGTCTCCCCGCTCTGAATGTGAATTCTCTATAGGTGTGAATTTTATAAATATCTATATCTATAGCTCTATGTAGAGATATAGATATTTTATATGTGCACACATACATATGTGTATACACATAATATATTGGCATAAAGGAAATCCATGACGATGATCTCTGCATCTATCTACACATACATAGACATACGTAGGGGTCATTCATTTCAACTACAACCTATTCTTCATGACCCCATTTGGAGTTTTGTTGGCAAAGATAATGGAGTTGTTTGCTGTTTCCTTCTCCAGTTCATTTTACAGATGAGGAAACTGAGGCACACAGGGAGAAGTGACTTGCCCAGGGGTCACATAGCTAGTAAGTTTCTGAGGCCAGATTTGAACTCATGAAGAGAATGTAATAGAAACCACTGGGTTTTACTGGGTAGGAGGATGCCCCTGTAAAATCACTTTGGCAGCTAAGCAGAGACTAGATTGGAGAGCCTCGAGGTTGGGAGACCACTTAGCTATTATAATAGTCCAGATGTGAGGTGATGAGGGAATGCCCTATGACTGCCCATCTATATATCTAAATCTACATGGATGTGTGTCTTGGAGGCTGAAACAAGATTTGATATGACTTGATATATGGGATGAGTGTGAGAGTCCCGGATGACACTGAGGTTACAAGTCTGAGTCACTTGGAGGATGGGGCACCCTCAACAATGATAGGGAAGTTTGGAAGGTTTAGATGAGAAACTGATGAGTTCTGGCTGAGACATGCTGAGTTTGAAATGATTCCTAAGGTTCTTAAATCTATTATCCATTTCCTCATATAGCAAATTGGCTGTTGAGGTATAAGAGGTTAAATATGGTGGGAAAGATAAAAATAAATCGCTATCAAAACACTGGAAAATCTATTCCCTTTCATATCTGTTTGTTTTCTCCTTCTAGGTTTATCTATAAATCCTTTTGGGATGACCCGCCTTTATTTATGCATGGGTCTCACACCATGCTTTTTCTGTGGGCTCACTGTCCCATCCACTGCTTTTCTCTGTTATGAGGCAATGCTGTTCCTAATCTTTAGCCATCTTCCTTTTGATATGTTTTGGAAATGAGCTTGTATTCTAAGCCAGTGCTGCCCTTAATTGCTAAGTATTTCCTCTGGGGAAGATGGGGAGTCTGATAGTAGAGATAGTTTCTGGAGTCTTCTGGCCTACTCAGTATGGATGACTGCTTTACACTAAGCTAAACTTCTCCAACAAGTGGTGATCATCATTTCATTACCATTTCTAACTTTAGTTGGTTTACTTCCTGTCCTCCACCATGCCCATTACTGTTCCAGCCCACGTAGTCCTCTTTTCCTTCTTCAAACCCCTCGAGCACTGATAGATGATGATCATTTCAAATATGACAGAATCTCTCTAATAAGGCTGTTGTTAGGAGACAGGTCTAACAACTACATTATAGGTTAATCATGTTATTTCAGGCTTTTACTCTATGCAGTCCTATTACAGAGAACATGACTTAACTTGTGTTCTACCTGAGTCAGCCTAATAAAAGACCCATTAAAATGGAACTCTATTGTAGGCAACCAGAAGAAGAACAAACTAATAGACCTTCTTGGTGGGAATTTTTAGATTTGTGGATCACTGAAAAAAATTATTTTACCTTTGCTAATTCTTAATTGCTGCTACATAGCACCACATAACACTATCCAAAGTAACCTAAAATCCCTGACTTTTAAGAGTTATAAGCTGAGAAAAAAGATAACAAACATGAAATGGGGCCAAGAAAGGATTTTTTAAATTAAGTTTTGCTAATTTTACTTTTTGTAATACTGTTTAGGGAGCATCACCAGTCCCTTTAACTCCATCTCCTGTCACTACTTTCTAATACCAGAAGCTTAGCTGATTTTTAAATTTCACCGTTCAGAATTTGCCTTATTTGTATTTGGATTGGCTTGCCACATGTTCCTAGCAGATACTGCTTATACTTGTAGAACCATGACTTATAAATCACAGTGCAAGAGTGAATACACACACATACATATGAAATGGCATAGTACATCAGATCATATCTAGCTAGCTAGCTCAGGATTCTACCTTTGATTGAGATACCAATGAAGATATCTCCAAGGAATTAGGGAAATTATTCTCATCAGGATCAAAGAATTTAGAGCTGTAAAAGAATTGAATGATCATAAAGTCCAAGTTTCTTAACCTGGAGTCCATAAACTTCTCAAAAAATATTTCCGTAACTATTTCAATTGAATTGGCTTCCTTTGTAATTCTGTGCATTTTGTTTTATTCATTTTAAAACATGATTCTGAGATGAGGTTCATGATACACAAAAAAGTTAACAACCCCAACTTTGGTTCTGAGTCATTTCTGGTGCAAATCCTTGGTTTTACAAATGAAGGGACTGAGGACCTGGGGAGAGGGTATAATTTGTCCAAGATCACACGAACAACTAGATGGTTGTGGTTGTGGTGGATCAAATATTGGACCTAAACTCAGGAACACCTAAATTTAAATCCAGCATCAGACACTTACTAGCTGTGTGACCCTGAGCACTTCTGCCTGCCTCAGTTTCCCTATATGTAAAACTAAGTTCATAATGGCAGCTACCCCTAGGGTTGATGTGAAGATAATGTGACATATTTGTAAAGTGCTTTGCAAACGTATTGTTGTTTAGTCATGTTCATCTCTGTGACCCCATTTGAGGTTTTCTTGAAAAAGATACTGAAGTGGTTCTGCCATTTCCTTCTCTAGCTTATTTTATAGATGAGGAAACTGAGGCAAACAGGGTTAAATGACTTGTCCAGAGCCATATAACTAGTAAGTGTCTGAGGTGGGATTTGAACTCAGGTCTTCCTGTCTCCCCACAGCACCATCTCGTTGCCCATTGCCAATCTTAGAGTTTAATATAGATAAATTGATATTATTGCTGTACAACAGAGCCAAGATGGAACCCAAGTCCTCTGAGTCCAAATTTAGTGCTCTTTCCACACTGCCTTACTTTCTTCTTTATATTTGCAAATTTAAAACAGTACCCAAGAAGAGCAAGCACACTTTACTTTCTAACGGCCTTTGTTTAAAAGGAAAGAAAGGCAAGACAAGATTACAAATCCTTCAGAACTAAGCCCACAGAGAGCTGACATAATTCCAAGAAATCCAGGTAGTTAAAGCCAAGTGACTTCGCCCAACTTGTAATACAACTTTGAGCCGTCTCTGACAAACTGCTCCATCTTTCTTTTCACTCAGGGTGTTGGGACTCTTGACAGCTTTCTCTCAAATAAGAGCTCTGCATTGACTTTCTAAAACCTCTTGTAGTTCTCCAACCAAGCAAACGTTCCTTTTGATGACCTAAAACCCTGTGGGATCAACTGAAAATGTCACTGAAGTCGCCCTTTCTTTCAAACAGTAATATATCCAGGATCATGCTTTAATGCAGACTTTACCCACATGGCCAGGGTGTGTTGGAGGAAGAGGAGGGTTGATTTTCCAGTAAGGATGTGGCCTATGCAAGACAAATAATGGATGCTCAACAACTGATTTTTTTTAAAGCATTTCAAAGTAGAAAAGAGAATTGTAAAATGAAACACTATTTGACTAAAAACTCTCCTTATTCTAGGTCTTTATCTGGTATTATTAGTGACACCAACAAGGTGGATGGACTGGATCTTGGAATTTGTATTTTAGAGTGACAAGCATTCCTCCCTCAGTTTTGAAAGCATTTTGGAACTATAGTGATCATAAGTCATGCTCTGGAGTTCCTAAAGAAATACTCATAGTCTTTGAGAGACAGACTGAGAAGGGGAACCTCTAGAAATGATCCAGAAAGAACATACAGCATGGGCCCAAGATGCAAAAAGGAGAGGAGAAAGTAGGCTCAGCTATGGCAAAGAAAAGAGAGATTAAAGAAAGTCATTGGGTACACAAGCATCTCAGAGCAGAAGACTCAGGCTAAAGCTACTGGTTCTACCTCTTTCTTCAAGGAGTGAGGGATATTTCAAGAAAAGCAATGGTCTTCCCTCAACTTTCTTTCCCAGTTCCCCTCCACTAACACACAATGGAACATAGTTCTCTCTTTTTGTTGCCCCAATGTTTCAGGTAATCCAATTTTTTTTCTTAAATCAGAAAATGGTCAGGCTACACATAAACATAAACGAATTAGGTCAAAGAGCCTAATTTCTGCCTAAATGTTAGGAATTTTTCTAACTGGAGGCTCTGACTACATTTTGACTACATCTGAACTTTTTATTTAATATTAATTCTGTTAAAGGACTTGATGGACCTGGGAAATCATTATATGCTACTGGGTTTAAAAATGAGCCAACTGTTGTAACGTAGTTTAAATTCTCAGAGCAAGGTTAGAGAGGAGAAGGCCATGACAAGTATCAGCTGGCCAACCATACCCTCCATAGCAAGATCCACAAGCATTGGTACTAGACCCTACCATCCCTCTAGCTGTCATCTCCCTTCCCTTTCTCAGCTAAACTCCTTGAAAAGTTGTTTACACTCACCACCTCTCTTTTTTTCTCACTCCTCAGTTCTACAGTTTGGTTTCTGTCCTCATTATTCTACTGAAACTCCTTTCCCTAAAATTACAGTGATCTCTTCATTGTTACACGTGAGGGTCTTCTCTCAATCTTCATTCTTAACCCATCGTCTTTGAAACTGTTGATCACTCACTACTCCTACATATTCTTTCCTCCCTGGTTTTCTGTGACCTTATTCTCTCCTGATCTACCTGCTACCTGTCTGACTGCCCCTTCTCATTCTCATTTGCTGGCTTATCATCCATGTCACACTCCCCAACTGTAGGCATTTTTCAAGGTTCAGTCCTAAACTTTTCCTCCTTTTCCTTTGAGTGACATTCTATATAAAGCCTTTCCTGATTTCCCCTCCACCTGCTAAGTACTCTTCCTCCTGGACAATCTTATATTTAACTACCATGCATGGTCTCTTTATAGTTTCTGTATGTTTCTATATATTTTATATTTTCCTCCTCACTAGACCGTACCCACATGACAGAGAGATGATTAATATACAGAATAAAAACACATTTCTGGGTGTGGACAACATGGGAATTTGTTTGCTTTATTATGCTTATATGATATAGGGGCAAATATCTTCCTTTCTTTCCATCTTTCCTTCCACATTTCCCCTTCCTTCCTCCTTCTTTCCTTTCTCCTTCTGCTCTCCCTCCCTCTCTTTTCCCTTTCTTTCTTCCTTTGCAGTATGTGAGGGGAGGTAAAAGGGAGCCAAAATAGCTTCAGTTGAAAAACATCATCTAAAAAAATTCAATAGCAGTCTCGACTGTCCCCCAAATGACTAGTCCTTTCCCATAGAACTTCCTGGGCCTCACACAGCAAACTCTGCATACCTCTAGGTACATATCGTGGGGGCAGGGTCTCCGGGAATTGGTGACAATTACATTAGTAGAGTAGAGGTAAGAACCGGCTAAAGGTGGAGCTAAGCTTATTTCATCATATCCTGGGAAATGGGAAGAGAGGCAGGTTACAGCAGAGACTAAGAACTTCCCAAATGCCCTTAGGAAATTGGAACCCTACCCCATAAATGGCTTTACTCAATCTTTATCTCACAGTGGTGTAAATTTGTCATGCCAATGTGAGCAAAAATCTGAAGTGCTACAACAAGAGAAAATCGTTGCTACCAGGTCAATATATCCAATTCACAGGCTGATATTCAGAGGTTTTGGGTTCCACAACAAAGTACTAACTAGTTTCTGCCCTTTAAACTCATCCTTTACATCAATGACAAAATCAGCCTTCCTAAGTCACCAATCTGGGAATGTCACTCCCCTGATTTTGAGGGTTCTCCATTGCCTAATTAAAAAAAAAAAAAGCAACAACCCCCCCCCCCCCCACACACACACACACTAGGGTTTCAAGGTCCCAAATCCCCTCCACCTAACTTCCTACTACTTCCCATCCAGGACACCAAATCCCAGGTACATCTATCTTGCTCTTTGTGCTTGGCTGGTCAAACAGCTTTCCATGACTGCTGTGGATTCCTCCATGTGCCCATCCTTAGCTCCACCCCTTCTTTCAAGTGTTCTTAGGCGTCCTCTTTCTCCATGGAACCTTGAGCCTTCTCGGACTCTTCCCTAGCTAGAAGTATGCTCCTACATACTCTATTCTAATCTGGATTCTGGTTGCTTATCCTCCCTAACTGCCTACTCCCCTTCCAATTCCAGTTAATGGTGAACTCCTGGAGTTCAGAAGCATGACAGTTTTCATGTCTGTCTTGCAATAATGACACTCATTAAATGTGCACCGAAGGTCCCTAAGCATAACTATGAAGTTCATCACCAGCCCCTTTCCTGTGTGGAATTGGGAAGGACTCTGTTTACCAAAAAAAATGTTTGTACATCAGTTGAACATGCTAAGTTTCACTCATTGTTTTGAGGTGAGGAAGTGCAGGCTGTGATGTTCACTGTGAGACCCTCTCACAGTGCCTTCCTCTGTCTTCTTGCCTCCTCATTCTTGTGGGCACCCAGAGTGGCATCATGACTTGATCTAGCTTTCTATAATCTCTCAAGATAGCCCTCTATCTGTGCCCAACCTCCCTTCCACCCAAGGCTGTACCTGATGTCACAGATCAGACCTTTTTCATCTTGATGGGAAAAAAAAAAAAATCCATCCTTGATGCACTAAAAAAAAATTGTCTACATTCCTTCAGAGCTCTGGCTCACTGTTCTTCAAGACGATAGTTATTATTCAAATTCCTCCCAAGGTGTTTGCCTCAGTTAACTCATCTGTTAAATGAGTTGGAGAAGGAAACAGCAAACCACTCCAGTATCTAAGCCAAGAAAACCCCAAATGCGGTCACAAAGAGTTGCACATGACTGAAATGACTGAACAATAAAACCAGGGCTAGACTAGTAGGGTGCTGAAAGAGATATTTGGGGGCAATAGGTACCTTTTCAGCTCCATCTCTAGTCAGATTTCCTAAAGCAATGCCATCTGCTACAGGCTGCCCTTTGAGATAATTTTTTAAATGTTGAGTTCCTTCCATACCAAATTTAACGCAATACCTAGGAAATGTGAGGAGCATAGGTCTTCCAGCAAACCAGAATAAAATTCATATCCATCTTTATTCCATTGGTCATATGCCAGACTGTCAATAATCAAACTATGCCAATCCCTCAAGACATACAGGATTGTGAACTGAAAACTTTTACCATTTACATCCCTAGGAGTTTTTAGGACAACAAAATACATTCAGAAATTTATGACAAATGCAGAACAATGCCATAGTCTTAAAAATGATCTTAGTTTGAAACATAGGGCTTTTATTCACTAGAATCTCCTTTTTTGGGGGAAGAAAAGACAGTTCAAGAAAACTGTTAGGTTTCAGAATCCATTCCCATGTGCTGTGCTTTGTAGCAAGCAACAGAACTCATTCATGATCTGATTCATTAGAATATCAATTAAATAACCATAGGTTGTGCTCTTTAGAATACTGGCATGCAAACTAGAAAAAGAATGCTCACAGGTTCTACATATAACTCTATGGCATGGACCTAAATACCTGAACTCTAAATAAGTTTTTTGCTAGTTGGAGGGGCTGTGGGTGGGAGGAGTGAGGAATCCAGAGGTATTATTTAATTGGTATTGGGAATCCCAGATGTGGAAACTCTCTCCACTGATGCAGTTTGAAACCTCTTTGACATAGTCTTAGAGTAGCCTGGATGGGTTGACAAACTCTAGCAGTGTGACAATGGCTGGTCTTGAGCTTAGGTATCCCTGACTCTAAGATCTGCCTCCTATTCATTAGGATCTGCCTCTTAAGTTTGTTTCTTAATTTGCTTAAAAGAAAAAATAGTGTAGGTGTTGTGCACTGAAGTATTTCACCTTTAAGAGGTGCCTAACCTGAGAGAGTAAGTCCTGCTGGTTCTACATGGGGGAGCTAGAGAAAGACTTGGCACACCTGCTGCTGAGGAATCTACTTTTCAAATGATGTAGCTTTCTGGGAAAATCCCCAACCCCCTTGTGTTCCATAGATCAAAAGAGGGCTAACCTTGGAAAATAAGAGAGTTTCTGGGGGCTTGGGGAAATCTTTGGCTTATTCTGGCTTTGTAGACCATGAGATATACTATGCTGTTAGCAGTGTGTATCTGTGATCCAGCAAGGGACTCCCACCCCTTTGAGAACCAGTTTGCTCAGTATTCACTTTCAGAATGCCAGACACATGGACGACCAAACCCATGAGCAGGGACAGAGAGGAAGAAGTCTGTGGGCACTGAGCAGTTGTAAGACATGAAACATTCAGATGAGAAATTCTGTATAAAAAATTCATAGGACTGAAGTTCTAGAAAAGACCCCTGGTGTCATCTAGTTCAGCCCCTTCATTTTAAAGAGGAAGAAAGTGGGGGTGGACAGAGCACTTAAGTGGTTAGCCTAAAGTACTCTATGTGATCTCTTAAAGCACAGCATAGGGTTAGAAAGGGTCTAGTCCTCTTCCTCCAGGGAAGAGCTACATCTTAAGTACTTCTGGACTGGTCAGTTTTTTTTTTTCTATCTATAAAGATCTATTGGTAAGGAGATGCCAAAAACTTTAGCACCTTGAAAACAGTAGATTCTTGAAAGTATGATAGAGAGCACTAGAAGGAAGTATAAATTATTTCTCCACCACCCCCCGTCATTTTGTAGGGGGTCCTGAAAGATCAAGTGACCTGTAATAAGGTACTAGCACCCGGCCTGGAGTCAGGAAGACTCATCTTCCTGAGTTCAAACCTGGCCCCACATGCTTACGAGCTGTGTGACCCTGGGCAAATCACTTAACCTTGTTTGCCTCAGTTTCCTCATCTGTAAAATGAGCTGGAGAAGAAAATGGCAAATCACACCAGTATCTTTGCCAAAAATAAAACAAAAAACAGATGGCATCACAAAGAGTTGGACGTGACCAAAATGACTCAAGGATAAACTCCAAGGTAGTCAGAAACAGAGCCAGGATTTTATCTTGGAGTCTTCTGACTCCAAATATAACACTCTTTCCATCATGCAGCAGGACAGGCATACTCTATGAAATCATCAGCAAACAACTTTAACAAACACAGACACTCTCTGGCTTATGAAGAGCCAGTTTACTAATGTCCCAGGTAAGTCACTAAAAGCATCTTGTGTGCATCCCTGAGAGCAAGAACCACATCATAAAAAATCATTTTCAGGACTCACAAATACACTGAAGGAGTAGCAGGGGCAAGGGAGGGAGGGAGGAAAGTCTCCAAGTTCCCTTCTCTATGGGCTCAGGGAAATGCATTTTTCCCTCATAAAGAGTGTTATTAAACTCATAGTGAGGTTGTTATACCAGTCCACAATTCAGGGCATAATTGGAGGTTATCTATCAAACTCTAAACTGCAAATAGCTCACGTGTAAATTAGCGTATAGAATAAAAATAAACAACAATTCACCAAATATTATTAAATGCCTACTATGTACAAGGCACATTAAGTTGTAAATCATACATTGCATTGATAGTAACAAAGATCAGATTTCCTTTTTTGTAACCTAAAAAGCTTAAGTCAAGAATCTCTCATTAGTGTATATCTCCAAACATCTACAAGAAAACAATCCGATGGTATGCATGGAACAGTCTGCAATACAACCAGAGGCAGCATGTGCAAGAGAAGGGTGTCATCTGAGAGGGGAGGCCCAGAAAAGAAGGTGGGTTAGTCACCCAGGGAAGGCAAAGGATAAGCAGAGGACAGGCCGTGCTTGGCACTGGTATCCCTGGAATGTCAGAACATCAAAAGGAAGGCACTTAGCATGTAGGAGGGATTCTGAGGAGACCTTGGACAAGAGTTAACACAGGGTGAGAAGAACAGTGTGGCTGTGATCAACTTCACTGGACGGAATATATGCATCAGTGAGATGGCACAGCTGTACTTAACTCTAATTAACGTTCATCTTGTATTTGAGTCAAAACACATCAACCCCCAGAGACTTTCTAACACATGGGAAATTTTCTAACAACTACCTTGTTTTTGATTAAATGTCTTGGAAAGTGTTTTGCAAGCCTTAAAGAGCGATGTATGTTATTCTTATTTACTGATAATCACTTGGGCTGTTCTTGAGCAAAGCGAGGAGTCCCCATCCACGGAAGCACTATTGAAAATGATTCCCACCAAAAAACATACAAACAAAATCATCAGAGTTCCCAAATAGGACATGGGATTAACTAGTACTGATTTCTCCCCAGCACAATAGGAAACAAAGTTTGCCATGAGAGAGTGCTTCCAGACCTTTACCGCTGCTGTAATGAGTGTTGCCTTTTCCTTGAGAATAATTTATTTCCCCTTACACTGGCATGAGAACTGAAAGCAAAGCTAACACATGTAGTATAGGAACACTCCTTGGGAAATCATCTTTATACATAATCCTTCCCAGGTTTTAAACTCTACAAGCTATTTTCAGGATAACCTTGTTTAAGCAAGGTAAAGGAAAAGCTTAGCTCCATCTGGCTGATCAGTTAAAAAAAAACTACTAGTGCACAATAGTTATGTGTGTTTTAAATCATCCCGACTCACTTTAAATCACTTTGGCAACTCCAAACATTTCTCCCTAAAGTTCTTGTAATGCAGCCAACTTGACATTCAGGATGCAGTTAGCAAGTATGGAGTGTTGCCACCATAATGCTAAAATGGATTTCATCATTATATCAACAAATGTGCACAATTACTTTAGAAAGAATTATCCAATTTTATTCAAAATTATCCAGGATTATTCAAGGCTCACTTGGTCTCCCTTACTCGTCTCAATTTTTATTGCTTTAAAACATTTCTTCCATGGAGGCAAACAGGCAGAAACAACAAAGATTTGGGTCATTTCTCAGTCTGGAGAAATGTACTTAGGAGTTCCAGCTAACATTTAAAGCAAAGGTTTAAAATGACTGGTTATCAAAGTTTTAAAAAATATTATCTGTGGATTTCAATTTTATGCAATGTTCCTAACACACCTTCAAAAAAGTTCTCATGTTGGCATGCATGGTAGTGATCTTAGCTTTTCAAAGGCTACTTAAGCCTATTGCAAGCTCTAGACCCGAACTAGATGGAAGACTTTCAGGATAGACTGGTGCTGAGCTGAATGCCTATTGTCTAAGCTCAATTCAAAGAAGTTAATCACTGGATTGGTCACAGCCACTCCAGAAAACAGTCTGAGTCACAGAAGGGTTGTAATTGGCCCTGGAGCAAGAAGTAGCTGCAAAGATGAAGTCATGGTCCATTTAAGCGTTGATGCGTTCCTATCCCACATTACCAGTGATCATTCAGAGTTTGTCTATGAATTCTAAAGGTTTTATCATCAGAGTACTTTTTATAAATTAATTTTGTTCTTATTCTGAACTTAAGGAATGCTAACCCCTCCTCCCCACTCCTGATCATTCCCGGATAGAAAACAGAACAGAGAATTATAGCTAGCATTTATATAAGGCTTTAAGATTTGTAAAACACTTTATATATGTTACCTCAATTGTGCTGTTATTATCCCCATTTTACAGAACAAGATAACTTTAGGGGCCTCGGTTTCTGCATTTATAAAATGATACTGAATTAGATCTTCTAGTTTTAAGATTCAATAATATGCTATGAAGTTTCATCATGACATGAAAGGCATAAATAGAAAATGCAAGATTTATAAAACAAATGGTCTTTTGGCATTTCTTCTCTTGAAGTTATATTGCAAATTATACTAATACATACATATACACACATACGCACACATATATTTTCCCTTTTATTGGCTTCATTAAGATACTTCATTGGTATGTGATTTCATTGGTGTGGGTACTTCCTGCACTGATGCAAATTATCATTCCCCTGTGACTTTACAGAAGATCTTCTAGAGCTGCTATAGATAAAAAAAATCATCACCGTGAAGCCAAAGAATAAACCTCCTTGAACTTAGCCTGGTCCTTGAGCAACAAACGAGCAGCCTAAATAAGCAGGCTAATACTTGAAATCATTCTAGTTTGCTGGACCTGCCAGAGTTTATCCTTTCCTAGCACAGTCCTCCAGAACCTTGAGTCGTCAGAACTTTGTTGAGAGTTTAACTGAAAAACTTTTCCAAATACTTTTTTTTGCTGTAGGATTCATTGAATAAGTGATAGTATAATTTATTCTACATTTTATTCTACATGTCCTTTTTTATAGTACATAAATTTAAAATAAAATAAACGGAAGTACGTAGTAATCCAAAAACTCATTCTAAGAAAATGAGGCTCACACATCAACATTACACTCAAATCAAGAAACAACACTAGACTCAAGATGGAAAAGTATTCAGAAAAATAACACTTACCTGTGAATGTGTAATGTGGACCGCACATTTTCAGAATGCAAATACAGAAGAATTCAATTCTCCCTCCTCTACAAAATTTAGAGAGTTTGTACATTTCAGATTGATTCAGTAACTGGGACAACTGGGTTCTGTCAAATCCTTGGAACTGGAATACTGCTGTTGATGAGTGAAGGTCCAGATAGGTAGAACTCAGAATTATCAGAACTCATCCAGCTCCATGAGAAGGCCAGGTAACGTCTTATCACCTTAGGCAGCTCTCATTCAAAGCCCTGGGCCTGTCTCACTTCAGATACATACCATCTGGATGATGCAGAACCAGCCCAAGCTTCTACCTTACTCATGCCTGGACTCTCTTCATCTGTTGCATGTCTTCATCTATCCACTGGTGATTTCTTTAGTGGGACCACCATTTTGGGTAGGGCCTTGGCTAGCTTCATTTTACTTATACTGTGACTATCTATGAGCTCCTCTTTCTTCTCATACCCTTTCTTCCTCATGCCCGACTTTCCCTTTATCTTCTGCCTTTAGAAGTCCCTACCCTCAAGGGTTCTTACTTGAATGTATTTGTAACCTCCCAGTACTTGGCACATACTAACCCTTTAATAAATGAGCTCTCTCTTTTTCATCTATTTATCTACCCATCTATCCAATTACCTACCTGAGATCTGCTCTATAATTTTTGTTCCTTATCCACAAATGTTGTATGTAAAGCATTTAGCAAACCTTGAAATACCATAGATATGCCTAATATTAATGGCATTATGAAAATACTTTAAAAGCATCAGAGTGTTATGCCTCTTTCCTTAGTACTAAAGAAGATAGTTTCTCCATTTCACGATTATCATGTGCCAACACTCCTTTACCCTGCGATGTGCATTTGAATCCAGTTAGAATTCCATCCCTCCTTTTCAAGGTTAATTCACTGGTTTCATGATCCACTTCCCATAGCATTCTTTCTCCTTCCTTTCCTCTTGCCATTGCCCAGTGCACTCAAATCTGTTTCAGATTAAGTTTACAAGAAGTGGAAGAATGTCCATGGCTCTCTATTTATTAAAAGAAATTCAAAGGCCCTGAGTTCTCTTTTCTTAAGTCTCCTCAATTCAAAGTGATTGTCCAACATTCCAGAAGCTGTTCTTGCTTCCCAAGCAAGGATCTAAGAATTCTTTGGCTTTTGATAATTTCTCTCTCCCCTATTTCTTCCTTGAGAATGTTTATTAAAAAAGATCTACAATTGTATAAGAGATCTGTAATTTCTTTCAGGATAAGGAGGGGGGCCACATCCTCCAGATCACAATCTGTTCAATTATTTCATCAAGTCCTAGAGAGTCACCCCTCCATAAAAGATAATAATCATCTAATATTGCCCTCTTATGAGCTCTTGCACACCATTATCCCAGTGACTGGAATAATTTTTCATTTCAGATAACCCTTTCTTGGGAAGGCTAGCAGTACTGGCTATAGTAGGGTTACATGCCAATACTTCTCAGTTAAAAAGAAAAAATCTACCTTGATCATTCTTGAGAGAAATAGAGCTGGAAATCAAGATCATTGGGTAGAGAGATAGGAAGGGATCACCACAACCTTGCTGTCTTGAAATTCCCTGCTTGTAGTAGAAATTGGTGCAATGAGAAACCAGGCTTCCAACGATATTTGAAGTGCACTGACGCCAATACCTTAACACAATGCTTTTTTTTTCCACACAAGGAGACCGAATCTAGTTTGTTTCTGAGACCAAAAGCATGAAAATGTTCCCAAGTCTTATGCTCAAATGAATGTCCTGCAAGAAAACAAAAGCACTCGAAATATTTTTCAAAATTTTCATGATGGAAAAGTGCCATGTGTGGTTTTTCAGTTTCTGAAAAGAGTGTGTCTGGAGGATAGCTGGAGGAAGGGGACTGTTACATTTTATATAAAGTCCTTTAAAAGGATTTAGAGATGAATTTCACCTTCCCAAGACATGGAAATCACAATTCAGAAGCATCAACTGAAACACACCGATAATGAAATTGCAAAAGTAATTATTTCCTGAGAAGCAACAGGGTTATTTGGCATTTAGAGGAGCATAGAGACACACCCCTTTCAAGGCTGAGAAGGAAAACACTTTTGGATTTGTTTCTTGAAATTGAAACTGTTGTACTTCTGATAAATATACTGGACTTTTTTTTTTTAACCAATAACGCCATTTCAGAATGACAAATTGAACACAGAATAGAAACCTTCATCACTTCTGTGATACTATGAAAACAAATTTCAAAGGAATAACATTGCTTTTGTCATACTTGACTGTACTTTAAGAGGGTTTATGGCAAATGCTAATGGTGAAAAAGCATACATGGAGGGAAACTGATAAATTAACTAGAGCACTATACAAGGATAAGGACTGAACCTGTGATTTCATTGGTAGAGGACACTCCCAGAAGAGGAAACTCTACCAATGCAGGTAGCACCTTTTCTTCAATTTCTAGTCTGAGAGAGCTTCTGAGAGCCTTGCAAAGTTAAGTGACTTGCCCAGGGCCAGGATGTATATTAGGCAGGACTGCAGCCCACGTCTCCTTGACTCCAAGGCCACTCTTTATCCACGATGCCATGAATATTATACTATGTGCTTAACTCTCACTACGGATAAATCAAACTCTAAGTCCTGGGTAGTGTGGCCATTACAGACTTTGCTCATCCCAGGTTGGTAACCACCCAATCTGTTAAAGGGTAGGATTTTTATTACTGTCTCTAGGAGTGACTTGGGAATCAGCTCAGGTGGGAGTCACCACTGGCATACTCAGTTATTCTCTGTGAGGAGGCTAAAGGGTGCTTTTTGGTTCTAAGGAAAGTGTTAAGTATTATTTAGTAAACCACTACCTGTCCTTCCAGGCCATTATTTACAGCAAGTAATGGTGATATTTTCAGGGTATTGTGAAAAATGCTAATTCCCAGGAAATTCTGAGAAAATTCCAGCAGTTGAGTATATTATTAGTAATGGAGAAAATTTAGTGGGTCTGGGGGAAAGATACAAATTTAAGAAAATAAACTGTGATCACATCAATAAGGGCATTAACTAAAATGAAGGCTGAAACATGAATTTGCTGGGAGATTTTAACTTCTTGAAACAGCTGTAGCAATCTTATTCCAGAATTATTTAACACGAGAATGTTAAAACTGGAAACGATTTAGAGACCATTCAGTTTAATTCTGTTTACAGATAAGCCTGGGGACCAGAGGTTAAATGACCTGCTCAAAGTCATACATCTAATTATTAACCAGAGGCAGGATCTAGTCCCCACTATCAGACTACTGGCATTCCTTCAGATTTGAGCAATGAGAAGCGTAAAACCCTGAACTGTAACTACTTCATTAGAATATAAACTCCTTATTTTCTCTTTCCTGTAAATTCTCCAAAACTTAGCATACACTAAGCACTCATGTATTAAGCACTGACTTATCTGACTGGCCCTACAGTTAGGATATATATAGGTGTTACAGTTCTACATAATCTGGATTGTGTAAAAACTCAAAAGAGGTCTAAAATTTTGTAATTTTTCAATATATAAATATATAGGTATATTTTTCAACATTAAAAATTTTTTTATTAGTATGGTGTTTTTAAAAGTCCTATCTTTCTCCATCAGAATAAAGTGTTCTCATTTATCTGGTATCAGCAGGGAGTGAATTGTTATAGTCAGCAATTTTTTGACAGGTGACACTCCTTTCAAGCAAAACCAATCAATTCCCCCATTTTGATAAAATTCTAAAATGCATGGCACATTACCTCTGCCTTCTGAGTTAATCTGTTCTTGATTCACACAGAATTTTAAAGCTGAAAGAGTCCTCTGAAGATCCTCTAATACAATTCCTTCATGTTACAGGAGGCTAAAGAGAGTTAAGTCTCTTGCCTGACCTTTCTGGGCTCCAGTTTCTATGGTTCATCATCTCCATTACAAAAATCAACAGACGGATATTCCAGTCATTCCTTGAAAAGTTGAGGCACACAAATGGTTCCAGATTACCTTGTTTTCTTTAAGGCATGTCTGCTTTTCCTTAATTTCTCTCCTCTTCCCCAACTGAGTGGTTGTGAACTATCATATTTTACCGCTGAGTGGCATCTTCCTATAATTTGTTACAGTCTGGGAAATCGAAGATGTTAGATTCAAGGAAAAAGAGAGTAAATAGGTTCTGAGTGAGAGTTTCCAGGAGTTTTCATAATCGCTTACAATTAAAACATGTATGATTTCATTCATATGATCACCCTGTGAGGTCACTAACGTAAGCATGATTACCTTGACTTGACAGAAGAAAAAGGTTCCCAGAAGTTATTTTTCTGAGGTCGCTCAGTGTTTTACCACCATGGCTCAAACTCAGTCCTTTGGGCTCCAAGTTCAGCACTTTTTCAGAAGGTCCAGGTTCTTGGCCCTTGCTAAAGAGCTGCAGCTGCTGGATAAATTTCATATTACAATTCCTAGATCTCTTCGTACCAAGCAACAACTTTGAAAACTAAGAGAAAGGGGTTAGAGGACCGACATTTGAGTTGTGAAACTGAACACAAACTAGCTGTCTTACGCATGTACACTCTTGATGCCCACAGTTAACTCTCTACACTACAGATGATTCATCTGTTCTGACTCTACCCCCTCCCCCAATTCCATATTTAGAAATAAAGTACTATTATGAGGTTTTGTCCCCTGGAAAGAACTTTAATGATCATTTTGTCCAGTGATTCTTAATCTAGGGCCAAGGAGTCCCTACTAAAGAAGTCTCTGGATGGATTTCAGGCTGTCCATGAGCTTAAAGGGTAAAACAAAACAAACACAAAATACCCTCACCTTTATTTTCAATAATCTCTAACTGAAGTTTAGCATTTTCTTCAATTGTTTAAAAATGTGATTCTGAGAAAGGGTCACTAGGCTTCTAAGGGGTCCAGGACACAAAGAAGGGAGAAGGCCCCCGAACTAGGTAACATAAATAATAGCAGGGATTTAAACCCAGGTGTTCAAACCCAAATTTAGGGCTCTTTCTACCACAGTATGTTACATTAGGTCAGTGTGCATGCTAGCGCTAAAGATGGTGATGACCAGAAGGAAGACTAATCAGCAAATTCATGCCCTGTAATTTTGTTAAATCATCTATGCCTCCGGCTGCCTTGATTATTAGACTGTGAAACCACATTCACTGACCTTGGCTTCTTGGAGTTAAACAAACACTTGTAAAATTCAAGCAACTCCACATATAAAGGACTGGCCAGGAGAAAAATCTTTACCAGGAGAGCCAGCCCACAAAAGGGTGAGTACAACCAAGGTCACTGCCAAGTGAAAGGGGAAGGTGACACGTCTTTAAAATTGTCACAGCAGCACAGTCCCTACCCAAGAGAACTAGTCAGCAGCTGAGCAGGTTCTTTGTTCTCCCTCAAGGAGTAAATGTCCCTGCCACTCCCCATGGCAAACATACCAGCCAGACAAAGGAAATGGCCAAATCACGCATGGGAAGAATATACCCTAACACACTTGAAAAAGGATCTTGGAGCAGCCTCAAGATTTACACTCAAAACGTCCCTTTTTCTGCTACTGGATTTAGCTTTAATTCTGTGCCTCCTTGAGAAGGATGCAGTTTATAGCCACGTACTTATTGCAACAAATCTACACACACACACACACACACACACACACAAACACACACACACACACACACGAACCTAACCACTGAATGTCCTATGGTGCTTCTATTTCGTAGTTAGGGCATCAATCCTTATTAGCTTTAGGAAGAAAAAGGTAAATAACCCAAATCACAGATTTGTTAACTGCCCAGATAATACACATATGCTAAGCCTTAGCAGGGATTTGATCTCGTGCCTCAAAATACAATGTGGCTATAAATAAGGTGTGCATAAATAAACAATCTTGTGCCCCTCATCAGCCATGCAAGAGCCAAGTGCTTTCACACAGGTGGTCCATCAGCTTGGTGCCACTTGGCCCAAGCCTCCATTGACTAGAGAGCATGGTTATTTCAGCCTCACCTGTTGGCCTACAAAGTGTCCCTATGCCTTTCAATTCTTATTTGATTAAAAAAAAAAAATTGGCAATTTATTCTGTCCAGAGAGATTCCTGCGAACAATTTCTGGATGTTTCTGTATATCGGAATCTCATCATTTGACATTCATGAGGCTCCTAGTGCTGGTAACCGTATAGATTACCAAGTCTGTGCTCAGAGAATTTCCCCTCTCTGTTACCTTAGCCATACACTTTTAGCACAAAGTATTCCACTTCTCTCATTCCCATTATTTTTATCCTTCAAGTCAGGCAATAAAGCCACACTTTTCATGTGTGTATAATGTACACAGCACATACACTTTTCTTATATATATCGGTATGCTTTTCCTATATATTTATATGAAGGATGTTGTGGATAAAGATCTGGCTTGAGGGTCAAGACCTTGGGTTCAAGACCCACCCCTGTAGTGGCCAAGTGACCTGGGCAAGTTACTTAGCTTTCCAGTGTCTTAGGGTAAAATGCAAAAGTAGAAGGAACCTCATCCCAGCTCCCTATATAAATGAAATCAGAGCCTCCAGTTCAGAATGACTGAAAAGCAAACATCATTTTTTTTTTTTGTTTGGCTCCAAAGAGAAAAACAACTAGGCTGGGGGAGGGGAAATACTTTATGCTAAAATGATGCAGGCTGAAGCAGCCTGAAGAGGAAATTCTGTGTTTGTGTGTGTGTACAGGAAAACACCCCACAAGCATTTTCATTTTCGATATCCTCTCTTGTGAAGCTGTTTTCAACGGCTATGCAGTTTTCTAGAACAGTTCAAGGGACTCCTCTTCCTGCCAATAAAAACTTCAAAGGTAGGTAATGATTCTAGCCAGCTCTTAACAATTTACCGCGCCCCCCCCCCCACCAGTGTGCATAGTTCTGGGTTTAAATGTCCAAGAAGTGATGACACTCCTGTTACTTCAAAAGCAGATCCCCTGTATTGATTCACAATAGGCACCGGTTGCTCATAGATAGCCAGAATATCCTCTTTGAGAACCCCTGTACCTCTTCTGAAGGTCAGTCTGAGTCAGGGGCCTTGCTGTGGCATGGAGGCTACTTTGGGTTCACAAAAGCAACTCCAGGGGAGGAGGAACAGCTTTTGACAAAGGATCCGGTAACAGATATACGTCTGTCACTGTCAAAATACAGATGTGTTTGCAGATGCTCCTCACCAGAAGACCGGCCACTAAATCAGTTGACAAAATGCCAGGGCAATTGCTAAAGAAAGACTATAGTCTACATCAATGAAAGGAAAACCCACACCAATAAAAATCACAGATCCTCAAGTTTGAAATAAGTAATACCTGTTCATTTTCCACTGAGATGGATAAAAAGAGAAACAGTATTTTTAGAAAATCTGATTTTCTTAATATGAAATATATGCTCTTAAGAATCCATCCGTGGTTCTAAAAGAATACATAATAAATCTCATGCACATTTACATAACGCAACAACCTTTCAAGGCAATCTAAATATTATCCCCATTTTTTAGATGAGAAAACTGAAGCTCTGAGAGGCTGACTAGTCAGGACTCAACTCCATCTCCAGTTTTCCTTTCAGTGTCCTCTGTTGTCTCCAAAAGATGACACGGAATAAATTGTTTCAGAAAATTTTAAAATGCTTTACATGTGACATGTAATAAATAAGTCATTATGGAAAACACTACATTGCTTCATATACAACATGAAATGGCTAGAGAATGCCAATATCTAGAACAGGCATTTTTATCCAGAGAGAGGGATAAAAATTTAGGTCAAAAGTGCCTTTTTTTTCCTTAGGTAAGCTTGTTAAAGAAAATTTGAAAGACATCCTTTCAAAAAAAAACCAGTCATTACATTATTTTCAAGCATAATGCCTTACAAAATTTTGTCTTAAAACAACCACTGAAAGGCATAATGCAAAATAGTTTATTTTATTTTAAAATGCCTACATATTTACAATAAAAATTTTATCATGCACCATAACTTCTTAACTGTTAATTTTAAAGATTAAAACAAAGTTTGAAAATCATAAAGATTTCAGTTCCACTGTTCCCCTCCCAAGAAATTAACCAAGTTAACCAACTCAAGAAACGTGAAGCACCAGCAATACGCAAGGCAGCATCAGAGGCTGGAAAACGCCAAAAGACCAAGAATGACAATTCCATGTTTTGCCATAACTATGAATAGGGCATTAAGAGAGTATCATATTTGGCTCGATACTATATATGCGATTTTAATGTAAAATATGATTCCCATGTAGTAAGGTCTCATTCTAACCATTAACACATTAATTAGCATATTAAAGAGAGGTAGCTTTAAAAATTCTAGGATTTCGCTACGGTCCATGGTATAAAGGTTTATTATTTTGACAAGAGTGATATGATTGATGGCCAGTTAAAAAAGGATGCTGTCAGCAGGGTGAACAGTGGTAAATTGCCAACATTCATTGAATCAACAGAAGACTTTAGACATGATAAGTCCTTGATGATTGCCAGCATTTCTGCAACGTTCAGGTTCTTAAAGGTCACTGAATTTTATAATTATCTCCAAACAATTTTCTCCACGGTCATTTAAGCTTTGTCTAAACAGCTGGGTATGTTGCCAGGCAACATCGCCATCCCCTCCACTTAGTTTTGCTTCCAAAATAACTTCTGTGGCATCAGAAAAATCACAATAGGAATGAAGGCTTTTATCTGTTGAGTGGAAAGAAATAAAAAAATAATTAAAGCTCTGTCCTAAGTAATTTAAATTTAAGTCCACAGCTTGAAGAGGCAGTTTTGGAGTGGATGTTTTAGTAACCACAGCCTCCTACCCACCAAAAAATAAAACCTACCCAAACAAATAGGAATTATTTTAAGATGGTCAAAAAGGTCAACACATCTTTTTGTGTGTGTTGTGACACCATAGTTACCTTAAAGGACTTTCCTGCTTGTACTTGATTTGGAAACAACAAAACATCATCCTTTTTTGTGTGACTAGAATTTTTAAAAAATTACACTGGGCCTGATAATGTTTAGCATCTAGTTAAATAGGATTACATTAAAATGGTCATTACATGGTAAACGCATTCCATGATCAAGCCTCTAAGTTCAATGCTTACCTCCTGGCAGTTCTACTTGTGTGGAATCAGAACGGAGCTTCCATTGTATCTTTCCATTTTTAAATGTCTGACTGCTTGTTCTGATGGAAATGGTCTCGACTTTAAGCCCAACTGACCCACATTCAAACTTCCAAGAAATGTAGGCAGAAGACGATCCTTCTTTTCGAGCTAAGTAAACCTAGAAGGTAAAAACACAAAATGAAGTGAGATGAGGAATCAGAGAAAGAAGTAAACAAGGTTTGGAGACTAATGTAGTAATGTGATCATCACACAGTTAAATGATTTAGGGAAACCTAGCTTTTTCATACTTAAGAGTTCACTGGTTTAATTGGTTTAATCATTCATCATTTATTAGGTGCCAGCTATTTTCCAGATACTGGAATTACAAAATACAAACAATGAGACAATCCTAATTCTCAAAGAATTTATATTCTGTGATCATTTCTTGTTTCTCCTTACTAAGAGAAATAGAAAGACAGATAGAAACTGATCTGAATTCCTCTGGTGTGAACTCAGGCCAACGGGACTTTCAATCACAGTGTATATGCATATTTATACATATATAAATGTAATGTTAATGGGATTTATATTCATGGGAGTTAAAGATCTTCTCCACCCATTCATAGGCCTCAGGTGGAGCCCACTGAGGGAGGAACTTGTTTAAAGGGAAAGTTTGCTCATGCGGAGGTTTGCTTGCTTGAAGGCTTTCATAGCTTTTGTTAATTAGGATCTAGGGTGGTGGATGCCCTCTGGCTCTAAAAAGTCTATTTATACTCTGTCGTGAGGTTTCACTTTAGGACTTACTCTCTGGAAGAAGGTTCATTTGCTAGATAAGGCTCTGGGCAGGCTCCCCTCCATCCCCCACCCCGGCCCACCTTTAAAAACTCAGATGTTGGGGCTTTTCTCTCTGGTAACTATGTATGTATGCAATGGTCAGACAGTATTGGGTTGGACAGTTAGAAGCCCTGTCTCTTGGTCTTTTTCTCTGTTCATATATGTGATTAAAGAAGGTTGTGGACCCCTCAAAAGTTGCTTTCCTTTTAGAAAAGTGGATCTAAGAACCTGTGCTAGCAGGCCATCCTGGATGTGTCAGGGTGCTTGCCGCTACAAGAAATAACATACAAAGTAAAGACACGGTGGTTAAGGAAGGTACAGGAAAGAATTCACATAGAATGCAGTGTTTGAGATGCATACTTCAGGAGGAGAAAGCTTTTACGAAGCAGGGGCGAGGAGAAAAGTGCATTCCAGGTAGAAGAAGCAGGCCATGACAAAGGGCACAGAGAAGGAAGATGTATTATGTGAATAATAAGAAGGGTAATTTGTATAGATGACAGCACCTGGGTGGGAGCTGGCCCCCCTCCATAATGTTTAATTGGCTTAGAGAAAGACAAGCCATTTGTTTTCTCCTAGGCATCACTGGGAGTCTTGGGGTTGATGGAGCGACCAGCAGAATGGACAATGTCTTGGAAGAGGGAGGGACTTGAAGCAAGGAGACCAAGTGAGGTGTTGATGAGGTCCTGAACTAAGGCCAGCAGAAAGGGTCGGAGGACAGATATAAACATAAATGAGTTGCAAGAACTGGCAACTGACTGGATATGTGAGAAGCCAGAATAAGAAGTTGAGGATAATGTTGATACTGTGGACCCAGGAGACTAGAAGAATGATGGCACCTTTCTCAGAAATCAAGAAGCTTAGTCAGAGAGTGGGGCTTCAGGGAAAAAAGAATGAATTCAGTTTTTGACAGGTTGAGTCTGAGATGCATTCAGGATGTCCAATCTGAAATGTCTAACAGGCAGCTGGCACTGCAGAAGTGAAGGCTTGGCTCTGGATTGGATATAGAGATCTGAGTTATCTGCACAGAGATGATTAGCCCCTGGGAGCAGATAAAATCAGGGAAAGAGTATCGAGAGAAAAGAAATCCCAGGGTAGAGTCTAATTTAAATAAAAAAGCTTTCTATGTCATCATGCCTTTAACACTCTGGAAGAAATCTTAGTGTTGACTGAATTCAAGTACACTAATAAATGTGGTCCTAAAAAGTTGTAGGTAAACTGAATTTTTAGATTCTATTAGCTAACTATACATTTTGACCCAAGTCAATATTCTTTCAATATTGTATTTCAATTCACTTAATTTTTACATTTTTAATATTAATTTAGATTTTGTGTAACTACAGTAAATATTTTCCTCAGAGAATTGAGATGAAGACATCACAGCAGGTAGGATACAACTGCTGCTAATTCTCTAACCATTAATGTTTGAATTATTTGGGACAAGTAAGAATTCTGATACAATTTCATTTTCTGACAGCAATTGGTGTGTGTGTATGTGTGTGTGTCTGTATGTCTGTATGTGTGTGTGTGTGCGTGCGTGTGTGTGTGCGTTTCTACTGATACTAGGCTGACTCAGAATATTAGCCTTAGCTATGAGATTGAACAGCTTTCCCCATCTTAAGTTAGTCTGCAATTAATAAACCTTTAGTAAGCACCTACCATGTGCTGGCTACTAGAATAAAGTTCAGTTAGTTGATTGCTGGATTTCCTGGCATACACCCATTTCCCCGGCTTGTTTTGTTTTCTTTTAAACTCTGTGGTTTTTAAGAATGGATATTAACTAAGGAAATACGCAAAAGTTATAGATCTTAAAGTGCATACATCAATAACTTTTAGAGATACTGCAGGAACTGTTGGTTTACAGAAGTCAGGCAATTCAAGGTGTTTCAAACACAACAAAAACATGATCAGCCACATCAAAGCACCAAGGAAAATCTCGTCAAAACCAAACACAAACACACCAAGGAGTGACAAACAGAAAAATAGTCTAATTAATCATTAAAGACCTTCACAGGCACCTGGCAACTGGAAGGGTTATTACTGAACAAGGGGTTGTTGCTTCTTGAAGTTGAAAGAATAGGAAGAAGACTAGTTAAAAATACAGTCAATAACAATTGTTATAAAAACTATTTCTCATATGCAAGACAATATGAAGACTGGAGTATGAAAGATTGGAAAAGAAAAAAAGATAGTTTTTACTGATGCAACTCATTTTTTCCTTTAAGGCTATACCTACACTCAGGTCAGAACTATAAGTGAGCCTGTGAGATCATCAGACTTTTTTGAGGATTTGTTTTACTTCCAGTTGGCATGGAAGTCTTGTCCCCATTTGAGGAATAAGGAACTCTGATAAATATATTGATATAATTTAGAAGGAAAATTTTTAAATTCCTGTATAGAAATCTGATACTGTAACATGGCCCTGTACCATGTCAGATCATGAAAGGTTAAGAACTGTATCTAAGAGATGGAGATCACCATGTTAATGGTCCGAGCACTCACCTGATTTAAGCCCACTGTATATCTATCAGCAATGATCAATGTTAGATTTGGAAAATATGGGGCTATTCATAAAAGGCACACTTACAGCTGAATACACTAAGTGTGGTTTCACTATGACTAATTAAAGAATGTGTCAAAATCTTGTAAACAATGCAAAATCAAGTGAAACAAGTGCTTACAGCAAAAGGAACACAGAATGCATACTAAGATGTAAAGCTGTCAGTCTGATTATATGAATCAATAAATTTAATTATTTTACTTGGTGCAGGTTAATTTGCACACCACTGTAAGAAGTCAGAGACGTTTTTCAGACTGAATTCGCCTAACAGACTGCTCCTTAGTTTACCATTACAATCATTTCTTGCCATGCATGACTCTCCTTTGCCTCTTCCCACACCTGTGGTTGGGTTGGGGGTACTGACATACTTTTCTGACTGTCATAGGCTAGATGGGTCTGTCACCTGTTGGGGTTTCCCAGCAGCTGAGTTATGCTAAACTGTGCTTTGAAATTGTTCGTGTTGTTTTTCAGTAAGTTCTTAAAGGAAGTTTTCTACTCTACCCTGTCAGTATTCACGCCATTTACCCTTACTCTATGGTACTCTAACCTAGAGTCAGTCAGTCAGCAAGTATTTATGAAGCACCTATGATGTGCCAGGAACTGTATTAGATGCTGGGGGAAATAAAAACAGAAATGAAAGTATCTCCTCTCAAGGACTTTAATTAACTTCTATTGGTGCGGAAACAAAACGTACACATGTAAATACAAATATGAATAAACCAACTGTGTTAATGGGAGGAGAAGACAGGAAATGCCTCCTTGGCAGGGAGCTAACAACACAATGCCCAAGTGAGGAAGGAGCACAATCTCTGTGGATGCCTTGGACAGAGCATTTCAAAGCAGACTGCTGGTAGAAGGGCATTCTTTCTAAACCAAGTCTGGGGGATACCATCTGGACATTTAACATCTAATGCAAGTTGATGGTGAGCTCCTACAGAACTCCAGGGATGATTCCATTTGATAAGCAAAGTAAAGGCTTAATAAATGGGTTTTTTTTTTCTATTTATTCACTTGATAATGCAGTTGGTAAAGTGCTGCTCTTTCCAGCTGATGAATTCTGCTTAACAGAAAACCAAGTTGCTTAACTTTTCATCAAATTCACCATGTATTAAGTCAGTGACACTGAAGGAAGCCCATGAGCCCTGCCAAGACATCAGCAGTTTCCTGTGTAAGAAGCTCCTCCCACAGCACCTAGTGATATCTTGCACAGGAGGACCTCAAACATGAGATGGAAGAACATGTTGTGATGGGTTTTTACATCTAGAAGAACAAAAATCACACACACTGACATCATTTGGTAGGTCAGGCCAACACGCATTTATTACACACTTAATGGGTGCCAGGCATTGTGTTAAGTGTTAAGAATATAAAGAAAGGAAAAAAAGGATCCTTTGTCTTTGAATTCTAATGAGGGAGACCACACACAAAAAAACTGAAGACACATCCTGTGTAAATAGTGAGTAACCACAGAAGCCTTAATCAGTGCTCACTAACTGATTAGGAAAGGCCTCCTCTCGAAGAGGGGATGAGCCTAGGGCTGAAGGAATCCAAGGAAATAGGCACTGGAGGTGAGGAGGAAAGGGGACAGCCACTGAAAAAACAGACTGGAGGGATAGGGCACTGTGTAGAGGCCACTACTGCCTGTTCACAGTGGACGTCCAGGGCCATCAAGGAGGAGAACACTCACAAGTCAGAACGGGCTTGGTTGTAAAGGACATATTTGATCCTGGGGGTAATGGAGGGCACCAGAGTTTAGAAGTGTGTGTGTGGGGGGGGGGGGGGTGGCCAGCTGGGGATGCTGGAATAGTCCTTCAAATAATTATAAGCAGTTAGAAGTGATATCTGGTTACAGAAAGATTTCTACTCTTGGAAAAGTGCCTTTAAAATAGCATTGGTGAGAAATACATATATATGTAAATTTTTTTTCCATTTTACATAGAGGAGCCTAACAAAACATAAACTGAGGCCAAGATGTCTTAACTTTTATTTAAAGAGCTAATCCAGAATAAAAAGAAGCAAAACTCGGGGTAAACCCAATGACAACAGAGAGAATCAGGGTGGGGCATTAGCAGAGACCAATGATAACAGACACTGGAGGAGGGTCAAGGAGATCACTCAGGAAAGATGAGACTTGGAATAGGGAGCTGGCCAGTCACACAGCAAATGAAGGGTAACAGACACACAGTGCTGCCCACCCTGGGACCCAGGAAATGTGAAAAGACCCAAGCTTCCATTGGGGGAGGTAACCTCTGAAGTATCTACAGGAGAAGGGGGCATTGCAAAGATGAAAAGAATTCCTTTATCAATGCAATCACAAATTCACTAAAATATTGATGTAAACAACCAGTTAACAGAGAACACCAATGAGAGTCCTCAAGACAGGCTGTGCAACGCATACAATTACCATTTTCCAGTCCGTCTCAACTTTTCTGAATATAGAATCCATTTTCCAAACACCATTTTCCCATCCAGAAATTTTTTCATTACTACTTGAAACTCGGACATAACAATCATCCACTGAATTATAAGTGAGGTGGAAAAGCTGAGCCATTTTCTCATCTTCAGATGGTATGAACACAGTTTCTTTACTCTTAACAAAAGAAAATAGAATTATTTTTTCCAGATATGTTAGAAGTGGACAGAAAGGTCTGGGCATGCACATAATTAGGCTTCTAAATGACAGACTTCTTAAAAATACTCTCTTATTAATGGAGTAATACAGGGTGTTCCAAAAGTCTTCGTGTAGTTTGAAGCTATTAAAGCTTAAATAGCTTTATTGAAATTCACATTAAGCATCTATTTATTAAGAGGGAGTTTCTTCACCCAGGAGTTCCCTGGACTAATGAAATCACAAGTCCAATTCCCATCCCATCCAAATGAACACAGCAATTTGGAACAGCAGCTATGTTGTTATTCTAGACATTAAAGCAATTAAAATATTGACTTTCTGGAAATTTTATTAGCTCCTGTGATATATGACCAAGGTTTCCTCCTTTCTCTCTGATCACAAGGCTTCCTTTCTTTTGCTGACTTCCACTGAAAATAAAGACTAATAGTGGTAGATACTTAATCTACTTTAATCGACTACCATATCGTGATTAGAAGAACAAGGACTTTAGAAGAAAAAGATGTGGCCAACTAAATAATTAACTTACTTTTAACAGAACATGAGATGCACGTTAAATTAAGTCTATTCAGATTATAACTTGTATAGCAATTAATGATTTGATTTACTGGTTGAATTTTGTCCTACAATTCTAAGACAACTGAAAAAGGAGTCTTCTCTATTACAGAAAAAACCGGTGCAAAATGTCATTAAAATGACCCACACCCTTCAGTCACATAGAGAATCAGTAATGACAAATTTTGAAAAATTAGAATAGATTGATATCAATAGGGAAAAATAACAGTATAGTTTTAAAAAGAGTGTATTTCCATATTTTTTTGGTAGATTATCCTCTCCCTGCCACACCTCTGCTTTCTGTAAATTAGATCACAAATTCTCTGAAGTCAGAGGCCATATGTCACATATTTTCCTATCTTTTGCAATACCTAGCAAGGCAACTGTTCAAATATTTGTTAATTTGATTTAAATTACAATATTTCCTGGATTGGACAAATATATTATTTATACAGTATATTACCTAGCATCAGGAATATTAATCAAAGAATAATTTAGAAATAACTTCAATGATACACCAACAATTTTACCATTAAAAATAATTTCTAATCAAATCATTAGGAGAAATTTATTATCATCACCAAAACTTCTCCCACTTTATCTTACAAAACTGTCATATCGTTTATAAAAATAAATAAAAGTCAAGGATATTACAATCCTATTATAAAATCTCTTGTATAAAAGTCAATTGTTTTGTTATCAACATATCACTTTGTCGTCTGAGTGTTCATGTCCTCTCCCAAAAGCAGACTATGGTGGGGTTTGTATTTGTGGAATCTAAGATGGGTTTAAATGGAATACTTATCAATAAAATAAGTTTATCTCCTTACCAATTGTAATACATAGTTTTCAATGTATACGAATGGCCAGAAAATCAGGTGTTTAAAGAACAATTCAGAGGAAAGGGAAGCCTAACACAATCCTATTTCTTTATATCTTCCCAACTAACTACAACCTAATGAGTTCTGTATAATTAAAAACTAAGCAGCTTGAAAATGAACAAAGCGTAGACACAAATAAGCATATTTACAATATCAAAACTCTTTTAACAAGGATGCAATAGTTTCAAACCCTTAAGTTTAAGAATTCTTAGAATTTCTATAGTATAATTGTCACCAACTATTATTTCTCCTTATTCCTTCTCCAAAGCAATTAATCACTGATTCCCTCCAAATTTTTATGTTCTTTTAAACCATTACTTTACTTTCTAATGTGAATTGATAGGGGGAAATGTCAAAGCCATTATCCTAAGACCAAGAACTCCCGAGGGCTGGCTCATGGGAGGGGAGCGGAGGGAAGAAAGAGAAGTTTCTCCCAGGCAATGAATCAAATACCTCAGAACCCATTTCGCCTCGGGCGACTCTCCAAGCCAAGGAACCCGAGATGCGGCCACCAAGCTCTCCAGGCTTAGGAGTTTTGGGAGAGATGAATTCCACAAGCTCCACAATGATCCTGAGCAGGAGCTCCCTTCTTCGGCTCTCTGGTAAGGAGAGCTGCCTCTGTGAGAAAGGGAAACAAAACCAAAAAACCTGACAGTCCTTTCGGATGATGGCCTACTGGAAGCCAGAGTCTAAGTAAGGTTAGGGACAACAACTGAGCCTGTCTTTTCAGGTCTAAGGACCTCCCACAAGAGTCACAGGTTGGTATTTTCTCTGCAACCTGGAGTTGCAGAGTTTTGTCTCACAAGGACAAAAAAAAATTATTAAAATCTGAAATAACTTTAGAACTAAGAAGCTGGAGAGGATAAGGAAAAAAACAGCAGTGGAAACATTTCCTTCAATTTCAAGATTTATTTTTTTTCTTAAAAAGAGATAGGAAAATCAAATGCCCTATAATGCAATTAAAATGATTCTCAACACCCTAGGAGTCACTTAATCTTTCATTTTCCTCTCTGCAACATGAGGAAGATGGATTATAATAATGGCAAACAATTTCAAATTATAACAAGTCTAACCCCAAGATAATTCTATGTTCTACTGTTCATTTAAATTAACTCCATCTATCATTAGCTGATATTTACTCAAAAAAAAGCATTTTGTACTTACTTTTTCAACGAAATGTTCTTACATTTTAATACACTACTTTACCCAAATTCTACTTTCTGATTTTCTTTGGCAAATCTATTTTTGAAATACACTGAAGTCATTTCTATGCTCTATAAATAAAGCATGACTGACACTGTTTGCCTAATTTCCAAATGCACACTTCTAAGACCCATCAATCTCTGGCTTCTGGAGCTAGGACTCCTGAAGGATACTGCACATGTGTTCTATTACACTCTGCAAGATGTGGCTGGTCTATTTGGTGACAAAAATGCAGAAGAAATTTTGTAAAGTAAAAAAGTGAGATTTATACAGAAGGTAAGAAGGAGAAAGGCTCTAAACCACACATACACCCTCCCACATACACACACTCATCCATTACATACCAGAGTGTCTTCTTCTGGAGGAGAAGGGAGCTAGCTACGTTAAATATCCCTTTCTCAGGTTATTTGAAAGATTGCAAGGGCACATGAAATGACTTCTCAGAATTTCTGACCGAACAAGAGAACAGCTTGACAAGGGCTATTTCCCCTCAATAGCAGCCCAATTAAGGCTCTAAGTAAAATCTCATCAGAATGTTTGGTGATGTTCAGTCACACTAGAAACCATGCCTGAAACAGGATGAACTTCACAGAGGCAGAAGCTGACAGAGAATTCTCACAGAGAACAGAGAATTTGGAGTTACTTATTGCCCATTCCCTTTGGTATCTGAAGACTCTGCATGACTTCATGAGTGCACAGGACTCTGCTGCTAGATGATGAGCATCAGCAGTCTTCCAGTGTTGTGGTCTCAAACTTCATAACCTTGCAGCCAGACTGGAGATGGCAGGCATGGGGTTCTGGCAGCAGGTCTATATTCTTCCTTTCCTGACTGGGCCTATAGTCCTGTGGGCACAGCCTTTGAGAGCCCGCCATCACCATCACAGGCATCAGAGTAGGCCTTCAGGGATGCCACACCAGATACATTAGCCACACCTTACAGTGTGTAAGAGGCCAAATTTGAAATATCCTTCAGGAGTCTTAGATCCAAATACACAAAACTGATGTGATCCCAAATGAGCACTGGGAAAACAGGCAAAAAGTGCCAGTCCCTTTTAATGACAGAATACAGAAATGGCTCCAGTGTGTGCTCTTTCATATTCATATCATCTGTACTCACGACCTGGGGCTGACCCTTCTCGCATCTCCATTCCATACTGATGTGCCTACCTCCATACCCTTCTCTTCCTGCTCCAAACTCCCCAAGGTCAACACCCCAATTCAGCCCTTCATGATACATGGTCTTCTGTTGTTATCTCACTGTTTCAAGGGTTAGCCTTGCCTCCTTCTAAGACCCTGCTGAAAGTAAGTGAACATGTATTTCTGCAGCATCTGCAAATGCAGCACAGTTCTGGTGTGAAGCCATGGAGAAGTGACATTTTGGTGCCCTGGAAAGAGTCTACAGACCCATGGATGCCAATGCTGTCACTGGCAGTTCTCAGCTATGGAGCTCTGAGTAAGGCACTGAGCTGGAATATCAGTTTATCCATCCGTAAAAAGGGGAAATAACACCTATCAAGTAATATCTACTTCAGAAAGTTGGGAAAGGTCAATGACAGTCTATTCACTGACGAGTGTCAGCACTGATAAATACTGCCAAATAAATGCCAATGACAAAATACTAGCCCATAATACACGGCATGCTTCTGTATCCCCTTTGTTGTTCACACCTCCTACCTTATAAATCCCTCATGCCATTCATAAGGTGAAGACTGGAATGCCATAGATAAGGGCCAGGGAAAATAGTAAGTCTAATAACCAATATTCAGCATCTCTCCATTTCTGCACCCTTTTCTTCCTTTGTTTAAAAAGTTAATTCTAAGGAGCTGACCAAACGGCAGGTGTACAGAGCTGCTGTGCTGACCTCACTGTTGTAAAACCTGGACAGTCTGCCAGTGCAATGCCAGGACACTGAATCACTTCCATTTGAATTCTTAGGAAGATTCTGAAGATCATCATCTGACAAGATAAGGTACTAGATACTGAGGTCCTTTCTCAGATTGAAAAGTCAAGCATTCAAACTCTACTGTAGAAAGTGCAAGTCCAACAGACTGGCCACGTTGTTTGAATGCTAAATGTACATTTGCCTAAATGATTATTTAATGGAGAACTCCCACAAGGCAGATGCTCACACGGAGATCAGAGGAAGCTGTACAAGGACATTCTCAAGGACTCTCTGAAGAATTCTGGAATCAATTGTGAGACATGGGAGACACGGGTAAAGGACCACTCAGCATGCCTACATCAAAGAAGGCACTACACTCTATGAGCAAAGCAGAACTGCATTAGCTCAAAAGAAATGTGAGATGTGCAAATTTAGAGCCATTTCCACTTCAAATATTCATGTGGACTATTTGTGCCCAACCTGTGGTAGAGCCTTCTGCATTCATATTTGTCTGATCAGAAACCGTTGGCACATTGTACCTTGACCCCAACATACTGATGCCCTTCTGGTCCTCTCTGAGGACATAGGACAACAACCAACCAATCCTAAGCCCCTTAATACCAAAAACTGTACTGTAACATACTTGGAGAAGTTCCACTTTATAATAGTCCACATTAAAGAAGACTAAAATATATAGGATTTGAATTAGGCTTCAAACTTAAATAAAGCACCTGTGATTTTGTCAACAAGGCTCTTCTATCAACACAGATCACTGTTCTTTAAGAGCTGTGGCTGAAGGTTTCCTTGCCCTATGGCCAACCCCATGATGAACCTCCTGCCAGTTAGACCAATTCTCAAGCAATAGCCCCTCACCCATGGGGATGAAGCCTGTCCAGCTTGGAGTCACAGCCTTTGAAGACTCCCCCACACTTCCTCAAATAAGGTATGGGAGTAACACTTCAATGAAGCAATTTGAATGCACAAGAGACAAAGCAAAGGAGTCTAACATACAAAATGCACTTTAAAAGTTTAAAAAGGATTTAAAAAGGTTCCATTTTCTACCATGTGGAAAAGTTAAAAGTACAAATAGAAAAAACACACTTTCTTACAAAGCAACCCTTCCACTTTATAGCCCCGATGAAAAGAAAACGACTTTTTATTTTCAGCTCAAATCTCTTTACAGAGATTTGTCTTTCTAGAACTCTTTGTCTTTACAGAAACAGTGGGCAATTCCATACCTGCTTATTAAGGCCATTAATCACTTCTCTAAGTAATTCTTCTTTAATCTGAGTTCTCCTAGAGACCACTTCTTCATGTTTACAGGAATATCTCCAAGTGACATCAACAATCTCAAACAAAAGAGAGGATGTTTACGTTTATCATGCTCATGACCATCACTACTTAGTTTCTGAATATGCAGCACACACAACAAGCTAATATTTAGCAAGCTTTTCAAGATTATTCTCTTTAAACACTAGAAAATAGTGCAAAGATATTAATTTTCAAATTATAACCAGCATATTTCTAAGAGTGATTGGAAAACAAAACAAATTTTCAGAATCTGACACAAAAAATTTCTATTTTATTTGGAAAGCTAATTTAGTAAACTGCTTCATTTGTGAAGTAATTAAAATACCTTAATTTTTATGTCTCAAGTATAAAAAAAATTATTTTCCCTACCTCATCCTTGGAGAATGCTAGGATATAGGAAAGCTTCTTCCCCCATCCTACTTCATAAAGGAGAGGTTTATCACAAACATTTTCACAAGCATCACAGTGTAGCCATCGCTGCTGAGATGGAGAATAGACTTCTGTCCAAACATGATCTGCACAAGCAATAGAGGAGAAAAAAATTTATAGCTAATTAAACATATCTATTGCTCTATCTTTATACCTACACATTATATATAGACATGTATGGATGGCTATATTCACTTGTGTATATATATCTATGCTATGTATAATGTGTTATGTGTGTATTACTTACACACACACACACACACACACACACACACACACACACACACACACATTTTTACCTATGAGATAGGATTTTGGATGAAATGTGTTAAGGAAAACTTGTTCCTTAATTCCACCACCCCCCCAATCCATTTCACTGGAATCTTTTTAAAAAGACCTATGTTCTTTGTAATAACAATTCATTAACCATATAGTCAAATTTAAGATGGTTAAAAAAAATCACTATGCTACAACACAGAGAGATTGGTAGGTAGGTGAATGGTGTGCTAAGTGCTGGGATACAAATACTAGTAAGCAAGACAGTCTCCAAACAAACTATTTTTAGTCAGCATACTTTTTTTTTATAAACATCCTTTTTGCTAAATGCTAAAGTACGATGAGTTATTAGTACTTCTTTTCATCTGAAATAAGTCCCAGCTATATCTGTAACGTCCTGGGAGAAGCAGGAGTTGTTATGGAAGTGAGCTTGCCTCTACCACCCTATCCTTCCTGACGCCAATTGGCTTCTTTATTGGCATTTCCTTTTAAAGGCAGGGATTGTCTTATATTTTACTTTTTAAATGAGCAGAGTGAAGAGTAGACCAGATTCAAAGAAGCAAACACCATATTGGTGAGTAGAGAACAAGGCATTCCATGTCAGGTAAATTGTGTTTCGTTGTCTATACAGTACCATATACCTCAAACCACAAATGAGATTTTTATGAGAAAACATTAAAAGCAAGCTAAATCGGACAGAAGAGTCTCCAGAGGACATGGTTACCAGTTGAATCCCAGACGTAGCGTGCCTCAAACCCCAGAGCTCTGCAGCACAGAGTGAAACAGTTGGCCCATTCACCACATCGCCCACGTCTGGTTTCTAAGAGTTTCTCAGGATCATTATACCTGAAAAACCAAACAAACAAAACTTGTATTAGAAGAAAAACTAGGGATAGAGGTAATTTGGAAATATCTGTAATATAAAAAACAAAACAGGTCAATAATGATTTAAAAAAACCTCCTATGGGAAAAATAGATCTTTAATAGAAGACTTTCAAACATTCTTGACAAAAAGAATAGTACTGAGTAGATACTTTGTCTTATACACACACACACAGATACATCCCCAACCTCCTTAAAGTTTGGTGTATAAATATATTAAACTCTTCAAGAATGCATAGGCAAAATCATACTGTTAGAATTTCATCCAGTGAGAGCACTATTATGTCTTTACCCTAAAGAGACCCAAGAGAGTACAAAAATATTTATAATTCTTTGCTGGAATAAACAATTAGAAGCCAAATGGTTGCCCACAGACTAGGGAGTGGCTGAGCAAATTGTGGTATATACATAATGAAATATTACTTCACCATTAAGAAATGACAAAAGGGACAGATTCAGAGAACCCCAGGAGGGCATATATGAATGGATGGAGGATGACCCAGGGGCACACAGGTGGCACAAAGGATAGAGCACTGAATCTAGAGTCAGGAAAACCTGATTTCAAATCTGGCCTCAGACACTTTCGAGCTGTATGACCCAGAATGAGTCACTTAACCAGGGTTGCCTCAGTTTCCTCATCTGTAAAATGAGCTAAAGAAGGAAAAGGCAAAGCAGTCCAGTATCTCTGCCAAGAAAACTTCAAAAGGGGTCACAAAGAATAGGACATGACTGAAATGGCTAAACCACAACAACAGAATGACCTAAGCAGAACCAGGAGAACAACGTATACAATGACAACAAAGGAAAACAACATTGGAAGACTGAAGAGCTCTGGTCATCGCAATGACCAGCTGACTGCAGAAGCCTGGGGAAGCAATCTTCCTACCACATGGTAGAGAGTTAATAGACTAGATGTATAAAATAAGACATGCACTTTCACACATGGCCAAAACGTTTATTTGCCTGATTATACTTATTAGTTACAAGAGAGGGCTTAAACTTTTGGGTTTTTTTTGGGGGGGGGGGAGAGGATAATAATGCTAAAAAAAGAAAAGAAAGGAGTATCAACAAAATAGTAAAAAAGAGAGAGAAAAAAGCTCAGAATCAGAACAGAGGGGCAGAGCCAATATAGCAGAGAAAGCACTTGGCTGAGCTCTCTTAACATTCCCCTCAAAACAACTTAAAAATAATGCTCCAGATGGGTGATATCTATCTATCTATCTATCTATCTATCTATCTATCTATCTATCTATCTATCTATCTATCTATCTACCTGTCTGTCTGTCTGTCTGTCTGTCTGTCTCTCTCTCTCTCTCTCTCTCTCTCTCTCTATCTATCTATCTATCATCGATAGATATATCCATGCTTAATTGTAGCCTTTGGGGGTGGAGGGTGAAGAACAAAGTAAAAAGTGCATAGCAAAGAACAAAATAAAACTTACAAGGAAGTAAAGAAAAGATGAACAGCTCTGAACACAATGTGTAGCATTTACTATACAGGTTTTCTTGAAATGTGAGTTTATTGCTTTATATGTTGAATGCTCTCTTATGCTCTGCTGTGCATGTGGCAATATTTTTTTTCTTTTCTTATTTTGTATTTAAGTTTAAAATAAAATTTACAAAAAACCCCAAAAGGATGATAAAGGATGATATCAGAAGAAAATGAGGGAAAAATATACCTGTCAGATTGTCTGATAAGAGCTTATGACTAAACAAGAAAGAGATAAGAGGAGTTAAATAGAATAGATAATTTTGTTTACATGAAATTAAAAAGCTTCTGCAAAAACAAAACTAATATAACAAAAATAAGAAGGAAAACAGGAAACTGGGGAAAATATTGTACAGCAAGTTTCTCTGATAAAGGCTTCATTTTTCAAATATTTAGTGAGAGAAATGATTATTCCTCTTTTTTATTAATAATTAATTGAATTAGGACCAAAGTTTTTCCCATTTTCTACTTTCTCAAACAGAAATCAACCAATGTGGGCTATCTCTCAAAGACCTACCCAGCCAGGATGACTGAGATATAATCAAAGACATTAAAAGAAATTCTAAATTTAGGCTAATGAGTACATTCTTGGTTCACTGTGTTTGCTCAGACAGGGCTGGGAAAATGTTGATTCCTCCCCTGTTAGACAGATGATGTGGAAATTTGGGTAACCCAAGTCATACGCCCAAAGACCCTCATTGTCATTACAGTCCAGCCTCTCCGTATAATATTCTTTTCTTCATTAACTGTTAACCAGAGTTGATTTCCACCCTAAGGAACATTACTCTTCCATGGTCATATAAAACATGAGTCCACTACTATGAGGTCTTTGGTCTAAGAGAGACAGCCAAATGACCATCCTTTTATTAATGTACACATTGGCATTATTAATAAATGATAAAATTACCCAGAAACTATCTCTCTCAAACTTTTTAAATGTCACAATAGGAAATAGAGACAAATCATAAAGATGAGAACATTTACAAATTGATAAAAGGTCAAAAGGTTATGAACAGTTTTCAGAAGAAGAAATCAAAGCTATCAATAGTCACTTGAAAAAAATGCTCTAAAGTACTGACTAGAGAAATGAAAATTAAAACAACTCTGAGATATCACCTCACACCTACCAAGTTAGCTAACATAACAGAAAAGGAAATGACAAATGCTGAAGGGGATGTGCAAAAATTGGGACAGTTCTGCACCGTATGTGAACTAGACCAACCATTCGTGAGGACAATTTGAAATTATGCCCAAAAAACTATACAACTGCGCATACTCTTTGACCCAGCAATACCACTACTATGTCTGTATCTCAAAGAGATCAAAGAAAAGGGAAAAGGACCTATATGTACAAAAATATTTACAGCAGTTCTTTTTGTAGTGGCAAAGATTTAGAAATTGAGGGGATACCCATGAACTGGAGAATGGTTGAACAAACTATGGTCTATGATTGTGATGGAATGCTACTGTGCCATGAGAAATGATGAGCAGGATGGTTTCAGAAAAACCTAGAAAGACTTTTATGAACTGACGTAAAGTGAAGTGAGCAGTACCAGAAAAACAGTGCACATAGTAGTGCAATATTGTAAGGACAATCAACTGTGAAAGACTTAGCTACTCTGATCAAGACAATAATCTAAGAGAATCCCAAAGGACTCATGATGAAAAATGCTATCCCCACCTCTAGAGAGAGAACTGACAAACTCTGAATGCAAACTGAAGTATATTTCTTAATTTCATTTTTATTGTTTTCTTTTGTCACCTGGATAATAGGGAAATGTGTTTTGCACAACTTCACATCTTTATAGTTCTAGTTTTCTGTCAATTAGCATTATGCAAATTCAACTTTACATAAAGAATTCTGAAAGAAATATGCATTCCAAAAAAGCAAGTGTTAAGTTGAACTTAAATAACTGTGTTCTCTCCAATGTTGCCCCTCAGCTCCAAGGCCTCCTACCCTCCCACCGAAACAATAAACAAAAAATGAACCTAAAAAAAACCCCTTCCAAGTGAAAGCACAAGAACAGATGTGAGGAGAGACAGCCACTGCTGCTGGCTGGGGGTTTGGCTTGAGGTTTCTGCCCCACTCTGCCCACCCACCTGTATGTCTGTCTTCTGTCCATCCCTGGTTGGGTACTACATGTCTCCCCAGTTCCCCACCTGTCTGTGTCTGTGTCCAGCCTCCCTGCATTTTCTTCCTCTTGGTTCCAGCCAGTACTATATCCCCAGTAGCTGGTCCCAGACCCTCCTGCACCAGTATTTCTCCTCCTGCTCTTACTTCTCTATCTCTTGTTCCCACATGTCCTTGAACCATGTGCCAGTCCCACCCCTCCACGAGCATGTGGTCTCCTTCCAAGGTCCCTCCACCTTCCCTTTCCCCTGTTTGTAGGTAAATTCACTTGATGTAAAAATCACCATGGTGCGGTCAACTTAACTAAAGTGAGAACCATCTGTAATAGATATCAAATTGCTTGCCTCCGCAAGGACAGAGCAGCAGAAGGGAGGAAGAGAATTCAGATCTCAAAAATTTTTTAAAAGATTGTTAGGAATATTTCATATGTAATTGAGTAACATTTAACCAAACACATAAAAGTAACTAGAGAAGAATCAGAACAAACAAACAGGAGAGCTTTGGAGCAGCCATGTTAAGTCTGACGCGCACAGCTGTTCCCAGCGGACATTCACAGCTTCATATGCAGTCGGTCCTGCATTGTTTTGTATCGTACCTGTGGATGTTGTGTGAAGTCTGTAACAATGACAAGGAAAACTTAAAGAGAAAAGAAACAAATCTAGTCTTCTGTGGCTTCAGTCTAGGAGAAGCACCTTGGGTAGCTTCTCTGGGGTCAGCCCTGCTCCTCCCAGGTGGGGCAGCCCAGCCTGGCCCTGGCTCTTTTTAATGAGTGGAAAATTAAACCCTCTGGTAGATGAACAGGATGCTGCTTATTCACAAGTTATTGAATGAAGTATTTTTCATTAATCAAGTTCTTTTCTCTTAACTTTCAAAGATGTGCTTCCTGAACTAGCAAGCACTATTTTGATTATTTTACTCTACATCTTCTTTTATGCATGTGTGCATAAACATACACACACACACACACATATATACATATATACACATATATACACACACAGATGTATATATATACATATATGTCTGTGTCTGTATTCTTTCCAAGTTTTGGATCACTCCAAAACTGTAAAAGTTTTACATTTTCATGTGCCCAACAAAGAAACAATGTGATCATTTACAATGCTGCCATTCCAGGATCAATAATTCTTTAAAAATACCAACAGCTATTATTACCAAGTGGCACAGCTCCCATTCATTCACCTTTTATTTCACCAAGTAATTAATCTGATTATAACACCTGCTCTTTTGCTTATGGGACTTCCTATTACTTTCCAGGTAAACTTCAAACCCCTCAGCCCAGCAGTCAAGGTCATCTCGCTTTCCAGACTTTTCTGATAGTTCCATGTACTCAACACTCGACCCAAACGGAGCAATGCTGTTTCCCTTGAACACACCTGGCATCCTCATGCCTTCCAAGCACTCTTTCCACTTAAATACCACCTCCTCCACAACCCACCCATGTCCCCTGATGATGACCATTCCACAACAAGATGCCTTCTTTTGTAACGAATGAGCTGACCATATCAGAAAGATGAATTACCCTGCATCCCATCTCCTCCTGAGACTAAGGCCTTTGTAGGCCAGCCTGCACCGGGTCTCACAGCACCTGGCACAAAGCTCTCTTGGCACGGTGTCATTATAAGAGCAATCTAGCTTCGTCAATAAAACCTTCTTAGGATTTAAAGAGTTTCCAAATGAAAAAGCTTGTTTGCTTCTAAAACAATAATGATAATGACCAAGCTGACTGGGAGCGAAAGTCACGGTCTCCAAGTCAAAGTTAGCTTACAGCGACAGCTGAGGACACACCCCTTGACCTTAAGTAATCATCTCTCTTAAGGGAGACTGCCTTAAAAACGAATTCCTTAAATTATGAGTTCTGTCAAGTCAAAATTCACTATAGGAAATCCTGGTTTGGGGAGTCCCACAATACCATCTTGTTGTATTGCTTCTGTCAAGTAAAATGCCTGGATCCTCTAATACAGATGATGACAAGCCTCTGGCCATTGGCTGACACTCATAAGCCTTTTGTCATTTCTGATGATGTGCTAACCAGTCCCTAGGCATCTGCTAAAGTAACAAGCTCCTAGGCTGGGCAATGAACAGCCCACAGGGGCACCACCTACTCAAATGTGCTGATTACTGAACAAGAGAGGTTGTAAGACAACTCCAGGTCCCAGTTGACACTGAATGACTAATACTAAGACCTTGGGAATTTCAAACATTAACTAGGAAGGGGAGGCAGCTTGTCCTATAAGAATACTGTAACAAATCCTGTATTAGCAGGCAAAAACCCATCTAGGAAAAAAGCAATTAGTGTGAAGAAAGCAAAGAAAGAAAGGCAGACCAAATAAATGTCCTTAGATGTAAATTTAGCAGTAACAAATCAGTCGGGTGAGAAAGTAGCTAAGTTAATAATGCAAACTGACAACTTTAAAGAAGGAAATGCGAGTGAGACAGAAGCCTGAGCCCATTCCCATTTAAAACTATCTAGCACAGTGTTCCGTGGTATTTTTATTTTACAATTTTAAGTGCAACAGCTTTGAGCATTATTGTTCATGTTATCAGAAAGCCATTGTTTTTCTTTATACATTTACTTCTAAGTGGATGACTGAAATAAATAATATTCTAGTACTTCTAGGGATAATATTATTTTCAGATGGAACACAGCTCTGATTTTGTAATCACATACAGTCAGTGGGGATAACAGAATTCAGCTAAGGAAAATTAACTTACAATCTTTAAGGCCAGAGATAGCAAGGTGCTTCTAACCACCTGGTGTGTCCGTACCTGGGGAATCGATTACTGACATGGCAGGAGCTACAGAAATGCTCTTCGACTCGACTCGCTCCCCACCTCTGCTCATCATCATCAGGAGGCAGTTTTCCTCTATTTATCGTCTCGCCGCCACACTTGGCACACGGAAGGTGATTCACCCACTGGAAAAACTCTTCTTTAAACCAGTGCAAGAGTTCCAGCAGAAGAAAATCCTCTTCATTTATGTTACCACCTGAAAGGTTAAAACCAAACTAAGGCATAAGAGATAACTTCTGCAACACCTAAGCTGTTACAATCAATCAATCAATAAGCCTGTATTAAGCGCCCACCACGTGCTAGTTGTGCACAATTTGGTCTAACACAGAGGCCTCGATAACAGCAAAAGCAGCAGTGCCTGACACTTTAGAGAACTTTAAACTGAGCCAAGAATATCAGCATTTACAGACATTATCCCATCTGATCCTTCAAAAATATTGTGAAGTGTAGAACCTATATAAGATTGCACGCCGTCTCAGGGCGGGAGTGGGGAGGAAGGGGAAAAGGAGGGGGATGGAGGGGAAAAAATCTAAGACATATGGAAGTGATTAGAGAAAACTGAAAACAAATAAAATAATTTTAAAAAATATTGTGAGGTGGATATTGCAGATTTTATCATTTCCATTTTAAACCCAAAGAAACAGAGATTCAGAGCAGTTAAGGGCCTTCCCCATGGTTAGACGGCTGGTAAATGTTAGGGGCAGGATTCAAATCCATCTCCTGCTTATATTACACCATTTTGTCTAAAAGCTGCCTATTTATACAAAAATTACAATGACTGTATAAAAACCAACAGAAAAATCCAATGACAGGAGTAGCGAACATATCTATAGCTACTATGACCTACACCTTCCGATGATTGTGCACACTGAGAAACAGCCACTCTTTGAACTTAAAATGCACCAACATGTTGCATAACATTCTTCTGAGGTAGCTCTCTATTCCAAGAATCACCTTAACCAAGGAGGTGGGAATGGAGAGAAGTATCCCAAAGTGACTTTGTTTTCAGGGGTGTCTCTTGCCATCTGAAAATGAATTCATGCTTGTGAGTTTTAGCAGAACTTGAACATCACTGGTTTGACTTGTTTGTGTAGAGACATATACATACGAAAGTGTAACAACTGTCATGATGTACATAAATATGACACGTCACCTGTTCATGTGTGCGTGTCTATCCATCATTAGGCATGGTTAACCTTCTGAGGGGACCATGGGCCCCTTTGAAGCCTGTGGATCCTCTTCTAGAATGTTTTCAAATGCATAAAATATAATACACAAAGAAAGCCAACTGTAATGACATAGTTATCAAAATATTTTTTAAAAACCAAGTTCATGAACCTCTAGATTAAGAATCCCTATACATGGGCACACACGCATGCCTATGTATATATATATATATATATATATATATATATATATATATATATATATACACATGTGCATACATGTATACATATACTTATAGATACAAACACATATGTGTGCCTTTAGACATATACATGCACATAAATATGTATACACAGAGCTTATATATTAAAGTGTGTAATGGGCAGTTGGGTGGCACCACAGTGGATAGCATGTGAGCCTGGAGTCAGAAAGACTCATTTCCTGAGTTCAGATCTGGCCTTAGACATTTATTATCTCTGTGACCTTGGGCAAGTCACTTAACCCTGTTTGCCTCAGTGTCCTCATCTGTAAAATGATTTGGAGAAGGAAATGACAAACCACTCCAGTATCTCTGACAAGAAAACCCCAAAAGTGGTGCCACAGCCAGACACAGATGAAATGCATGAACAGCTGAAGTAAGGGGTATGGTCAAAGTAGCAAAGGACCATAGACGCCTTCAAAGCCGGGCACCAGAACACAAATTTTCAGGGGAAGGAGATGAGAACAGCACTTCTCATTCTTATGGCACAGATTTGTGGGAAAGGGCAATAGTAACAGATGTCTCTCCTGAGTCTGTAACTACCCAGAGTGCAGAGTAATACTGGAGGTAAGCTAAAGTAAGAGCTGACTGGAGAGAGGCTGGCTACCGAGCAGGTGCGAGCCCACCTTCCATCCTGGGCCGTTCCCCTCCCTGTTCTCCTGCCATGGCCCAACCACAGAGAGACAGTCAGCCCACGCCCTCCCCACTGGACATGTAAGTCATGAAGGGGAGTTAAACAGCAATGGTCACAGCTGCGACCGTTTTCTATTAAACATAACCCCATAATCACTTGTATTAAAAAACACGCCTAAAAACAAAACGAGAAATGGGAACAAAACTGACTATGCATCAGATGACTCCAGAACAGTAGGGTTGCAGTCATGTTATTTATCAGACAAAGTAAAAATAAAAACTTATTAAAAATTTGTCAAAAATTTTGTTTTGTTAAAATTTGTAACATCAGCACTTAGACAGTCATTATGCACTGATTAAGTGCCGACTATGGACCAGGAACTGTGCTAGGTAATGGGGACGCAAATTCAAAGAATGAAACAAACTTTTCTTTCATAAGCGTAGGATAGTTCCTAGATAATGAACTAATTTCAATACTAAACATGCACACACTAGATGTAAAAATAAAGGAAAAATTAGCTAAGACAGCAGGTGACTTGAACGTTCTCTTAGAGTTGGATGAATCTAACAGAAAGATAAGCAAAAGGGAAAATAAAGAATCGGACCACTGGAGAATTTAGAACTGAAAGGCCTATGATGTTTTCTGAATGGAACATTTAATAACATACACATTTCTCACACCACAACCTTTACAAAAACAAACCATGAACTAAGAATACAGAAATTACAGCTGTAAAAAATAAATAATAAACATCTTTAACAGATAACACAATAAAAGTAGTCATCAATACACAGAGAACATTCAAAAGATGCAGACCTAAATAGAGACTTAATAACATCCTGCCCAAAAAACAGATCATAAACAAATAAATGAAATAATTTGTAAGTATGAGAAAGACAGTGATGAGACAACATATGAAAATTTCTGAAATTCAGTTAATACAGTCCTCAGAAAAATTATATCCTTAAGAATATACTTCAGTAAAATACAAAGAAAGTGCTAATGAATTAACCACGCAGTTAAAAATTAGAAATACACCAAAAAAAAAAATCCAAAAAGAAGAAATCTTGAAAATCAGACAAATAAAATGGCAGATTTTAAAACTGACAAAATTAAAAGTTGATTCTTTAAAAAACTAAAAATTAGTCAATGTGGATAAAATGAGGAAAATCAAGTTAATAAGATCACAACAGAAAATGTTAAAAAATCAGAAATTGCTACACAATTACATGCTAGCAAAACCAAGAATTCAAATAATTTACAATCAAGTGAGGAAATCAAAATAGATGTAGAGAAACCACCAAAAATATGAAACTCTTAGTCCTGATGCAGTCATGGGAAGATTATGTAGATTTTAAAAGAATTAATACTTACATTTTATAAACTATTCTTAAAAATTGGGAACGAAAACATTCTACCACACTCCTTTCATTAGACAAATATAGTACTAACACCTAAACCAAGGAAGCCTAAAGAAATAGACCAATATAGCTAATTAGTGCCAATTAAGAAATTAAATCATATTCTGCCGTAAATACTACATTAATTTATTCATGGATGCAAGGATGCGTTAGGAAAACAACAATACAATAAGTCATGGTAAAAACCAACTATCTAATAAAACATGATTATAGAGGTGCAGAAAACTCCTTTGACAAAATGCAAAACTCAATTATACTAAAAATAATCTTTCAAAGTATGACCTTAGAGAGACATTTAAAAATATGATGAAAAGTATCTAAAATCAAAATCTAGCAGAAAATGTTAGAAAATTTCCCAATAAATAAAGGAATAAAGAAAAGATGTCTTTCTCCCTGATTTGATATAGTTCTGAAAATGCAAGCCACAGCAATAAGACAAAAGAAAGACATCAGAGGCGCGGGCAAAGGGAAGGCCAAATTCTATTTGCTGACGGCATGGTGGTTTAACTTAGAAAATCCCGGAGAATCAGCAAAGCAACTGAAATGATTAAGAGTTTCACTAAGGTACTGAATGCAAAATAAATCCACGAAAATCAATGACATTTTTACACAGCTATAAGGAAAGGAAAGGAAAGGGAAAAGAAAAAGGAAAAGGAAAAATTACATTAGAAGTGATTACAAAATGTTAAAAAAAAAAAAAAAGGAAGTCAATCTACCAAAGAACACTGAACATATGACATCTAGACTGGAAGAATCTTCAATACTCATGACTGGGTCAATGACAATATTGTTTAAATTAATTTACAGATTTCATACTATATCAATCACATTATCAAGGGAATACTTTACAGAGGTAATGAAAATTTCATTTGGAGGAACAAAAAAGTCTAGAATACCTAGAGAAAAAGTGAGAAAAAAAGTAAAATACTATAAAGGACTAACCATCAAAATTACTTGGTTCTAGTTAAAAAAAGGCCAGTGGAACAGTGAGACAGAGAATCAGAATTCACTGAAGTCAATCCATACAATATATACAATGCAACCCTATAACATACAATAAAACCTAAAACATAAATTACTTGGGAATGAATTATGTGCCAGGCACTGGGCTAAGCAATGGGGTTAATGCTTGTATTCTCACCCTAGTGAGTTCTTTATATACACACACACACATATTAGCCTCTGGAGTTAAAGAATGTAACAATGATAATTTTACTTGGGGCTCCAAGTAATTCCTAATCTACTCACAGAGCTGTGGACAGCGGCCATATCGTAAACAGATCATTAAGTCATTAACACGTCAAATCAGGAAGGATTATTTTTGACTATGAACATGACTTACGTAGGTATTACGTATAATAAATATGTGTATTCAGTTGTTTATACAATTGTTTACATTACTATTGACCTTTTAAATATATAAACTATTTGAGAAAGTTTAGGCAGAGTGCACAGAAAGCACCATATTATCACTTTACAAGCAGTCTAATATTTTTACTTTTATACCCATGAATATAATGAATAATAAATAGTCCCAGTACTACCTTGATCCACTTTTTTAGCTCTTTCAAACTTCTCTTGAGCTCTTCTTTGCAATTCTTGCACTGGAATGCAAGTCAAAGCTTTCTTCTGAAGAGAAAGGTTTTCGTAGACAAGCACGTCATCAAATTTGGTCTGAAGCATTTTTAGAATAGCTGCATCAGAAGCCTATGGAGGGAAAAACAGAGCAAAACCAAACCTCTTGATCTGAGCTTCTATCTAAATAATTTAAAAGTTATTTCCTAAGATCTACAATACTAAAATCTGTTTTATTTAAAACAGGATGAATGGGCTCATTCCAAAGAGTGATGTTAAACCCAATGGTGCCACCTTATCACTGGTGTGACAAGCTGTAGACCTCTTCCTCAGTGAACAGCCATGTTTCGTGTATTTAGGATGATTCTGGAGGCCTGATGAATCAGCAGTTTACCTGATTCTGTGTGTGTGACACAAATTGATGACATAGCTCTACTATAACTAATCATGGATTTAATGGATTCAAACCTTTATCAGTATTTACAGAAAACAGAACAAAGGCTCTTAAGTGCATTGTTCAAGGCTGCTTTTTCATATTGAAATGAGTTTGTCTAGTGGTTCCTTTTGCAGTAATTTTCCACTCAAACTCTCATTTGTGGAATGGGGGAGGAGAGTTTTCCAAAAGTGCTTTCATTTTCAATTTTGTCTTTTTCAATTTGCAAACTACTTCACTGCTTGTGATTTTAATAGCATTTAAATAACAAGGTTTATTTCTTTATGCATGCATTGGCACAGCTCAGATAAGTGCAGACATAAAAATAAACTGCTGATTACATAGCTATTACAGCCGCTTTGGTAACCATGTACTAAGGCAGCAGCTACAAGAAGCAGGAGTTAATTGTCTGGAGTAGTCAGAGAGGCTTGCAGTAGAAAGACAATGCAAGAATGGGGAATGTGATGTTAGAGATCGAGGATGTGTCTTCTTTTCCCATTAAATGCAGGCCAACTCTGCATTCGTATGAAGAATATGGAGACGTATTTAAGACTCATTGCGAGAAAAACACACATCTGGAACAGACTGTCAGATCAGTGGGACAAAATCAGCCTCCATGTAACAGAAGCAGGGCCCACAAGTGCCTTTAGCCACCAGGAAGATAAGGACCTCTCTCCTTCTCTAGCCTGAGCTCTAGCAGCCCTTGGCTCTCATCCCTGCAGCACTAGGTTGTGCTTGTTACTTCAAAAAGAAGAGTTTTTACTTATTTGGATAAATTTAAACACTACTTTCTATCAATTAATATCTTCTAAATTACCTTTGGGAACAAGAGGACAAGACGGCAAAGAGACATAAATCGCACCTTCTCATATAATGATTCTTACTACATGTACACAGACACATGAATACAGAATCTAACACAAAAGGAACCTGATGTTTATTGCAGAAACTAACACTGGCTGAACTATTTTTATGACTTCTCCTAACACCAAGAGCTCTCAAATAGTGCTTACTTCTTTTAAAGAGAAAAAAAAATCCTCACACATGGCAGTAACTCATACACCACTCTGGCTGCTAAGAAAAGCACACAAAAATTCACACATGTTCTGAAACGAACACTTGCCCAGCAAAAGTATAAATTTAGACCAGCTGTTCACTAATTGCCCGTGTGTGTGCATGTGTGTGTGTGTGTGTGTGTGTGTCTTTCTTAAGTCAATCATGTTTTCACACCATCTCTTTTTCACCCCAGAAGTAGTAACGAGCCTGGGGATAGAATCCTCCTTGTCTTTTCAGGCTCTGAGTCACTGACAGTTTGTCCTAATGGGAATGATCTGAAAGGCACCACCAGTAGGAGCATGGGCTCTATTGAACGTATAAACAAAAAGGTCAACAGGAAGCTAAAGACCAGAATTCTGAATGGAGGCCAGGAATTCCAAGCAGCAGATTATTGCTGTCAGGTAGACAAATGAAGGAAATAACTGGAAGATGCTTAGACAAAAATTATCCCACTGCGCATAATATGGAGGCTACTTGTGTAGAACACAAAAAATACACTCAATAAAATACATAAGTAAAAAAACATTCACAATAAAATAAAGTTTTAAACCATGGCTCGATCTAAGCAATATACGATCACTCCCAGTTCATTTTAATACTCCTTGTTTACAAGGCTGGGTTTTTGGTTTTTTGGAACAAAGACAAAAATCAGTCAATCCACAAGCGCTGATTAAACATCTCCTGGGTCCTAGGGCTGAGCACAAGGGATACAGAGGCCAAAAGAAATGCTCCCTGACCTACAAAAGCATACGTTCTCTCAGAGGAGACATAATAAATATATATGTATATGCGTATACATACACACATATATACATACATACATACATACATATACATGTATGTATGTATGAACCAGAAGTATGACGTAGTTTTAGGGGAGGAGGCATTAGCGGCTGGCAGGACCAGGAAGGTGGCACCCAAGCCTTGCTAAGAGCCACAGGAAAGAAGCAGGAGGAGGGTCATTCCAGGCACATTCCTGCTCTGCTCCTGGTTTGGTTCAGAAGACATCTGTTATTCGTAACTGGGAGAAGGTTACGATCTGCTTCTTTTCTAATTTTTTCTTAATCGCGTGATCTTTAATATTAAGATGGAATTTCTACTTAGAACCTATTGTGAAGATGGTGTAAGCTGTTGGTCTAAGCTTCATTTCTGCCAGACTGCTTTCCAGGTTTCCCAGCAGTTTTTGGCCAAATGAGAAATTCTTTCCCATGTAACTTGTGTTTTCCAATTTATTGGACACCGAGTTTTACCATTTCTGATTCTCCTTTGTCTAGTGCGTTCTACTGACTGACCTCACTATTTTTAACCAGCACCAGATGGCTGTGATGCTGCTGCTTTATAATATAATCTGAATTCTGGAAGTGTTATTTTCCTTCCATCCCTCCCCTCTCTTCATCATTTCCCTAGCTATTCTGCATCTTTTATTTTTCGAAATGGATTTTTTTCATTATCTTATCCAGTTCTATAAATTGATTGATATAGCATTAAAAGTGTAAATTAACTTTGGCAGGAACGTCACAGGCCAACCATAAGCATCAAATGCTCCTGCAGCAATCCTGCAGCGTTCCTTAAGGAGCACCTTGTCCTTGATTCTACACAAACCTTCTGTGTCCAAGGGTAGGTCAGTCAATCCCCTGATATTTTTGTGCATTTTGAAGTCATTTGGAGGGGGATTTCCCTTACCCTGCCTCTTGGGACTTTTTATTATTACATACAGAAATGCTGCTGATTTTTGCTGGAGCCTGAAATTTTGCCGAGACCATTAATTATCCATTAATAGCTTCATGGATTCTCTAGAATTTTCCAAGTTTATCATTATCTTATCGACAAATAGGGATGGTTTTATATCTTCTTTATATACCTTTGCATCTCTAATTTCTTTTTCCTATCTTATTGCTGTTGCCAGCACCTCCAGAACTATTTCTAATACCAGAATTATGCCTAAGAATCAGCATCCTTGCTTTATGGAAAAGGGAGCTAGATGGTGCTATAGAGTGCACAGAGCCTGGAACCAGGAAGACAATTTCAAATTTTACCTAAGACTGTGTGACCTTGGATAAATCACTAAAACCCTGTCAAAATCGGTTTCCTCAACTGCAAAATGGAAATAATTGGATCTACCACTCAGAATGATCGTGAAACCAAAATGACATATTTGTAAAATGCTTAGCACAGTGCCTTGAACATAGTACGCACTTAATAAGTGCTTTTATCCTTCCTTCCTAGTGTATCCCCATTACATATGATGCTTGTTTTTTATGTTAGATACTATTTATGATGTTTTAAAAAAAGAACCTTCTAGGCCTATATTTTGTAGGGATTCTGGCATAAACGAGTGTTGAGATTTGTCAAAGGCTTTTTCTTCATCTACTAAGATGATCACATGGTTTTAAAATTCATTATATTAATTATTTTCCTAATATTACACTATCCTTGCAGCACTGCTACAAATCCAACTTGATCATATTGAGTGATTTCTTGGATAAATTGCTGTAGTCTGTTTCACAGAATTTTACTTAAAATGTTTGAACTAATATTCATTAATGATATTGACCCATAGTTCTCCTGTGCTTTATTTTTGATATTAGGTTTAGGTATTAGTTTTCTACTTGCCTCATAAAAATGATTTTGGTAAGGTGTGAATAATTTCTGGAGGATGGACACTACTCATTCCTTAAAAGTCTGACAGAATTCTCCAGTGAATCATCAGGACTGGGAATTTATTGGCCATCTTTTAGTTGGGGTGTTTTATATTTTAACAGTATTCATTTCATTTGTGTTCCGTTTTGTTAACATATAACTATGCATAATAGATTCTAGTTGTACTTTCTATTTCTTCTGGTTTTGTTTGGATTTTGCCAAAGCATTTGCTTTTTGTTGACCTTGTTTTCTGCCTTCTTTTTAATCAGATTTGCTAAAGGTTTATCAATTATTTCTGTTTCTAGTTTATCCATTTCTCCTTTAAATTTTTTAATATCTCCTCTTCTGTTTTTATTTTATATTTGTTTAGCTATTTTCTTATTTTTTAAGTGCACATTCAGTTCATTTTTGTTCATGTGTGTTTGTAGGGTTATTTGCGATAGTTGCATCCCAGAAATTTTGATGTGCCAATTCCATCACTACAAGTTTTTCACATGAGTTGTTCTTACAGCAAATCATTATTTAGGTTTTCAATGTTAAAGTCTCCATTTTGTTGTCTGTTTTTTGTTTGTGGTCCTTATAGAGATTACTATTTTTATTGCATTATGGTCCAAAAAGTTGCATTAACTATTTCTGTCTTTTTGCACATTCACAAGAATATCTCCGTGCTATCTTAATACATGGCCATTTTTTATTTAAGTGCCAAGTGATTTTGAGAATTATGTATTTTTTTAAAATTAATTTATTTGTTTTCAGTTTTCAACAATCAGTTCCACAAGTCTCAAATTTTCTCCACCTCCTTCCCAAGACAGCATGCCGTCTTATATGGGGGCTACACATACATCCTTATTAAATACATTTTCACATTAGTCATGTTGCATAGAAGAATTAAAATGAACAGGAGAAACCATGAGGTAAACCAAAACAAAACATAACACAAGAGAAAATAGTCTGCTTCATTCTGAGTTCCAATTCCACAGTTCTTTCTCTGGATGTGGATGGCATTTTGCCTCAAGAGTCTTTTGGCAATGTTTTAGGTCCTTGCGTTGCTGTGTAGAGCTAAGTCTATCAGAAACAGTCCTCGCACACTGTGGCTGCTACTGTGTCAGTTCATCTAAGTCCTTCCAGGCCTCTCTGAAGCCCTCTTGTTCATCATTTCTTACAGACAATAGCAGAATTATGTATGTTCTTCAGCAGTCCCATTTAGAAGATGCCATAAACTTTTAGCTTCAGTTTCTACAGCGTTCTGTTTTATCTTTTCCCTTTTCTCTATCTTTCTGTTAGACTTACTCAAAACTGAGTGAGGGACATTAAAAATCAGTCACTATTGTGTTACTGTCTATTATCTTCTTGTAACTCAATTAATGCTTCCTTTATTAATTTAGAAGCTAGGACATTTGGAGCATATCAGTTTATTATGGGCATTGGTTTGTTGTCTATGGTTATTTTCAGCATAATACAGTTTCCTTGTTTATCCCTTTTAGGCTCCAAATGACTGTTTTTACTTTCTTTGTCAGCATGATTTCAACTCCTGCTTCTTTGGATTCACTTGATGCTTGGTAAATTTTTTCTAGACCCTCATTTTTATTCTGTATATGTCTTTGATTTCTAATGTCTTTATTTTATTTTTAATGTGTTTCTTGCAAGGAACAGTTTGTGGGGTCTTGCTTTCTTGTTCAATACATCATTCTTTTTCATTTTATTAAACTATTTAATTCATTCACATTTATAGCTATTCAATTTAATTTTTATTTTCCTTCATTTGTCTCTAATACTTCCCCTCCCCTAAATTAGGATTCCCCCTTCTCTGTAAATGAGGCACTATGTTTTCAGTTATTGTAGCTTAATCTATTTTAAGGTAACTATACTCACACGGGTTCTAAGCCCCTCACCCTTAGGGTCCTTGCCCGATTTGCTATCCCTTTTCCTAGTTTCGGAGTTTTGCTTATTAGTTCCTTTCTATTTCTTGCTTTTTCTAGTTATTTAATTTTTCTCTTTTTTTTTCCTTCTCAGTTATATAATCACGTATAATCTCCCTTTTCCCTTCCCTCTTCAACTTGTTTTATTGTGTTAATTCCTTAAAATTTAATTTCCCCGCACTTTTTTCTAAAAAGGATTTCTTTCCCTCATCCTCTTCATTACTCTTCTTCCCTGTCTTTTCTATCCAACTATTCTTTGACTCACAGACCTTTTACTTATTTAGTACTTTTTATTCTCTGTATTTTTCATGGAATTAAGACTTGTAAGATACCTATTTACGGTTCCCTCTACTAAAGAGTTGGCTATTGTTTTGTAGGTCTTGTCCCCTAGCTCCCTTTTTCTTTGTGTTTTACTCTCATAAATATCAATTCCTGCAGGAGAGAGAGAAGGTATTGTTCCTGAGCAGGAATTCCCCACCAAATTTGCCTCAAAATCTCTTCCTGTATCCGTGCCCTCCACTCTTCTGGATGGTGTCTGCTCCCAGGAACTCTTCTCCTGAGGCAGGGTGAATGGTGTCTCTAAGCACCAAATTCCTGCAAGTCCCTATCTCCCTTTACAGAAAATCCTTATTCTTCCCTAAGTGTATTCATCAGGGATACTCACTCCCACCACTGAAATAAGATTTTTCCCATTCTTTTCTCCTTTTTCAATCTCTTCCTTTTCCTCTTTGATCATTTTCCTGGAGGGCTCTCTTCTGGCTGAGAGATTCCAGGAGTTATTTCCCCTTCCTTCTTAGATTTTGACTGGATGAGGATACATCACACACTCCCCTCTATCTTCTTCATCCCCTACTCCTTTTTTTATACTCTTCCATTTTGTACATTTCTGTTTTATAATTTAGTCCTACAGAAAGAAAAGGACTCACTTGCAGGTGAGGTGTTTTGAGGTTTAGGCCATGATGTTTCTTCCCCACTGCTTCTATTAGATTCCTGCTCTCCCCCTTGTTTACATTTAGAAAGAAATTTCTTAATGACTTCATCGATTGTTCTTTAGTTATTGTCCTAGGTTGATTTGTTTACCCAACCCTTCTGCTGCCTGGTGTGTTTGAGAAGCAAATAATTTCTTCAAGTATGTTTTATTTCTAGGAGTGTTCTGAGTGTCTTTTTTATTGAACATCCATTTTTTCTTCATTTACGGTTAGGTTCAGATTTGTAGTATACGTCACCTTGCTTTGGTTTTTGGAACTTTAGTTTCTGGTGGATGCACAACAGGCTTAGGTAGTCAGAATTTCATTGCCTCTACATTTGAAGGTCTTTCTCTGGGTTGCTTGGAAAACTTACTACTTCAATGGAATCATTAAATTTAACTACTATGGGTCTTGGAGTTTGCAACATAGGGATTTCCCCCCCCTTTTTATTTTCTGGAAACAATCTATGGAGTCTTTTGATTGGATCTTAAAGCATCTCAGCCTCCTTCTATATGGGCAACTCATGATTCACTGGCCTTGGTCTTTGCCACAAGTGACTTCTGGGGGGTAGAGGTGGGGGAGAAGACATAACTGGCCCAATGGGGTGCTGAGCACTTTTGCTCAGGCTTAGTGGAGATTCACACAGCTACACACGTCTCATCTCCATATGCTCAGTTCTCTGACTGAGCTTGGTGGTGGCACAGAGCGCTGCCACACTGATGTCACGGCCTGAGCATTTGGGGGCGGGGTGAGGGAGGGTTCAATCAGGGTATAGATTTAAGTTTGCTGTAAATGTGCAACAGGACAGTTTATACAATATTGCTGTGAGTATGGTTGGGTGGTGGTGAGGATACACTTTAGGGATTAGGGATTATTCACTAAATCTTTATCTTTTCGGGGCTCTTGGTATCCTTGATCATGGAGATAGCTGACATTGCTTTATCTCTGAAATATAATTCCTAATGTGGGGACTATTGAGAGGTCATAGAGACTGGAGAAATTTCTAGTTCTCCACCTGTTGGTCACATGACCAGGATGTCTCCCAATAATTCTTAAATTCTTAAATCTTTGATCTGTCTTCCAGGTCTGTTGTTTTTGATAGGACATTTTCTTCTGTTTTCTTCAGTCTTTTGACTTTGAGCATTCTTGTTGTCACATGGAATCACTGACTTTTGCTTGGAACATTCAACCTTTCAGGGAATACTTAAAAAAGCTTTTGTACCTCTTATGCTAAGCTGTTCATTTTTTTCCCCCAAATTTCTCCCTCATAGCTTTTATTTCTTTTCCAATTCTTTCCCCTGTCATGTATTTCATTTATAATCTCATTTTAAACTTGTTTTCCAAACTCATACTATTTCCTCTAGGAATTCTAATTGATCTTCTAGGCAAGCTGTGCCTTTTGTTGGGAGGAAGGGGGTCAGGAAGTACATGTTTTGGAGTTATTTTCCTCTTCTGGATGGGTTTGTCTTGAGCATTCCCGGCATCATAACAGATCTATTTTGTTCACTTATTTAAGGTAGCTAGGGAACTCCACAATGCATAAAGCACTGGGTCTGGAGTCAGGAAGACCTGAGTTCAAATCCAGACTCAGACACCTACAAGCAGTGTCACTTAACTTCTGTCTGTCTGAGTTTCCTCCACAGCACCTACCTTAAAGGGCATTTGTGAGGATCACAGGAGAGAATTCTAAAGTTCACAGCACAATGCCTGACACACAGCAGGTGGTTTTTGTATATATAGATATAGATATGAATAAACATAATGTATGTATGTATACATATATGTATGCATGTGTTAATGTATTTATATGTGTGTGTATATATATAGATCTATTGTATGTACGTACATATAAAGTGTAAAGTGTACGGCCCCATGCCTGACACACAGATTGAGTCTCAGATCCCCATTCTTGGGATCATGATCAAAACTGGCTGAGACCTTGCTCTCCGACAGGGGTTCAAATCTCAGATTTTCCTCCCCTAACAATCTGATTGCAGCAAGAGTTAAAGGCCCTTTCCATGCTCAGGGGGCTTGGTCCACAGGTCCCCCCTCCTTCAGAGACTGGGATCAGATCACCCCAATGAAGTATCTTAATCCATAGGCTGCTATGTTTCTTCTTCTTTTTTAAAATTAACTTTCCCCAGTTACATGTAAAAACAATTTCTAACATTCATTTATAAAACCTGAGTTCCAAATTCTCTCTCTCATTCCTCTCCCCTGCCCATGAGAAGGCAAGCAGCTCAATATAGGTTATATATGTGGAGTCATGCAAAACATATCCATAATAGCCATGTTATGAAAGAAAACATCCTATGTTTCTTCTGAACCTTTTGAAATGTTTTCCCCAAATCTAGGATGCATGTCAGACTATGCCTGGATATTTTTCTTATCAAATTCTAAAAGAAATGGATCACTTCCCCTGAGGGTTCCCATAATTTCCATCTCTGAAAATAGATCCTTTGTATTTGTGCAACTAGATACAGAATAAAATTTCCCCTGGTTGGATCTAGCACCTTTTGTAGAATGAATTTATAACTAAGATAATTCAAGAAGCAGAAAGTTCCAGAAGAAGTCTAGTTAACTGAAGTCCCCCATTATTGTTATATTATGTTTTTGAACTAAATTATCTCTAAGATATGGTTCAGGTAAGCAATCCATTACAACTCTTAATATTTTTAAAGGTAGAATTGTCATAAGCACCCCAGGAATAGGTGCTAAATAAACATTCTGACTATAAAGTGTATGAATAATACATAAAAAGACAAAGATGTATTTTTAATTTCTGAAATCAGAATTTGGTTTAAGAATATAATGGTGTTTTTATTTTTTTACTGAGCCCTGTGGTTGGCATGACCCAAAATCAATACCACAGTGCTAACCTCCAAGGTATTTCAAATGAAAAGAAAAGGAGGGTAATCTGAAAATTAATTTAACAGATAGGACTCTCTAAGTCATAACAACAATAACAAAATATGTTAGTCCAGGTAAATAGGCCCTCATTTGTAAAAAGTGATGTAAATTTCTTTAAAACTGAAATTGTTCTTTAGAGCAAACTATTACATAATATAAAAAGATGAAGCAGAAAGTCTTAAAACTTCAGAACATAATTAGGAAGTTAAAAAACCAATAAGTCCTTAACTCTGCAGCCTACTTCCCCTCAATATTAATGACAGGGGTGTGATAAGCTTTCATAAGCAGGAATCACTAGGGTGACTTTTCTTTCAACTAGTAAAGAGGAGATAAAAAAAAATAACATTATCAAAAGACATATGAATGTACTGAAAGAGACAGTTTCAGAGAAACTGGGAGGACTTATAAGAATTGATGCAGAATCAAATGGGCAGAACTGGAAGAATTTATAGGGCAACAACATTATACATAGAAAGAACTCTGAAAAGCTTAAGAATTGCTCAACAGATTGAAAAAACGTGATGCCAGGGGACCAAGGAAGAAAAATGCTACCTACTTCCTCACAGAAAGGCAATGGATTTAAGGTGAAGGATGGGATATGTAGGTTGGGGACATGGCTAATATGGAAATTTTGTTTTGCTCAACTGTACATATTTGGAACAAGGTTTAGTATCTCTTTTTTTTCCCCAATAGGGAGGAAGGAAAGAAAGAAGATAAATTTTTGTTGAATGAAAAAAATAAAAAAAACACTAGACAACAACAGAGGGATAAATGATTTGGAGGCAGAGACAGGCTTCTTCTGACCCACCAGCCAAAATGTCTGCTCTTTTGTCTCTCAAGGAGTAGTTTAGAGCATTCCCAGAATAAAGAGCTATGCCCATGTTCTGTGACCCTGATGAGGGAGGAAAGGTCAGTGGTTCTGAAATTATTCCCTCTGAAAAAAAGACTGAATAATTAACAATATCTCATGTAAGGGGCTGCTAAACGGAGACTAGAGAACAACTTTTTTGGCTAAAGAAAGGATAAGACACTATGGGCTTAAACTGATGAGAGACAAAATGATGTCAGAAAATAAGAAAGAACTTCCTGAAAGTAAGGCATGAGTTAGCGTGGAAGACTGTCATCTCCTTGGATCCTCACCTGAATGACAAGTACACTAGACAAGGCAAAGGACAGAGCAGAGGACACTTCTGGGTGCCTTTCAGCCTCTAATTCTAAGAGTGTACATCTGTAGTGGTGAGTATTTGTAGCTAAAGTTCACAACTTATATGTCATCCATCATCAGAAACTGGCAACTTTACTCTGTAGTAGGTCTAACAGCTGCTAGGCCAACCAGGAAGAGTGTATTCATTTCCAATTACCAAAAGTTAGATGTTGGCCTGATCAATAAACAAATTGTTAGGATACGAACAACCTGATCAACCAAGATTCAACCTACAACTTTCCTAGAACAGACTACCAGGTCCATCATTAGCTGATCTTAGGCTAAACACCGATTTGTACTGCTGACCTAGGCTAACAGGCCCACATGGAAATCAATGAACCCCAGTCTCTGATTATCAAAAAAAGCGTCCCAGACCTCTAAGGGTACTATTAATATTCTTTGAGAAATGATATGACAAAAAGTTACTGCGGATTCAGTAATACTTTTAAATGAAATGAAATTTTATATTAATCAAAATAGCACCTATTGTTTTAAAAACAGTATCCTGTGTGAAATATTTACTGTCTATAGCAAGTATTTGCTTATTGATTATATGTAAGTCACTTAATAAGCTGGATCCTTTGCAATCACTTTATGAGGCTCATAGTTGAGGAGTGTCTACTTTAAATAAAAAATGAAGCAGGACATAGGGGGCAGTCACAAATAACTTACCACCTCATCATTATAATAAAACACCAACATAAAGGTACAAGTGTCAAGGGAAAAAAAAAGAGAACATTTTTCATCATCTCATGACAAATTTGGCAGTCATGCAACCAGTTTCAGGGCAACTATGCAGTGTTTCCTGTGTGGGGATTAAAAAGTTCCAGAAATAATTGGTATAACTCAGGAAATGATTTTTAAATGACCTCTCCCTCAAAGGACTTGTCAATGTTACTCTATTTAAACATTTTTTTTTAATTTTAAGATTCCAAACCAGAATTACCGTCTGAGCAGAGTGTGTAGTGGCTGACTGTAGCTGACTGTTCACTGGGTACTGTGTTAACTCAGAGGGCCTGGACAGCTGGGGTGTCACTGGCTGAGCGTCCCTCGTGGGTCTCTGAGAGGAATCTACTTTGTGAGTCTTAGTTGAGTCATTCAATCTGCTGCTTCTCTCTATGGCAATTAGGTCGCGGATTTTCTGAAGCTGCTCAACGGATGCTTTCTTAGGAAACACAAGATGTGTCTCTCCCTGAAAGAGACAAAAATACAGAAAATTCAAGCTTTGCTTTACGCTTTGAGTGGCTTACTATTTGTTAGAAACCAAGATGGCAGAACATGCTGCTCCGATTCCACAAACAAACGTATAATGTGCCTACTACGTAACAATACTATAAATAGCTAGCATTTACATAGCACTCATGCTAAGCACCTTACAAATAGTACTGCACTTGATACAACAACCCTGGGAGGGAGGTGCTATTTTGATTCCCATTTTGCAGCTGAAGAAACCAAGGCAGACAGGTGAAATGACCCTCGGAGGCAGGATTTGAACTCCTGTCTTCCTGACTCCAGGCCAGTGTTCAGGGTACTCTGGCACCCCTGAACTGCTATGTGCTGGGATAACATCAACAAGCATTACCTCATAGGAAACAAGGTCTATTTTGTCCTAGACACATGCAACCAGAACCAAGTAGAATGTTCCCAGTTTATTAGCACAAAACTTTTGAACTATGTCATTTAGGGAAACAGCTTTTAAAAAATACCTTTGTTTTGTGATACTTAGACAAAAAAGCCTTTAGATAAGTTATGAAAATGTACATGTTCCTCTCTCCTCTGGAAAAAACAAAAAACAAAGCCGCCAAGCCAAGTATTTCCCAAATAATACAAAAGGGCATTGGAGGACAGAGCACACAGAACAATGGCCTTCGGATGGGTGCAAATCCCAGCTCTGCCCCGTGTGCTGTGTTCTGACCTCTCTAGAGTCTAAGGTTCTTTCCATCTATAAATTTACAGTGATACAATCAAGTTAAAAGTGATAATAGACAGAGGTGGCAGAGTCTCAGGGAGGGTCAGAGGCACTGGTGCTCACACACATTTCCTAGAAAATCATTCTCAAAGTCAAAAAAAAAAATAGTTATCTACAGTACTCTATGTAACCTAAGAGATTCAGGACAGTAAAATTAGAGCTGGCATACAGTGCAGTTTTCCTAAGTCTAAGAGCTCAAGAATTAATTTACCATTTCATGAATGACTTTAGTAGGGAAGCACACATCTCCATATATCTGGCAAGAGGTTCCTACAAAATACTTACTTCTTCAAAGCCCATCTCAAACAAGCATTCCACCGCTCCTCTGACAGGCAAGAGTCGAGTAGAAAAGGCTGCATTTCCAATCCGGATAGATCTGTATTTTTCATCATTAGGGTTTCTGATAAGAAATAAACAAAATTAATTTTACACAGCACCGTATGCTTTCTGACATCTTTTCATCTCCAAGATCTCAGTGCGTTCCAGTGCGAGCTGAGTAAAGCAAGCATTACTACGCTGCTCATTTCTGAAGATGAGCTATAACCTGAGGTCCAGACGGGTTCTTATGGATTTGTTCAGTCACACAATGGGCGATAATGAAGTAAACGCTAACGTCCAGATCAGAGAAAGGAACATGGGGGACAAACTGTGTAGAAGAGAGGAGCTCAGTATGACTGTCAGTGGACATGAATGTTCCAACTATAAATCTTTAGGAAATGTTTAAGGAACTACAAAAAGAAAAAAAAAATTTAACATGATAGTTTGCTGTGTGGGAATGAGAGATTCAGGTGTCACGCTACACAATCGATGGCTTATTTTTCTAAGTTCTACTGATGACATTATTTTTACCTTACAATTCTCCCTGCCCATCCACCCTCAGCCATCCCAGGGAGCAGTGCCTTGTAACCAAAAAAAAAAAAAAAACAAAACAAAACAGGGAAGCCAAACCAATGGAGAGTCACCACGTCTCTGAGAGTAAAATGTCCACAGTTACAAATGAATTCCATATTGGAGGTGGTGTATTACAGGGAAAGAAAGACTTGGACTGGAAGACAGGCAAATTCCTTCTTCTCATTCCCTCAGTCTTTTCATTTGTAAAGTTAATGTTAATAACGCTTACACAGGCCACCTCACGGTACCATTCAAAAGTGTTACAAGCTTCTTTACAACACAACCAATAAACGTTTTCCTTTTTCTCCACAGTGGGTTGTTCCTTTTTCTTTAACCTTACTAGACAATCCATCTGATTGTCACACAAATAGTGGGTCTTCCCTTCTCCTTTCTACCCTGTCCTACCTTTTAACAAAGATCTGTAACCTCCCTTGTGACTATCACCTGCCCATCCCCTCTTCTCTACAACCTTCTGACATGGCACCCAGAGTTTTTAGTAAGCATCAAGACAATATCCTTCGTTTTGAATTCTTGCTCTGGGATCAGAGAAAACTTCTCTTTTTGACAGAAGAGTTTTATTTTGCTTTAATTCTGTGCCCTACAACCTCTTAAAAACATTTTTAGAGGCTTCATTCTCTAATTCATCCATTTCAACTTAGTACTTACTTGTATACAATTTTAAAAACCTGGCAGATGCTTTAGGGTTCGCAAAGTTCTTCACACACAATTCTCTCATTTAAATCTCATAATAACAATGCAGGTGAGATACAACAGGTAATATGCCATTTTACAGATGAAGAAACTGAGGTTTGGACATAAAGTGGCTCACCCACAGCCACACAGCTGGATTTCTGACTCCAGGTCTAACGTTCTGTCAAGCAGACCTCTGGTATAACTTTCCCAGTTTTTCCTTCTAGGTTCTCAGACTGTATTGTCCATCGTGCACACTCAATTCAAACAAAGGACCACATCCAGTGCGCAAGGAAGTACTTGAGGCACAAAAAACGAAAAAAGGGAGTTTATAATTTAAAGGGGGTGGGGGAGGGTATGCAAAGGGAACGATGCACCCACAAATACAATGCAAAGCAGAGAATGGCCAGGGCAGAGGACCCAGTGTTTTGAGAAAATAGGGTCAGGAAAGATCACCTTCGGCATGGTGGCTTCTTGGGCTTTTCATTTCAACTATTTGCAGAATAAGAAAGCTCTTTCTAATAGAAAAATAAAAAAGGGCTGTATTCTGGGACACACACTACCCACTTCAAGACTTTTCACCTCTACCCTGGCCCCACTACACCAGCCTCCTAATGGGTCTCCCTGTTTCTGGTTTCTCACCTTCTCTAATCCATCATTCCCTGGCAAAATAATCTTCCTAATGCACAGGACTAAGTCACTCCCACACTCAGATGATGTTCATTTACTCCCTGTGGCCTTTGGAATGAAATATTAACCGCAAATTTCTATTAGGAAGAGTTAAAAACTGGTTAAACCTTAAGGACCACTCTTTGTGCTATAGGCCACCACAAGGTGGAAGGAGGCTGGCTCCAACAAGGACAGCAGAACCAGATGTGAATCTGAGAATGAAACCCTGTGTGAGGAAATGCTCCCTTCCATAAGTCTCTTTCAGTAGTAAGATGGCCTGTGAAGTTTACCCCCAGCACATTCTTTCCAACCACAGATGAACAAAAATCAATCCTGCATTTCTCATGGCTAGCTCCCCTTCTTTCAGCAACAAGACAATGGACCTTGTGGCCCAGATAACTGAATATACTGAGATTTCCCACAGGGACCTGAAGTTGAACATGTCCAAAACAGAAGTCATTATTTCTCCATGCCTACCCCCAAGACTTTCCTGTTTCTGTTAAAGGCACCACCCACCTTGCAGTCACTCAGATTTGCAATCTCAGAGTCCTTCCTCTCCACAGATCTAACGAGTTATCAAGTCTTACCAGTTCTACACCCCCATATCTCTCATCCATCCCCTTGTCTTCACTCATACTTCCCAGGTTAGGCCCTTATCATCTCTTGATTGACGTACTGCAATAAAGCAGTGTCCATGCCTGAAGCCTCTCCCCACTCCAATCTGTCCTGCACAGATGCCAAAATGCCGCTGCAAAAACAGAGATGAGACCACGTCACTCCCAACAAAGGAAATGGCCATGGCTCCCCATTGCCTCAAGGACCAATTATAAACAACTGTTTGACATTCAAAGCCCTTTACCATCTAGCTCCAACACTTCCAGGCTTATGGTACATTATTCCCCTTGATGCATTTTATAGTCCATTCAAATGGGTTTTCTGGGTCCTCCTCACACACAGCTTCCATCTCTCACTGCCACACGTTTGCACAGGAGGCCTCCCTTCCTGGAATCCATTTCCTCATAACATCCACCTTCTAAAAACCCCAGTTTCCTTCCAAGCTCAACTCAAGTGCCACCTCTTACAGATGGTCTTTTCTGACTTCACCAAGCACCCAGAGTTACCTTTTATTTACTTTAAATATGCTGAGGTATCTCACCTAACAGAATGTAAACTTCTCCAAGGTGTAGACTTTCACTGTTCCTTTGGATTCCTGGTGCCTACTAAAACACCTGGCACATGGTAGGTATTAAATCATGGTGTACAGCACACTAATGCCTCCTTTTCTTCTCATTTTCTATCCCAAATATAAGATGGAACAGTCACAACTATGTCATAAAAATGTTTGCTTCATTTCAATCTTGGTAAGAAATTTCTACTTTTTGGTCAGAATAAAGTTGAGGGAATCAGTTCCCCTTATTGCTTCTGAAGGATACATGATCATCATCACTAAAAGAAGCCCTGCGTTTATTAGCTGTTCTGCCTTGGGCCCTACCCCAAGCTTCAAGAAGTTTAAAAGTTGATGTCGGCCATCACTGCTGTATCACGCTTCTATTTCAGACCTGTAATGTTTCCTAAACTCTTCATTTATTTTCTACTTTGGTCTAGGTGGTTTTTCATCCAAAGGTTTTGTTGTCATTTATCATTCCTGGATGTCCTCAAATAAATTTATCTTAATAAACAATGCCATTCTGTTCTGCTCTGTGGGATCTGTTCTGGGTCTATAAAAAGTACACCTTTCCAGGGGCTTCTTTCTGACATGAGTTTCATTCCATCAAGTCTTAGATGAAACTTAGGCAAAATGTGTCTCTCTGAATTAGGACCTCTTATATACCTTACTTTACACTCACGTGTGTATAGACACCTAGAACCATGGGTTTCCTTGTTTATCCTTTCTTACATCCTATGTCCTTTGAATTACTGGGCATCTCTACCACCATTCTTTTTCCTGTACTGTAGCTACCCTTTCCTCTACCTCGGTGGCTTTGGGTCAACAGTTTTCAACCTCCTTCTGTCTTTTCCATCTATAACCTTTCTGATTAGATTGCAACACTAAAGACAAATATGTATTTCAACACTCCTCTAAGGGTGTACTCTAACTCTAAGCCAAAGCCCATCATTTTCATGTTGTAAGCTCTAGTACAGAAATCCAAATCCTGTTCTCAGACACCATCTTCTTAATCAGCTGTTCCCTTCCCAAATCTGAAGTTCCTGCCGATAATCAGCAGCAAGCAGGAAAAAACAAGCAGCATCCTGAAGCTTTCTGTTTCTTGACTTGGATTTCATCCTCCCTAACAGCACTTTCTAGATTCCTTCTGAAAGGATCATGGCACAGATCACTAAAAATGGGTAGCAATCCACAATCTCTGAGGAACACAGCTTTACACAATTAAGTACAGGAGAGAAGAAAGAGGTAGCACTAACATCTGGAAGGAACAGGGAAAATTTCCTGAGGAAGCAGCACCAATGCTTAAGGTACAGCTAGAGTATATCCCTGGCTGTCCTCTGCCCCAGCTATGACCAATGTCTGCCCCTGAATCAAAGGCACCTACCTTCTTCACTTCACATCCCTCCAAGTTCTCTACTCTATAACTGGTCTTCTACTTTCCTCAGAATTGTGAATTAGCACTTAACCGAGTCACCATGTCTTTTTCTGTGGTGATAGGAATATTATCAGTCTCCTGCCATGAGGAATGAGCTAGTTCTTTTTCTTAAAAGACAAACTAGCTTTAAGACTCAACTGAATAGATGAAAAAGTATTTATTGAGTACTTACTATGGGCAAGGAATTGTGCCAACCCATGTGAATACAAATACAAAGAAGACAGAGCCTGTCCTCAAGGCACTTACATTCTGATGGGAAAAATAAGACTTAAAGAGGAACTAGAAAGCTGGGGGACAAAGAACAAGTCAGCATGGTTAGGAACAACTGGACCCCAGTGGGGTGGTCAGGCCCTAGTCAATATAAGGTTAAAGCTCACCAAGTCACCGTGGCCCTGCTGACATTGTCCGGATCATCTGAGGACAAAAAGCCAGAGGACTCCAGCTGGGCCTTGGCTCTTGGCTTGTAGACAACCATGAGTAACCCAAAGGCAAGGCCGCTGTACTCAGCTGCATCAGTCC